>NC_134354.1:367329927-368077427 GCF_048569485.1 Anomaloglossus baeobatrachus | reverse complement strand
TAATTCACTTTTTTTCTCTATCTCGTTCAGTTTTCGCAATAAAAATGCTAACTCCGATGTTTTCCATCAGGTGGCGCTATAGGTGGTTTCACTGGGTAGCTACTTTACTATACCTAGACACCACTTCTATGCCTATAGCTGTGCCGTTTTGAAGTTAATGGCGGTGGATAGAATATGGGTTGATACACTGAATACAGCATTCTAACATGCTGTATATAAGAACCCAGGCAGCTGTGAATATAAAAATGACTTTATATACTTTATATTACTCACTTAACGGCCGGTGCGGAGGAGTTGGGTCATATGGGCGTCTCCGTTCTCCGGTGCCGGCGCCTCCTGTTTCGGCCATCTTTGTCCTCCTTCTTTTGAAGCTTTGGGTGCATGACACGTCCTACGTCATACACACTCGCCAGCATTGAGGTTCTGCACAGGTGCACTTTGATCTGCCCTGAGCGGGGCAGATCAAAGTATTGTAGTGCGCCTGCGCGGGACCGGCGAGTGTGTATGACGTAGGACGCATCATGCACACAGGCTTCAGAAGAAGGAGGACGAAGATAGCGAAAGAGGAGGCGCCACCACCGGTGAACGGAGACGCCCATATGACCCAACTCCACCGCAGAGACCGTTTAGGTAAGTATTATAAAGTCATTTTTACGTTATCCACAGCGGCCTGGGTTCTTATATACAGCATGTTACAATGCTGTATATAAGAGCCCAGTAGTGGTGGCCGCAGCTTATAGGCCCCAAATCTGCTGAAAGGTTCCCTTTAAACTCTAGAATCATTACACATGGCAATGGGCTCTAGGTTACAGGCTCCGATTTCTCATTGCCTTTGTGCCTGTTTTTTTTGTCTACCTTTGTGTGTTTTGTGCATTTTCTGTTGGCATCTAATTCATTTTTCTATTTGTGCCTTTATTGAAGTTTGTCTTTATCTTTGCTCGTTTGATTGTTTTGTTCTTTTCTGCTTTGTGGGCAGTCTAGCAAACACAAATGTTTGAGACTGATTAATTAATTAAAGCACCACTCTAGCACAGTCTCTGCGGGTTCAAGGTTTCGTTTACTCACAGTCCTGGTTTACCCGGGAGATGCCAGTCTCCGTCATGATGGGCAACAGTCGATCTCGGATCCGTTGGAGGTCAGGACCGGTACAGTGGATGGTGGGCCCTTCTTACTTGCACTTGGTGTTGGATCCCCGTGGCCTGAAGCTTCTTGGGGACCCTGGTTCTTGAAAAGTGTTTACTCCCATCCCGTATGCAGGTGCCACGGGTCCGTTGTGGGGCCTGCCTTGGAACACGACCCCGGACCCTGTGTAGCACTGTGCTCTGGGAACTGTGGGAGCCAGAGGGACACGCAATCCCCTGGCCTGCAGAATGATCCACCCTATGATTCTGCACCCTTCTCAGCGCCGGTCCCGAGGGAGCAATCAAGCTCTCCCCTCGGTGACCGTATTGACTCATGCGTCCCACCAGAGCCACAGGTAAATCCCGACTGCTCTTTTCCTCTCCTGCTGGAGAACTCGCTGACTGTTATGTTGCTCCTGACTCCCCCTGGTAGCTGTCCCTCCCCCGGTTCTCTGTCGCTAGTGGGTGGCTTCCCCCCATGTTTAGTGACTGCCTTAAGACCCTACCCCATCCCCAGTGGAGAGGCCAACCTGGTTGTGTGGATGATTTGGTGTGTGGTGGAACCAGTACCAAACTCCTCTAGATCCAGGGTGAGTACTGCACCTTAAGTGAGGTGCAGTACCCTGTGGCAACTGAAGCCTCAGGGGTGTCACAATAACATGATTTACAACAGCCAGCATCATCGGCAGCCTGATACAAAGCTGTGCATGCATATGGCTTTGTACCTCAGAGCATTGAGCTTTTGTGACGCCAGGTGTATGAGTCCCGGCTTCATAGAGACTCACTGCGCATGATGGGAAGTTGTCCGTTGTCCGTACTACACCTCTCGGAAGCCGGGACATATACACCCGGCATCAGAGTAGTGCACATGACTGGAAGTGCGGACAACTTCCGATCATGCGCAGTGAGTCTCTCTGAAGCCAAGACACACACACTTCGGCATCACAAAAGCTCAATGCTGAGCGGTACAAAGCCGTGTGCACACGCTGAAGGAAGGGAAATAACAAAAACAGACATCAACGCATTACTCAAATCCTGAAGGCTGTGTAGGTCAATAATACAAATTGACCATTAAAGAGCAGGATATGAAAATACATAGCCGTAATTGTCCATGCTGAGTGTAGCAATCCAGTTATAAAAGTTAACAAAGAAGGAAGAAGAATAAAGAGAAAAGCAAAAAAAAATAGAAAAGCAAAAGAAGAAAAGAGGATAGGGTAAGGGAAGGGAGGGAACACAATAGAGATAGGTGTTCAAAAGGTGTGACCCAAAGAGTGCAGGTCAGATCTCCCCGATAAACACCAGCTAGCCATTCAACAAATTAAAATCCATCCACTAAAACCAGGTTTGTAGGTTCATAGAAGAGAGTTCCTCCATTAACATCACCTCATTTATTTTAGTAAACCAGAGGGAGACTGCCACAGCGGTATCTTTCCTTCAGAGCAGAGGGATGCACGCTCTTATAGTCACAATTAAATGTCTTAATATCGAATACCTGTATGCTTTTAGAGGGATGTCACATTCATAGATAAGACCGAGAGCTGGGTTCAGGTCTGAAATGAGATTTGTGAGTTCACGAATCACTTGCTGCTCTTTCCCCCAAAAAAGAAAAAGAAACCTGCAGGACCAAAAAATGTGTAACATATCACCCTCCTCCTCCCCACATCTCCAACATAAGGGACACAGGGGACTAGCTTTTGGAAAGATTGAGTGTAGGCGAGTGGGGACCCTATATCACCGAGAGAGTATTTTGTACCTGGCCTCATCATGTAAACAGGAACATATAGGTAAGTTATGCATTAAGGTGAAGATACGTCTCCAATGATTCTTGGTCAGAGAGAGCCCAAATCTCCTTCCAATTGGGTTTGAAAATTGGTGTTAGGTTGGTCTCGATTAGCAAGTATTATTGGAAGAATAAAGTGTGTCTTAATGGGCCCATGTCCAAACACGGAATCTCAAAAGGTGTCTTGTTGTTATTATAATAAAGTCTAAAAGGGAGTGAATGGAAACAGTGGGAAAGCTGACCAACTCTCCAGGTTCTCAGGGATAAGGGAATAGAAAGGCCAGATGGTATTTCTTTAAAGGCCAAATAAATCCAGCCACAAAAGAAGACACCTTCTTTTAGCCAGGCACAAAATACTTTGTTCTCTAACCCCTAGGAGAAAAGTGGATTACCCAAAATAGGGAACACAGAGTAAGATAGTGGTAAAATATGAGAACGGATCGTGGGATGAGTACAGCAGCCCCAATTATAGCATTAGTTTTAAGGGCTTTCACCAAGGACACGTCCAGCCAAAGAGTAGGCTTGCTACTTGCTTTGCTCCATCCTAACTCAGGCTTTCACTCTACCATTCCTACACCAATCTAGGATTCTAGAAAGGTGGGGGGGCTATATATTAAGATCTGAAGTCGGGCAACGCTATCACTCCTGATATTTTAGAATAATAGAATATGGTTCTGCTCCTACAGTACTGGGCTTACCAGACCATATGAACATGGTTTCAATGGAAGCAAGACACCTGAAGAAGGACAAGGGAACCCTAATCAGAAGAGCTTGAAAGACATACAGAATCCGAAGAAGGATGTTAATTTTAAAGATTGTGCTTCTACCACACATGTAAAAGCAATCCTTGTCCATCTTGAGTCTTCGTGTAACAATTGGAGAAGTTTGGGGAAATAAAGAGATTATGTCAGGCTTATGTCTCTTGGTAATAGTATCTCTAAATATTTAATAGCTAAATTGCGACATTTAAATTCTTTAGTTTTACTTCACTATGTTTATAGGAGACAGAGCATATTCCAGAAGAAATCGTCACTACTATAGTGCGGGAAGAGGGAAACCAAGGAAAAAATTGTGAAAACATACCCTGCTGTAACTAAATAAAAGCATAGTGCATATAAACATAGGGTACTTAGTAAACACTGTTTTTGATCACAAAAAGCATAAAGCTATCCCACCAAACGTCAAGGTGTACCCAGTTGGGATAGTACCTACACTCTCTAATATTAAAACCTTACCATGGGTCTAAAATATGCCTCAATGTGGCTAAGGGCTGAGAGTGACCGGGTCCCAACAGGACACACACAGTCAGGGGGATTCACAGAATTAAATGTCCTTGGTTTTTCCTTGGTTTCTCTTTGTCTCATGGCCAGTGTGAACATGGTCTCACAAGTTCCATGTATACCATCTCATACTCCGGCTCACTTTTTTGTTTTTATGTAGTTTTTTTGTATTCAGTACAAACAGGGAGTGGCCCCCTTCTCAGCGAGCTGGACATTTAATTCTGTGAATCCCCCTGACTGTGTGTGTCCTGTTGGGACCCGGTCACTCTCAGCCCTTAGCCACATTGAGGCCTATTTTAGACCCATGGTAAGGTTTTAATATTAGAGAGTGTAGGTACTATCCCAACTGGGTACACCTTGACGTTTGGTGGGATAGCTTTATGCTTTTTTTTGATCAAAAACAGTGTTTACTAAGTACCCTATGTTTATATGCACTATGCTTTTATTTAGTTACAGCAGGGTATGTTTTCACAATTTTTTCCTTGGTTTCTCTTTGTCTCATGGCCAGTGTGAACATGGTCTCACAAGTTCCATGTATACCATCTCATACTCCGGCTCACTTTTTTGTTTTTTTTGTTTTTATATAGTGCGGGAAGAACCTGTCTCAGAAAAAGGCAGCACAAATATAGACGAGGAAGAGGAAACCCTCTGCTGCGCCTGGCCCCGCATTCCTGCAAGAAGGATGAGAAGAGCAAGGGCCAGGATCTCCTCCTTTATAAACACTCTGTTAAGGTAAGAAAAGGTAAGTATACATAAAGGATAAGTACAGAAAAGAAGCACAAGTATAAGTAAGAAAGGATAAGTATAGGTAACAAATGAGAAATATAGGTTATAGGTTATTAAAACAAAAAAAGCAAGTAAAAATATAGGCAAATAAAGGTAAGAAAGGATCTAGGTAAGAAAATTATAAATGTAGATGAATATAAAAAAAAAACGGATACATTTTATACAAGTATAGGTAAGAAAAGTTAAAGGAGTTGTCCGACATTAGCTTAACAAAATTTTTTGAGTTTATCTGTGCTGTATTGTCATATAAATCACACTTACATTATTTTTTGTTTTCTAACTTTTGTTCCTCTTGAATTATCCCTTTATTCTCTGCAGCACCTTGTTTACATTCAGATCCAGCAAACATGACCACTTCCTGTGCAAAACCTCAGTCAGAGCTGTCACCACCCACCCCAGTGTCCAGCCCCACCCTCTGCCCGCCCCCAGCACACACATTCCCTGTCAGTATTCTTCCCCAGCACCTGACCTGGTATCACTACAGCATTGCAAATAGCAGCCCCACATCGGGCTCTGCACCGAACACGCATGGCTCTGCACCGAACACGCACACATATGGCTCTGTACCGCACACGCACACATATGACTCTGCACCGCACACGCACACATATGGCTCTGCACTGCACACGCATTGCTCTGCACCGAACATGCACACATATGGCTCTGCACCGAACACGCACACATATGGCTCTGTACCGCACACACACACATATGGCTCTGCACCGCACACGCACACATATGGCTCTGCACTGCACACGCATGGCTCTGCACCGCACACACACATATGGCTCTGCACCGCACACGCATGGCTCTGCACCGAACACGCACACATATGGCTCTGTACCGCACACGCACACATATGGCTCTGCACCGCACACGCACACATATGGCTCTGCACTGCACACGCATGGCTCTGCACCGAACATGCACACATATGGCTCTGCACCGCACACACACATATGGCTCTGCACCGCACACGCACACATATGGATCTGCACCGAACACGCATGGCCCTGCACCGAACACGCACACATATGGCTCTGCACACGCACACATATGGCTCTGCACACGCACACATATGGCTCTGCACACCCACACATATGGCTCTGTACCGCACACGCACACATATGGCTCTGCACACGCACACATATGGCTCTGCACACGCACACATATGGCTCTGCACACGCACACATATGGCTCTGCACCGCACACGCACACATATGGCTCTGTACCGCACACGCACACATATGGCTCTGCACCGCACACGCACACATATGGCTCTGTACCGCACACGCACACATATGGCTCTGCACACGCACACATATGGCTCTGCACACGCACACATATGGCTCTGCACACGCACACATATGGCTCTGCACCGCACACATATGGCTCTGCACCGCACACGCACACATATGGCTCTGCACCGCACACGCACACATATGGCTCTGCACCGCACACGCACACATATGGCTCTGCACCGCACACGCATGGCTCTGTACCGCACTCGCACACATATGGCTCTGTACCGCACACGCACACATATGGCTCTGCACCGCACACATATAGCTCTGCACACGCACACATATGGCTCTGCACACGCACACATATGGCTCTGCACACGCACACATATGGCTCTGCACCCCCACCCCCCCATAGGGAACACATGTAGGGAGTACATACTCACCCGTCCTCGGTCCCCGCCGCTCCTGCACATTCGCCAGCTGTCTGTGCTCTGGACATATCAGCACAGTAGTGACGTCACCGCTGTGCTGAAGAGAGCACAGACAGCGGGAGGGACAGTGATGAGAAGCAGCGCTGCGCTGTGTCACGAACAGCCGGGGAAGTCCCTCAGAAATCCGCAGCTGTTCACTGATTCGTTACACACGACTACTCTCTAGCGCCCCCCTTGTCTGCAGGCCACTTTTGGTACTGCAGGACAATGCATAAGATGAGGCTGCTGAGCTGATAATGCCAAATATTGGAGGTCTCACAGCAAGGGTAAATGTATATCTCTGATTCCTGCTAATGGAATATTTATATACCTCGGTACCCTTAATGATAGCACTCCAATAATTCTATGCAATAACAATTACGCTGCCACCACCCAGACTTTCTACAGGTAGCTGGGGACCCGTTTCAGATAGCATAAGGCCCTTCGGGGTTTTGGATTCGTATATAAAGCATAAGGAAAGAAACTCTTAAATTTTTATATATTTAATCCGAAAATAGGCAGTGTTTAAAGAATATACAAGAATTTACAAAAGGGAACAATACACATTACGGCATAACAGTTACATTAAAATAAAAGGTATAAACGTGAAACTTACTAAGCTTCTGCCATAGAAGTGACGTCTGCTTATGGAGGGAGGGGCTCCAAGAGATGTTAGAATCGGCCAGCATCACCCTTCATGATGCCCTCCTCGTGCTGACTGCCCCCAGAACGAAGCTGTTCCTATTATACATTAGGTAGCCCCCCTTACTCTGTGACATCATTTTATGGTCTCTTGTGGGCTGTGCTCTGATGTTCACAGAGTTCCATAATTCTAGGGTTTTCCATATCTTTGCTCCTGGGTCACACAGGTGAAAGATATTAGCGTCATATTTAATATCTCGATTTTACAGTTACATTGATACCAAACACAACGCCTCTAGCACAATTTTAGTGGCCAATACTAATTGGTCAAGATTCTGACGATCTCCCCGTCAGGTGAGACGGTGCGCTGGGTTCCGCACGACGCAGGGATTCTGGCAATGTGTTTTTCATCTTTCTAGCATTAAAGTTGCACTTCAAAACCTGCTTTGGGAGTTTTCCCGCCAATATTACAAAGAATTGTCTTTCTCTGCAGCTTATGGCTTTTCTTCTACCATCACCCAAAGTCATAAATACCTTAAGCTTCCAGGCCAATCAGATAATCGTCATGACGATCTCTGGCTGATGGTGGACAGGAGGGGGATGGAGACCCTTCAATAGTTCTACATGACACCTCCCCCTTTTTGAGGTAGCATGGGAGATTGATTTGCCAATCGTCTCCTAAGCCTACCTCGCTGGCATCCCCCTGCCGGGACAGCCCATCAGCGTTGCCATGCTCAACACCCTTCCTGTGTTGAATGGTAAAGTCATACTGCTGTAGTGCCAAGCTCCACCGCAGTAGCTTACCATTGTCGCCGGCCACCCGATGTAGCCAGCTGAGAGGGTTGTGGTCTGTCACTATGGTGAAGTTGCGTCCATATAGGTAGGGCTGCAGTTTCCGCAGGGCCCACACTATAGAGAGGCACTCCTTCTCCACAGTGGCGTAGGCCACTTCCCGGGGTAAGAGCTTGCGGCTGAGAAACATCACCGGATGCTCTTCTCCCTTCCCATTTACCTGGCTGAGTACTGCACCAAGGCCAAACGCACTGGCATCTGTCTGAACTATGAACCGTCGGGTGAAGTCCGGAGCTTGTAGGATTGGGGAACTGGCGAGGGCAGCTTTTAGTGCCCTGAAGGACCGTTCACAGTCATCTGTCCAGGTGACTACTTGCGGTAGCTTCTTTTTGGTGAGGTCCGTCAACGGCTTAGCAAGAGCACTATAGTTAGGAACGAACTTCCTATAGTACCCTGCCGTACCCAAGAAGGACATCACCTGCTTCTTTGACTTGGGGGTAGGCCAGGAGGTGATGGCATCAACCTTCCCTGGCTCTGGTTTCAGGGTCCCGCCACCCACTCTGTGTCCAAGGTACTGTACCTCAGTCATGCCGATCTGACACTTCCCTGGCTTTATAGTCAGACCAGCGCTTTGGATCCGCCTGAGCACCTGCTCCAGGTGCCCCAGGTGTTCCTCCCAAGTGGGACTAAAGATGGCAATGTCATCCAGGTAAGCTACTGCAAACCCTCCTAGTCCCTCGAGCAGCTGGTCGACCAATCGCTGGAAAGTGGCAGGAGCATTTCTCATGCCAAAGGGCATGACAAGGGATTCATACAGCCCGAATGGGGTGATGAAGGCGGACCTTTCCTGTGCTTCCTTGGACATAGGAATCTACCAGTACCCTCGACTCAGGTCCATGATGGTCAGGTACTGGGCCCCGGCTAAGCAATCCAGTAACTCGTCGATGCGTGGCATTGGGTACGCATCGGGTGCTGTGATTGCATTTAGCCTCCTGTAGTCCACACAAAACCGGGTTGTCCGGTCCTTTTTGGGAACCAAGACTACAGGCGAGGCCCATGCACTTTTGGACCTCTGGATCACTCCCAGGACTAGCATTTCATCGATCTCCCTTTTTATGTCCTTTTGTACCTCTAGGGAGACACGGTATGGGGGCTGACGAACTGGGGAATGACTCCCTGTGTCCACCTGGTGGGTGGCTAGGGATGTCTTCCCTGGGACATTCGTGAAGGTCATCAGGTAGGGCCGGAATACCTCCCGCAGCTGGGACTTTTGGTCCAAGGATAGCTGTGGGTTGAATGCCGCCTCCTCGATAGACCCTCCATCCCGGGCTGAGGCGAGCAAGTCCACCAAGACTTCACTTTCGCCTTCCTCGGGAAGACTACACACAGGAAGAGCAAAGGCTTCCCTGTCATGATGAGCTTTCATCATGTTGACATGGAAGACCTTTTGCCTCTTCCTGGCATGGTCGATGGGGACCACATAGTTTACGTCATTGAGGCGCTGATGCACCAGGTATGGACCCTCCCAGGCCGCCTGAAGCTTGTTCTGGGTCATTGGGACTAGGACCCACACCTTCTGACCCACTTCGTACACCCGCTCTCGAGCGTGTTGGTCGTACCATCGCTTCTGGCTGGCCTGGGCTTGCGCCATATTCTCATGCACCATCTGCGTCATTGACTGCATTTTGTCACGGAGCCGAATGACATACTCCACAACGGACACTTCTGGGGAATTCAGTTCCTCTTCCCAGGATTCCCTTACCAGACCAAGAGGCCCCCGGACTCGTCGGCCATACAGGAGCTCGAAGGGGGAAAACCCCGTTGAGGCCTGTGGTACCTCTCTGTAGGCAAACAGCAGGTGTGAGAGATACCGCTCCCAGTCGCGTCCATGTGACTCAACCAGCATCTTAAGCATCTGCTTAAGTGTACCATTAAATCGCTCACACAAACCATTGGTCTGTGGGTGATAAGCGCTTGATATCAGATGCCGCACCTGCATTTTCTTACAGAGAGCCTCCATTAGACGAGACATGAACTGAGTCCCCTGGTCGGTAAGCATCTCCCTGGGAAATCCTACTCGGGAGAATATGGTCAAGAGGGCATCTGCCACCTTATCGGCTCTAACTGAGGACAGAGCCACTGCCTCCGGATACCGGGTAGCATAGTCTACCACAGTAAGGACGAACCGTTTTCCAGAGCTGCTGGGGACGGCCAGAGGCCCGACAATGTCCACAGCGACCCTCTGGAAAGGCTCCTCTATCACCGGCAAAGAGATCAGGGGAGCTTTGGGAGCAGGCCCTGACTTTCCCACTCTTTGACATTTGATACAGGAGCGGCAGTAGTTGGCAACATCTGTCCCCATTTTGGGCCAATAGAAGTGGTGAGACAGCCGGGCCTTGGTTTTGCTAACCCCCAAGTGTCCGGCGAGTGGGATCTCATGGGCAATCCGCAGCAACTCACTCCTAAAGCGGTGAGGCACCACCAGCTGTTTTTCCTTCAGCCACTCTTGTTGGGGGTTACAGGGAATTGTCTCCCGGTACAACTTTCCCTGGTCCCAGAATACCCTCTCCTTATCGGTCTCGGAGGAGGGCTTCTCTGCGAGGTCCCTTAACGTCTCTAGACTGGCATCAGTTCGTATAGCCACCTGAAACTCTTGGCTAGAGGCAGCCAAAAGTGACGTTAAGGTTCCAACCTCACCGGGACCCTCTGGGACCTGCTCTGGGTCCATCACCAGTTCCGTTATCCCTCTGGGTGAAGAGGTGTCAGAAGGCAGGGTTTCATTTGCGTTCTGGGCACTCTGACTGCGGGTGACAGCACCGATGAAGGCTGTCTCCCCGGGGAATAACCACTCTTCCCCATCAGCCTGACAGGTACTACTGGCTGTGTCACTGTCCGCTGTGACACTGCTCAGCTGCATTTGGCCACTGTCCTCGTGGTTCTCATGTCTGCCTCCATCTCTGTCAGCACAGACACTTGCTACCTTGGGGTTGTCCTCAGCCACGTCACCCTGCCGCGTGGCATGGCTGAGTTCCCCTGTACAAATCTCCACATTATTACCATGCACAACATTTGTAATTACGTTCTGGGTATCCGCATTCGGGTCGCATGACTTATCAACAACATTTGCATCACATGATTTAACAACATTTGCATCACATGACTGATCAACAACATTTGTATCACCTGACTTTTTGGATTCGGGAGGATCATCAGGGAGAAATTGTGCAACTAATCGCCCCAGATCAGTCCCCAATAAAACATTGGTTGGTAGATGTTCATCCACCCCCACTTCCCTCCACCCTCTCCCAGCACCCCAGTCGAGGGGAATCAGGGCCATTGGGAAGGAGTGGTGGACACCCCCCGCCAAGGCGACAGTCAGGAGTTTTCCCGGGATAAAGTTTTCAGGGGGTACCAGTTCAGGGCGGACCAGTGTTCTGTCGGCCCCAGTGTCCTTGAGCCCCACAGTGGGGGTTCCGCCTACGGTGACGGGGTGTAGGTTTTCGCAGGCCCTACCACCCGCCTTCCTTGCCAACAGGACAGTTCCAGTAGGCCCTTGGGCCTTGGATGTGGGGTTCCTCTTCTGCCTCTCTGGGCAACCAGAGCTGAGGTGTCCAGGCAGGTTGCAGGAAAAACACCTGCGAGTGTCAGAGGTGGGCCGGGCACTGGTGGATGAAACAGGACCTACGGGAGGTCGGCTGGTAGAGGCAGGGGTGGTTGTAGTTGTCATCTTACCCCCTTTCCAGCTAGTGGTGGACGGCTTCCGCACCTCCGATGCACGGTTGGCCACATAGGCGTCGGCAATCTGGGCTGCTTTTGAGGCCTCCTTGGGCTCTCGGTCCATAACAAACTGTCGAACCTCCACAGGACAGACATGTAGGAGTTGGTCCTTCACCATGAGGTCCTTTAACTCCTCAAAGGTTGTAACGGACAGTCCTTGGATCCACTGGTCAAAGGTGCTCTGGAGCCCACCCTCCAGATCGCTGTAGCTGTCATGAGGTCCGAGCTGGAGGGTCCGGAATTTTTTTCGGTACACCTCTGGAGTCAGCTGATACTTCCGTACTAGGGCCTGCTTGATGGCCCCATAGTCTCCACTCTGCTCTTGAGGGAGACTGGCAAACGCGTCCAGGGCCTTGCCTCGCAGCCCTGGGGTTAAGTATCGTGCCCATTGTGTTGAGGGTAACTGGTACTGCAAGCAAATCTTTTCAAATCCCCTCAGAAAGGTGTCCAAATCCCCGTCCTTTTCCATCACAGGAAAGTGCTCCGGTCGGGGCTTAAAGCTGCTGGCATTATTGGACTCACCGTTTAGTGAGGAAGATGTCTGCTGCCGGGCTTTGAGGATATTCAATTCATGGTCTCTCTGGGCTTGGCGCTCTCGCTCGGCTCTCTCAGCCTCTCGCTCGGCCTGAGCCTGGCGCTCGGCTCTCTCAGCCTCTCGCTCGGCTCTCTCAGCCTCTCGCTCGGCTCTCTCAGCCTCTCGATATTGCTGAATGAGGTTTAGCCGTCCCTGCCGGTCATCTGCAGCGAATTGTTGTAGAGCCATCTTCAGGAAAGAGTCCATGTTGCCCCGGTCACTGCTCTGGCTTGCAGATGATGGTGGGGACTCTGCAGAAGCACTATCCTGGGCTTGGCTTGCCTCCTCTTCTCCAGCACTGGGGGAATGAACGTGCTCTGCGTCCCATTGTAAAAGTTCTTTAATGAGGTCCTGCCTCGTTTTGCCATGGCCATCAATCAACTTGGATCTGCAGAGTGCAGCAAGAACTTCCTTCTTCTGCTGATTGTACCAGGCTTCTGACACAGCCTCCATAATTGCCAAATAAAAGATAGGATAGAAAACAAGAGAGAAGGGAGGGGGTAACTGCTACACGTACAGTATTGTTCCAGGTATATTTAAACACTGAGTTCAATCCTCAAAACTTTTGCAAGTTTTTAGTGACAGGGATGATTGCTCACCCCAGATCACTAATGCTTTATATATCCCACCGCTTGCCACCAATTTGTCACGAACAGCCGGGGAAGTCCCTCAGAAATCCGCAGCTGTTCACTGATTCGTTACACACGACTACTCTCTAGCGCCCCCCTTGTCTGCAGGCCACTTTTGGTACTGCAGGACAATGCATAAGATGAGGCTGCTGAGCTGATAATGCCAAATATTGGAGGTCTCACAGCAAGGGTAAATGTATATCTCTGATTCCTGCTAATGGAATATTTATATACCTCGGTACCCTTAATGATAGCACTCCAATAATTCTATGCAATAACAATTACGCTGCCACCACCCAGACTTTCTACAGGTAGCTGGGGACCCGTTTCAGATAGCATAAGGCCCTTCGGGGTTTTGGATTCGTATATAAAGCATAAGGAAAGAAACTCTTAAATTTTTATATATTTAATCCGAAAATAGGCAGTGTTTAAAGAATATACAAGAATTTACAAAAGGGAACAATACACATTACGGCATAACAGTTACATTAAAATAAAAGGTATAAACGTGAAACTTACTAAGCTTCTGCCATAGAAGTGACGTCTGCTTATGGAGGGAGGGGCTCCAAGAGATGTTAGAATCGGCCAGCATCACCCTTCATGATGCCCTCCTCGTGCTGACTGCCCCCAGAACGAAGCTGTTCCTATTATACATTAGGTAGCCCCCCTTACTCTGTGACATCATTTTATGGTCTCTTGTGGGCTGTGCTCTGATGTTCACAGAGTTCCATAATTCTAGGGTTTTCCATATCTTTGCTCCTGGGTCACACAGGTGAAAGATATTAGCGTCATATTTAATATCTCGATTTTACAGTTACATTGATACCAAACACAACGCCTCTAGCACAATTTTAGTGGCCAATACTAATTGGTCAAGATTCTGACGATCTCCCCGTCAGGTGAGACGGTGCGCTGGGTTCCGCACGACGCAGGGATTCTGGCAATGTGTTTTTCATCTTTCTAGCATTAAAGTTGCACTTCAAAACCTGCTTTGGGAGTTTTCCCGCCAATATTACAAAGAATTGTCTTTCTCTGCAGCTTTTGGCTTTTCTTCTACCATCACCCAAAGTCATAAATACCTTAAGCTTCCAGGCCAATCAGATAATCGTCATGACGATCTCTGGCTGATGGTGGACAGGAGGGGGATGGAGACCCTTCAATAGTTCTACATGACACGCTGCTTCTCATCAGCACTTTCAAATGTACCGGCATCTGTGATCTGTGATGCCGGTACATTTGAATGTGTGATCCTGAGCAGGGGGCCCGGTGCTGGCGCTGACACCACGGCAGCCGCCGCCAGGCCCCTCCCCCAGGTCACGGACCCCAAAGCAGTGCAGGGGGAGGTTACTGGAGAGTAAAAGAGGTGCGGGGGAATGTGTGGGAGGGTGCAGGGAAGGGGGCGGGGCTCATCGCACTGTACCCGCCCAGCAGGGAGGCGACATGCTGTTCCACATTTGCATGTCAACATGGCCCTGCCCATGTTGACATGAAATGACCGGAAGCAGCAAAATTGCGGCAGGAGCGGTCACATGACCACTCTGAGCCGGGGGAGAGGGGCTGACAGCAGGACAGGTAAGTGGTCTCTATCTACTTACCTGCCCCAATGTAGCCCAATAGGGAAATAAAAAAAAAAAAAAGTCAAAGAAGCCGGATAACCCCTTTAATAGTAAAGTAAACAAAAAAAAAGAAGAAAGCGCTTCATACTGACCGAGGCTCCGTTGCAGCTGTACACTGCTCCCGTGGCTTCTCCTTCACTTGCTGGGCCACTAATTACTGCTCATTCATATGCACTGCTTTACCCGTCCTCCGGCTGTCCTGTCTCCTGTGATTGGTTGCAGTCAGACGCATCCTTAGCGTATGTGAAAGCATCTGCTTACAACCAATCACGGGCGCCAAGACGGTTGATGAGCGGGAAAGCAATTCAACTCAGCGGATCATTATTGTGGCATAAAACGCATAAAATTTTTCACTGTGTTTTTCTCCCATATTATGACACCAAGAACAGAAAAAGCATATGGCTACAGTATGCAGCCCCCAGCCGTGCGCTTATCTTGGCTGTTTATCCAAATAAGAGGAACTGCATGCGGCTTTTTTCTTGATTTACAAAAATAATTTAAAAATAAACGAAATTCAGTCCCCCCGAATTTTGGTACCCAGGCATGATAAACCACAAAAGCTGGGGGCTGGTATTGTCAGGCTGGGGAGACCCCTATTTATTGAGCCGCCCCGTGCCTAAAAATAGCAGCCTGCAGCCACTCAGGATTGTCACATCCATTAGATGTGACAATCCCAGCACTTTACCTGTCTCTTCCTGGTTGCTCTGGGGCGGTGGCAATCAGGCTAATATGAAGTTAATCACAGCCCACAGCTGCCTCTAAGCCAGATATTAATCGTCAGGGTCTATGAGACACCCCCCCCCCTTAGTAATCTGTAAGTGACAGTAAATAAACACATACACCAAGAAAAAAACAGTTTTTTGTAATTAAATACATCACCCTCATAAGCCTCTTGATTAGGCTACATTCACAGGACTGCCCCGTTTTTGCGGTCCGCAAAAAAATGGTCATGTTTTTTCACGGATGCAACTGTGTGGCATCCGTTCCGTTCCGTATATGGTCCGTGTGTCATCTGCGTACCTTCCTATTTTTTTCAAACTGCAGAAAAACGGAAGCAGCTAGATAGATAGAGGGATAGATAGAGACAGATAGCTAGAGGGATAAATAGAGGGATGGATGAATGAATCAAGGGATATATAGAGGGATAGATAATAGATGAGAAAGACCAATATAATGTCCTACCCCCCCCCCGCATATTCTAAGCTGGCACCCTTTAGTGCCTTTCATGTGGCACTAAAGGGTGCTTAGCCTTGTATTTAGCCAATAAATAAATAATTAAAAAAAAACGACGTGAGGTCCCCCCTATCTTTTGTAGCCAGCTAGAGTAAAGCAGACGGCTGCAGCCTGCAGACCACAGCTGGCAGCTTCACCTTGGCTGGTAATCCAAAACAGAGGGCACCCCACGCTGTTGTTTAAAATTAAATAAATAATTTAAAACAAAAAACGTGGGGTCCCCCCCAAATTGCATCACCAGCCAAGGTAAAGCGGACAGCTGTGGTCTGGTATTCTCAGACTAGGGAGGTCCACCGTTATTGGACACTCCCCAGCCTAAAAATAGCAGGCTACAGCTGCCCCAGAAGTGGCGCATCCATTGGATGTGCCAATCCTGGCGCTTTGCCCCAACTCATCCCGTTGCCCTGGTGCATTGGAAAACGGAGTAATATATGGGGTTGATGCCAGATGTGTAATGTCACCTGGCATCAAGCCCAGGGCTTGATGACGTCAGGCGTCTATCAGATACCCGACATCACCAACCCATTCAGTAAGAAATAAAAAATAGACAACAAAAAAAGTTTTATTTGAAAAAACACTCCCCACATTCCCTCTTTCAACAATTTATTGACAAGAACAATCAAATCCGGGTCCGGCGTAATCCAATAAGGGGGTCGCACGGCGATCCATACCATAGTCAATGAGACTCCCAGTCAATGAAGAACAAAATGTTCCCCATTGGCTGGGAGAGCCGTGCAGTGACCTGAGCTAACATCAATAGGTCAGCCCAGGTCACTGCAGGGGATGCTGAGCGCTGCCGTCAGGAGGTTAGATGAGATCATTACCTACAGTAACGATCTCCTGCTCTGCTGACGTCAGCGCTGTCACTGACTTCTATGCCCGCCGCGTTCTACGCAGTATCGAGAGAGCCCGTGACGTCACTGCTAGTGACAGTCTCGGGCCGCCCGCGAGACGGGCAGAGAAGGCAGTGACCGCGGTGACGTCAGGAGATCGTCACAGCAGGTAATTATCTCATCTAATCTAACCTGCAGCTACATGTGCAGAGAGCAGGGAGCCGCGCACACTGAGCGCTGGCTTCCTGCTCTCCTAGCTACAGTACACATCGGGTTAATTACACGATGTGTACTGCAGCTACATGTGCAGACAGCAGGAGCCGGCGCTTGCAGCGTGAGAGCGGCGGAGGCTGGTAACGAAGGTAAATATCGGGTAACCACCTTGGTTACCCGATGTTTACCTTGGTTACAGCTTACCGCAGCTGCCAGATGCCGGCTCCTGCTCCCTGCTCGCTTCATTTCATCGCTCTCTCGCTGTCACACACAGCGATCTGTGCGTCACAGCGGGAGAGCGACGACCAAAAAATGAAGCTGGACATTCAGCAACGAGCGGCGACCTCACAGCAGGGGCCAGTTCGTTGCTGGATTGCACACACAGCAACAGCGATGGGACGTCGCTGCAACGTCACAGAAAATGGTGACGTAGCAGCGACGTCGTTGTCGCTGTGTGTGACACCACCTTTAGCAGTCAGTGTCCCGCTCCCTGCCAGCCCTGCGGCGTGAGAAGCTGCTGATACTGCGGGCAGACACTGACATTGCAGTGTGGGCAGCTGCGGGGCTGGCAGGGAGCGGGATACAGACTGCACGGGCAGTGATGACAAGCAGCGCTCGTCATCCCCGCGGCTGCACGCACTGCAGGGTGAGAAGCAGCTTATACTGCAGAGGGGGGCAAACACTGACACGCTGCAGTGCGGGCATCCGCGGGGCTGGCGCGGGACACAGACTGATGCACATACACAGATGACCCATGATGACACAGACAGCGCGCACGGGGGAGGGGGGGGAGGAGAAAGTTCCCAGGGCGTCAGGCAGTAGACATGATCAAGCGCTGGGGACACAGCGCTGACAGTGTATCTGACAGCAAGTGGGCAACTTTCTTGTTCCTTGCCTTATTGAACTGGACACTGAATCGGCTGGAATTCAGGGCGCACGTAGCTGGGCACAGGAGGCGGGGGAGGGAGACTACAGAGTGTGGGAGGTTGTGGGCAGAGTACGGGGTGCTGGGCAATGTGTGGGAGGGTGCAGGGAACGGGGGCGGTTACTCCACGCACTGTACAGCCCAGCAGGGAGGCGACATGCTGTTCCAGATTTGCATGTCAACATGGCCCTGCCCATGTAGACATGAAATGACCGGAAGCAGCAAAATCGCGGCAGGAGCGGTCACATGACCATTCTGAGCCGGGGGAGAGGGGCTGACAGCAGGGCAGGTAAGTGGTCTCTATCTACTTACCTGCCCCAATGTAGCCCAATAGTGTAATAATGAAAAAAAGTCAAAAGAAGCCGGATAACCCCTTTAAATATAGATGAGTATAGGTTAAAAAAAAAACAACAAGTATAAATGCAGGCAAGTATGGGTAAGAAAGGATATAGGTAAGAAAATATAAATATATATAAATATAGATGAATGGTTAAACCCCCCCCCCCCCAAAAAACAAGGATAAATTTAGCCAAGTATAGGTAAGAAAGGATACATATAGATGAGTATAGGTTACAAAATGGAGGATAAATATAGGCAAGTATAGGTAAGAAAGGATAACTATAGATGAGTATAAGTTTAAAAAAATAAAAAAACAAGGATAAATATAGGCAAGTATGGGTAGGAAAAGATAAGGATAATTAAGAAAAGATAAATATAGCGAAGTATAGGTTAAAAACCCCCCAAAACAAACAAAAAAAAACCCCAAGGATAAATATAAGCAGTTATAGATAAAAAAAAGATACGTATAGGTAAGGGAAGATAAATATAGATGAGTATACTTTAAAACAAAAAAAAACAAACAAACAAGGATAAATATAGGTAAGAAAGGATATAGGTAAGAAAAAAGACAAATTTAGGTGAGTGTAGGTTAAAAAAAAGGATACATTTATACAGGAATAGGTGAAAAAGGATAAGTATAGGTAAGAAAAGAGAAATCTAGATGAGTATAGGTTTAAAAAAAAAAAAAAAATTATATCCAGGAGATGTTTCTTATCATATTAATCTTAGGTGTTATCCCTGTTACTTTTAGAGGGTCATTATTAAGGATCTGTATTTGAAACCTTTTAAATATTCTAGATATAAAGATAAGATACAAATATTTGTTTTAGATATGTATAAAATGTTCCATATAACAGTGTGACAGGGCCTCATCCAGAGCTGACACTGCAGTGAACCAGGGATTAGCCGATCGCCAGTACTTGGGGTCAGGAAGGAATTTTTCCCCCCACACATGGGGTTGTTTTGCCTTCCTCTGGTTCACATCCATTTTATGCAGTAAATCCTATAAATTGCACTGGATGATTAAATTATACTACGTTTGATAATGACAAAAATGAATAAACTTTATTCATTGTGTCTGTGTGCTCTTCTTTATATCCTGTTCATTCTGTAGGTCTATTATAATTTTGGACTGCTGTCGTTAATGATACAAATGGCAAAGAATTAAAGAGTTAATCCAAT
Source organism: Anomaloglossus baeobatrachus (assembly GCF_048569485.1). NCBI lineage: Eukaryota > Metazoa > Chordata > Amphibia > Anura > Aromobatidae > Anomaloglossus > Anomaloglossus baeobatrachus. The sequence continues at coordinate 368,057,991 of NC_134354.1, read as the reverse complement.
TTTATTTTTTTTGCGTGTCAGTGGGTCTTGTGATAGTAATGTTATGTCTGTCAGTCATATATTTTTACTAGACTAATGCCACTGCCCCAATATGCACCACATGATCCATCACATATTGTACATGGGACAGGACTAACATCCTGGGCTACTGGTCTTGCCTTGCAGTAGTTTTTACCCAAGTGTAGTCTCTTTCCATTAAAGTCTCTGCACAATCATGTAGTGGAGGGTCATCTTTCATAGTTATTGTACTTAACTCGCAGTAGCTCCAAACCATGCACCGTTTCAGTAGACTCCAGCCCATCACACATGGAAAGGTGCACCTGGTACAAGGAGCTGTAAGGGAAGGAATTATATTCGTGTAGTAAGAGATGTATCGGGTGGATATAGATAGAAAATGGAGGTATCGTGGGAGTAACAGAGCAAGGAGGTATAATTGGAAGATAAAGATGGTGGGAACAGGACGCCACAATGTAAAGTTCTAATTGTAGTAAGCTGCACTGGCGACTCAACCACATACCTGAAAGCAAATAAGAGGCATGTGCCCTGGATAATGGGAGCAGGAAAAACTCAACAGCAAGATAAAATGCATTTAAACATTCTTTAACACAAACAACTTTTCAGATTAAAAGTGTTTTAACTCAAAGAAAACCCCTTTAAACAGTAAACTGTTTAATAAAAAGATATTCACACCTTAAATATTTATTACCTATCTACAAGATGTCTCATAAAGGGCACTTTACACGCAGCGACATCATTAGGGATGCCGCTGCCGATCGCACCTGCCCCCATCGTTTGTGCATCATGGGCAAATCGCAGCCTGTGGTGCACAACATCGTTAGTCCCCATCACACATACTTACCTGCCTAGCGACGTCGCTGTGGCGGGCGAACCGCCTCATTTTTAATGGGAGGTTCGTTCAGCGTTACAGCGGCGTCACTAAGCAGCCGCCCAATAGAAGCGGAGGGGCGGAGATGAGCGGCCGGAACATCCCACCCACCTCCTTCCTTCCTTTTTGCCGATGTCTGCAGGTATGATGTGGTTCCTCGTTCCTGCGGTGTCACACATAGCGATGTTTGCTGCCGCAGGAACGACGAACAACCTGCGTCCTGCAACAGCAACAATATTTGAGATTAGAACGACGTGTCAACGATATCAACAATGCCGGATGTGCGTCACGAATTCCATGACCCCAATGACATCTCGTTAGCGATGTCGTTGCATGTAAAGCGGCCTTAACTGTCTGATAGATGCCCTCCAAATTCCAATATACCGTGTAGACATGTCACAAATGTCTAAAGTGGGAAAATACCTTTTACTTTGGATCTGTTAGCATTATTGCAGTGCACTAATACATTATGCAGTGCATTAATACAGTAATATGTTAATTAGTCCTCTTAAATCTGATGAGATTGGTACACTTACCATGGAAATCAAAGTCAAAATGTCTGTCATTCTCAAATTTGAAACAGCATTTTATGAGTCCAGCGAGATCTAGACTTATAAACTCATTTTCAAAACATTCAGGAATACATATATATGTATATATATACAGTGGCACAGTAAAGTTTGGGCACCCCTGGTTACAATTACTGTTATTGTGAACAGTCAGGCAAGTTGAAGATGAAATGATCTCTAAAAGGCAAAAAAGTTAAAGATGACACATTTCCTATGTATTTTAGGCAAAAGAAAAAAATGTATTTTCATCTTTCACATTTAGCAGCCCATTTGTGAGTCGTCTTACATGTACTACTCTTGTAAGGGAACATTTCACTGTTAGAGGGAAGAATGGATTCAATGAAATTTCAACTAATTTTTTGAAGCAAACATAACCCCATCAGTAAAAAAAACTGGAAAAAAATGGATAATTCTCCTAAACACATGTCAACATCCACAATAGATGACCTCAAAAAGCTCAAGCTTAAACTTTTACAATGGCCCTCACAGTCCCCTTATCTGAACGGCATCGAAAATCTGTGGCTAGACCTCAAAAGAGCAGTGCATGCAAGACGAGCCAGGAATATGACCGAACTGGAAGACTTTTCCAAGGAAGAATTGGATGAATATACCACAAACAAGAATTGAAAGCCTCCTGGCTGGCTACAAAAAGCGGTTACAAGCTGTGATATTTGCCAAAGGGGATGCTACTAGGTACTAACCATGAAAAAACTAAAGAGAAAAATTCTATGAAAAATACCCTGAATAATAATGAATAAAATGCAAGTGCTTAATAACAGGGTACTTAGTATATACCGTATATTTTTGCAAAAACGTAAGAAGCCGTCCCACCTCGTCAAGGTGTACCCATCTGGGACGGTCCCTAACCAGCTAAAGTTAAAACCATTATATATACCTGACTTGTGTCTATCAAAAACTCCAATGTGAATGGTAACAAGTGGTCAGCTGGGTCCCAGATTAAATACACAGCAAAGTGGGAAGCAATTGGTTGTTCAGCCTCAGTATAAGGAGGGCTGCACCCCAACTTGCAATGAAGCAAGATCGCAGACAAAAAACACCAAAAAACTGAGCTGTAACAAAAAAAAACAGTAAACATGCAACATTACAAGCATGTAAATGGCAGCTGCTAAGGTACTAACCATGCAGGGTTCCCAAAGTTTTACATCAGCCCATTTTCCTTTTTTGATTTTAATAATGTAAAAGATATATACTTTTTTTGTTGCCTAAAATACAAAGAAAGGTGTCATCTTTAACTTTATGCATTTTAGAGATCATTTCATCTTCAACTTGCTTAACTGTTCACAATAACAGTAATTTTGACCAGGGGTGCCCAAACTTTTGCATGCAATTGTATGAAGATTGTATCATGATATCTGGTAATAGATCCACTTTACCTACTTTTAGTTACTCCTCTTCCAAATATAGTTATGTAAAATTTGATATCAATACTTCTCAAAAAAAGTTATGAAAACTAAACAACACCCAAAAGCATAAAATAAAATATTGTTTAATCACTTTTTATGGTTGCCCAAAAAACGAGAATCGGGAACACTTTACTTACATGGACCATTATGCATCCTACCCTATGGGTAATAACCCAACTACTGTGAGATGGAGGAATAAAACAAGGATTTACCTTACTTTACCTCACTATGGACATGTTCCTGACAGTTTTGCAGCTGCACATAGCATTTATTCTGGTGGCCAGAATCTAGAGGTTCTGATCCATGGTGGGTGGAAGATATATGATGGGAACATAGAACAAATGTTAAACATGACATATTAATAACACACAGATCATTTGTGAAATAATTGAGAAAAAAGAATAGACAAAAATTACTCTCCTGAACATTGAAATTGTAACAATAATACAGAAAAGTTGTGGAATTATGGAAATCACAGGTTGGATAGAAACAACATTCTAAAAACACCTTGATTTATTCAGTATTGAGTATGAGTGTGGCACTCAGAAAAAAAAACAGCAAAACCTCCAAACTAGAGATGGGTGAATAGTAACTATTCGTGTTCAAATTATTCCTAACGAATCCCAAAGTCCTATTCCGGTATTCGTCATGAATAATGAACCTAATGCAAGTCAATGGGGAACCCGAGCATTTCTCTTGTGACGAATACTGGAATAGAACTCTGTAATCGGTAAACATTATCCGAACACGAATAGTTACTATTCTCCCAACTCTATTCAATGTATACAAAGAAAAATTTAGTGGAGCAAACATTCGCCATATTAATAAAAACTCAACAGGGCGTGTTATATATAGATTATAGAACCAGAATATGTAGCCAGAAGAAAGCAAAAGCTCCCTCACACAAATACCTAGCGAATAGGTATATATATATATATATATATATATATATATATATATATATACACATACATACAGGGCTGTATTTACCATTAGGCATCCGTGGTCCGGTGCCTCGGGCGGCAGGTTGCGGGGTCGGCACCTTCTGGCAGCAAAATAAAATAAAATATTTTTTTTTTTTTTTTTTTACAGATCCTGTCCCCCTCCGTTAGACAGTCGATTAAATCCGCTGTGTTTTCGGAGGGGGGAAGAGGCGCAACTCCTTTTATTTGTGTCCGCGTCAATTAAGACGCGAATGCAAACAAACTGCGGTCTCCGAGCACAGGGAGCTGATTGACCCTGGAACTGCCGACGCCTGCATTTCCGGGGTCACAGGCGCGCGACAATCCGCTCCTTCCTCTGTGCTGCGTCCACTGCTGTGTGGACATCACATGCAGAGCTCACAGCAGGACGCCGCAATGGAAGCCGGTGTCAGAAGAAGATACTCACGTGAGCCAGGAAGATGGCGGCGGGCACTGGAGCAGGTAAGTGCTCGCAGAGCTGAAGATTCATAAGGAGCGTGGGGGTGTCTCTAATGCAGACCGGAGATCTGCGCATGCGAGGGGGTGCAGAGGCTGATACTGGGGAGAGGCTGGAGGGAGGCAGAGGCTGAGACTGGGGGGAGGCTGGAGGGAGGCAGAGGCTGAGACTGGAGGGAGGCAGAGGCTGAGACTGGGGGAGGCTGGAGGGAGGCTGAGGCGGAGACTGGGACAGACTGAGGCTGAGACTGGGGGAGAGAGGCTGATGCTGAGGGAAGATAGAGGCTGATGCTTGGGGAGACTGGGGGAGAGAGGCTGATGCTAAGGGAAGATAGAGGCTGATGCTGAGGGAAGATAGAGGCTGATGCTGGGGGAGAGAGGCTGATGCTGGGGGAGAGAGGGGCTAATGCTAGAGACAGAGGACAAGGGTTGAGGGATAGTGCAATGACAAAATCGATTGGGTGGGGGGAGTGTAAGGACTCAGAATAAGAGGGGGGCAGCATTGGGAGCTCATTATGGAGAAGGGGCAGCATGTGTGGGATCAGTATGGAGTGGAGCAATGTAGGGGAGTCAATATCAAGAGTGGAGTAGTGTGTGTGTGTGGGGGGGGGTCTCAGCATAAGCGTTAGTGTGGTGGTCTTAGCATGAGTGGGGCAACATGGAGGTGTCATTATGGAAGAGAGGAAGGGAAGGCAGCATTAGGAGCTCATGGAAAGGGGCAGCATGCATGGGACACTGAGGAGGGGGCAGCATGCATGGGACACTGAGGAGGGGGCAGCATGCATGGGACACTGTGAGGAGGGGGCAGCATGCATGGGACACTGAGGAGGGGGCAGCATGCATGGGACACTGTGAGGAGGGGGCAGCATTCATGGGACACTGAGGAGGGGGCAGCATGCATGGGACACTGTGAGGAGGGGGCACCATGCATGGAACACTGTGAGGAGGGGGCAGCATGCATGGGACACTGTGAGGAGGGGGCAGCATGCATGGGACATTGTGAGGAGGGGGCAGCATGCATGGGACATTGTGAGGAGGGGGCAGCATGCATGGGACATTGTCCTCACATCATGCTGCTCCCTCTTCGCAATGTACAGATCATATTTCATAATTGAGGAAGGTGTGGTGGGTATAACTTATAAGTGAGGACAGTGTGGTGTTTTAGTTTATTAGGGGCAGTGTGACAGTCACAGTATATAAGTGGGGACGGTGTGGTGGGAATATTTTATACTCATGCTATGTTTTGATGTGCCTGTGGTGATCCCCATTGGAGGGGTTAGTGCCCTTCATTTCTCATTGATACTTTTTAAAGTGTTTTACAGAGTAGAACTGCCTTAAACAGATGTCGCGTGCGAAAACTCAGTTTTATGTTATCACTAAGGGGCGCAACCACTTAAAGTGCCTAGGGCAGCATGAAGCCAAAATACAGCCCTGTGTATATATATATATATATATATATATATATATATATATATATATATATATATATATATATAAACACGTCATATTAAACGTCATAATAAGCAGAAGAGAGCAGTGATATACAGTAAGGCTAAAGCACAATTATGTAAGATCAGCAGAAGGCAGCAGCATAAGGAGAGGATCATAAATTGTACAGCTCAGTGCAGGATCACCCATTATAGTGAATACCTTAGCAGGCAGAGGTGTACAGCGTTCTGGCAGGGTGCACTGACAGCATCTACCCCATGTTCCAAATTATTATGCAAATTGGATTTAAGTGTCATGCCGATTCATTTTTTTTTTCTCTTAAATGAAACTCATTGATGGAATTGTGCTTCAGGGTTCTTTGGATCACTGAAATCAATCTCCGATACCTGTGATAATTAGTTTCCAGGTGAGCCCAATAAAAGGAAAACAGGATGTTCCACAGTATTAAGCAGGCCACAGTGTTCAAGTAACATGAGAAAGAAAAAGGATCTCTCTGCTGCCAAAAAGCAACAAATAGTGCAATGCCTTGGACAAGGGATGAAAACATTAGATATTTCATGAAAACGTAAGCGTGATCCTCATACTGTGAAGAGATTTGTGGCTGATTCAGAGCACATACGTGTTCGTGCTGATAAAGACAGAATGAGAAAGGTTTCTGCCAGGCAAGTTCATCGGATTAAGAGAGGAGCTGCTAAAAAGCCATTACAAACCAGCAAACAGATATTTGAAGCTTCTGGTGCCTCTAGAGTCCCTCAAACCTCAAGGTGTAGGATTCTTCAAAAGCTTGCTGTGGTGCATAAACCTACTATTCGGCCACCCCTAACCAGTGCTCACAAGCAGAAATGGTTGCAGTGGGCACAGACATACATGAAGACTAATTTTCAAACAGTCTTGTTAACTGATGAGTGTCGAGCAACCGTGGATGGTCCAGATGGATGGACCAGTGGATGGTTGGTGGATGGCCACCATGTCCCAACAAAGCTGCGACATCAGCAAGGAGGTGGAGGAGTTTTGGGTTTGGTGTTTGGTGTTTTGGGCCGGAATCATGGGGAGAGATCTGGTAGACCCCTTTAAGGTTCCTGAAGGTGTGAAAATGACCTCTGCAAAGTATATAGAGTTTCTGACTGACAACTTTCTTCCATGGTACAAAAGCAGAAACGTACCTTCAGGAGCAAAATCATCTTCATGCATGACAATGCACCATCTCATGCCTCTGTGTCATTGGCTGTTATGGGCATAAAAGGAGATAAACTCATGGTGTGGCCACCATCTTCCCCTGACCTCAACCCTATAGAGAATCTTTTGAGTATCATCAAGCAAAAAAATCTATGAGGGTGGGAGGCAGTTCACATCAAAACAGCAGCTATGAGAGGCAATTCTGACATCATGCAAAGAAATTCAAGCACAAACTCTCCAAAAACTCACAAGTTCAATGGATGCAAGAATTGTGAAGTGATATCAAAGAAGGGTTCCCATGTTAACATGTCACTTGGCCTGTTAGGATGTTTTGGATTTAAATAGCTTTTTTATTTCAGTAAATGTGACCTCCTAATGCTGCAAAGTCCACAAATGAGCATTTTCAGTTCTTTAAAACATAAAAAATGTTTAGAAACTCTACTGTGACTAATAATTTGGAACAGAGCATTTTGAGTTTTTTTTAATTTTGAAGATTATACTGTTATCATTGGGAGGTTTCCGATAAAATTCGATGTGTGCTCGAATGGGTGATGACTTTTATTTGACTGTCATTTGCACCGACCATTTAGGAAAATCAGAGAAAAATATAATTTGCATAATAATTTGGAACATCGTCTATAAACAGGGATTATTCACATCATCATCAGTGTACCTGAGCTGAGACCCAGCGCCCTACAACTCACAAGCACAAGGCCTTAGGACAATTTGCCATGCTTTGATGGAGAGCAGATTGCTTTATTTGCAGCTGAATAAAACATTAGGAGCTGGAGACTTAAAAGGGTTTTCTCAAGTTGTACATACCTTCAGGAGTGCACCGATCCCCTGACACCCAGTTATCTGGATGTCGGGGATTGCGTGCTTCTGAAGATTTACCGTTCAGTTCAGACTGGCATGGTCGTTCTGCTGGTCAAAACTGAAAGCTCTCCCAAGATGCTAGCACAGGCAGATATGCATCTGCAGCATGGGAGTAACACAGGGGGACTGAAACTGGCCAGATCCAGCCAGCTTTAGAGCAGTACAAACAGGCTTTAAATCAAGGATAGAAAAACTCTGGCCTGAGGGAAGATAGATGATCTTTTCTCTGGCCCCCATGTAGATTCCCGGGGACGACAGTGCACAAGTCAGCGCCTGCATTTTGTAAGTCGCAGGCCCTTTAAATGAGCCTTATACTAAGGCGATCCCTACTGAATACTGTGGTGCATGCAATGAAGAATGACACCAAACGCTGCCCACTGGCAGGATATAATATATGGGTTAGCGCACTCTGCCTTCCAGAGACAGTCTTTGTCCCACTGACGACAGCAGCAGCAGCCCCAGCTTCTCCAGTAATGTTTATGCCCCCAGCCTCTCCAGTAATGTATATGCCCCCCAGCCTCTCCAGTCATGTATATTCCCCAGCCTCTCCTGTGATGGATAATGGGTGAAATAAACATTGAATAAGTCACCAATTTTAGATAAAAATAAATATATTTCTTAAAGTACTATAAACATGAATTTCTCACCAGATGTTGGTAACAACCCATCCAATCCATACAGGCAAAGAAATCAAACCATAAGTGTCCATAAATGAATAATGAAAAAAACTGATGGCCCTTACTAACAAACAGGTGTGAACAGGTGCATACAGAACATGAAACACATTAACAAATAACCAGCTGCACTCTGAAATACTAAGGCATGCAAACATTGAATACCAAAATTTGGACATGCATTACTGCTAAGGAAATAAATTAAAATAAATTAAAAAATGAGACACTTTGAACATAAAAAGGCTGGTTTTATGTGAGCCCAGCAGCCAGAGTCAAGGCATATTTCTTTTTGCAGGGTCCTTACCTAAAACACCTCTCTCTGGGCTGAAAAAGCCTACAATTTTATGGGCGGGCAGAATAGGAAATTAAAAATCACTTTAAGCCTGGTGTGAAAGGAGTGCTCAGTCAGAAGGCGCAACCCTATAATCTAAAATAAAAAAAACTGATGGCCCTTCCTAACAGACAAGTGTGAACAGGTGCAAACCTAAGAAATAAACTAACAAACAGCTGCACTCTGAAATGCTAAGGCATGCAGACAGTGAATACAGGAATTTAGACATGCATTACTGCTAAAGGGATCAATTAAAAAATTGAGACTCTTAGATGCATAATGAACATAAAACATAATTTAGCAATGCGCTGTTCACACTTGTCTGTTAGGAAGTGCAGTCAGTTTTTTTCATTTTGGATTATAAGGTCATGCCTTCTGACTAAGCACTCCTTTCCCACTAGCTTAAGACATCCTTTAATTTCCTAATAGCAAGTTCCTGCCCACCAATAAAATTGCAGGATTTTTTAGCCGAGAGAGAGGCATTTTAGGTAGGGATCTACCAAAAAGAGATATGGGTTGACACTTGGTGCTAGGCTCATATAAAACTGGCCTTTTTATGCAATTAGTTTCTCAATTTTTAGAATTATTTACTTAGCAGTAATGCATGTCCAAATTCCTGTATTCAATGTTAGCATCCTTAGAGTTTCAGAGTGCAGCTGTGACACAGGGGAAAAGTATTGAACACATGAAGATAGAGAGGTGCAAATAGCTATGGAAAGTCATGACGACAGCAGCTGAAATTTATCAGTAATTAAAAAGCAACCCTGCCACTTATTGAAAAATAAAATCAGCTCATTCATCTGATGGCCTATAAAAATGTGTTTCATTACCAAGGTGGCACACAAGAAACATCGCATGATTGGCAAAACCAGTAAGCTGGTTACAGAATGCCATTGGTCACAGAATTCCTAAACTACTGAAGGTACCATTGAACAGTGTTGAGGCCAGAATTTAGAAGGGTAAAGAACATCATTTCACTATAAACCGGTCACGACCAGGTGCTCCCCGCAAGATTTCAGACAAAAGAGGGAAAATAATTCACAGAACAGGTGTCCAAGAGCTAAGGGCCACCTCTGGAGAGCTAAAAGAAGATCTGTAATCAGCAGGTACAATTGTTTCAAAGAAAACAATAAATAATGAACTCAACCTTCATAGCCTGTATGCACGCTCACAACGCAAGACTCCACTGCTGAACAAAAAGCATGTTCTAGTGTGTTTAAAGTTTGCTCAACAACATTTAGACAAGCCTGTGAAATACTGGGAGAATATAGTCAGTTGACTCCAAAAATGAACTCTTTGGATGCCATAATACACCATGCCAACAGTGAAGTTTGATCACACATCATGGTGTGGGGTTGTTTTTCAACATACAGCAAACTTCCTACGATTGAAGGAAGGATGAATGGTTAAATGTAATGAGACATTCTTGATAAAAATCTTCTGCCATCTAATAGGATGATGAAGATGAAATGAGGGTGGACATTTCAGCAAGACAATGATGCCAAACACAGAGCCAAGGAAACTTGGTTTCCGAGAAAGAAAACAAAGCTGCTAGAATGGCTCAGGTACTCACCTGACCTGAATCCAACAGAAAATTTATAGAAAGAACTAAAGCAAAGAGCTTATAGAAGGAGCTCATGGAACCTTCAGGATTTAAAGATTGTTTATGTAGAAAGAAGAAATGGCACTTCCTTGTAGGGATATCAAGAGAAATAGGGGTGCTCTTCAGGTTCCAAAGCCGTACAATGTAATTAAACAAGGCACTCCCAAGCTTGAAAGTGAGGCAAGTTTATTCAATGTGCATGAAAAATAACGTTTTCGGTCAACTACGGACCTTCCTCAGTTGCACATTAGTGGAGTGGACTGGAGGCATAGGATGGCGTGAAGCGCCGTATCCATCGCTGCATGGGGGCTGCCATGAAATGGGGCCCCCATTTAATTACTTTAAAGATTGTTTATGTGAAAGAATGGGCTAAAATCCCACCTGAGCAAAGCATACAACTAGTTTCTCCATACAGGAGGTGTCTTGAACCTATAATTACCAACAAATTCTTTTGTACAAAGTATTAATCAATTTCAAAAAGCATGTTCAATACTTTTTCCGTGTCATTTTTCATTATTACTGATAACTTATTTAAGTTTGCTTTCTTTGCCTGTGTGGATTGGAGAAATTCATGTCAATAGCACCTTTAGAAATATATTTACTTAGAAAATTGGTGGTATGTTCAATATTTATTTCATCAGCTGTATATAACCCCACCATGTGATGTATATGCCCAAACATCTCCTGTGATTTATACGCCCCAGCATGTCCTGTGATATAGACCCCTCAGCATATCCTGTGTTGTATATGCCCCAGCTTCTCCTGTGATGTATATGCTCTAACCCCTCCTGTGATGTATATGCCCCAGCATCTTCTGTGATGTATAAAACCCAGCATCTTCTGTGATGTATATGGCCCAGTGTCTCCTGTGATGTATATGGCCCACCCATATACATCACCCACTGTGATGTACATCACCCACTGTGATGTATATTACTCAGCCTATCCTGTGTATCCTAGTGTCTCCAGTGATGTATATGTCCTATCCGCTCCTGTGATGTATATGCCCCACCCTCTCCTGTGATGTATATGCCCCAGCATCTCCTGTGTTGTATATGGCCCAGCCATGTCCTGTGATTTATATGGCCCAGCCATGTCCTGTGATTTATATGGCCCAGCCATCTCCTGTGATGTATATGAACCAGACTTCTCCTGTGATGTATCTCCTGTGATTATATGGCCCAGTTTTCTCCTGTGATCTATATGGCCCAGCCTTCTCCTGTGATGTATATGCTACAGCCCCAGCATCTGCTATGCAATGTATATGCTGCACTCCCAGAATCTTCTATGTCAGTGTATCCTAGGTGATGTATATGCAACAGTGCCAGTGTGTCTTATGTGATGTACATACAGCAGACCCAGTGTATCCCATGTGACATATATACAGCAGTGAAACACCGTGTGACAATAGTGCTATAAGCGTTGGTGCCTCTGGAATAGAGAAAATCTAACAAGGGCAAGCTAGTGGCTTGGCTTCACCAATTGGTGCTGAAGTGCCTGTTTTAAATTTGGCATCCCATTTCTTAACTGTGATCTCCCAATGTCTGCGACATATCACCATGAATATCCTTTGTGGACTTTTCTTGCAAAAACAAGAATTTTATCACTCCTCTGCTCTCAGTTGCAGTGAATATCGCATTAGACTCCGCCATTTAGATTTCCCGCGTGCGTAGAACACTGATGCCATAAGATTCAAACACAAAATTTTGAAAACATATATTAGACACAAAAGGCTTTCATGTGATGTAACATTTGTTACCATAGAAACAAAAAAAAAATCACAAAGCCAAAGACTTATCAGCAGCCCCTCGTAATTCTCGAATTTAAGGTAAAAGCTTGAAAATTGCAAAGTTTTAAATTTGTTTGCTAAATTTTTAATATTTTCACAAATATACACAAAAAATATCGTCTTAAATTTACAAATATCATTAACTACAATATGTCACAAAAAAAGAACAATCTTAGAATCACTGGGATCCGGTGAAGCGTTTCAGAGTTATAACCTGAAACAGAATTGAAAAATAATGGCCTGGTTATGAAGCTAAAATCCATCCTCTGGGGTAAAGGGGTTAAAGTGTTTATGTGCTGCCACCGCGACAGCCCACGGGCTGCTCGGATCCGGATCCGCAGTGGCTCGAGGGGTCTCCGGACCCGAGGTTGGGTCGCGCGGCTACTCGAAAATAAAAGGGGGGATGGAAAGGGTGGATTTGGATAATGTTCGTGACGCCACCCACGGTTCGTGGTAAAAATGGGGATACCACCGCTGCTGTGTTTAGGGGAGATGGGAGCGCCCGGGAGCGATGGAATGGCAGCAATTGATGTTAACCCCTCCGTGGGCAGGGGAAGGTATCCCGGGGCTCGGTGAAGGCAGGCTGGGGACCTGTTGGGAGCAAAGGGGCACCACGTACTCACACAGTCCAGAGATGCTGACACTGACACCGGGTAAACCAAAGTCTTGAACGTCCTGCAGCCTTAGTCCAAGCACGGTGGGTCCGTGCCCTTTTGGCATTGCTGGTAGGTCTGAAGCCTTGTCCCTTGGCACTCTGTTTATACTTGGTGGCTCCCTTTCGCCTAGGACTACTTAGGTCCCGCTCACCTGCGTGGCTAGCAGGGTGAGCTTGCTCTCAGGGTTCATGCGTGGGATCTTATGGACAGTTTTGGGAAGTCCTATCCCTATGGTTGCGTTATTACTCTGGAGCGGGTGGAGAGTGGTTCGTGAAGATTTCGTTCCAGGTTGGGTGAATTACTGGGCTGCGTGAAGCTACTTCCCAGCCTTGGGTCTGCGTACCCCGTCGTGCCCAGGCCCCTGCCCGGCTGTAGCACAAGGCCGCCGGTGTGCCCTCCGTGGCGGCATCGTGCCCCCTGTCACTACTCCCTGCGACCGGGGTTCCAGCTCCTTCCAGGCCAGACCAACGTCCGGCACCTGGGACTGTTACAGGAGCCCAGCTCCGCAGTGTAACCTTTCCTGTCACCGCTCATTGGCACTTCTCTCCAACTACTCCTCTCTCTCTCCTGACACTTCTGGCCTTCCTTGTACCATCCCTCCATCTGGGTGGCCCTATTCCCCTCAGGCTACCCAATGGGTGTTTGGTGGGTGTGGTGCAGAGTGTTCCTCAGGATTTGTGTATACCTGTTCTTAGCAACACCAAAGGGACAGGACCCGTAACCAAGGAGGAGTGGGTACCATGCAGTAGGGCACATTGCACGGCACCCTTGTGACGACCTGATAGGCCAGGGCATCACATTTACAAAACAATAAAATAATAATAATGCCCATTTCCTGATAACTCATGACTGTGTATTCAATAATTTTCCAAGCTTTATACCAACTAAAAATATTTGTCACTAGCTCATTTTAAGGGATGAGTACACTTCTGCGAATATCTGGGTAACTAATGGGCTAGGTATGCAATAAAGCCGTATAAAGTGTGATATTATAAAGTCTATACACACAGACTTTGTATTTATGAAGGAAGGGATTTCCATATAGAGCCATTCTTCCGATACTAAAACTTACTGGTAAATTTATTCCGGCAGCTAAATAGGAAAGGATTCTTGACAGTTAGAGCAACCAGACCGTGGAATGCCCTATTGCAAGAAGTAGTAATGACAGATACTATAACCAGGGCCGGCCTTAGCCTGAATGGAGCCCTGTGCAAAACTGCCCTTTGGTGCCCCCCTACTGATTTTGTACCCAGTTTCCAGGAAACAAACGAGGACCAGAGGCCATTTTTTTTTTATATCCTAACAAAATTGATTTTTTCAAATGTACAATAAAGTCCTCCAGATTTGTGCTGGAGAATCTGATTCTCAATCCACATTAATTCCACCACATCTCGTACATGCTGTATGCCTGGATATTACATTATGGATGGTACATATGGATCCCCCCAATGGGGTGCACATGTATCTCGAGAATGAGGTGCTGCTGCTCTTTGTGGAGAGATGATATAAATTCCTATACACTTAGAGCGGCGCAGGTCGTGGCCCCATTGGTGGGATCAACATCTACTATACAAATCCTGAGGATAAATGTACCGGATGATAGCAGACAAGGCACCATAGAGCCGGCGGCCAATGCTGTGTGTACGCCGGACCAAAAAGTCCAAAATACAGATGTTAAAGGGGAATGTACGAAATTAGAAAAAAATCTCTGCTTTCTACATAATAAAGAGTCCTCAGGTTATACAGTTAGGTCCAGAAATATTTGGACAGTGACACAAGTTTTGTTATTTTAGCTGTTTACAAAAACATGTTCAGAAATACAATTATATATATAACATGGGCTGAAAGTGCACACTCCCAGCTGCAATATGAGAGTTTTCACATCCAAATCGGAGAAAGGGTTTAGGAATCATAGCTCTGTAATGCATAGCCTCCTCTTTTTCAAGGGACCAAAAGTAATTGGACAAGGGACTCTAAGGGCTGCAATTAACTCTGAAGGCGTCTCCCTCGTTAACCTGTAATCAATGAAGTAGTTAAAAGGTCTGGGGTTGATTACAGGTGTGTGGTTTTGCATTTGGAAGCTGTTGCTGTAACCAGACAACATGCGGTCTAAGGAACTCTCAATTGAGGTGAAGCAGAACATCCTGAGGCTGAAAAAAAAGAAAAAATCCATCAGAGAGATAGCAGACATGCTTGGAGTAGCAAAATCAACAGTCGGGTACATTCTGAGAAAAAAGGAATTGACTGGTGAGCTTGGGAACTCAAAAAGGCCTGGGAGTCCACGGATGACAACAGTGGTGGATGATCGCCGCATACTTTCTTTGGTGAAGAAGAACCCGTTCACAACATCAACTGAAGTCCAGAACACTCTCAGTGAAGTAGGTGTATCTGTCTCTAAGTCAACAGTAAAGAGAAGACTCCATGAAAGTAAATACAAAGGGTTCACATCTAGATGCAAACCATTCATCAATTCCAAAAATAGACAGGCCAGAGTTAAATTTGCTGAAAAACACCTCATGAAGCCAGCTCAGTTCTGGAAAAGTATTCTATGGACAGATGAGACAAAGATCAACCTGTACCAGAATGATGGGAAGAAAAAAGTTTGGAGAAGAAAGGGAACGGCACATGATCCAAGGCACACCACATCCTCTGTAAAACATGGTGGAGGCAACGTGATGGCATGGGCATGCATGGCTTTCAATGGCACTGGGTCACTTGTGTTTATTGATGACATAACAGCAGACAAGAGTAGCCGGATGAATTCTGAAGTGTACCGGGATATACTTTCAGCCCAGATTCAGCCAAATGCCGCAAAGTTGATCGGACGGCGCTTCATAGTACAGATGGACAATGACCCCAAGCATACAGCCAAAGCTACCCAGGAGTTCATGAGTGCAAAAAAGTGGAACATTCTGCAATGGCCAAGTCAATCACCAGATCTTAACCCAATTGAGCATGTATTTCACTTGCTCAGATCCAGACTTAAGACGGAAAGACCCACAAACAAGCAAGACCTGAAGGCTGCGGCTGTAAAGGCCTGGCAAAGCATTAAGAAGGAGGAAACCCAGCATTTGGTGATGTCCATGCGTTCCAGACTTAAGGCAGTGATAGCCTCCAAAGGATTCGCAACAAAATATTGAAAATAAAAATATTTTGTTTGGGTTTGGTTTATTTGTCCAATTACTTTTGACCTCCTAAAATGTGGAGTGTTTGTAAAGAAATGTGTACAATTCCTACAATTTCTATCAGATATTTTTGTTCAAACCTTCAAATTAAACGTTACAATCTGCACTTGAATTCTGTTGTAGAGGTTTCATTTCAAATCCAATGTGGTGGCATGCAGAGCCCAACTCGCGAAAATTGTGTCACTGTCCAAATATTTCTGGACCTAACTGTATGTGTCGCTGCCTCTCAGCTAAAATGACCTGAACAGACTGAGGTGCAGTACCACATACACACCATAAGAACGGGGGGCGCTGTGTATGTGTGACTGCCTCTCAGCTAAAATGACCTGAACAGACTGAGGTGCAGCACCACATACACACCATGAGGGAGGGGCACGGTGTATGGAAGAACTACGGCATATATATTGTAATCCCTTTATTTACCAGACTGGGCACACCCCATTTGGAAATGCTGCAAATAATTTTGTTGGAAAATTTGAAAGATAAATCCACACCGAATAATGTAATATTCTCTAGAACTTCATAATGCACACCTCAGCTGCTGCAGAACCTCAAAATACACACCTGAGATGCTATATAACCTCATTATACACATCTTAGCTGCTGAAAAATCTCATAATTCACCTCAGTTACTTCAGAACCCCATAAGACACATCTCAGCTGCTGCAGAACCCCATAATACACACCTCAGCTGCTGCATAACCCCATAATACACACCTCAGCTGCTGCAGAACCCCATAATACACATCTCAGCTGCTGCAGAACCCCATAATATACGACTCAACGGCTGCAGAACCCCATAATACACACCTCAGCTGCTGCAGGACCTCATCATACACAACTCAGCTGCTGCAGAACCTCATAATACACCTCAGCTGCTGCAGAACCTCATAATACACCTCAGCTGCTGACGATGCATTACATTGATAGAATGGCGTTCATAACAACATTAAGGCTAAGTTCACACAGGACATCTTTTGTAGCATTTTTGAGGTCACACAGATGCCCCTGCATGCATTTCCTCCTCCCAGCAAAGTCTATGGGATTTCTCTTTTGCTGTCCACACTGGTCATCTTTTGTTGGCTGCATCTTGGCTGTGTTTTTGAAGATGCAGCATGTCAGTTCTTTTTGCGTTTTCGTTTTTGAACCCTTCCAGTCAATAGATTAGACTTAAAAACCGCATTGGGCAAAACGCGGTAAAAATGTGTCAAAAACACATTGCGTTTTTTTATGCATTTTTGCCGCGGTGCTTTTTTGGTGCATTCTTGGGACAAAAACACTGCATATTTGTGGTATAAAAGATGCCCCGTGTGAACATCCCCTAAACCATTCCATGTGATGTGCAGACGGCAGTGACGCCATGTAACATATGAGACTCCACTGTTATTTTCTACCAGGTGAGGAATCTGACAGCTGATTCCTGCACAACCCCCGCGTGGAAGGAATCAGAGACCGGCTCCATTATTGCAGTCGTGTATATTTTACTCTGATGCTTCCACATTTCAGATAAAACAAATTTTATCTCTGCCGAGGACGATGCAGTCAGATGAGGAGCCCGGGAGGCCAGTGCCCAATGGCGTCTCCCTGCTCTGCTGCACATTGACTGGTCGAACCCACAAAATGTGTAATACACACTGTTAGGATTTAATTTGCCAATGAAATCACTCACAAGTGATTTGCAGACTCGGGGTCATCTGCTGAATGACGTCTCCTCCTGCGTCTCTCATTGTTATCATTTTCAATTTGAGAGAAACAGGAGGAGACGTCATTCGGCAGATGACCACACATTGCAAATCGCATGTGAGTGATCAGGTGACAACTACTCGAATCAGCAAGTGAAATCCTAACAGAGCGCATATTACACACCTTTAGGATATGGCAGGTCAATATTCAGAATTACATTACATTACACACTATACGTGACATGTACAGGGCATATGTAGGGTGTATAATCTAATATATAAAGCTGAGTGTGTGTGTGTGTGTGTGTGTGTGTGTGTGTGTGTGTCCGTCCGTCCGTCCGTCCAATAAAGGAATTTGCACCGTCACATTTACAATCACGAAATGTGACCCGGGGAACGTCACAGACTATGTTTTGATGAGAATTTTTAACCCCGCACTTTACAGTGATTCGCCGCAAAAACCTGCTTACACTAAAATCAATGGCGCTGGGAACTACGGGTCATTAATAACACTGTGCACTGCTCTGTGCACGGCTTCCGGTCGGGTCCCCGATGTCGGTTCCAGCGGGCTCCAACCCTGCCCCGGTCCACCTCGGTTCTGCGAGCTGTCTTCCAGTCTCCTGCTAGCTACGGGCCCACGGTCTGCCACCTAGCCAATGTGTCAGGGCTCCGACCCTGACACCTGTCAGTTCAGCCTCAGGCCTATAGCACAGGCCTGGACTCACTCCACTCCACTCCAAAGCTAAACTTCAACTCCTGTTTTTCCTGACCTGGGCTCTCCAGACCCCTAGGTGGGCGTTTCCTTCCGTCTGGTCTCGCCCACTCATGTGGCTGTCTTTTCCTGGGGGAGGTGACTAGGGTTTCTGGTTGGCTGTGTGTAACCTAGGTGATGGAAGGGTGTTATGCGGGGGCCTAAGTGTGACTACCTGACCAGTCAGGGCGTCACAACAACACCTCCGCTCACACTGCACAAGTGACCAAGGCAAAACTGGCAGAGCTAGGTTTGCAGCTGGTTGACCACCCATCTTATTCACCAGATCTAGCTCCCTCCAACTATCATCTGTTTCCAAACCTGAAGAACTACCTCAAGGGTATCAAATTTCACACCATTTCTGATGCCATGGCTGGTATGGATGTCTGGTTTGAGGCACAACCGAAATCCTACTTTTTTGCTTTTTTGCTAGGCATACAGAACCTAGAATACCGATGTAAGAAGTGTGCTGACATCAGTGGAGAGTATATGGAATAAATGTAAAGTTTCATCATCCTATCTCTTTTTTTTCTTGGTAAATCCAAAGACTTATCAGCAGCCCCTCCTATCAACGCAGGAGTCTTTCATAGCAATCAATGGGCACAGTGATCAGGTGTAGTATCCGCACTGCGGCCGGTGATGGTGTACATTGCAGCAGCAATAACTTGCTAATAATTTCCTTCTGCAGCCAGAGAATGGTCAGGAACCAGGGCGGCATGTGCACTTCATTGTGGGGAATTTCATAAATGAAATATGTGACTATTGTACATGTTGTAGTGGAAAAAAGGAACAAAAAAATAAAATTAAACAAAAAAAAAATGGGGGGAAAAAAGTGTAAGTCCACCTTTTTTTTTTTTTGAGAGGGGGGATAAGGGGGGGGCGCATGGAATAAAGAATCTTGCTCTTACAGAGTTTACTCTGTGGTAAAATTTACCCAGAAAAATTATTCTCCGGGTCAGAGCAATTATGGCGACAGCAAACCTGCAAAGATTCTTCTGTTTTATTGTTACTGAAATCACTTTTTGCATTTACAGCATTTATTACCCCATAAAGCTGACCTGGCACTGCTGCTCCTCAGCCCAGTACGGGTGCAGAAATACCAAAATTAGGAGAGGTTTCAATAATCTAGTCGTGAAAGAAAAATGATGATTTTTATAAAATAGAAAAAATTGCTTTGTGTCGCCATTTTCTGAATCCCAAAAACTTTTATATTTTTCCATCAATGGAAATTTGTCAGTTCTTGTTTCTTGCTGGTACAATTTAAGTGTTAGGGCGGCTTTGCACGTTGCAACATCACACGTGCGATGTCGGTGGGGTCAAATCGAAAGTGACGCACATCCGGCGTCACTTTCGACATCGTAGTGTGTAAATCCTAGATGATACGATTAACGAGCGCAAAAGCGGCGTTATCGTATCATCGGTGTAGGCTCCGACGTTTGCATAATTACGCTGCCGCGACAGGTACGATGTTGTTCCTCGTGCCTGCGGCAGCACACATCGCTGTGTGTAAAGCCGCAGGAGCGAGGAACATCTCCTACCTGCCGCCGGCGGCTATACGAAAGGAAGGAGGTGGGCAGGATGTTTACATCCTGCTCATCTCCGCCCCTCCGCTGCTATTGGCTATTCAACCACCACAACAGCGGCCACTACACAGTACCAGCACTCAGTGAGAGGAGCTGCGCACTCACCTCCCACTGGCTCCCATATGTGGACTGGGAGCAAAAAAAGGTGCTGACCCCTCTTGCAGTCTCCTGCTGATTAAAATCACCTGTGCCAAATGGGGGGAGTGCAGATCCAAGCAAAAAAAGAGGGGGATAGAATGTTGTATAACATGCTATAAAGAAAAAGACATGGATCGCACATCCCAAAAAAATACAATGATCTAATGCCGCTAGGCAAAAAATTAATAAACAGAACATGAGGTTCTTTTGTTACCATTCTGATCAGATTGTATTAAGCCCACTGCCACTTCACGGCAAACCTCTTGAGTGGGTCCCTAACCTAAACCTTTATAGTGCGGCACTGTGCACCAACCACTGCTACAGCGACAAAGCACCAGCAGGGCAGGCGACCTGGTGCCTCACAGCACCCATGCTGCAAGGCAAAGCCCCCAAGGCTCCAGGCCGCACTGCTCCAGTCACGAAACCACCACAACAGCGGCCACTACACAGTACCAGCACTCAGTGAGAGGAGCTGCGCACTCACCTCCCACTGGCTCCCATATGTGGACTGGGAGCAAAAAAAGGCTGACCCCTCTTGTAGCCTCCTGCTGATTAAAATCACCTGTGCCAAATGGGGGGAGTGCAGATCCAAGCAAAAAAAGAGGGGGATAGAATGCCATCGACTCCTTTCCCATCATCACTATCTACGAAAGGAACACGTTGTCACCTGGCGACCGGAGTACAAATTGATGGAGCGGACTCCGGTGGTGACTTAAAAGCCGTGTGCGACAATGATGCAAACCTGGGTGCGGCCCTTTGTCAGGGCAATGTGACACACGTGCCTTGTATGGCTCACGTGTTGAACCTGTTTGTCCAGCAATTTTTAAACCACCATCCCGGCCTATAAGGCACTCTGCAGCGAGCACGCTTGCTATGTGCTCACTTCCACCATTCACACCCAGCAGCTCAACAACTTGCATCGCTCCAGAAGTCTTTCGGTCTGGCGGTTCACCGCCTGAAATGCGATGTGCCGACACGCTGGAAATTGAATCTGCACATGTTGCAGTGTCTGTGGCAGCACCGGCGAGCCCTGCTGCAATAGTTATGACGTATAGCCTGGGCTAAAGAGATCCAGAGGTGGGGAAGATCACGCTGCTGGAGTGGTCTCAGATCAAGGACCTATGCACCCTTCTTCGAAGCTTACAAATGGCGACGAAGATGTTTGGCGCTGACGTTGGTATCATTGGCATAACAATTCCGGTCATTACATGCTGGAGCACACTCTAAACAGCATTCATAGTCAGGTGGTGGGACAAGAGGAATGGGAGGAAGTACAGAAGGAGTCATATGCGCAAGAGATAACATCTACAAGGTCCAGACGGTCAGTAGCACCAAGGCGGCAGGCATGGGACAGTGGGGGAGATGGATTAACAAGGGCGCATAGTATCAGCCTAACTGTTGAGGAAGGTGTAAGAGCCCAGTAAGAAATGGAGGGCGAACTGGTGATGGGCATGGAAGACTGAGCAGATGAGGAAGAGCTTGCTCACATTTCGGTTGTGCGAGGTTGGGGGGAGAGGGCAGAGGAAGGAGGCATGATTCTCACCTCTCCGCAACCAACACAGCAAGGACTTGTTCCTCCTTGATGCGCAAGACACATGAGCGCCTTCTTGCTGCACTACCTACAACATGACCCTTTGATTGTCCTAATTCGAAGTAATGCTGACTCGTGGTTTGCCACACTGTTAGATCCCCGGTACAAGACAAAAATTGGCAAAATAAATCCTGCCGTACAAAGGGACGCACATATGCAGGAGTATCAGCAGAAGCAGGTACGCAATCTTAGCTCGGCTTTTCCACTAAACACCAGTGCTGCACAGAGTGAATCACAACATTTTGTCATGGCTAGTAGGAAATGGTCTTTTACTTGTCTACATCTGAGGGACCGAGGGCTGGCTGCTGTGCTGAGACAGCGTTGACTATAGTGTCCCTGCAGAGTTGCAAATTAGTAAATATACAAAATGAGTGGCAAAAGGCCATATGCTGGTGGAAAGTGGAACAGGTGTGTTGGAAAGTATAAAAAAGTTTGTGTCCGTGGGTTTGGTGGTTAAGCAACAGTAACATCTGCTGAAGAAACACCAACTGTTACGGGGGGACTGGCAGATTAGGATAAGGTGGTATATATCCCAATCGCCAGTCGGGGTCCACCATGCTCACAGATGGAAAAGGAGATGCTGGCAACACGAAGGTTAGGCGGAGGATACAGAGCTGGGTGGCTATGAAACTAATAGTAGCCTGAACCGAGTTAGACGACACTCGGATCTGGAGACTGGGAACCCTGTTAGCGTCACAGGGTCCACACACCCAGCACAGGAACTCCCAGTTAACAACACAGGGGCCATTGGGTACGCTGTCCGTGTGCGTAAGGGCCACACCTGTGGACACCAGGCGCATCAGCAGCAGCAGCCCAGTTAATGCCACTGGGCTGCACTAACAGGACTGGTAGGACAGGAACTGGTCTTAACCATTCTGCGTTACCAACTGTGGTGATGGCCTGCACCGACGCCCTATCTCTGCCTACCTCTGGCCTAAAGCCGCAATGGGTTCAACACATGGAGGTGTGCTCTTTCTGAGCATAATAGAAGACTGCGCACCTCCTTGTTAGCTCCAGCCCCTTTTATAACCTGGGTCCGCCCCAACCCAGGGTGAACCACAATGCACCTCCTGGAGACAAAAGCAGAGTGACACGTCATCAGTGGCATAACCAGCGGCCTATTTGGAACCGCCACTTCAATGATGACCTCATGGCAGCCACGACCCAAACACCTCACCAGTCATCGTCTGACCAACAATAATGAGGTGACAAGTCATAGGGGCGGGCCTCTGCAAGCCAGTCCGGAGTGGCCTGGCCACGTCATCAGGACACCTGACAGGGCAGGGCCAAAGAGTTCATTCCCGGACCTAGACTCTGATGCAGTAAGTGCCTGAGCATGCTCAGTAGCATGAACAACATTCTCAGAAAAAAGACTATCAGCTTCAGCATGCTGTCTAGGCACAACACAGGACTGAGACACGGCATGGAGTCCAAGTACCTGTGCAAAGAGGCTTTTCGCAGTAAGTGTGGGAGCATGCGCTGTAGCCCGAACTGAGGACTTAGCCTCAGTCAGGAATGGCACAGTCAGGCTGAGCATACTCACTAGGCAAAACAGTGGACTTAGGCTGCGGCTGGGGTAAATCGGCACACGCATGCGCACTAGCCACCTCTCCACACTTAGACGTGGAGGAGAAAGCAGCCAGCTGGACAACTCGAGGCACAGCCCAAAATGGCAGGTGACGCCTGGGCGCAACTGGAACCACAGCAGTCTGCTTGCGTTTACGGAGGCACCGTTTCGTAACACCAACTACCAGCCAAAATAACAGGTGTACTTCTTCCCGTGGATAATCTATGATCCCTTTTTTCCTGGACACGACCATCGCTAACAAATGTAGATGAGCCAGCAAAACAGCAGCTGCTTCAATGGATCTCAAGTGCTCCATAAAGTGGCCTCTCCTCCACCTCAAGTTCAATATCCCAAATACTACATTCCTTTGTGGTGTCAACCCAATCGCACTTGCTTCCTAACAGCTCTCAAGTTTCCACCAGCCCTGCTGAGTATGGGGTAACAGAGATGGTTGAGTCTGCAGAGCTGTTCAGTCACACAATAGCCTGGGAATCAGAGGTCTGTGTAATACTTATTATATGTTCTGAGGATTTCGATAGCGTAGGGCAATGATCAGCAGAGACGAGTTTTTGATACAAGATGTTTTATAATCTGTAACCACGGTAGATAACAATGGAACAAACACAGCAATACAAATACACACAATACCTTCCCGAAACGGAGCGGAGGGAATTCCCGGGGCCACGCACCGGACTCCCCCAGGGAGACCACCAGAGCGAACCCCTATACAGGGACTGTCCGGCAATCACCCCGGAAGGCCTAAATGCGCAGCAGCCGGGACACAAGGGGCAAGCGGTAAAAGTCCAGGAGTGTCCGTACGGGATGATTGTCCAGAGTGGTTACGAACCAGAGAGAACCGGGCAGAGTGCTGACCTAAGATGGCAGACGGAATCCGGGCACAGCTTGAGAAACCGGGTAAGGTCCAGAGTCTGTCGGTCGGTAGTCTTTAGGAGGATCCAAAAGCAATCAGGATTAGCAGCAGCAAAGCAGGAGCACACAGCAAGCAGTATACTCAGGCACTGGACTGGGCTGAGAGGCGGCCTTTTAAGCAGCTGGACAGGAAGTAGGGCAACAGAACCTTAAAACTCCATGTTAACTGAGGGCAAGCTCATTCAAAAGAGAACTGGAAAACCTGGAAACCTGACATTACTCCCCCCCCCCAGAGACGGCCTCAGGACGGATCAGGGCCCGGCTTGTCCGGGAACCGTCGATGAAACTGAGCGATCTTCCGGGGTGCCCGAATGTTACCCACCGGTTCCCAGGAATCGTCCTCGGGGGCGTACCCCTGCCAACGTACCAGATATTGAAGCCGACGACGATGGAGCCGGGAGTCAATAATGTCCTCAACCACGAACTGCTCCTTGCCGTCGACCATCACAGGCGGAGGAGGAGGCACAACACGACCACGAAACGTATTAGGGGAGACAGGTTTGAGGAGAGACACATGAAAGACCGGGTGTACCTTTAGATGGTGCGGCAACCGTAGCCGACAGGCCACAGGGCTCACGATCCCGGTGATCTTAAATGGACCGATGAATTTTTGTCCCAGCTTCTGCGAAGGAACACCCAATCTCAGGTTTTTGGTGGACAACCATACAGAGTCCCCTACCTTGTACATGGGTGCCGGTTTCCGGTGAGTGTCGGCCGACCTCTTGTAACGCTCCTGGGCCGTAGCCACAGTGTCCTTCAGAACCTCCAGATTTTGTCGTAGCTCTGTCAATCTGTCCTCCACCGCTGGCACCGAAACCGCAACCGGTGACCTAGGCAAAACATTCGGATGGTAACCTAAGTTAGCGAAAAAGGGCGTTACCTTAGTGGAGCTGCTCTGAGTGTTGTTATATGAGAACTCCGCCAACGGAAGCATCTTCAACCAATCGTCTTGGAGATGGCTGACATAACATCGAAGGTATTGTTCCAGGGTTTGATTCGTCCGTTCGGTTTGCCCATTTGTCTGAGGATGGTATGCAGAAGACAAACAGACATCAATCTGGAGTGCCGTACAAAACCCCTTCCAGAATCTAGACGTGAACTGCACGCCCCGGTCAGAGATGATCTCGTCTGGTACCCCATGCAATCGGAATACATTCTGGATAACCAAATCCACTGTCTCTGCGGCTGAGGGAAGACCGGTACACGGAATGAAGTGAGCAGCTTTAGTCAATCGATCTACCACCACTAAAATGGTATTGTGTCCGCATGAGACCGGCAACTCCACAATAAAATCCATGGAGATAGACCCCCAAGGGCGAGATGGCACGGGTAACGGTTGGAGGAGTCCCGTAGGAGCCACACGAGGGACCTTGCACCGGGCACAAACCACACATGAGTGGACATAGTCCTTCACATCCTTTAAGCAAGTAGGCCACCAGAAAAAACGGCTCAGAAATTCTTGCGTCTTCTGTACCCCCCTATGACCAGCCAACACGGAGTCATGGACCAACTTGAGAACCCGAAGTCTTACGGCCTCCGGGACATAAATGCGTCGCTCTCTCAACCACACACCATTCCGAAGAACAAGCGTTACATCATTCGGGGGGCAGCAAGAAATACGTCACCATCATAGGCCAGCTTGATGTCCTTCCACAAGTCCTGGTCCTGGATTACTCCAACGAAATTGGCATCCGATAACACGGTCTGAGACGGGGTTCCAGGCACGGAGTCCACGGCGTGGATTCGGGACAAGGCATCGGCTTTCCCATTACGTGAACCTGGACGGTATGTGACGACAAAATTGAATTGGTTAAGAAATAGGCTCCAACGGGCTTGCCGTGGAGACAGGCACCTGGCAGACTTCAGAAATTCCAGATTACGATGATCCGTGAGTACTATCACTTGCTGCGCGGCTCCCTGTAAGTGGTGTCTCCATTCCTTGAAAGCGGAAATAATCGCCAATAATTCCTTGTCCGCAATGTCGTAGTTCCTTTCTGCAGGGGACAACCGGCGGGAAAAGAAGGCACACGGATGCAAGAGACTCTTGTCCCCGGTCCTTTGAGAAAGAATGGCCCCTAATGCGTAGTCGGAAGCGTCGACCTCCACGATAAAGGGAAGTGCGGGATTCGGATGGACTAATATTGGCGCTGAGGTAAAACATACCTTGAGACGATGGAATGCTTCCTGGGCCTGGGCGGACCACACAAACTTCTGTCCTTTCTTGGTTAACAGAGTGATGGGACGGACAATCTCTGAAAAGTTACGGATAAAGCGTCGGTAAAAGTTGGCAAAACCGACAAAGCGTTGTACCTCCTTGATGTTTCCCGGTTCCGGCCAGTCCAGAATGGCTTGTATCTTGCTAGATTCCATGTTTAGTCCCTGAGGAGAGATGACATAACCTAAGAATTGTATTTGTGAGCAGTGGAACTCGCATTTCTCCAGCTTAATGTACAGGTGGTTTTCCCTCAGACGGGTAAGTACGGTCTTGACGTGCTCCTGGTGTTCCTGTAGAGAATCAGAAAAGATTAGGATATCGTCCAGATAGATCACCATGAATTGGTCCATGATATCCCTAAAAATATCGTTAACTAGATGTTGAAATGCCGCGGGAGCGTTACAAAGTCCAAAAGGCATCACTAGGTACTCAAAATGTCCGTACCGACATCGGAACGCGGTCTTCCACTCGTCTCCGGGACGAATACGAAGCAGATTATATGCCCCACGGAGGTCCAATTTGGTGAATATTTTTGCCTGTTGGACCCTCTCCAATAGCTCAGGAATCAACGGTAACGGATACCGGTTCCGGATGGTTATTTTATTCAGTTCCCGGTAGTCAATACAGGGTCTCAGAGTCCCCTCTTTCTTTTTCACGAAAAAGATGGGTGCCCCTGCGGGGGAGGTAGACGGACGAATAAATCCCTTGGCTAGGCTTTCATCAATATACTCTTTTAGTGCTGCTAGCTCAGGTGCCGCCAACGGGTAGACATGACCAAACGGAATCTCCGCCCCTGGGAGTAAGTCTATGGGGCAATCATATGGTCTATGCGGGGGAAGTCGGTCGGCTTTTCTTTTGTCGCATATATCAGCGAAGTCACGGTAAACCGGGGGTAAAACAGGTACCTGTACAGTGCTCTCCGTATTTGGTGGTACTGGAACCGGAACAGCTGGACTAATGGTCGGAATATTCTGCGGTGGGAAGGATATTTCCTTAGTTTCCCAATCGATGACCGGATTTGTAGACCGTAGCCACGGAATACCTAAAATAATCGGAAAATGAGGAGATGAAATTAGCATGAAAACAAGGGTCTCCTGCTGACCTGGCTTCATGACGCATTCTAGCGGTACGGTTTCCCGATCGACTGGTCCAGAGATTAACGGAGATCCGTCTACCGTCTCCATGGTAACCGGTGAGGATCTTTGCTGAGTCCGGATACCGTGTTTCCTGGCAAAAGAAGAGTCCATGAAATTTCCCCCTGCCCCAGAGTCTATCATAGCAGATGTAGGTATTAGCTGTCCCTCCCACCGGATCTGAATGGGGAGCGAGCAATGGGTATATTTCCCTTCCGAGTCCTTCGGTGAGGTTGACATTACAGTCAAGGGAAATACCGCATCCAAGTGTCCACTTGCCTCAGAGATATCGGACTCTGCGTCCGTGTTGTCACACTCTGCCATGGCTGCCAATACCTTATTTGGGCGATTCGGACGTTTCGGGCAGTCGATCAAGAAATGGTCCGATTGACCGCAATAGAAACACAAACGCTCACGGAGCCGGTGTTCGCGACGTTCATTGGTCTCTCGCTTTTGCAGAGAGTCTACTTGCATAGGAACGTCCTCGGCCTCCCGTGGCGTCCTGAGAGCGGGTTCTCTGGAAGGAAATGTAAAGTTGTTTACACGGTTTACAGCCGCCCATTTTTCCTGTCTACGTTCCGTCAAGCGGGTATCAATACGCACACAGTGCTGGAGAAACAGTTCAAAATCCCCTGGAGATTCGGAACGAGCTAACTCGTCCTTGATGGTACCGGACAACCCCTTTCTGAAAACAGACAATAATGCATTGTTTCCCCAGTCGGTGTCTACCACTAACCTCTTAAATTCAGTGGCGTATTCAACGACAGAACGCTTTCCCTGACGTAAGGAAAGGAGAGCCGATTCAGCGGTAGCACGGCGATTCGGATCATCAAACATTTGCGCCATTGCGGTCAGAAAATCATCTAGGTGATTTAAACGGATGTCTCGGTTCTCTATCATAGGATTAGCCCAAGCCAGTGCTCGTGAGGTTAATAACATAATTATACATAACACTTTGGACCGGTCAGAACGGTAATAATCAGCATGTACATCAAAAAACAGTATACATTGGTTCACAAATCCACGAAACTGACCACGGTCACCATTGAAACGGAATGGGGGTAACCTAGGCATACCGGCAGCTGATACGGACGTAGTGGGGCCGGCTTCCTGAGCCTCCACTCTGACTTGCAAATCCTGTATAGCCGGACCCAGTACCTGGTGATCATGACCCAGCTGTGCCTCCACATCTCTAAGTTTAGTCTGCACCACCTCCATCTCCTGCTGCAAGGAGTTAATCATAGAAAAGAGCTGATCTACTCCTCGTGTCTCAGTCATTGCCCCAGCGAAATCCTCTTTTTTAGGCCTGAGTATAATGTAATACTTATTATATGTTTTGAGGATTTCGATAGCGTAGGGCAATGATCAGCAGAGACGAGTTTTTGATACAAGATGTTTTATAATCTGTAACCACGGTAGATAACAACGGAACAAACACAGCAATACAAATACACACAATACCTTCCCGAAACGGAGCGGAGGGAATTCCCGGGGCCACGCACCGGACTCCCCCAGGGAGACCACCAGAGCGAACCCCTATACAGGGACTGTCCGGCAATCACCCCGGAAGGCCTAAATGCGCAGCAGCCGGGACACAAGGGGCAAGCGGTAAAAGTCCAGGAGTGTCCGTACGGGATGATTGTCCAGAGTGGTTACGAACCAGAGAGAACCGGGCAGAGTGCTGACCTAAGATGGCAGACGGAATCCGGGCACAGCTTGAGAAACCGGGTAAGGTCCAGAGTCTGTCGGTCGGTAGTCTTTAGGAGGATCCAAAAGCAATCAGGATTAGCAGCAACAAAGCAGGAGCACACAGCAAGCAGTATACTCAGGCACTGGACTGGGCTGAGAGGCGGCCTTTTAAGCAGCTGGACAGGAAGTAGGGCAACAGAACCTTAAAACTCCATGTTAACTGAGGGCAAGCTCATTCAAAAGAGAACTGGAAAACCTGGAAACCTGACAGTCTGCCCCAAAGCTGCAGTGAGTCCAGACAAGGAAATGATCTGTACTGATGCCCAGAAGCTTTATAAGTCGGATCCAGGACCCGATGAAGAAGGTGCTAATCATAATGTACACCCTCATTCCCAAACTGTAAATTATCCTGGTGGAGACAATGGGGAACATGCTGAGGAGACTCAGATACCTGATTGGAACGACAACTTTACTATTCGGTCAGGGGAGGAAGAGCTTGGCTCGGAGGAGTCAGGACAAGGGGAATGAAAACACACAGGGTGATGATGAGGTTGGAGACCCCACTTACTTTCAAACCAAAGTCAGCCAGTCGATGAGGTCAGCAGAGGAGGTGGAGGAGGATGCTACTGATGACGAGGTTACGTTGCGTCTTCTTGGACAGAGACAAAGTACTGGAAGCACGTCAACAACTGAATCCTCAGCCACAACTCTGCCTCTGAGCAGAAGTCGTGGTGGCTCTGCAGGTCACATGGACTGTAAGCCTTGTTTAGCCTGGGGCTTTTTTGACCTCGCAAAGGATCACCCAAGTCATGTCATCTGTAAGAATTTTCACCAATCTCTAAGTAGAGGCTAAAAACTCACTACTTAAGGCCACTTTACACACAGAGATAAATCTTTGGCAGATCTGTGGTTGCAGTGAAATCATGGACATATTGTTCCATTTGTACACAGCCACAAACCTGGCACTGATTGTCCACAATTTCACTGCAACCATAGATCTGCTGCAGATTTATCTCTGTGTGTAAAGTGGCCTTTAGAGTACTTTGTCCATGAAGTGTCACATTTGTCACAAGTGTCACATGAATTGATAGTGTGAGGGTGTATTGATCAGCTTTATCCACTGTCAATGCAACATGCTTATTTGCCATTCATTGCATGCATTGTTGCACACTACACACAAGGGGCAGCTGTTTTTTTGCATCTGCCTTTGTCTGGTCACTATAGCAATAGCAAAACAGTCTTCGGCGGTGGACTTGGAGAGCGGAGGAGATGCTGTCTATGAACAGAAGGAAAAGGTAAAGGTGTGTGTTACAGCAAGGAGCCCCCGCGGAAACACTTCGGTCAATTGTAAGGGGAGTCGTGTTGGAGTTTGGTAAGGAGGACCGTAACGCCTGTGAGCAGCATCCTGTGCCACTGACCGACATTCTTCCGGTGCTGTCTATATTGTTTACCGTGAGAGGAGCATAAAGTCTGTATTTATGGCAACTGGACACCATAGTGTGACGCCCTGGACTAGCCAGGTAGTCACAGACATAACACCACACACACATCCCCTTCCCTGGATAGTTACACCAGTCAACCAAAACCCCTTGTTGCCTCCCTCCAGGGTCTGATGTCCACACCAGGTGGGGTGGAGCCAGGCGGTTGGCCCCACCCACCGAGGAGTTCAAAGGCCTGGAGGCGGGAAAAGGAGTCAGATTAGTTTTGGAGGCGAAAGTGAGAGGAGTAAAACGTCTGCGTGTGCCTGGGTAGGAGCCCAGGCACTGACAGCAAGGTCGGCAGACGTTGGTGGTCGTCTGCAGGAGTTAGCGGATCTCTGCGGAACCGTAGGACCGGGGTTGGGCGGTGGCCCACCGATACCGAACCGGGGAGCGGAGTGAAGTTATGCACACAGGCAGGGCCATCGGACCCCGACCAGGCTTGGAGCTGCCGACAACGGTCAAATCCAAGAGTGACCGGAACCCCACGGGTTTCCTAACACCCAAGTCCCGCTAGAAGGCAACAGTCCACACCGTGAGGATATACAGCCACCGCCACAGGCTAGAGATCCAAGGGTCAGCGCCTGCGGGCAAAAGGGCTCCTATGATACCTATACGCCGGGGAGCGGACTACCGTTGGGAAACCATCGGAGTCAACACAGTCTACACAGGTGCAGGGTAAGACAGCCACCATCACCTGTCCGGGGAGAGCAAAGACACTGCAGCCGGCTGCGGGACCCGTCTATCCGGCCGTTTGGTTTACCAGAGACTTTGTGACCTTCTGTCTGAGTGAGTACAACAGTGCCATCCGGCACCTTGCCGTGCTGCCCCTGAAACCCTGCACCCCAGTTATCCAGCCTCCCCGCATCATCACCGGGCCCCGGGATCACCAACCCCTACCCACGGAGGGGACAACATCCTAGCTGCTCCCTGCCATCGCTCCCGGGATCCCCGTCACCAGCAGCGGTGGTGCCATCATCACCACGACCCGTGGGTGGCGTCACGAACTATCTCCCTAAACAAACCACCCCTTTTCACTCACGGGTGAGGAGCGCTGCTCGAGTCCCCGGGTCCGGCCCACCGCTTGAGCCACCGAGCAGCAGCAGCAGAAGCCCCGGACCCGAGCGTAGCGAGCGCGTCCCCTCCGCCCGCGACAACTTGGCATCTGCGAACAGGATAGAACCAATCTACCTACCGGTAGAAGTGCGCCTTGCAGTCCCCGCCGGCGGCGTCTGGCCGAAAAATTTGAAGTTCCGCCATCTTTGGCGCGAAGATTTCCCACTCGAGCGTCTTCCCTGAGCAGGGAAGGTGCGAAAACGAAGCCCCGCCCCCCAGCAGAAGGAAGTGCTAGAAAGAACCAAGGGGGGGGCGGGTGAGGACCTGCCTGATGTAACCGCAGGGATAAAGAGCAGGGACGCCAGGACTCTGCGATACATCCGGTTCCTGGAAGCACAAGCGCTGACATGTCCATCCCGTCCGGCCATGCAGAGATCCTGGAGCCCACGCCAGGAACAGCGGCATGGGTGGAGGCCCGGACCGCGCAAATGTGCTGCCGCCTGCAGGCCCAAGTCCGATTCTTGATGGAGCGGTGGGTGGCTGAAATGGAGGAGGTAGCGGCGGCCGTGCGGAGACACGAGGTGGAGACAGTGCTGGAGGAGCGGGTAAGCGACCCACGCCCCTGTGTCCCTGAAGGACCTGTTGCTGCGGCTGAGGGGCCCGGTCTGCGCCCGCTCACCCTGCTGCCTCCCCCGCCACCCGCATCGGCTGTTGCCGCCTCGCCACTAGGCTCGCTGTCCCCGACACCAGCAGCAGAACCCAGTCCGTCCGCCCTGGAGGACCAGCCTGTAGGCGTTGTCTGTGAACGGCCCGCATCCCTCCTGCTGCCATGGAAGATCCCGCGGGAGGTGCCCGTCCGCGAAAAGAAGCCGTCGGCCCCGGAAGCGGCTGCACCCGAGACCGTCCCGGCCCCGGCAGTCCGTCCGGCTACTGGAGAGGTTGAAGCCGTGAACCGGAAGGCCCAGCGGGTGAGGCCTGCTGTCCCTGAACCCCACTCCTCGGGTGAGGCTGCGCCGGGTCGTCGCTGCAAAGAAGGAGCCCAGGCCACGTCACCGCAGGACCCCCACAAGAGATTACCGGTCGTGGCCGGTGTGGGCGAAATCCAGCGGGGTCCAACCCGCGCGCAGGGGCATGCAAACGCCCCTTACTGGGACAGGGAGCCGAGCCAGCTGGGCCAGGAAATTGCCTCTAGGGAGCAGCAGAAGGCCGAAGTGCTGGCACATGTCATAAAGGAGAAGGACAATCTCCGCAATGCCACCTTTCGGGTGCGGGGCCCGTTGCATGAAGGCAAGGTGAGGCGGTTTGACCCTAAGCGGGGATACGGCTTCGTGTACGAACCGGGGCTGGAGGCCGAGATATTCTTGGCCCGCCAAGACGTGAACTCTCACCTGCCAACTGGTCATCCTGGTCGCGATCTACAACTGGGCGACTTAGTGACTTACACCCGACATTGCGGGGAGAGGGGCTGGTTTGCCCTGGATGTCAAGCAGAGGGTAGGCCGCAGTGCCCAGAGGCGGTCCCAGTCCCCTCCCCCACCGTGCCATCCGGATGTTGAGTTGGAGGAGGCCTATGAGGAGGGCGACCTCAAATAGTGGCAGCGGTCCACCGTTGCAACCCAGTTGTCCCCGTTGGGACCCTCAGCACCCTGTTTTCCGTTGAATGAACCCTAATCAATCTGAAGTCTCACCTGATTGCCGTCCGTTGTAAGACAAGCTGTCCCCGTTGGGACCATCAATGTGATTACCCAAAACAGCCCACGTGAGAAACTGCTCATGGACAAGGCCAAGTACTTGCAGGCCAACCACGAACTAGTGGTCTTGTAAATAGTTTGTGGGCTGTGATCTGTTGCCGCTTCCGGAGAGGCAGATTGGAGGGAGGACCCGCAGCAGAGTAGGCTGGGGTCCGGTCACCACCAGGACCGGTGACCATCCTCCGGGGGTCAGGGGTCCCCCTGGACGTGGGGTCCCCTGAAATACACCGTACTCGTTCCCGCTCGGGCAGCCTGGACCAGGACTGGGGTAAAGGGGTGCTGCCCATTTCTTAGGGGCAGCATCAAAGTGTAGATTGCTTGGGTGGGGGAGCGGAGGAACATGAACCCGTCCGTTTTAATAAAAATGTTTACCGTTTGCAACGTTAAAGTACCGAGCCTCCCATAAGGGAAGAATGAAAAAAAATGCATATGTTGAATGTCTACATGTTAATTTATATTTTGCAGAAACAAAATAAAACCGGTGATGGACAGGCAGCCCGCGGACAGTCTGCATTTCACCAAGGGGGAATGTGACGCCCTGGACTAGCCAGGTAGTCACAGACATAACACCACACACACCCCCCTCCCTGGATAGTTACACCAGTCAACCAAAAACCCTTGTTGCCTTCCTCCAGGGTCTGATGTCCACACCAGGTGGGGTGGAGCCAGGCGGTTGTCCCCGCCCACCGAGAAGTTCACAGGCCTGGAGGCGGGAAAAAGAGTCAGATTAGTTTTGGAGGCGAAAGTGAGAGGAGTAAAACGTCTGCGTGTGCCTGGGTAGGAGACCAGGCACTGACAGCAAGGTCGGCAGACGTTGGTGGTCGTCTGCAGGAGTTAGCGGATCTCTGCGGAACCGTAGGACCGGGGTTGGGCGGTGACCCACCGGTACCGAACCGGGGAGCGGAGTGAAGTTAAGCACACAGGCAGGGCCATCGGACCCCGACCAGGCTTGGAGCTGCCGACAACGGTCAAATCCGAGAGTGACCGGAACCCCACGGGTTTCCTAACACCCAAGTCCCGCTAGAAGGCAACAGTCCACACCGTGAGGATATACAGCCACCGCCACAGGCTAGAGATCCAAGGGTCAGCGCCTGCAGGCAAAAGGGCTCCTACGGTACCTATACGCCGGGGAGCGGACTACCGTTGGGAAACCATTGGAGTCAACACAGTCTACACAGGTGCAGGGTAAGACAGCCACCATCACCTGTCCAGGGAGAGCAAAGACACTGCAGCCGGCTGCGGGACCCGTCAATCCGGCCGTTTGGTTTACCAGAGACTTTGTGACCTTCTGTCTGAGTGAGTACAACAGTGACATCCGGCACCGCTCTGCGCTGCCCCTGCAACCCTGCACCCCAGCTATCCAGTCTCCCCGCATCATCACCGGGCCCCGGGATCACCAACCCCTACCCATGGAGGGAATAGCATCCTAGCTGCTCCCTGCCATCGCTCCCGGGATCCCCGTCACCAGCAGCGGTGGTGCCATCATCACCACGACCCATGGGTGGCGTCACGAACTATCTCCCTAAACAAACCACCCCTTTTCACTCACGGGCGAGGAGCGCTGCTTGAGTCCCCGGGTCCGGCCCACCGCTCGAGCCACCGAGCAACAGCAGCAGAAGCCCTGGACCCGAGCGTAGCGAGCGCGTCCCCTCCGCCTGCGACAATAGTACCCGGGTACGGTAGGCTGGGACCAGACAGTGATGCATGCACGCAACACTTTGTTTTCTTAGCAAAACATATATCTGTTCTGGTTAGGCCGACTATATAGACAATAAGACTTGCTGCCTCTGCACTGTCAAATTGTCACTTACAGTTAAACTCATAGAGGGACAGCGACACATGTTTGCATTGAGTGTTGCTTTACAGGATTTCCCGGACTGTGTTGATGAGCTGTTTGGTTTGCATTCACACTGTAAAGCTGGGGTCACACTAAACGACAGCGACAACGACGTCGCTGTTACGTCACCATTTTCTGTGACGTAGCAGCGACCTTGTAAGTCGCTGTTATGATCGCTGCTTAGCTGTCAAACACAGCAGCCGAAGCAGCGATCATAACGACAGTGCTGCAACATGTGCAGAGAGCAGGGAGCCGCGCACACTGAGCGCTGGCTCCTTGCTCTCCTAGCTACAGGACACATCGGGTTAATTAACCCGATGTGTACTGCAGCTACATGTCACAGTGCAGAGAGCAGGGAGCCGCGCACACTGCTTAGCGCTGGCTCCCTGCTCTCCTAACTACAGTACACATCGGGTTAATTACACGATGTGTACTGCAGCTACATGTGCACAGAGCAGGAGCCGGCGCTGGCAGCGAGAGTGGCGGAGGCTGGTAACTAAGGTAAATATCGGGTAACCACCTTGGTTACCCGATGTTTACCTTGGTTACAGCTTACCGCAGCTGCCAGATGCCGGCTCCTGCTCCATGCTCGCTTCATTTCGTCGCTCTCTCGCTGTCACACACAGCGATCTGTGCGTCACAGCGGGAGAGCGACGACCAAAAAATGAAGCTGGACATTCAGCAATGAGCGGCGACCTCACAGCAGGGGCCAGCTCGTTGGATGTCACACACAGCGACAGCGACGGGACGTCGCTGCAACGTCACAGAAAATGGTGACGTAGCAGTGACGGCGTTGTCGTTGTCGCTGTGTGTGACACCACCTTTATCATCTGCCTTATCTGTGAGGCTTCAGCTAACAAGGGTATTCGGGGGGGGGGGGTAATGGGTTTTGTCTATTTTTAGGTAGATAAGTTGTAAGCTCTTGTGATGCGACACT
The DNA here is from genome assembly GCF_048569485.1 of Anomaloglossus baeobatrachus. NCBI lineage: Eukaryota > Metazoa > Chordata > Amphibia > Anura > Aromobatidae > Anomaloglossus > Anomaloglossus baeobatrachus. The sequence goes on along the minus strand of NC_134354.1, from coordinate 368,021,618 downwards.
GGTAAGTTGTGTTCGCACACACACACACGCAAACACACACGCACACACACAATTACTCCTGCTACGCAGAGGTATTACCAGGTAGTAGGCAACTCTTTAGACAGTCCCTTGGTTAGGAAAAAGTTGGTGAGCATGGGGTATAAATCGCCATTACGATTGTCGCAGCATAGGGGTGTAGGCTTTTGGAATTGTGAATAGGTTGTTCTGTTCTTTCAGTTTTATGAATGGTTCTTATTGTTCGTTTTGGGAAACTAAAACAATCATTTATCAACCCAACTGTCTAGAGTCCTTTTCCTAGTGTGTGGTTTTGCTGTATACTGGGAAGCCCACTCTGTTCACTACTTTAAATTATTATTATTATTTATTATTATAGCGCCATTTATTCCATGGCGCTTTACAAGTGAAAGAGGGTATACGTGCAACAATCATTAACAGTACAAAACAGACTGGTATAGGAGGAGAGAGGACCCTGCCCGCGATGGCTCACAGTCTACAGGGAATGGGTGATGGTACAATAGGTGAGGACAGAGCTGGTTGCGCAGTGGTCTACTGGACTGAGGGCTATTATAGGTTGTAGGCTTGTTGGAAGAGGTGGGTCTTGAGGTTCCTCTTGAAGCTTTCCACGGTAGGTGAGAGTCTAATGTGCTGAGGTAGAGCATTCCAGAGTATGGGGGATGCACGGGAGAAATCTTGGACGCAATTGTGGGAAGAGGAGATAAGAGAGGAGCAGAGAAGGAGATCTTGTGAGGATCTGAGGTTGCGTGCAGGTAGGTACCAGGAGACTAGTTCACAGATGTAGGGAGGAGACAGGTTGTGCATGGCTTTGTATGTCATGGTTAATGTTTTGAACTGGAGTCGTTGGGTGATGGGAAGCCAGTGAAGGGATTGGCGTAGTGGCGAGGCTGAGGAGTAGCGAGGGGAGAGGTGGATTAGGCGGGCCGCAGAGTTTAGGATAGATTGGAGGGGTGCAAGAGTGTTGGAAGGGAGGCCAGAGAGCAGGAGGTTGCAGTAGTCAAGGCGGGAGATGATGAGGGCATGCACGAATGTTTTTGCTGATTCTTGGTTAAGGAAAGCACGGATTCAGGAGATATTTTTGAGTTGTAATCGGCATGAGTTGAAGAGGGCTTGGATGTGTGGCTTGAATAATAGAGCAGAGTCGAGGGTTACTCCAAGGCAACGTGCTTGTAAGACTGGGGGGAGTGAGCAACCATCAAGTTTGATGGAAAGGCTTGTTGGAGGAGATGAGTGAGGAGGGGGAAAGACAATGAACTCTATTTTGTCCATGTTAAGTTTTAGGAATCGCGCAGAGAAGAAGGATGAAATAGCAGACAGACATTGTGGGATTTTGGTTAGTAGAGAGGTAATGTCAGGTCCAGAGACGTAGATCTGTGTGTCATCGGCATAGAGATGATACTGGAAGCCGTGGGACTCTATGAGCTGTCCCAGGCCGAAGGTGTAGATGGAGAACAGCAGGGGTCCAAGAACTGAGCCTTGGGGGACACCGACAGATAGGGGGCGAGATGAGGAAGTGGTGTGAGAGTGGGACACGCTGAAAGTTCGGTTGGTTAGGTATGAAGAATTCCAAGATAGGGCCAAGTCTGTGATGCCCAGAGATGAGAGAATCTGTAGAAGGTGGGAATGGTCTACTGTGTCGAAGGCAGAGGACAGGTCCAGTAGGAGGAAGATAGAGTAGTGTTGCTTGGCTTTGGTGGTTAGTAGGTCGTTAGTGACTTTAGTTAGGGCAGTTTCAGTGGAATGATGCGGTCAGAAGCCAGATTGTAGCTGGTCAAAGAGAGAGCAGGATGAGAGGTATGAGGACAGTTCAAGATGGACATGTTGTTCTAGTAGTTTTGAGGCATAGGGGAGAAGGGATATGGGGCGATAGTTTTACACAGAGGATGGGTCAAGGGAGGGCTTTTTGAGGATGGGTGTAATAGAGGCATGTTTAAAGCATGAAGGGAATACACCAGTTGTTAGTGATAGGTTGAAGAGATGGGTTAGGGCTGGGATGAGGACTGCGGTGATGTTGGGGATGAGGTGGGATGGGAGCGGGTCCAGTGCACAGGTTGTTAGATGTGATCTTGAGAGTAGAGTGGAAAGATTGTTTTCTGTCATGGCGGAGAAGCTGGATTTGGAGGAAGAAGGCTGAGTAGTTGTGAGAAGTGGCTGTGGTGTTTGTGGGCCAAAGCTTGCTCTGATGTTGTCAATCTTCTGCTTGAAGAAAGAGGCAAAGTCTTCAGCTGAGAGGAGAGGAGAGGGAGGTGGTGCTGGAGGACGGAGGAGAGAATTGAAAGTGTTGAATAGCTGTTTAGGGTTATGAGAGAGAGAGGATATGAGGGATGAGAAGTAGGTTTGTTTTGCAGCAGTGAGTGTGGACTTGAAAGTGGTCAGGGACTTTTTATATGCAATGAAGTGCTCAGTGAAATGAGACCTTTTCCATCTGCGCTCAGCAATTCTGGAAGCCCGTCTTAGTTCTTTAGTCTGCCTCGTGTGCCAGGGTTGCCTGTTGATTGTGCGGATTTTGGTGTGTGTGAGGGGGGCAGTTGATTCGAGAGCTGCAGAGATTGTAGTGTTGTATAAAGTTGCAGCAGCATCTGCATCATGTAGAAATGCAATGTCTGTGAGAGGGAGAAGGGGCTGAGAAAGGGCGTGTAAATCAATGTGTTTGATATTTCTGCGAGGGTGTGAAAGTTTGTGGAGGGGGGGTTGCGTACTTGGCGAAGAGAGGGAAGAGAATGTGAGTAGGTTGTGGTCAGACAGGGGGAGAGGCGAGTTAGAGAGGTTGGATAGGGAACAGAGGCGAGTGAAGATGAGGTCCAGCGTGTGGCCATCTTTGTGAGTAGCTGCAGAGGACCATTAGGTGAGGCCGAAGGAGGAAGCGAGTGTTAGAAGTTTGGAGACAGATGAGTGGGAAGTGTCAATGGGGATATTGAAATCACCCATAATGATGGTGGGGATGTCGGTGGAAAGGAAGTGTAGTAGCCAGGTGGTGAAATGATCAAAAAAGGCAGTGGCTGTCCCTGGAGGGCGGTAAATGACAGCCAGTTGAAGGTTGGAGGGGGCGTAGATGCATACGGAGTGCACCTCAAAAGATGGGAGAGTAACAGAGGGTGGTAGTGGAATTGGTGTAAAGGAGGATTGGTCGGACAGGAGCAAACCAACTCCTCCACCATGCTTGTTGCTGGGGTGGGGGTGTGAAAGAGTTGGAGACCGCCATATGAAAGTGCAGCAGGAGAGGCTGTGTCAGAGGGAGTGAGCCAGGTTTCAGTGATGGCGAGGAAAGAGAGTTTATTAGTGATGAAAAGATCATGGATGTAGGATAGTTTGTTGCAGACAGAGCGAGCGTTCCATAGAGCTCCTGTTAGTGGGACTGGGGGAGCGGGGCTGGGTGAATGGGTATGAGGTTTGAGAGGGTGCGGAAATTTGTGTTAGATTGTGGATGAGGGTTTGAAGTGACATTAGGGATGTGGTGAGGAGGACCAGGATTTGGAGATATATCTCCAGCAGTGAGGAGAAGCAGTGAGAGTGTTAGTAGGTGGGAGCAGGAGAGGCCGTGAGGTGGCCGTGTGTGTCTGGAGACACTAGGTGAAATGTGGAAGAAAATATGTGAGGGAAAGGTGAGATGGGTGGGGAGGATGGAGGGAGAGATGAAAAGTTCATTACTGGGTTTAGGGATCAGAGGGGGCAGTAGAAAGTGAGGTATTATAGAGGTGAAAGTTAAGAGACACACAAACAATGTTTACAGTGATTACGGTATGTATGCAGTCACCTTCCGGACACTTCTGGCACAATTCTGGCCTAATTCAATGCATCATACTTATATGGTGCATACTTGTCTTGGTGCAGACTTTTAGTTGGCCCAGTATATACACATACAAGTGCAATCAGCTGTGAAGGGGTGGGGTGCAACAAAAACCCTTTGATCACTCAGATTGCCAGATGCAGCTTCACATAGGCAAAATAAACAAAGGTCATAAAAGTAAGGTGGGGAACAGGGGGTGAGAGATCACAGTGAGATGCTGGAGCATGCCAGGGAGATATTGAAGAAAGAAGGAACAGGTCAGATATATTGGAAAAGTTGGATGGATGAATTGACATACCATGTATTAAAACACACAGCAGAGAGAAGGGGAGAGCAGATCAGTTCATGGGAAAGTTGGATGGATGAATTGACATACCTGTGGGAAGATAGCGCATAAGTCACAGTGGAAACGTCACTATGCTACAATGCGGACTAACGGGGCGGTGCAACCACCGTCTGCCCCATCAATGGCATCTGCATGCTCTTCATCCTGTGACTGTGGGGACAGCAGTCACACATGTTTTATCACGCTGACCTTCCACCCCTTTACCCACAACAGGGAGTGTGATTGTCATGTCGTCAGTTGTTTTGGAAGTGGAAACAGCGGTTGGTGTTGAGCTCTCTCAGACATCAAGAGAACCACCTTTGGATGAAGGCAACATTATATCCACGCCTGCACCTTCATCACAGATTGGCTGAACTACCTGCAGTTAAAAATTGTGTAGCAGAAATGGAGAGGAGTGTAGAATGCACATGTGGTGTACCGTGCTTGACAGCAAAGAAACACTAAGGTACTATCCCAGACAATTTTAGTACACCCCTGAAAGTGTCAGCACTTTGGAAAATTAAAATTGCGTAGCAGAAATGGAGAGGAGTGTAGAATGCACATGTGGTGTACCTTGATTGGCAGCACAGGAACACTAAGGTGGTATCACAGACAACTGGAGTATGCCCCTAACAGTGGCCGCACTTTTGTAAATTAAAATTGCGTAGCAGTAATGGAGAGGAGTGTAGAATGCACATGTGGTGTACCTTGATTGGCAGCACAGGAACACTAAGTTAGTATTCCAGACACTTTTAGGATGGCACAAAAAGTGTCAGCTCTTTGGGCAAACAAAAAAGCATGGCAAAACTGGGCAGGTGGGTAGGGTGCCCGGGTTCTGTGCGTCAGTGGACAGGAAAGGAACACTAAGTTAGTATTCCAGACACTTTTAGGATGGCACAAAAAGTGTCAGCTCTTTGGCCAAATAAAATAGCATGGCAAAACTGGACAGGTGGGTAGAGTGCCCGGGTTCTGTGGGTACCAGGACAAGAAAGGAACACTAACTTAGTATTCCAGACACTTTTAGGATGGCACAAAAAGTGTCAGCTCTTTGGCTAAATAAAATAACATGGCAAAACTGGACAGGTGGGTAGAGTGCCCGGGTTCTGTGGGTACCAGGACAAGAAAGGAACACTAACTTAGTATTCCAGACACTTTTAGGATGGCACACAAAGTGTCAGCTCTTTGGGCAAATAAAAAAGCGTGGCAACACTGGGCAGGTGGGTAAAGTGCCCGGGTTCTGTGGGTACCAGGACAGGAAAGGAAGCCTCACTCTCTATCCCTGCTAATGAAAAAATGCAGCAAGGAATTTCCTGAGCTGAGGTACTCAGACGTTGTTATCTAAAGCTGTACACAGCGTTTGCACAGACCTGCCTAGCAGCTATGGCTATGAACGCCTGGAAATCAGCCCTGAAAAGGGCTGAAATAACCAGCAGTCCCTAATCCCTACAATGCGATGTAGATTGCACTATGTCTATAGCGCACACAGCAGGAGCGGGAGCAGCAGCGTGAGCGGTGACTGTCACCCACACACAGAAGGCAGATAATGGCGGCGACGAGGAAAATGGCAGTATCTTATAAGGCAAGGACATGTGACATGCACAGCCTATGACACATGCACTTGCTTGTCTGGCAAAAATCCACTTAGCTGTGTGTGTGTCTGTGATTGGCTGACTGCCTGGCCCGCCCCACTGCACGCACAGTTAGGAAAAAAAAAATGGCGATCAGCATTATATCAGCACTCAGCAGCAGCACAGATCTAAACCGCGTCCCCCCATACACTATACGCTGAAATTTGATAATAGCGTAAATCACAGTGACTCACACTATTAAAGTAAAAAGCCAGCTAGTAACTAGCTAGGCTTTTTGTTGATTGAACCGTTCTCGAACGTTACTCGAACTGTCGAGCTTTTAGCAAAAAGCTCGAGTTCGATCTCAAGCACCCGTAAAATCATTCAAACATGAAATTGGCGAATATCGAACCTCGAACATCGCTCAAGTCTAGTGGTGAGATGTGACACCACCGCTACTGTTGGGGAGCACCCGGGGGCGATGGGATGGCAGCTGGATGTTAACCCCTCCGTGGATAGGGATGGATGCCCCGGGGCCCAGTGTCTCTGTGCTGAGGATGGTGGCTGCAGGGGCCGGCGAACCCGGTCGGACCGGGGGATGTTAGGATACTCACTATTGAAGAAATCACACAAGTCCAGTGTAACTAAGGTGCCAGTGGCCAGAGCTCCGCGGCCGGGTGTATTCTGGTCCCTCACCGGGGTGATGGTCTGTGTCACTTTCCTCTGAACTATTTTTAGTTTGGACTTTTCGGTATGGAACTCAGGAGTCCGCTCCCAGAACTACGGGTGGGAGCCTTGCCCGCAGACGCTGACCCTTGGGATCTAAAGGGGCCCTGGCGGATGCCCTATCCCCCCCGGTGGGCTGCTGGTCTGCTATTGGGACTTTGGGTGGGACAGGACCTGTAATCCTGTCCTCAACTGGTTAATTAACAAAGTCGGTTGTTCCAGTCTCTGCTTCAGGGTCCAGGTACCCCCTCTGTGCACGGTTTCCGGGTCGGTTCTCCGGTGTCTGTACCGGCAGGCTCCTACCCTGTCCCTGTCCACCTCAGATCTCCGGCAGCCGTCTTCCCGTCTCCTGTCAGACACGGACCACCGTCTGCCACCTAGCCAGCTCGCCGGGGCTCCAACCCCGACGGCCTTTCCTCTCTGGCTTCTCACTTGCACTTTACTCTCTCCTCTCTCAACTCTCACTCTCCACTTCAACTTTCACTTGAAGCTCAACCTGAACTCACTCTTTTCCCCCCCCGGACTCTCTAGACCCCTAGGTGGGCATTTCCTTCCACCTGGTCCCGCCTACTGGTGTGCCTGTCCTGCTTTGTGGGGGTGACTAGGGTTTTGTTGGCTTGGTGTAACCCTGTGAGGGAGGGTGTTGTGCAGGAGTCTATTTGTGTGTGACCACTTGGCAGCGCCAGGGCGTCACACTTTTCCTACCTGCAGATATTCTGTATCTGGTGCAAGTGTGCCGCTCCCATGCCTGTAGCAGCCGGGCTGCTCGGATCTGGACCCGCTGTGTGTGGCTCGAGGGATCCTCCAGACCCGGGGGTCACGCGGACACGCCAAATGAAAAGGAGGACGTAGTTGTACTGGCTTGACCGTACTCAGTTCGTGACGCCACCCACGGTGCCTGGAGAAGTGGGATACCACCCCTGCTGTTGTGGGACACCCGGGGGAGATGTAGTGGCAGCTGGATGTTAACCCCTCCGTGGGTAGAAATGGTTTCCCCGGGACTCCGGGACTCAGTGTCTCTGTGCAGCGTATGGCAATGGCAGGGGCCTGCGAGCCCGGACGTATCAGGGGATTGTTGTGTGGCGCCCTGGACTAGCCAAGTAGCCACATGAATAACACTCACACCCCCACCCCCGGGCAGAAACACCAGAGTCAGACACAAAATCCTTGTTGCCTCCCTCCAGGGGCTGATGTCCACACCAGGTGGGGTGGAGCCAGGCGGTTGGCCCCACCCACTGAGGAGTTCACAGGCCTGGAGGCGGGAAAAGGAAGCAGATAGTGTTGAGCAGTGAAAGTGAGAGGAGCTACTGCTGGTGTCTGGGAGGGAGCCCAGGCACTGACAGCAAGGTTGGCAGACGGTGGTGGCCGTCTGCAGGAGTGGTGGATCGACGCGGAACCGTAGGAACGGGGTCGGGCGGTGGCCCGCCGGTACCGAACCGGGGAGCGAAGTGAAGCCAGCACACACAGGCAGGGCCTGCGGACCCCGACCAGGCTTGGAGCCGCCGTCAAAGGTCAAATCCGTTAGTGACCGGAACCCCAGGGGTTTCCTAACAACCAAAGACCCGTTAGAAGGCAACCGTCCGTACCAGAGGATCTACAGCTACAGCCAGAAGCTAGAGATCCAAGGGCCAGTGCCTGTGGGCAAAACGGGCTCCTCTGGCACCTATACGCCAGGGAGCGGGCTACCGTTGGGAAGCCATCGAAGCCAAAACACTACACAGGTGCAGGGAAAGACAGCCGCCATCACCTGTCCGGGGAGAGAGACACTGCAGCCGGCTGCGGGACCCATCCATCGAGCCGGTTGGTTTACCAGAGACTTTGTGTATCGATTGCTGAGTGAGTACACCAGTGTCATCCGGCACCACGCTGCGCTGTCCCAGCAACCCTGCACCTCACCAGCCCTGCCTCCCCATCACCTCACCGGGCCCCGGGACCACCAACCCCTACCCACGGAGGGGGAGAACAACATCCCAGCTGCTCCCTAACACCGCTCCCGGGATCCCCATCACCAGCAGCGGTGGTGCCCATCTTCACCACAACCCGTGGGTGGCGTCACGGACTCAACCCCCAAACAAAACTATCCCCTTTTCACTCACGGGCGAGGAGCGCCGCGAACTTGGCGTCACGAACAGGATACTTACCGTTCTACCGGCTGGTAGAAGTGCGCCTTGTAGCCCCGCCGGCGGTGTCCAGCCGAAAAATTTCAGATTCCGCCATCTTGGGCGCGAAGATTTTCCCGCTCGAGCGCCTTCTCGAGCAGAGGAGGCGGGAAAAACAAAGCCCCGCCCCTAAAGAGGGAGTGCCAAGAGAGTACCAAGGGGGGACGAATGGCGGCCGGCCGCATGTAGCCGAGGTTGTGGAGAAGCGGGGACGCCAGGACTCCGTGTTAATACCGTTCCTGGAATCCCGAAGCCGCTGCACCATGTCCACCCCGCCTGCACAGCCGGAGACCCCGCAGCCCGCGCTCGGAACCGTGGCATGGATGAGGGCCCAAGTGACTGAGTCTAACCAACACCATCGGAGCCAGATACGTCTCCTGGCGGAGCAGTGGACCACCGAGGTGGAGGCGCTGGTTGGGATCGCCCAAATGCACGAAATGGGAGCCAACGTGATGGAGCTGGTGAGTGACCCACGCCTCCATGTCCCACAGGGACTGGCCGCTGCGGCTGGGAGACCCGGTCTGATCCTGGCCCTTGTACCGTCCCTGCCATCCCCCGTGGGGGCCGCCAGCGCTGACCTACCTGGCCCGCTGTCCCATACTATGGCGGCGGGGCCCGAAGTGCTGATCTCAGGAGGTCCGAAGGTCGGAGAAACGGAGACGGTCGCAGGCCCGGATGCTGCTGCAGTTGGAGGTGATTTGCCTAACGCGGAAGGAAGTGGGGCCCCGGCAGTCTGCCCAGCCCAAGAGGGGATGCCTGCCCAGGAGGAGACCGATAGTGATAGCTCCGGTCCCAATACAGAACTGGTCTCTGAGTCCGAGGAAGCGGGCGAGAGCCTCTCCGACGGCAATGCGCCAGTAGCTTTCTATGTCCCGTGCGGCGGTGGGAACGGATACCGCGTGGCCCTTTCCCACCGGAACTGTTACCGTATGTTTGCCATGTTAGAGGACGAGGCCACCTCAGAGGAAGAGGTGGAATAGGCAGCAGTCCACCGTTGCAGCCGTTGTCCCCGTTGGGACCCCCAGCACCGTTGTTCCTGTTGATAAGTACTGATCTAACCAAAAAATCACCTGATTTACCATCCGAAAAGAACTGTCCCCGTTGGGACTGGAGTTGTCTCTGTTGTTCCGTTGACTCCATACCCACATGAGGAACTACTCATGAACAGGCCCGAGAACTTGCAGGGCACCCACAAACTTGTGGGTTTGTAAATATGTTGTGGGATGGATGCAGTTGCCGCCTCCGGAGAGGCAGATTTGGAGGATGGGCCTGGAGGAAAGTGATGGCCCAGGCCCGCCACTACCGTAACCGGTGGCGATCCTCCGAGGGTTAGGGGTCCCCCTTGGACGTGGGGGTCCCTGAAGCGACAGCCGGGTGCGAGATACCGTACCGTTCCCGCTCGGGCAGCCTGGACCTGGACTGGGGTAAAGGGGTGCTGCCCATTTCTTAGGGGCAGCATCAGGGCTAGGTTGCTTGGGTGGGAGAGCGGAAGTCCGTCCGTCCGTTATTATTAAAAAATGTAAATATGTTTGCACCGTTCAAGTGACCAGAAAAGTATGCTTATGTTCGAAATGTTTACATGTTTTATCTTTTTCAGTTGTGAAAATAAAACCGGTGATGGACGAGCAGCCCGCGGACGGTCTGCATTTTACCAAGGGGGAATGTGGCGCCCTGGACTAGCCAGGTAGCGACATGAATAACACTCACACCCCCACCCCCGGGCAGAAACACCAGAGTCAGACACAAAATCCTTGTTGCCTCCCTCCAGGGGCTGATGTCCACACCAGGTGGGGTGGAGCCAGGCGGTTGGCCCCACCCACTGAGGAGTTCACAGGCCTGGAGGCGGGAAAAGGAAGCAGATAGTGTTGAGCAGTTAAAGTGAGAGGAGCTACTGCTGGTGTCTGGAAGGGAGCCCAGGCACTGACAGCAAGGTTGGCAGACGGTGGTGGCCGTCTGCAGGAGTGGTGGATCGACGCGGAACCGTAGGACCGGGGTTGGGCGGTGGCCCACCGGTACCAAACCGGGGACTGGAATGAAGTTAGCACACAGGCAGGGCCATCGGACCCCGACCAGGCTTAGAGTCGCCAGCAAAGGTCAAATACCAAGTGTGACCGGAACCCCAGGAGTTTCTTAACAACCCAAGTCCCGTTAGAAGGCAACCGCTCACATCGTGAGGATATACAGCCACCACCAAGGGTAGAGATCCAAGGGCCAGCGCCTGCGGGCAAAAGGGCTCCTACGGCACCTATACGCCGGGGAGCGGACTACCATTTGGGGAACCATCGGAGTCAACCAAGTACACAGGTGCAGGGAAAGACAGCCACCATCAGCCGTCCGGGGAGAGCACAACATCAGCACTGCAGCCGGCTGCGGGACCCGTCCATCCGGCCGTTTGGTTTACCAGAGACTCTGTCATTGACTATCTGAGTGAGTACACCAGTGCCGTCCGGCACCGCACCACGCTGTCCCTGCGACCCTGCACCCCCACCGGTCAAGCCTCCCCGTCAACTCCATCGGGCCACGGGAGCACCAACCCCCCTACCCACGGAGGGGGAAAACATCCTCGCTGCCCCCTGTCATCTCTCCCGGGATTCCCGTCACCGGCAGCGGTGGTGCCACTGTCACCACACACCGTGGGTGGTGTCACGGACAATCTCCCCATACCAATCATTCCCCTTTCACTCACGGGCGAGGAGCGCCGCTCGAGTCCCCGGATCTGGCCCACCGCTCGAGCCACCGAGCAGCAGCAGCGCCGGACCCGAGCGTTAGCAAGCGCAGCGCCCCGCCGCCCGCAACAACTTGGCGTCACGAACAGGATCTGACTTACCAGTGGACGTGCGCCTTGTGGTCCCCGCGGGCGGCGTCCGGCAGAAAAATTTGAAGCGCCGCCATCTTTCCCTCAAGATTTCCCGCTCGAGCGTCTTCCCCGAGCAGGGAAGGCGCGAAGGAGAAGCCCCTCCCCCGAGAGAGAAAGAGTGCTAGAAAGTACCAAGGGGGGACGGGAAGATGTCTGCGCCCGACGGAGCCGTTGGAGGAGCGGCGGTCGCAGCCGCAGCGGCGCCCGCAGACAGAGACGGGGCAGCCCGTACTCCGGCCGCAGGAGCGGGGCTGGCTGCGGGTCCAGCGGTCGCCCAGGTGATGCCATTCTCTCTGCCCTATGTGCCCGGTGCTACCTGGCTACCGCAGTACGATGGGAAACCTGATGCTTTGCAGGTGTTCTGGAAAAAGATTAGCCCGGTCCTCGATTTATACCCCTTGACGGACAGGCAACGGGCAGCGGTAGTGCTGGGGCAGCTAACCGGCACGGCTGAGCAGGAGACGGAGACCTGGACCGACGCGGACCGGGCCTCGGTGACTATCATTTTTTAGAAACTCCAAACCGCTTTTGAGACCCGCACGGAAGCGGAGCTACGGATGCAGTTTTACCAGTGCTGACAGCGGCCTGTGGATAATATAAGAGACTATGCCTTGCGCCTTCAAACCGCTCTCCGTGCTCTGAAGCAAGTGGATACTTTTAAAGAGGTGGACAGCAATAAGATGCTCGTGGAACAATTCTTGCAGGGACTGGGGTCCACGGAGGACCGCAAGCAGCTATGGCTGTGGGCCCTAGAGCACCCGGATCTGGACTTTGCAGTATTGAAGGAGCGGGCCATCAAGGCCATGCAGCCCCCAGCACCAGACGCCCCCGATGCGGCCCCATGGCCGGCTGAAACTGCTCCCATCACGGTGGCGCCTACTCTCCCGGCGCTACCGGTCCCTGCAGCGCCCGCCGGGATGATGGAGGAGCTGGCTGCCCAGGTCCGCCGCATGGATGGAGACCTAGCCAAGATCCTCGCCGCACTCCAGCTCCCGACGAATGTCAAGCCCCCAGGGAGGATCCAACTCGCTGACAGCCCAGAGGACGTCCCCTGGATGCAGCGGAGAAAGACCAATGACTCACGGTATGGGCCTCCTATTTGTTACAGGTGCAGCAAGCCCAGGCACTACTCTAGGCGGTGTCCGTTAAACGAGCAACCCCTGGGGCCAAGGGCCAATCCTCAGGAGTAGACACCTACGGCCCCCCCGACTGTGAGACCGGTACGTCGGAGCTCGCCCCATCATCCCTCTGGCAGTAGACGGCATCCCGCTTATGGCCCTATTGGACACAGGATCACAGGTAACCACGATACCATACTCACTGTACCAGCAGTATTAGGGCACTGATGAACTTGTCCCCCTTTGATGATAGCCTGATCCTGGTTGCAGCCAATGGACTCCCTTTAACTCAGGTAGGATACAAACAAGTGACCCTAACCGTGGGACGTGCGAAGCTAAAACACCAAGGGATGATTGTGGTGATGAATGAACCCAGTGATCATAACCCAAAAGTAGTCCTAGGGACCAATGTGATGGAGCATTGTATGAGTGAGGTGCTGAGTCTGTTGCAGCAGTTGGCCGCCACAGCAGGAGGAGGCCGACAGAGAGCTGTGCAGCGTGAGATCCGGGCCCTCCTATATCGGCAGCAAGTGAATTCAACGGGTGGAGAGATTGGTGGCGTGAGGGTGATGGATGTGGCCCCCTTGGTAGTGCCCCCCCAGAAGTGAGATGATGATCTGGTGCAGGGCAGCAGTAGGTCCTCAAGGGCGCGACTACCCGGCAATAGTGGAACCCATGCCTTCGGAACAACCTAACTTAAATGTCACTATCTAGGTTAAAAACATCAGTATCTTGGCAAAATGCCAGTATTTGGACTAGAAACCTCCATGTATGGGCTGCTAGGCTCCTGCTACAATGGTTATGAACACAGCCAGGTCTTAGGGCGGAGTGCTCAGTCAGAAAAAGACTCACTAGAAATATCAAAAAACTGACCCGCACATCCAACAAATGTGAACAGGTGCTAACTGAAAAAACATAGTAACTATAAATCATGATCAAAATGGAGTCTGAATAATAAACAACAGAGAAAAGGAAACAATAAGTACAAAATTTGCTTCATTACTAATTAATATATCACAGGACTTATACAAAAAGCGTCAATATATTCATTACATTATACAGAAAGCAAAAAAGTGTTAGTACATCACACTCTTAGCAAAGTATAAGAGAACAAGACTTTATTTCGTAATAATCATGAGGTGATATCTATTATATACATTTTCTAGAAAGGACCTTATCATTCCCAACATGATGCATAGACATACACCTACCTATATAGAGGTATAAAGGATGCAAGGAGAGTGAATCAATCGTTCACACGTATGAGGTTTTTACGGAAAGGAGTATACCTAGAGTAGATAACAGTAATAGGGATTACATCTGTAATGCGGATTAACATAAAACAGAGACCAGGGCAAGAGTCATGAGGTACAGTGCCTACAAGTAGTATTCAACCCCCTGCAGATTTAGCAGGTTTACACATTCGGAATTAACTTGGCATTGTGACATTTGGACTGTAGATCAGCCTGGAAGTGTGAAATGCACTGCAGCAAAAAAAGAATGTTATTTCTTTTTTTTTTTTTTTTTTTTTTTTAAATTGTGAAAAGTTTATTCAGAGGGTTATTTATTATTCAACCCCTCAAACCACCAGAATTCTGTTTGGTTCCCCTAAAGTATTAAGAAGTATTTCAGGCACAAAGAACAATGAGCTTCACATGTTTGGATTAATTATCTCTTTTTCCAGCCTTTTCTGACTAATTAAGACCCTCCCCAAACTTGTGAACAGCACTCATACTTGGTCAACATGGGAAAGACAAAGGAGCATTCCAAGGCCATCAGAGACAAGATCGTGGAGGGTCACAAGGCTGGCAAGGGGTACAAAACCCTTTCCAAGGAGTTAGGCCTACCTGTCTCCACTGTTGGGAGCATCATCCGGAAGTGGAAGGCTTATGGAACTACTGTTAGCCTTCCACAGCCTGGACAGCCTTTGAAAGTTTCCACCCATGCCGAGGCCAGGCTTGTCCGAAGAGTCAAGGCTAACCCAAGGACAACAAGGAAGGAGCTCCAGGAAGATCTCATGGCAGTGGGGACATTGGTTTCAGTCAATACCATAAGTAACGTACTCCACTGCAATGGTCTCCGTTCCAGACGAGCCCGTAAGGTACCTTTACTTTCAAAGCGTCATGTCGAGGCTCGTCTACAGTTTGCTCATGATCACTTGGAGGACTCTGAGACAGACTGGTTCAAGGTTCTCTGGTCTGATGAGACCAAGATCGAGATCTTTGGTGCCAACCACACACGTGACGTTTGGAGACTGGATGGCACTGCATACGACCCCAAGAATACCATCCCTACAGTCAAGAATGGTGGTGGCAGCATCATGCTGTGGGGCTGTTTCTCAGCCAAGGGGCCTGGCCATCTGGTCCGCATCCATGGGAAGATGGATAGCACAGCCTACCTGGAGATTTTGGCCAAGAACCTCCGCTCCTCCATCAAGGATCTTAAGATGGGTCGTCATTTCATCTTCCAACAAGACAACGACCCAAAGCACACAGCCAAGAAAACCAAGGCCTGGTTCAAGAGGGAAAAAATCAAGGTGTTGCAGTGGCCTAGTCAGTCTCCTGACCTTAACCAAATTGAAAACTTGTGGAAGAAGCTCAAGATTAAAGTCCACATGAGACACCCAAAGAACCTAGATAACTTGGAGAAGATCTGCATGGAGGAGTGGGCCAAGATAACTCCAGACACCTGTGCCGGCCTGATCAGGTCTTATAAAAGACGATTATTAGCTGTAATTGCAAACAAGGGTTATTCCACAAAATATTAAACCTAGGGGTTGAATAATAATTGACCCACACTTTTATGTTGAAAATGTATTAAAATTTAACTGAGCAACATAACTTGTTGGTTTGTAAGATTTATGCATCTGTTAATAAATCCTGCTCTTGTTTGAAGTTTGCAGGCTCTAACTTATTTGCATCTTATCAAACCTGCTAAATCTGCAGGGGGTTGAATACTACTTGTAGGCACTGTAAAGGTCCAGTCACACTAAACAACTTACCAGCGATCCCAACAACGATAGGGATCACTGGTAAGTTGCTAGGAGGTTGCTGGTGAGATGTCACACTGCGACGCTCCAGCGATCCCACCAGCAACCTGACCTGGCAGGGATCGCTGGAGCGTCGCTACACGAGTTGCTGGTGAGCTCACCAGCAACCAGTGACCAGCCCCCAGCCAGCAGCGCCGCGTGGAAGATGCTGCGCTTGGTAACTAAGGTAAATATCGGGTAACCAACCCGATATTTACCTTGGTTACCAGCGCACGCAGCTACACGTGCAGAGAGCAGGGAGCAGCGCACACTGAGCGCTGGCTCCCTGCTCTCCTAGTTACAGCACACATCGGGTTAATTATCCAATGTGTGCTGCAGCTAAATGTGCACAGAGCAGGGAGCAGCGCACACCGGGTGCAGCTGCACAGGGTACATATATAGGGTATAGGAGTACAGGGTGCAGCTGCACAGAGCAGGGAGCAGCGCACACCGCTTAGCGCTGGCTCCTTGCTCTCCTAGTTACAGCACACATCGGGTTAATTAACCCGATGTGTCCTGCAGCTACATGTGCACAGAGCAGGAGCCGGCACTGACAGTGAGAGCGGCGGAGGCTGGTAACAAAAGGTAAATATCGGGTAACCAAGGACAGGGCTTCTTGGTTACCCAATGTTTACTGTGGCTACCAGCCTGCGCAGAAGCCGGCTCCTGCTCCCTGCACATTTAGTTGTTGCTGTCTCGCTGTCACACACAGCGATGTGTGCTTCACAGCGGGACAGCAACAACTAAAAAATGGCCCAGGACATTCAGCAACAACCAACGACCTCACAGCAGGGGCCAGGTTGTTGCTGGATGTCACACACAGCAACATCGCTAGCAACGTCACAAAAGTTGTTCGTTAGCAGCGATGTTGCTAGCGATGTTGCTTAGTGTGACGGGGCCTTAAGTGGGAAAGGGTTATATGAAGGATATTGAGAAACAAAGATCTCAGATGCGTTCCACTAGCAGGACTTCCTGCTTCTCACCAACAGCCCTTCCCACCTCTGGCTTTAAATGGCATCCGTCAGGCACTAGCACCACAGAG
The DNA here is from genome assembly GCF_048569485.1 of Anomaloglossus baeobatrachus. NCBI lineage: Eukaryota > Metazoa > Chordata > Amphibia > Anura > Aromobatidae > Anomaloglossus > Anomaloglossus baeobatrachus. Next base: position 368,004,993 of record NC_134354.1, on the reverse strand, counting down.
GACTTCATAAGGCAAGCGACCACGCTCCTGCTCCTGGAAACAACCTCCCCCCCACGGGAATCACCACTGCAATTAGCACGGCAAGTTTACGGTTTCTTTTCCCTGTATGGGAGTTATCATTCTCCTTTTTGTTTTTCAGCAAATATGATTACTATCTTTACTCTTGCACAATTCTTTACACTTTATAGCCATTAAGTGGGTTCTATTCATTTTCCATAGGCGTACATCTGGGACTATATACCGGGTTTAGACCTATTCTGCTCCCTAGCCTTTATACCAAGGTCTGTATAAATATCATATTCTGACATTTTATGTACCCTATCTGGACGACTTACTTATGATTGCACCTTTTCAATACCATAATTTTACATTTTGCATATGTTACAGGAGTGACTGACCCCAGCAAGTCCCTTGCAGGACTACCTTTTCATATGTCACCTTGACTATTACATATCAGGGTAGGTTCTACTCACTATCTGCTAATTTGATGGGAATCTATTTTTACATCTATTGCTAAGAAGTCAATGAGAGACTCATTCTAACAGATTCCCTTTCCCCCCTCCCCCCACTTTTTTTAGTGAACCATTTGATAAGCCGTGGTGCCGTTCTACAGTATTACTTGTGACCATTATAGATAGAGGCTTTTTTGAGCACAAGCAAAAGGTAGTTCCCCTTTTTGAAGATTAAGATCTTTGTTTCTCAATATCCTTCATATAACCCTTTGCCACTTGCCTCATGACTCTTGTCCTGGTCTCTGTTTTATGTTAATCCGCATTACAGATGTAATCCCCATTACTGTTATCTACTCTAGGTATACTCCTTTCCATAAAAACCTCATACGTGTCAACGATTGATTCACTCTCCTTGCATCCTTTATACCTCTATATAGGTAGGTGTATGTCTATGCATCATGTTGGGAATGATAAGGTCCTTTCTAGAAAATGTATATACCGTATTTTTCGGACCATAAGACGCAATTTTTTCCCCCCACATGTTGGGGGAAAGTGGGGGGTGCGTCTTATGGTCTGAATGTGGCTGCGGGGAATGAGGGTGCTGCGGTGGAGCGGGTCATTGGGGGCACGAGCAGGCTGCAGCAGCGCCTGCCATGACATGGGCCCGCTCATTAGATATGCACGCCCATCCTGCCGCCCATCATCTCTCAGCGCTGGGCGGGGTGATGGGCGGGGGATGAGCGGGGGTGTGTGCGCATAATTAACAGCCGGTCCGCATGATCACCCCTGGCAACTACAGCCTGGAGTGATCATGTGCGGCTGTATTCACTGCCCCCATGCATCATTATCAGTGCGGGGTGCAGCGAATCAGTGTACTCACATGTCACAGTGTATGGAGCCGTCCCCCTGCAGCATCGCAATGTCTTCCTGTCTGTGCCAGTCAGCTGATCTGTGTAGAGAACGGTGAGCACAGTGATGACGTCATCGCTGTGCGCGCCGCTAGTGTCCACACAGATCAGCTGACCGGCACAGACAGAAAGACATCGCGATGCTGCAGACAACGGTGACGGCTCCACTCAGCGGCGCTGCAGCTGAGACAAAGAGGAAGATGACGGTGCTGCAGGGAGTAAGGAAGAGTATAAACGTTTATTTTTTTTTCTGTGCCACAGGATACAGGCCATATACCAGGATAGGGGTATATTATGAGCAGGATGGGGGTATATGAGCAGGATCATATACAAGGCAGGAGGATCGTTACCAGAATGGGGTACCTTAGTAGATAATTTGGGGACATTACCCCCATAACAGTGTCAGCAGCAGATCCTCGCCCCATAACAGTGTGTCATGACCACATTTTTTGGTTAAAATTTTATTTTCCTCCTCTAAAACCAGGGTGCGTCTTATGGTCAGGTGCGTCTTATAGTCTGAAAAATACGGTAATAGATATCACCTCATGATTATTACAAAATAAAGTCTTGTTCTCTTAGATTTTGCTAAGAGTGTGATGTACTAACACTTTTTTGCTTTATGTATAATGTAATGAATATATTGACGATTTTTGTATAAGTCCTGTGATATATTAATTAGTGATGATGCAAATTTTGTACTTATTGTTTCCTTTTCTCTGTTTATTATTCAGACTCCATTTTGATAAAGGCCTGAAAATAAGGCAGAAACATTATTATTTTCAAACCTTTGCATGAATAAAAAGCAGAACAAAAGAATTACATATTCTCCCGTTTCCTTGATTACTCAATTTTGTGTGCCCAGGTTTATATTTAGCTGTATTGAGTGTCTGATAGTGAACAAAAGGTAAGAAGAAAAAAAAGTCTAAGCTTTGCTGTTCCAATGACCTGGTGAGAACCTCAAAACCATGTTGATGACTGCTACTTTTGCATGATAAATATAATTGGCTCAAACAAAGAAAAGATATTTAACAGAGTTCCTAAAATTTCAGCTCTAAGACCAGTTTGCTCATTGTGATGAAGTGATATACCCACCTTCTCTAGAATGGAAAGTTTGAATGGTGATGAATTCTTCCATGTGTCCAAAAAAAAAAAAAAAAAAAAAAGAAAAAACAATGACATAGAAATTATAGAATCCATAAAGACTTCTTTTTGGTCTCTAGAGAGAGGACATATCCACCCCACATTGAATATATGGAATTAATTTTAACTTGGGGGGGAAAAAAGAACTAGGACAACATCTGGCCCCTGTACAGTTAGGACCCCCTGATGTGGACAAATAATTGCTTTGGTTATTTGCTAGGAAACAGACGTTCTGTAGTCTGTCTACCCAGGGATTTTAAAGTATTAAATGTATTACTCTGATGTCAGCTTTGCTGAATTTCAAAACATTTCACCAGACTTTTGGTCATCAGTGGTGAGTGAGGAATATTGAGGTATTGATTCGATATTTATGGGAGACACATTTTTTGCAATGTGATGCAAAGGGAAAGAAAATGCATAATTTTTCATAATTGTGAGACCTGCCTATGAGCGCCAAATTAAAATTTAGCAGATGGATGACAATACAACATATGAGAAAAATCATGATAGGAAACATGGCGATAAAATATTCAGCCTGGGACCTCCAGGGACGAAGATATTCTGAAAGTTGAAAATCATAATTTTCAGAGACTTAAGCTATTTCCCATGTCCAGCCCTGTCACCAGAGGGGAGGTATGTGGGTGTAACTTGTCTTAATAAAAGCAAATACCAAATTATGATCCTTGTTCAATCAATGTCTAAAGTACATTGCCATGTAGGATTGTTCAACATTTCATTGGTGGCCTTTCCTCCGTATTATTTTACCCCCTTTGTAACATATTTTGTATATTTTTAAACACTGCCTACCTTTCAGATAAAATATCTAAAATTGAATAGCTTTGTTCCTCAGTGGTTAGCACTGCAGTCTTGCAGCGCTGAGGTCCTGGGTTCAAATCCCACCAAGGACACCATCTGCAAGGAGTTTGTATGTTCTCCCAGTGTTTGCGTGGGTTTCCTCCGGATTCTCTGGTTTCCTCCCACACTCGAAAGACATACAGATAGGACAATTTAGATTGTGAGCCCCAAAGGGGACAGTGTTGTCAATGTATGTAAAGCGCTGTGGAATTGATAGCGCTATATAAATGAATAAATATTATTATTATTCCTCTTGCCAAATAAACCACATCCCCCAAGACATACACCACCTCTAATGGGTGTCCAATTGAACTGCATAAACGATTGGTGGTGGCAGCTAGTAGTTCCTTTGTTATTATTGGAATGGCAGTGATCGAGGTATATAGCAGTTCTGGGTGCATATCTAGAATCGCTGCCTAACTGTCCCCACATTTAATAGTGTACATTAACAGATCTTTAGAAAAAGTATTTCTAAAGATGGTTTATGAGATGCTAATAAGGACTGTGACTAGTCGCAGAGGCGTTAGTTCCCTGGCTAGTTAGCCACTTGGCAAGTTAGCACGTCCCTGTGGGCATGCTAATATGCTTTATTACAGTCAGAGTCATGGCAACGCAATATAATGAGGCGCATGCGTGCAGCTTTGTACCCGTTAACCTTCAGCTTCTTTGATGCCAGGTGTATGCATCCCTGCCTCAAAGAGGCTCACTAACCATGATTGGAAGTCGCCTGCACTTACGGTCATGCGCACTTCTCACATGTGCATGGCCGGAAGTGCGGACGACTTCCGATCATGGGCAGTGAGCCCCTTTGAAGCCAAGATGCATACACCTGGCATCAAAGGATACAAAGGTAATGCTAAAGGATACAAAGCCACGTGCATGCATGGATTTGTATCGCGTTGCCATGATGCTGAGCATTGTAAAGATGGTTATCACACCCACAGGGGTGTAATAACAAGCTAAGTGAGCGGACTAGCCAGGGAACTAACGCCCCTGCGATTAATCACAGCCCTCATTACCATCTCAAACAACCTTTAGAAGAAGGGAATTTTGTTTACTTACCGTAAATTCCTTTTCTTCTAGCTCCAATTGGGAGACCCAGACAATTGGGTGTATAGCTTCTGCCTCCGGAGGCCACACAAAGTATTACACTTAAAAGTGTAACGCCCCTCCCCTTCTGCCTATACACCCCCCGTGCATCACGGGCTCCTCAGTTTTGGTGCAAAAGCAAGAAGGAGTAAAAGTTATAAATTGGTTTAAAGTAAATTCAATCCGAAGGAATTTCGGAGAACTGAAACCATTCAACATGAACAACATGTGTACACAAAGAACAACAGCCCGAAGGGAACAGGGGCGGGTGCTGGGTCTCCCAATTGGAGCTAGAAGAAAAGGAATTTACGGTAAGTAAACAAAATTCCCTTCTTCTTTGTCGCTCCATTGGGAGACCCAGACAATTGGGACGTCCAAAAGCAGTCCCTGGGTGGGTAAAATAATACCTCGTAATAGAGCCGAACCACGGCCCTTTCCTACAGGTGGGCAACCGCCGCCTGAAGGACTTGCCTACCTAGGCTGGCATCCGCCGAAGCATAGGTATGCACCTGATAGTGTTTCGTGAAAGTGTGCAGGCTCGACCAGGTAGCCGCCTGACACACCTGCTGAGCCGTAGCCTGGTGCCGCAAAGCCCAGGACGCACCCACGGCTCTGGTAGAATGGGCTTTCAGCCCAGAGGGAACCGGAAGCCCAGAAGATCGATAAGCTTCGAGAATTGGTTCCTTGATCCACCGAGCCAGGGTTGATTTCGAAGCCTGTGACCCTTTACGCTGGCCAGCGACAAGGACAAAGAGTGCATCCGAACGGCGCAGGGGCGCCGTACGAGAAATGTAGAGTCTGAGTGCTCTCACCAGATCTAACAAGTGCAGATCCTTTTCACACTGGTGAACTGGATGAGGACAAAAAGAGGGTAAGGAGATGAGATATCCTGATTGAGATGAAAGGGGGATACCACCTTAGGTAGAAATTCCGGAACCGGACGCAGAACCACCTTGTCCTGGTGAAACACCAGGAAAGGGGCTTTGCATGACAGCGCTGCTAGCTCAGACACTCTCCGAAGTGATGTGACTGCTACTAGGAAAACCACTTTCTGTGAAAGGCGTGAAAGAGAAATATCCTTCATTGGCTCGAAAGGTGGTTTCTGAAGAGCCATCAGTACCCTGTTCAGATCCCAGGGTTCTAACGGCCGCTTGTAAGGAGGGACTATGTGACAAACCCCCTGCAGGCATGTGCGTACCTGTGGAAGTCTGGCCAGGCGCTTCTGAAAAAACACAGAGAGCGCTGAGACTTGTCCCTTAAGAGAGCCGAGCGACAACCCTTTTTCCAATCCTGATTGAAGGAAGGAAAGAAAAGAAAAGTGGGCAAGGCAAATGGCCAGGGAGAAAAACCCTGATCAGAGCACCAAGATAGGAATATCCTCCACGACCTGTGGTAGATCTTGGCGGACGTTGGTTTCCTAGCCTGTCTCATAGTGGCAATGACCTCTTGAGATAACCCTGAAGACGCTAGGATCCAGGACTCAATGGCCACACAGTCAGGTTGAGGGCCGCAGAATTCAGATGGAAAAACGGCCCTTGAGACAGCAAGTCTGGTCGGTCTGGTAGTGGCCACGGTTGACCCACCGTGAGATGCCACAGATCTGGGTACCACGACCTCCTCGGCCAGTCTGGCGCGACGAGGATGGCGCGGCGACAGTCGGACCTGATCTTGCGTAACACTCTGGGCAACAGTGCCAGAGGAGGAAACACATAAGGGAGCTGAAACTGCGACCAATCCTGAACTAAGGCGTCTGCCGCCAGAGCTCTGTGATCTTGAGACCGTGCCATGAATGTTGGGACCTTGTTGTGCCGTGACGCCATTAGGTCGACGTCCGGCATCCCCCAGCGGCAACAGATCTCCTGAAACACGTCCGGGTGAAGGGACCATTCCCCTGCGTCCATGCCCTGGCGACTGAGAAAGTCTGCTTCCCAGTTTTCTACGCCCGGGATGTGAACTGCGGATATGGTGGAGGCCGTGGCTTCCACCCACATAAGAATCCGCCGGACTTCCTGGAAGGCTTGCCGACTGCGTGTTCCCCCTTGGTGGTTGATGTATGCCACCGCTGTGGAGCTGTCCGACTGAATTCGGATTTGCTGGCCTTCCAGATACGGCTGGAACGCCTTTAGGGCAAGATACACTGCCCTTATCTCCAGAACACTGATCTGAAGGGAGGACTCTGTCGGAGTCCAGGTTCCCTGAGCCCTGTGGTGGAGAAAAACCGCTCCCCACCCTGACAGGCTCGCGTCCGTCGTGACCACAGCCCATGATGGGGGAAGGAAGGATTTCCCCCCGACAGAGAAGTGGGGAGAAGCCACCACTGAAGGGAAGCCTTGGCTGCCCGAGAAGAAGGGAATTTTGTTTACTTACCGTAAATTCCTTTTCTTCTAGCTCTAATTGGGAGACCCAGACAATTGGGTGTATAGCTACTGCCTCCGGAGGCCACACAAAGTATTACACTTAAAAGTGTAAGGCCCCTCCCCTTCTGCCTATACACCCCCCGTGGGATCACGGGTTCCTCAGTTTTAGTGCAAAAGCAAGAAGGAGGAAAGCCAATAAACTGGTTTAAGCAAATTCAATCCGAAGGAATATCGGAGAACTGAAACCATTCAACATGAACAACATGTGTATACAAAAAAACAGGGGCGGGTGCTGGGTCTCCCAATTAGAGCTAGAAGAAAAGGAATTTACGGTAAGTAAACAAAATTCCCTTCTTCTTTGTCGCTCTATTGGGAGACCCAGACAATTGGGATGTCCAAAAGCAATCCCTGGGTGGGTAAAATAATACCTCATGATAGGGCCATAAAAACGGCCCTTTTCTACAGGTGGGCAATCGCCGCCTGAAGGACTTGTCTACCTAGGCTGGCGTCCGCCGAAGCGTAGGTATGCACCTGATAATGCTTGGTAAAAGTGTGCAGACTCGACCAGGTAGCCGCCTGGCACACCTGCTGAGCCGTAGCCTGGTGCCGTAATGCCCAGGACGCACCCACGGCTCTGGTAGAATGGGCCTTCAGCCCTAAGGGAACCGGAAGCCCCGCAGAACGGTAGGCTTCAAGAATTGGATCCTTGATCCACCGAGCCAGGGTGGATTTGGAAACTTGCGACCCTTTACGCTGGCCGGCGACAAGGACAAAGAGTGCATCCGAGCGGCGCAGAGGTGCCGTGCGGGAAATGTAGATTCTGAGTGCTCTCACCAGATCCAAAAAATGCAAATCCTTTTCACATTGATGAACTGGACGAGGACACAAAGAAGGTAAGGAGATATCCTGATTGAGATGAAAGGGGGATACCACCTTAGGGAGAAACTCCGGAATCGGGCGCAGAACCACCTTGTCCTGGTGAAACACCAGGAAGGGAGATTTGCATGACAGCGCTGCTAGCTCGGACACTCTCCGAAGAGACGTGACCGCTACTAGAAAGGCCACTTTCTGTGAAAGGCGAGACAGGGAAACATCCCTCAAAGGCTCGAAAGGCGGCTTCTGGAGAGCAATTAGAACCTTGTTCAGATCTCAGGGCTCTAACGGCCGCTTGTAAGGAGGGACGATATGACAAACCCCTTGCAGGAACGTGCGTACCTGAGGAAGTCGTGCTAGGCGCTTCTGAAAAAATACAGATAGCGCAGAGACTTGTCCCTTAAGGGAGCCGAGCGACAGACCTTTTTCCAACCCGGATTGCAGGAAGGAAAGAAAAGTAGGCAAAGCAAATGGCCAGGGAAAAACTTCCTGAGCAGAGCACCAAGCTAAGAATATCTTCCACGTCCTGTGGTAGATCTTGGCAGAGGTTAGCTTCCTAGCCTGTCTCATGGTGGCAATGACCTCTTGAGATAATCCTGAAGACGCTAGGATCCAGGACTCAATGGCCACACAGTCAGGCTCAGGGCCGCAGAATTCTGATGGAAAAACGGCCCTTGAGACAGCAAGTCTGGCCGGTCTGGTAGTGCCCACGGTTGTCCTACCGTGAGATGCCACAGATCCGGGTACCACGACCTCCTTGGCCAGTCTGGAGCGACGAGGATGGCGCGGCGGCAGTCGGACCTGATCTTGCGTAGCACTCTGGGCAACAGCGCCAGAGGTGGGAACACATAAGGCAGCCGAAACTGCGACCAATCTTGAACTAAGGCGTCCGCCGCCAGAGCTCTGAGATCGTGAGACCGTGCCATGAAGGCCGGGACCTTGTTGTTGTGCCGGGACGCCATTAGGTCGACGTCTGGCCTCCCCCAGCGGCGACAAATTTCCTGAACACGTCCGGGTGAAGAGACCATTCCCCTGCGTCCATACCCTGGCGACTGAGGAAGTCTGCTTCCCAGTTTTCTATGCCCAGGATGTGAACTGCGGATATGGTGGATGCCGTGTCTTCCACCCACGTCAGAATCCGCCGGACTTCCTGGAAGGCTTGCCGACTGCGTGTCCCTCCTTGGTGGTTGATGTATGCCACCGCTGTGGAGTTGTCCGACTGAATTCGGATCTGCCTGCCTGCCAGCCACTGCTGAAAGGCTTGTAGGGCAAGATACACTGCTCTGATTTCCAGAACATTGATCTGAAGGGTGGACTCTTGCTGAGTCCACGTACCTTGAGCCCTGTGGTGGAGAAAAACTGCTCCCCACCCTGATAGACTCGCGTCCGTTGTGACCACCGCCCAGGATGGGGGTAGGAAGACTTTCCTATTGACAATGAGGTGGGAAGAAGCCACCACTGAAGCGAATCCTTGGCCGCCTGAGAAAGGGAGACGTTCCTGTCTAGGGACGTCGACTTCCCGTCCCATTGGCGAAGAATGTCCCATTGTAGTGGACGCAGACGAAACTGCGCGAAAGGGACTGCCTCCATTGCTGCTACCATCTTCCCCAAGAAGTGCATGAGGCGTCTCAAGGGGTGCGACTGGCCCTGAAGGAGAGATTGCACCCCTGTCTGTAGTGAACGCTGTTTGTCCAGCGGAAGCATTACTATCGCTGAGAGAGTATGAAACTCCATGCCAAGGTATGTTATCGATTGGGTCGGGGTCAGATTTGACTTTGAAAAATTGATGATCCACCCGAAACTCTGGAGAGTCTCCAGCGCAACGTTCAGGCTGTGTTGGCATGCCTCTTGAGAGGGTGCCTTGACAAGTAGATCGTCCAAGTAAGGGATCACAGAGTGACCCTGAGAGTGCAGGACTGCTATTACTACTGCCATGATCTTGGTGAAGACCCTTGGGGCTGTCGCCAGACGGAAAGGCAGGGTTACGAACTGAAGGTGTTCGTCTCCTATAACGAAGCGTAGAAAACGCTGGTGTTCTGGAGCAATCGGCACGTGGAGATAAGCATCTTTGATGACTATTGATGCTAGGAAATCTCCTTGAGACATTGAGGCGATGACGGAGCGGAGGGATTCCATCCGGAACCGCCTGGTTTTCACATGCTTGTTGAGCAGTTTTAGGTCCAGAACAGGACGGAAAGACCTGTCCTTCTTTGGCACCACAAACAAATTGGAGTAAAAACCGTGACCTTGCTCCTGAAGAGGAACAGGGATCACCACTCCTTCTACCTTTAAAGAGCACACCGCCTGCAGAAGAGCATCGGCTCGGTCGGGAGGCGGAGAAGTTCTGAAGAATCGAGTAGGAGGACGAGAACTGAACTCTATCCTGTACCCGTGAGACAGAATGTCTCTCACCCAACGGTTTTTGACATGTGGCAGCCAAATGTCGCCAAAACGGGAGAGCCTGCCACCGACCGAGGATGCGGAGAGAGGAGGCCGAAGTCATGAGGAAGCCGCCTTGGTAGCGGTTCCTCCGGCTGCTTTCTTTGGGCGTGACTGAGCCCACCAAGAATCTGAGCTCCTCTGATCCTTTTGAGTCCTTTTGGACGAGGAGAATTGGGACCTGCCCGAGCCTCGAAAGGACCGAAACCTCGACTGTCCTGTCCTCTGTTGGGGTTTATTTGGTCTGGGCTGAGGTAAGGATGAATCCTTACCCTTGGACTGTTTAATGATTTCATCCAATCTCTCACCAAACAGTCTGTCACCAGAAAATGGCAAACTGGTTAAGCACTGCTTGGAAGCAGAATCTGCCTTCCATTCCGTTAACCACAAGGATCTGCGTAAAACTACGGAGTTGGCGGACGCCACTGCCGTACGGCTCGTAGAGTCCAGGACAGCATTAATAGCGTAATACGCAAATGCAGACATTTGAGAGGTTAAGGACGCTACTTGCGGAACAGATGTACGTGTGACAGTGTCAATCTGCGCCAGACCAGCTGAAATAGCTTGGAGTGCCCATACAGCTGCGAATGCTGGAGCAAACGACGCGCCGATAGCTTCATAGATGGATTTCAACCAGAGCTCCATCTGTCTGTCAGTGGCATCTTTAAGTGAAGCCTCATCTTCCACTGCAACTATGGATCTAGCCGCAAGCCTGGAGATTGGGGGATCCACCTTTTGGACACTGGGTCCAGTTCTTGACCACGTCCGGGGGAAAGGGATAACGTGTATCCTTAAGATGTTTGGAGAAACGCTTATCTGGATAAGTGTGGTGTTTCTGGACTGCCTCTCTAAAGTCAGAGTGGTCCAGAAAAGTACTCAATTTACGCTTGGGATACCTGAAATGGAATTTCTCCTGCTGTGAAGCTGACTCCTCCACTGGAGGAGCTGGGGGAGAAATATCCAACCTTTTATTGATGGACGCTATGAGATCATTCACTATTGCGTCCCCATCAGGTGTATCCAGATTGAGAGCGGTCTCAGGATCAGAATCCTGATCAGCTACCTCTGCCTCATTATACAGAGAGTCCTCCTGCTGGGACCCTGACCAATGTGATGAAGTCGAGGGTCGCTCATAGCGAGCTCGCTTAGGCTGTCTGGGACTGTCGTCCGTGTCAGAGCCATCACCCCGGGATGCATGGGACCCCCCCGGAGCACGGGTCTGTTCCAAATGAGGGGGGCCAGAGAGCATTGAATCAATAGTGCCCATGGTCTGAGTTACCGGTCTGGACTGCAAAGTCTCAAGGATTTTAGTCATAGTCACCGACAATCTACAGCAAAAACTGGAACCTCTGTCCCTGTCACCTGGACAGTATTCACAGGTGGTTCTCCTTGGGCCACCTCTAGCAGAGACCCCGGCTGAGCAAGTGCTACAGGGGCTGAACATTGCACACAATGGGGGTCAGTGGCACCTGCCGGTAGAACAGCCTCACATGCGGTACAAGTAGCATAGAAAGCCTGTGTCTTGGCCCTCTTGCTTTTTGCGGACGACATGCTGTTGTCTAGCAATCTAGGAGGGTATATAGCCAAGAATAGCGACCGTACAGTGCAATGTATAGCATACAAGCATAAAGTACAAATGAACACTGCGGCACTAGTGGGGTCAGCACCTCAGGTGCTGCTTACCGCCCGCTGAAAAACGGGTGCGTGGTCGCCAGAATCCCGTGTCTGGGTGTCCCAGAGCTTGTCTCCCTTCTCCACTCAGACTTGCAAACAGGAATGGCTGCCGGCGTCCTGTGAAGAGGGGCAGGCCGTGGGCGTGCCCCAGACAAAGTGCGGGGAAACTGGCGTCGTACTGTGCCCAGTGAGGGGGGTTGGAGTATGCTAAGCAGACTCCAGCCCTCGGCGCTGACGTTCTGACAGCGTCCCGCCCTTCCCCTGACTGGCAGGCCTGGGGGCGGGAACGAAACGGAACTAGGCCGCAAAAGCCGGGGACTCGATTTATAAGCGCGGCCGTCGTATAAGCACGGCCAGCGCGGAAGTCCCCGGCGCACCACAAGTCTCAGCCGCGCCGCAGTGTAAAAACCGCCAGCAGCGGCCGGCGCGGCAGTTCCTAATACATAAACTGACTCAGCAAAGCTGCAGTGAGTAATAGCACCAGCGCGCCGCGCTGCTGTCCCCGGCGCACTAACACCCCCAGCAATGCTGGTGTGTGTGTGCGCGATTTGTACGGGGACACAGAGTACCTTAATGTAGCAGGGCCCTGTCCCTGACGATACTCAGCTCCATGTCCAGCAGATTCCCAGGGGCTGTGGACGGAGCACGGTCTCCTGTGCCTGGAGACCGGTAAAATCCCACTTCACCCAGAGCCCTAAGGGGATGGGGAAGGAAAGCAGCATGTGGGCTCCAGCCTCCGTACCTGCAATGGGTACCTCAACCTTAACAAACACCGCCAACAAAAGTGGGGTGAGAAGGGAGCATGCTGGGGGCCCTAGTATGGGCCCTCTTTTCTTCCATCCGACAAAGTCAGCAGCTGCTGCTGACTAAACAGTGGAGCTATGCGTGGATGTTAGCCTCCTTCGCACAAAGCATGAAAACTGAGGAACCCGTGATCCCACGGGGGGTGTATAGGCAGAAGGGGAGGGGCCTTACACTTTTAAGTGTAATACTTTGTGTGGCCTCCGGAGGCAGTAGCTATACACCCAATTGTCTGGGTCTCCCAATAGAGCGACAAAGAAAGGGAGACTTTCCTGTCGAGGGACGTCGACTTCCTGTCCCATTTTCGGAGAATGTCCCATTGAAGAGGACGCAGATGAAACTGCGCAAAAGGAACTGCCTCCATTGCTGCTACCATCTTCCCTAGGAAGTGCATGAGGCGCCTCAGAGGGTGTGACTGGCCTTGAAGGAGAGATCGCACCCCTGTCTGTAGTGAACGCTGTTTGTCCAGCGGAAGCTTCACTATCGCTGGAAGAGTATGAAACTCCATGCCAAGATATGTCAGAGATTGTGCCGGTGTCAGATTTGACTTTGGAAAATTGATGATCCACCCGAAACTCTGGAGAGTCTCCAGAGCAATGTTCAGGCTGTGTTGGCATGCCACTTGAGTGGGTGCCTTGACAAGCAGATCGTCTAAGTAAGGGATCACCGAGTGTCCCTGAGAGTGTAGGACTGCTACCACTGCTGCCATGACCTTGGTGAAGACCCGTGGGGCTGTCGCCAGGCCGAGAGGTAGTGCCACGAACTGAAGATGTTCGTCTCCTATGGCGAAACGCAGGAAGCGCTGATGCTCTGGTGCAATTGGTACGTGGAGATAAGCATCTTTGATGTCGATTGATGCTAGGAAATCTCCTTGGGACATTGAGGCGATGACGGAGCGGAGCGATTCCATCCGGAACCGCCTGGTTTTTACGTGTTTGTTGAGCAGTTTTAGGTCCAGAACCGGACGGAAGGATCCGTCCTTTTTCGGTACCACAAACAAGTTGGAGTAAAAACCGTGAGCCTGTTGCTGAAGAGGCACAGGGATCACCACCCCTTCCGCCTTCAGAGTGCACACCGCCTGAAGAAGAGCATCGGCTCTCTCGGGGGGCGGGGATGTTCTGAAAAAAACGAGTCGGAGGACGAGAGCTGAGCTCTATCCTGTAACCGTGGGATAGAATGTCTCTCACCCATCGGTCTTTTACCTGTGGCAGCCAGGCGTCGCAAAAGCGGGAAAGCCTGCCACCTACCGAGGATGCGGTGTGAGGAGGCCGAAAGTCATGAGGAGGCCGCCTTGGGAGCGGTTCCTCCGGCGGTCTTTTTAGGACGTGACTTAGACCGCCATGCATCGGAGTTCCTCTGATCCTTTTGAGGCCTTTTGGACGAGGAGAACTGAGACCTTCCCGCGGGCCAAAAGGACCGAAACCTCGATTGTACCTTCCGTGGTTGAGGTCTGTTTGGTTTGGACTGGGGTAAGGAAGAGTCCTTTCCCTTGGATTGTTTAATGATTTCATCCAATCGTTCACCAAACAGGCGGTCGCCAGAAAATGGCAAACCGGTTAAGAACTTTTTGGAAGCGGAGTCTGCCTTCCATTCACGTAACCACATGGCCCTGCGGACTGCCACCGAATTGGCGGATGCTACCGCTGTACGGCTCGTAGAGTCCAGGACCGCATTAATGGCGTAGGATGCAAACGCCGACGCCTGAGAGGTTAAGGACACCACTTGCGGAGCAGATGTACGTGTGACTGTATTAATCTGCGCATGACAAGCTGAGATAGCTTGGAGTGCCCATACGGCTGCGAATGCTGGAGCAAAAGACGCGCCGATAGCTTCATAGATGGATTTCAACCAGAGCTCCATCTGTCTGTCAGTGGCATCTTTGAGTGAAGCCCCATCTTCCACTGCAACTATGGATCTAGCCGCCAGTCTGGAGACAGGAGGATCCACCTTAGGACACTGAGCCCAGCCCTTGACAACGTCAGGGGGGAAGGGATAACGTGTATCCTTAAGGCGCTTGGAAAAACGCTTATCTGGACAAGCTCGGTGTTTCTGGACTGACTCTCTGAAGTCAGAGTGATCCAAAAACATACTCAATGGACGCTTGGGAGACCTGAAACGGAATTTCTCCTGCCGAGAAGCTGACTCCTCAATTGTAGGAGCTGGTGGAGAAATATCCAACACCTGATTGATGGTCGCTATAAGGTCATTCACTATGGCGTCACCATCAGGTGTATCCAGGTTAAGCGCGGTCTCAGGATCAGAATCCTGATCTGCTACCTCCGCTTCATCATCCAGAGAGTCTTCCTGCTGAGACCCTGAACAGTGTGATGAAGTCGAGGGAATGTCCCAGCGCCCCCGCTTAGGCGGCCTGGGACTGCGGTCCATGTCAGAGACCTCACCCTGGGACCCATGGGTCATCCCAGGAGCACTCTGCAGCTCCAATTGAGGGGGGCCTGGGGTCAATGATTGAACAGTGCCCGGGGCCTGAGTCACCGGTCTGGACTGTAAGGCTTCTAGTATCCTAGCAGACCATTTATCCATAGTCTCAGACAGTTTGTCAGCAAACACTGCAAACTCCGTCCCTGTCACCTGGACAGTGGTAGCAGGTGGTTCTACCTGGGCCACCAGTAGCAGAGGCTCCGGCTGAGTAAGTGCCACAGGGGCCGAGCATTGCACACAATGAGGGTCCGTGGAACCTGCCGGTAGTATAGCCGCACATGAGGTACAGGTTGCAAAGTAAGCCTGTGCTTTGGCACCCTTGCTATTTGCAGACGACATGCTGTTGTCTCCTCTGAGTACAATCCAGGAGGGTATATAGCCAAAAATCAACAGTGCGACAGTACAGTGTAAATGTATAGCATATAAGCATATATATATATGTACACTTCTGCACTCAGTGGGGCCAGCACCTCAGGTGCTGCTTACCGACCGCTCAAAGCGGTTGTGTGATCACCAGAATCCCTGCCTGGGCCTCCCAGAGCCTGTTGTCTCTCCTCTCCAGCGTTAGAAGTGCTGACAGGAATGGCTGCCGGCGTTCTGTGGAGAGGAGGGGGCCGTGGGCGTGCCCTAGAAAGTGCGGGAATCTGGAGCCCCAGTGTGCTGTATGAGGGGGGAGGAGGATACAAGTATGCTCCAACCCTCAGCACTAACGTCCTGTGCAGCGTCCCGCCCTTCCCCTGACTGGCAGGCCTGGGGGCGGGAATATGCGATCCTAGGCCGCAAAAGCCGGGGACTAAAGTAATAAGCGCGGCCGGCATATAAGCGCGGTCGGCGCGGTAGTCCCCGGCGCACAAACACACCCAGCAGTGCTGAAGTGTATATGGCCACCAGCGCTCCATGCGCGGTTCCCACGGGGACACAGAGTACCTCACAGCGCGGCCGGCGCAGTAGTCCCCGGCGCACTAACACACCCAGCAGTGCTGCAGTGTGTGTGGCATTAGCGCTCTATGCGCGGTCCCCACGGGGACACAGAGTACCTCACAGTAGCAGGGCCTTGTCCCTGTCGATACTCGGCTCCTGTCAGCAGATTCCCCAGGGGCTGCGGAGGGAGCACGGTCTCATGTGCCTGGAGACCGATTAGGATCCCACTTCACCCAGAGCCCTTAAGGGATGGGGAAGGAAAACAGCATGTGGGCTCCAGCCTCTGTACCCGCAATGGGTACCTCAACCTTAACAACACCGCCGACAAGAGTGGGGTGAGAAGGGAGCATGCTGGGGGCCCTGTTAAGGGCCCTCTTTTCTTCCATCCGACATAGTCAGCAGCTGCTGCTGACTAAGATGTGGAGCTATGCGTGCATGTGTGCCTCCTTCGCACAAAGCATAAAAACTGAGGAGCCCGTGATGCACGGGGGGTGTATAGGCAGAAGGGGAGGGGCGTTACACTTTTAAGTGTAATACTTTGTGTGGCCTCCGGAGGCAGAAGCTATACACCCAATTGTCTGGGTCTCCCAATGGAGCGACAAAGAAATACTTTTTCTAAACATCTGTTTATGTATGCTAGTAAATGCTGGGACAGTTGGGCCGGGATTCTAGCTATGCATGCAGAAGTACTCGTGGTTCTGGGTGCACTTGGGACCTGACAGGTTCCCTTTAACACATATCAAGGCAGATTTAACAAAAATGATGGCAGGCTTTTGCTAGTGCTTTGAAACACAAACAAAAGGGTACAGCAGCACTCAGTAAAGGTCCAGTCACACTAAGCAACTTACCAGCGATCCCAACAACGATAGGGATCGCTGGTAAGTTGCTAGGAGGTTGCTGGTGAGATGTCACACTGCGACGCTCCAGCGATCCCACCAGCAACCTGACCTGGCAGGGATCGCTGGAGCGTGGCTACACGAGTTGCTGGTGAGCTCACCAGCAACCAGTGACAAGCCCCCAGCGCCGCGTGGAAGATGCTGCGCTTGGTAACTAAGGTAAATATCGGGTAACCAACCCGATATTTACCTTGGTTACCAGCACACGGAGCTACACGTGCAGAAAGCAGGGAGCAGCGCACACTGAGCGCTGGCTCCCTGCTCTCCTAGTTACAGCACACATCGGGTTAATTACCCGATGTGTGCTGCAGCTACATGTGCACAGAGCAGGGAGCAGCGCACACCGCTTAGCGCTGGCTCCTTGCTCTCCTAGTTACAGCACACATCGGGTTAATTACCCGATGTGTACTGCAGCTAAATGTGCACAGAGCAGGGAGTAGCGCACAATGCTTAGCGCTGGCTCCCTGCTCTCCTAGCTACAGCACACATCGGGTTAATTAACCCGATGTGTCCTGCAGCTACATGTGCACAGAGCAGGAGCCGGCACTGACAGTGAGAGCGGCGGAGGCTGGTAACAAAGGTAAATATCGGGTAACCAAGGACAGGGCTTCTTGGTTACCCGATGTTTACTGTGGTTACCAGCCTCCGCAGAAGCCGGCTCCTGCTGCCTGCACATTTAGTTGTTGCTGTCTCGCTGTCACACACAGCGATCTGTGCTTCACAGCGGGACTGCAACAACTAAAAAATGACCCAGGACATTCAGCAACAACCAACGACCTCACAGCAGGGGCCAGGTTGTTGCTGGATGTCACACACAGCAACATCGCTAGCAACGTCACAAAAGTTGTTCGTTAGCAGCGATGTTGCTAGCGATGTTGCTTAGTGTGACGGGGCCTTAAGTGCCGAGACCTATTCAAACATAGAATAGATGAAATTTATACTGCATTAATGCGGTATAGCATATACTGGTTAGTTCTATGCACATCAACTGCGGCAAAGTGACCTTTTTTGATGGGACCATATCCTAGTAGTGTAATGCTTCACCTGGATTAAAAGTCTACAAGCATCTGAGCAGATAGGATCTACCACTAATTAAAACCATGCTGTGGCTGATAGGCAGAAAGCACAGTCAGAATAGGAAACTCGTGCATGCACCGCGTCAAAAAGAAAATTTGTACCTAACAATTAGGAATCTACATAACTAGACAGCTTTTGGTTAATAAATAGTGCAATCTTTTATTTTATGAATAAAATAGTTATTTCTGTTCTTAAGAACAGTTTCTTAAATCTTTAACGATTTGTAAAAATAAATCTGACCTGAATTAGGCGTGGATGGAAGCCCCGACGGGACCACTGAATGGGGATAGGAGCACAGTGTGAAAAGTGGCCTTACTTTAACCCCTTCACGACCATGGACGGATCTTTACGTCATGGATCGTGTCCCGGTAAGCCCCGCCCCCTGCCGCGGGCAGGTGGCGTGGATCGGCACACATATCAGCTGTTTTCAACAGCTGACATGTGTGCCTACATGTTCGAGTGGAATCGCATTCCACCCGGAACATTAACCCCTTAGATCTCGCTGCCAAAGTCTGGCAGCGAGATCTATATGCGCGCGGCCATGTTTTCTACTTACCGCCGCCCCCATCGGAAGTCACGTGAGTGATCACGTGACGTTCGGTGGTTGCCATCGTAGCACAGGGTCATGTGATGACGCCTGCTGCTACGAAGTTTCACTTTCCTTTTTCCTCGGCACGGAGCAGAGGAAAAAATAAAGTGACTGTTTCTGCTGATTACAGCGGTATAGCTGTCATCAGCAGAAAGCGATCGGATTGCTGATCGCTATAGCCCCCTAGGGGGACTAGTAAAATAAAATAAAAAAAGTAAAAAAAAGTTTTAAAAAATTAAAAAAAAAAAAAAAAAACCTAAAAGTTCAAATCACCCCCCTTTCCCCCCATTGAAAATTAAAGGGTTAAAAAAAAAAAAAAAAAATATACACATATTTGGTATCGCCGCATTCAGAAATGCCCGATCTATCAAAATATAAAATCAATTAATCTGATTGGTAAACGGCGTGGTGGCAAAAAAATTCCAAACGCCAAAATTACTTTTTTTGGTCGCCGCAAGTTTTACGCAAAATGCAATAACAGGCGATCAAAACGTAGCATCTGCGCAAAAATGCTACCATTAGAAACATCAGCTCGAGACGCAAAAAATAAGCCGTCACTGAGCCATAGATCCCAAAAAATGAGAACTCTACGGGTTTCGGAAAATGGCGCAAAACGTACGCCACTTTTATTGGACAAGCTTGTGAATTTTTTTTAACCCCTTAGATACAAGTAAACCTAAACATGTTTGGTGTCTACAAGCTCGCACCGACCTCAGGCATCATACCCACACATCAGTTGTACCATATAGTTAACACCGTGAATAAAAGATCCCAAAAACTATTGTGCCATCACACTTTTTTTGCAATTTTTCCACACTTGGAATTTTTTTGCTGCTTTCCAGTACACCATATGGTAAAACTTATGGTTTCATTTAAAAGTACAACTTGTCCCGCAAAAAACAAGCCCTCATATGGCAAGATTGACGGAAAAATAAAAAAGTTACGGCTCTCAGAAGAAGGGGAGCAAAAAACAAAAACGGAAAGTGCCCCGGGGCTGAAAGGGTTAAATTCAGAGCTTAGATGTCACTAGGACTGCAACACAGATGAACATAGACGCAGTAAACATAGGCTTTTATTTTTATTTCTGGACAAGTTAAACAATATCATACATAAAAACACAAATCTTACTCAATTTTCCAAACTCAATACAATTTCATTAAATATACACATCTCCATATTTCATTCTATACCCACCACCCCTCCATCATTCCCCGGTATTTGAGCACCAAAGCAAACATTACCTTACCAATTTGTCTTGTAAAATGTTAAATCAGTTCAAATCCCACTCTCTCTTTATATGGAAATATGTAAAAGAGTTGATCTACTCGAATGAGTAGCGGACTACTGGTGGGCACTGCAGCCATCACACAAGCAGGAGAACGGAATTCTACCTTAAGAGCAATTGTGGAAGCAGTATGTCGATTTAGTAAACTATTTTCAGAATCAAAAGTTATCCCACACATCCATAGAATAGGGTTTGGTGTCATCGGAACCAGCCTTTACAAAGCCCCATCTTAAATGAAGCTGAGGTGCGTATGGTCGACCTCCGCTCTAGTCATGGTCCATGGAACAACTGGAAAAAGCAATACTGTTCTGAAGAAGGTGAAGAAACGCACATAAGAAAGCTGCAGTGGAAATTACAAATGTTTCATGCAGTTTTTGCTGCCAAATCATTTCAATCTCAATATGGAAAAACTGCAGTAAAAACGTAAGTAATTTTAAAAACGCACCATAGGTCAAAAAGTACAATGTGAATGAGAGTTTACAAATCATATTGATTTTTTAACTACTGTAAAACATTGATGGGGGGGGGGGGTGTTCTCACAAAAAAAAAATGTATCAAAAATGCTACATGTGAACAAGGCTTAAAGCATAACCGTTGTTTTAATTTTTATTTCAGAAATGAGTAATATGTGTGAAATTAATGTAAAAAGAAATTAAATCCAAATCCTCCGAATAAATCACAAATCCTTTATTTAATCCATTTAAAATCCATGCTGGACAGAATAAAATCCAAACATGTTTCAGGCAAATAAAGATTAAATAAAGGATTTGCATTTTATTCGGAGGATCTGGATTGTCTTTCTTTCTACATGATGTTTTCCCGTTGGTCCATGGCTGTGCAACCGGACTCCGACATTATAGCACCCGGGTGGAAATATTAGAACGATACTGGTAAGCATAAACTTTCTTTTGTATATGTGAAATTAAGCAACTTTGCAATTTATCTTATCAGACAAATTTGCTTCTTTATCCTCCAGAACTGATCTTTTATTCTTCTTCAAAATGCTCAATTCCTGGGTAAAATCTGTCTTCAGTAAATACAGATTTTATATTACTAAGATAGGAGATGGCAGTTGCTACTGACAAGATTCTATTGAAAAAAGGGAGGGGCAGGGAGGAGGGAGAGGCTAGATGCAGAAGAAGGAGGAGCTAACGGCAGAGGGAGGAGCTAGCGGCAGAGGGAGGAGCTAGCGGCAGAGCTTCTCCTTCCCTCTCGGCATACAATCATTTAAAAACCAACTGCCATCTCCTATTTCAGTAACATAAAAATCTGTATTCACTGAAGACAGATTTTACCTGGGAAGTGAGAAATTTGAGAATGAAACGTCAGTCCAGGAGGAGAAAGAAGCGGATTTCTCTGATAAGATATATTACAAAATTGTTTATTTTAAAGTTTACTATAGAAATAAAAATTTAAACCATGATGACTCTTTAAAAATACCATTTCATCTTCCTTTTCTTTGGCACCGGAATCCAATATAACAGAATAAAAAAAAAAAAAAAAAAAAAAAAAAAAAAGAAGAGGGAATTATATTGCTAGAGGTTGCTGCAGTCATAGAAAGGGCAATGGAGCATATGATCTACGAAAACTGCCTCATCAATAACTCACGGTCACCTCACTGGTGATGCCACAGTCTCACAGTTTGAGAAGCACTGCCCTAGAAGAACAACACGGTGAAAAAGATATTTCATTGAAAATTAACTAGATGATATGTCTGGCAGGTATTGCAATATGGAACTAGACCTGCTAAATGAAATGCCATCATATATCCACTCTGTAGATTGCCTGATGTATATTGAAAGGCAACAAAAGATGTATTAGACCCCTCAGCCAATTATTAAATTATCATTTATAACCAAGTCAAATATCAAAAAAGAGACATTGTGATATCAAGCTACTAGCAAATGCAAATCACCCCTTGGGTTCTTAAACAGTGTTTTATAAAAAATACATTGGGTGGCCACATCTTATTCGTGGTGCAAAAAACTCTGAATTCTTCTTCCGTGTAATAGCCAAAATACATCAAGGTCGTAGTTAAGGATGGGTTTTAAAAGCACCGGTAAGTGCAATACAAAATCTACTTCAGTCTTTTAGAGCTGTTAATCTTCACCTGTATTCAGAGTAGGGGCATCAGTCTTTTAGAGAAGTCCATCAGAGTTAATTAAGAAGCTGCACACAGGCAGAAATACAGCCAAACTAAGTAATATTCACTCACCCACATTATCCTGCGCTGCGTACACCATTGGGCCTCCGCTTGCATTGGCTGCAGTCACCACATCTCATATAACCCATGTGACAGCTGCAGTGGATTAATTGTGTCTGCAGTATATGGCACAAGAGGAGGATGGGGACATCAGGGCTGGAGCAGGGGAGTATATATTAATTTACGTAGATTAGCAGCATTGCTGCTTGTGAAAAGTGTATGTAGAAACAGGGATAACCTCTTAAGATAATTCAGGATGGAAGTCGAGAGCTGTATAATTCCCACAGTTGTTTACCCCAGTGTTCTGCATCTTTGTACCCCTCAGAATTCCTTTTCCATACTTCAGGGACCTGATCTTCTCCATGATATGCACCTGCAACAGCTCCAGCCATGGTGGCAATAGTATCAGTGTCTCCACCTAGTAAGATGCAGAAGATGACCGTCCTCTGTAAGCTATTCAGCTCTTTGGGAAGATCTTCCACTGGGTCCATGCATCGCAGGAATGAATAAATCGCAGTGGGAACAGACTCTAAAGCAGCAATGCCATGACCTTGGGAACATATAAATCAAAAATTAAACATACTATATATTCACTTAAGATGTATCTTCAGGTCTTATTATGTAATATTTATTATGTCATTAGTTCAAGCACACTCTTCATTTTATAAAAGGTCCCACAATTAGTGCAGCTACCGGAAGTCGAACACCCACCAATCAACAAGTTAGCACCTATTCTGTGGCTAGTTGATCTATTTGTGTCCACCAGACAACCCCTTTATGTCCGCCCAACACATTATATAACTGGCAGCCGTACAATTATTCAGCAGACAGCTATCGTCCCTAAAGGCCCCGTCACACTAAGCAACATCGCTAGCAACATCGCTGCTGAGGCACGACTTTTGTGACGCAAGAGCGATGTTGCTAGCGATGTTGCTGTGTGTGACATCCAGCAACAACCCGGCCCCTGCTGTGAGGTCGCTGGTTGTTGCTGAATGTCCTGGACCATTTTTTAGTTGTTGCTCTCCCGCTGTGAAGCACACATCGCTGTGTGTGACAGCGAGAGCAACAACTGAATGTGCAGTGAGCAGGGAGCCGGCTTCTGCGGACGCTGGTAACCAATGTAAATATCGGGTAACCAAGAAGCCCTTTCCTTGGTTACCCGATATTTACCTTGGTTACCAGCGTCCGCCGCGCTCACGCTGTCAGTGCCGGCTCCCTGCTCCCTGCACACAGCCAGACTACACATCGGGTAATTAACCAGATGTGTACTCTGGCTAGGAGTGCAGGGAGCCAGCGCTAAGCGGTGTGCGCTGGTAACCAAGGTAAATATTGGGTTGGTTACCCGATATTTACCTTAGTTACCAAGCGCAGTATCGCTTCCATGCGTCGCTGCTGGCTGGGGGCTGGTCACTGGTTGCTGGTGAGATCTGCCTGTTTGACAGCTCACCAGCAACCCGTGTAGCGACGCTCCAGCGATCCCTGCCAGGTCAGGTTGTTGGTGGGATCGCTGGAGCGTCGCTTAGTGTGACAGTACCTTTACTCTCACATGCACAGCAATTGTATGAGCCACTGTGTTCTTTATGAGATAGACGCAAACAGTCTTTTCTGATGGAGGTCATTAGCTCGGCTTGATGCGGATATCCCTTTAAGTCAATAAAATAATTAAAGAATTAGGGTTACACAGCCAGAGAGACATTATAAAAGAGAAAGGGGTTAAGGCTTTATTCAGACGTCAGTGTTAAATAAAAAAGGCTTGAGTGTCATCAGTGTTTGGTCAGTATGTCAGTTTTTACAGGGATTTTAATACAGTTAGGTCCAGAAATATTTGGACAGTGACACAATTTTCGCGAGTTGGGCTCTGCATGCCACCACATTGGATTTGAAATGAAACCTCTACAACAGAATTCAAGTGCAGATTGTAACGTTTAATTTGAAGGTTTGAACAAAAATATCTGATAGAAATTGTACACATTTCTTTACAAACACTCCACATTTTAGGAGGTCAAAAGTAATTGGACAAATAAACCAAACCCAAACAAAATATTTTTATTTTCAATATTTTGTTGCGAATCCTTTGGAGGCAATCACTGCCTTAAGTCTGGAACCCATGGACATCACCAAACGCTGGGTTTCCTCCTTCTTAATGCTTTGCCAGGCCTTTACATCCGCAGCCTTCAGGTCTTGCTTGTTTGTGGGTCTTTCCGTCTTAAGTCTGGATTTGAGCAAGTGAAATGCATGCTCAATTGGGTTAAGATCTGGTGATTGACTTGGCCATTGCAGAATGTTCCACTTTTTTGCACTCATGAACTCCTGGGTAGCTTTGGCTGTATGCTTGGGGTCATTGTCCATCTGTACTATGAAGCGCCGTCCGATCAACTTTGCGGCATTTGGCTGAATCTGGGCTGAAAGTATATCCCGGTACACTTCAGAATTCATCCGGCTACTCTTGTCTGCTGTTATGTCATCAATAAACACAAGTGACCCAGTGCCATTGAAAGCCATGCATGCCCATGCCATCACGTTGCCTCCACCATGTTTTACAGAGGATGTGGTGTGCCTTGGATCATGTGCCTTTCCCTTTCTTCTCCAAACTTTTTTCTTCCCATCATTCTGGTACAGGTTGATCTTTGTCTCATCTGTCCATAGAATACTTTTCCAGAACTGAGCTGGCTTCATGAGGTGTTTTTCAGCAAATTTAACTCTGGCCTGTCTATTTTTGGAATTGATGAATGGTTTGCATCTAGATGTGAACCCTTTGTATTTACTTTCATGGAGTCTTCTCTTTACTGTTGACTTAGAGACAGATACACCTACTTCACTGAGAGTGTTCTGGACTTCAATTGATGTTGTGAACAGGTTCTTCTTCACCAAAGAAAGTATGCGGCGATCATCCACCACTGTTGTCATCCGTGGACGCCCAGGTCTTTTTGAGTTCCCAAGCTCACCAGTCAATTCCTTTTTTCTCAGAATGTACCCGACTGTTGATTTTGCTACTCCAAGCATGTCTGCTATCTCTCTGATGGATTTTTTCTTTTTTTTCAGCCTCTGGATGTTCTGCTTCACCTCAATTGAGAGTTCCTTAGACCGCATGTTGTCTGGTCACAGCAACAGCTTCCAAATGCAAAACCACACACCTGTAATCAACCCCAGACCTTTTAACTACTTCATTGATTACAGGGTAACGAGGGAGACGCCTTCAGAGTTAATTGCAGCTCTTAGAGTCCCTTGTCCAATTACTTTTGGTCCCGTTAAAAAGAGGAGGCTATGCATTACAGAGCTATGATTCCTAAACCCTTTCTCCGATTTGGATGTGAAAACTCTCATATTGCAGCTGGGAGTGTGCACTTTCAGCCCATATTATATATATAATTGTATTTCTGAACATGTTTTTGTAAACAGCTAAAATAACAAAATTTGTGTCACTGTCCAAATATTTCTGGACCTAACTGTATATGGGGAAAAAAAAAAAAAAAAACAAACAAACAACAAAGCTTTGCCCATTCATTGCAGTTTTAATCACAGATAGCACATGGATTCTACACTAATGCCATCCAAGAGCTGTCTGATTTTCAAACCCATAGACTTGTATGGGTACTTTGAACCCATTATGAGGATAAAAAAAAAGGGCATACAGTAGCTCCGTGAATGCTCTCAGAACACTTAGTCCACAAAAAGGCATGGTTCTGTGAAGATTTCCAGACCATATGATAAACAATGATTCAACACGTACATGAGAACTAAATGTCTGAATGAGGCCTTAGGCTGTTTTCACACTTCCGTATTTTTCCATCAGTCACAATCCGTTTTGTGACTGATGCGTTGGAGATTGTGGTACAGATCCATTAAAAAAAACGGATCCGTTGTAGCAGTTTGTACCTGGCAAAATCCAGTTGTGGTTGCAAGTAACCTGAGTGACGTCTCCGCTGACAGCGTGACTCACTTCAGTTGCTCCATGGAGCTCACAGTGAGCGGCGGTGCTCTACGGCCGTCAGCTTCCGATGTAGCAGAGCTTAAAGCATCATTGGACCTAGTGTGGATTACGTCGGACCTTATTTGGGGTTAATAAAGTGGTGAAAGAGGGTGTTTTTTTTGTCTTTTAATTCAAATAAAGGATTTTTTGGTGTTTGTATTTATTTACTTTCCCTACAGTCTAGTGATGAGGGGGTGTCTCAGACACCTTCCATCACTAAGCTAGGACTTAGTGGCAGCTATGGGCTGCCATTAACTCCTTATTACCCCGATTGCCACCACATCAGTGCACTCGGGATGAGCCCTGGGACTGTCACACCTAATGGATGTGGCATTTCCGGGTGGCTGCTGGCTGATATTTTTAGGCAGGGGGGCTACCCATAATGTGAGGCTCCCCATCCTGGGAATACCTGCCCTCAGCCGAGTGGCTTTACCTTGGCTGGTATCAAAATTGAGGGTGACCGCAAAACGTTTTGTTTTTTTTAACTATTTATTTATTTTACTGCAAGAAATGGACCCGCCTACCAGCGGCTGTGATTGGTTGCAGTGATTTGAACAGCAGACATGTGGAGCCAACAGGCACGGGTGGATCCGCAATCCACCTGCGCCTTCTTGCCACTTAGATGGCGCTGTCAAAATGTGACAGTGCGATTTAAATTACTGCGGCGGGGATCGCACCATTCCCCGCTTCCATAGGTGACCCTGTGACACGACCCAGGGGAGCCAATGGTTGCCATGGTGGCGACGGGTCATGTGATGACTCCAGTCACTATCATGACATTTCCTGTACGAGCCGACAGAGCACCAGCTTTCACGCACCGAATTATAAGACACACCCCAAATTTAGAGATTTAAAAAAAAAAAAAAAAAATATGGGATCCATTTTATAATCCGGTAATCCGGTGGTGTCTTACCCAGGAGGTGGGACGGCAGCGGGGGTGACAGGAGGCAGGATCGGTATAAGAGTACGGCCGCGATGCTATCGGCGGTGCAGAGGGGTTCCAGATACTTACTGCGGGCTGCAGCGCTGAACGATGCTGGGGCAGCCGGCACTGCATGATGCTCGCTGCCGGCAGTGAGGCACTACCATTCTGAAGATGTCGGCGGTGAGAGCTTCAAAGAAATGGTGGCCCCAGTCGGCAGCTCAAGATGCAAAAAATAAGCCGTCACTGAGTCCAGATTCCAAAAAAGGAGTATGTTATGGGTCTCAGAAAATGGCGCAAAAAGCGCCATTCTTTTTTTGGACAATCTTCAAAATTTTTGTAACCCCTTAGATAAAAGTAAAAGTACACATTTGGTATCTACGAACCTTAGGCATCACACCGACACATCAGTTTTACCATATAGTGAACACTGTGAATAAATTATCCCAAAAACAATCGTGCAATTGCACTTTTTTTTTGCAAGCTCACCGCACTTGGATTTTTTTTTTCTGTTTTCCATTACACTATATGATAAAACTAATGGTTTAATTCAAAAGTATAACTCGTTCCGCAAAAAATAAGCCCTCATATGGCAATATTTACAGAAAAAAAAAAAAGTTACAGCTCTCAGAAGAAGGGGAGTAAAAAACAGAAAAATCGTGTTGGCATCCTTGAAATTATTCCAGAAAATGAAGTATGTCGTCATTAAAATTATTGCAATTAGACGTTTTGTCATACATATATTTATTTCCTTTGTGTGTATTGGAATGACATAAAAAAACTGAGAAATTGGATAATTGGACATAATTTCACACAAAAATCCTGAGAAAAATGGAAAATTGGCACCTTTTCAAAACTGTTGGTAAACAACTTTTTTTCAAGCATGGGATGCTTGTTGAAATTCACCTGTGGGAATTAAAATGTGGAAAATATGAACATCACACCTGAAACCAAATAAAAAGGGGAGAATTTGAATCAAACTGTGCGTCTGTTTGTGCCATACTAAGCAAGGAGAAGATAAAGAGAAGAGAACTGTGAGGCCTTGAGACCCAAAATTGTTGAAAAATATAAACAGTCTCAAGATTACAAGTCAAATCTCCAGAGATCTTGATGTTCCTTTGTCTAACATATTTAAGAAGTTTACAACCCATTTCACTGTAGCTAATCTCTTTGGACGTTGACGTCAGAGAAAAATTGATGCAAGTTTGTAACGCAGGATAGTCTGTATGGTGGATAAGCAGAACTAAATCAAGAAGTTTGAAAGAAATTCAAGCTATCTTGCAGGATGAGGGTGCATCAGCATCAGCGTGAACTATCCGTTGACATTTGAATTAAATAAAATGCTATGCCAGGAGACCTTGGAAGACCTCAGTGCTGACACAGAAGCAGAAAAAAGCTAGATTGCAGTTTGACAAAATGTACGCGAATAAGCTAAAATCCATCTGGGAAAATGTCTTGTGGACAGAAGAGACCAAGGTAGAACTTTTTGGTAAAACACATCATTCTACTGTTTAATGAAAACAGAATGATGCCTATAAAGAAATTAACAGTACCTACAGTCAAATATGGTGGAGGTTCAAGGATGTTTGTGGGTTTTGTTGCCTCTGACACATTGACTGTGAGCAAGGCTCTATGAAATCTGAAGATTACCAAATGATTTTGGGCTGCAATGTAGTGCCCAGTGTCAGAAAGGTGGGTATTGCATCCTAGGTCATGGGTCTTCCAGTAGGACAATGACCCCAAACATACTTCAAGAAGCACCTAGAAATGGATTGAAACAAAATGCTGGAGAGTTCTGAATATGCCAGCAATGAGTCCGTATCTAAAACCAATTTAACACATGTGGAAAGATCTTAATATTGCTGTTGGGAGTAGGCGCCTTCAAATATGAGAAACCTGAAGCAGTTTGGGAAAGAAGAGTGATCCAAAAATCCAGTTGAGAGGTATAAGAATCTTGTTAATGGTTATAGGAAGACATAAATTGCAGTTATTTATTCCAGAGGGTATGCAACCAAACATTTAGTTTTGGGTGCCAACAATTTTGTCCAGCCCATTTTGGAGTTTAGTGTGAAATTATGACAATTTTCCTTGTCTTCTCTGTTTTGTGTGTCGTTCCAATACACTCAATGGAAATAAATATATAACAAAACATGTGTAATTGCAATAATTTTCTGGGAGCAATACTTCATTTTCTGATACAATTTCAAGGGTGGCAACACTTTGGAGCAGGACTGTATAAGAGCGCTAAGAATTTCACGTTCCTCACAAGCTACTACGGAGAAAGACACATTTTTGTACAAACATCTTTACTAGAGATGGACAAACGCTAAAATGCTCGGTCCTCAAGTCAAGCAGGTAAGATGCTAAAAGTGCACAACTCGAGGAGCGAGTATAATGGAAGTCAATGATTGGGAAATCCAGCTCTCCGCCAGCCATAAGGAGAGCACTTCCGGGGGGGAGGGAGAGCAGGGTGTTTTTTTGGATTTTTTCATTTAACACACTACATCTGAAAATGTTGTTTTAGCCCAGTGAGAGTCATTCAGAGACAGTGAATGTCTCTCCCTGGGGTGCCTGCACACATCATGCAGTGAAAATCATGTGCCTCTTTGTGTAAGTAGGTATAACAGGCTATAACAGGTATAAAAGGCTGCTGGAAAATGACACTGCACACAGCTCATGTTTACAACAAGACATTCTGCTACTACTGTGAAAATTAGAGAATCGCAATTAGGAGAAAAAATGATTTTCAAAAAAATAATGGATTTTCAACAGCTTTATTGCCAGCCTCTTGGCAGAACAGGCCAGTGTCTATTGTGCAATGGGAGGTCACACTTTCCAGCAAACTGTATCCTGTATTTTATTTATTGTTGATAAGGAATGTTTTCACAGTCATCACCATTGAGTTTTAACAAAATGTGGAAAAAAAGGGCAAAAGTGCTGAAAATTATCACGCGTTTCACAATTGGTCATATAGAACGGATGTATGGCATTGCGCCACCAAATTGCTATGGGACCATACTCTTCCCCTGAGGCCTCATTCACACATCAGTATTTTTACATCAGTGTTTGTATGCCAAAGCCAGGAGTAGAACTTACAGAGGAAAAACTATTGAAAGACTGACAACTGTTCTGTATTTTATCAGTGTCTGTATACCTAATTTTGGCATACAGACACTGATAAAATACTGATCAAAAATACTGATGTGTGCATGAGACCTCAGTAACAGTTCTAAGACAGGCTGATGCATCATATGCATGGTGGGGTACCAGCTACAAGTACATTCACCCTCCTTATTTATCCCCCTCCCCACCCCAAGAAAATCCCCAAACCCTCACCAAGTTCTTTCACCACGTCACTGCGAGACACATTTCCTTTATCTAAAAACTCCTTAATCTTCTCCAGTCTGTTACAGTAAGGAAACTCTCCCAGCTCCAGCCTAAGATGAGAATAGAATTTATTACAGAGCACAATTCACATGTGAATGCCTAACATCTACATGGACACGAGCATTAGAAAAATAAATATATACAGTACATACAGGGGTTCTCTGAGAATGAGATAAAATGGCATCAATAATGTAATTCAGACTGCTGCCCGTCCTAGTCAGGTGTAAGGAAGAGCTTCACACTGAAGACAACCCAAATGGCCGTGTATTGCATTATGCATATTCTACTCCACCATATTATAAATAGAATAATAAATGAGCAAACAAAAAGTACATTTCAAGTGGAAAGAATATAAATATGTACTGAAAATCAAGGAGAATTTCTAAATGCAGAGAATGAAATCAAAACAGGAAAAAAATCTGTACCACAAGCAAGAGAGTCATTAAAAATGAATATATTTATTGGAACAAATAGTTAAAATATGAACAGTACAAATAGTGGTCAGCAGGTGGCGCCAGAACATTACATAGAGGCAACTGCAACATTAAAGGAGTGGTTCACCCAATTTTTTTAATGTCTATATGAGTGTAACTTACCATTTTAGGTGTTTTCTTCATTGGCTTCTATTTGCAGTTCTGGCACTGAGCGGCGCTATCCTGCATGCTCAATACCAGTAACATGATCCCCTGGTGCTGTGGCCGCTAGTATCCTCTGACGTGACGTCAAGTTCCGGGCTCTGAGACTGGACGTTACGTCAGGGGATGCTGGTGCCACTCACATTGATTGACTGGGCTGTGGGCGGTGACTACCGCACGTCACAGCCCAGCATCGAGGGGAGGATCCGGAGGATGGTACGAGACGCCAGTGTGAAGCGGTGAAGAGGGCTTAGCGTCCGGCAGATTGGTGAGGCACGGGGCGCCAGTGTGGAGTACCGGGGGGGTGGGGGGGGGAGGGGGAAGGTTCTTCAGCTGAACCCTCCCCCCCGTCACGAAAGTATCTGATCACACTATCCACCCTCCCGCTCTGCTCCGATGTCAGGAGACCGGGCGGTGTCAGGCAGTGTGATCTATACACCCACCAGCACTACAGGACGCAGCAAGAGACTGACAAGCTGGTGACATGCAGCACCGCATGTGTCAGAGCAAAGCATGTCAACAGCTTGCTCTGCTCTGTCACCTGTCATGCTGCATGGGACCAAGTTACTGCACACTGTGACTTGTGCTGCATGGGACCATCTTTCTCCACTCTGTCACCTGCACAACAAATCACAGAGTGGAGCAAGGTGGTGACATGCAGCACAGCATGTGACAGAGCACCTCTCTTCCCTCCCTCTCTCTCTTTTTTCTCTCCTTTTTTTTCGCTCTGTCAGTACAGAAATCTCTATTGTGGAGGGGTGAGAGAGAGTAATAACGATGGAGTCCCTTATGTGTCTGTGTATTTATTTCTAATAAAGTATTTTTTCTCTGTATGGTGTTTTTTTTTAACCCTTTGTTGGAGATTCTTATTGGCAGAGTCAAATTTGGCCTGACATTAAGAATCTCAGGCATTATACCAGCTGGTATTTTTTTTTTTACCTCTAACCCTAGGGTTAGGGTTATATGTTTGTTTTTTTTTTATTTTTTTAATGAATTTAAAAAAATCAACATGGGCATCGCCCATCGAGCACCAGAGCATTTTGCTACTCACTCATACCTACTCCTGACCACACAGCCAACAGAACAAGTAGTCAGATGACTCCAGTGTCGGCCGATTACTTGTTCTGTGTTCCCCTGTCTCTCTGCATCCATCGTAGCGTGTGCGGGCTGTGAGGTCAGCTGAGTTCAGTCCAGCACTGGAGTCAGCTGATCTGACCTCAGCTGAACTCCAGTCCGCATACTCTGCGATGCATGCAGCGGGACACAGAACAAGTAATCGGGCGGCACTGGAGTCAGCTGATCTGAACTCAGCCGAACTCCTGACCACACAGCCCGCACACGGTCACACGTAATTGGCAGCAGGCAGTGACTGCTGTTAACCTGTATCCATCGCAGCGTGTGCGGGCTGTGAGATCAGAGTCAGCTGACTCCAGTGCTGGCCAATAAATTCTGTGTCCTGCTGCAGAAGGATCCGGTAAAATAACAATTGCGGTTGCATGCGCTGCACATTTAATCCACAGGATCTGGTCATATGCGGTTTGCGATTTTTTTGCCTACAGGCAAAAAACGCTGATGTGAAAGTAGCCTGAAAAATGCATGCCACACGGATGATACGGACGACACACAGAAACTAGTCAAGAGGGGAAAAAGCAATCTCATGACCCCATCATTTTTTTCTCACAATTATTATTTTTTTTCACATGTTGCACCGGCTAAGGCTGCTTTCATACATCAGTTTTTTGCCATCAGGCACAATCCGGCGAAAAACGGATAAAGCCGGATCCGTTTTTTTCCGCACTGAATTGTATTAGCGCCGGATTGTGCCTGATGCCCTTGTGTTGCATCCGTTGTGCACGGATCCAGCGAAATTTATGTGTCCAGCTGCCGGAAAGGACGCAGCATGCAACGTTTTTTGGCAGCGGCAAAAAAAACGGACAGCGCCAGATCCAGCGTCGTGTACAATGAAAGCCTATGGGTGCTGGATCCATCGTAAAGCGGCATACAATGCATTACAGCGACTGATTCAGGGTTTTTTTCTACTGAGCATGCTCAGTAGCACAACGGGTCCGTCCAAAAACTGAAGGAACTGATGGAAAAAACCGATACCACTGATCCGATTTTTCGCCTGATACATTGCATCAGTGTTTACACTGGATTGTGCCTGATGTCAAAAAACTGATGTGTTAAAGCAGCCTAATCATAATTTCTGTACACACAGACACTATATGAGAAATAGCAGAAGATAGCCGCTTTCTTCCCGTGGTTGTGCAGAGTTGGGAGCTTCTGCTGTCTCTGTGTGATTGCTCTCAGTACTTCCACAGGGAAGAGGCAGGGAGGAGTCTTTGGGTGGAGAGCTGAGTGGGTGTGTTAGATACAGTCCTAAGAATTATGGGAGTTGTAGTAACTGAACCCAGGAAGTTAGGAGAGCGATTAACCCCATCAGAGCTGGAGCCAGAAATGAGGATGTGCTGCTAGAGCACGATAAAAGGTAGCAGCTAGAGCATGATAAAAGGTAATATTGCTGAAAAATCATAATAGATGTATGGAGAGGCACATAGCAAGATTTATGAGAAAAAAAAAATCTGTCTGGTAACTGGCCAACTTAACGCTTTAAGTGTTCAATAAATGCTGAGGTTCTCATTCGTAACAAATCCCTGGCAATGACTGTGTAAAATAATTATGTGTAGTAACACAACCAAAAAAAAAATAGATGATAGCAGTATGAAACCGGAAGAAGGCGTACACCGAAACGTGCATGTATGTAGGGAGTGTGTCGGCGCCTCTACCCACACGAGGTATATACTGCTATATGATGTTATTTTTGCAAGTTGCCGATCTCCTCTTTGTCTTTCCCTGACAGTGACGGCAGTTTCATACTGCTGCTATCTACCTTTTTTTTCATATTATAAATATGTATCCATTTATGAGGTTTACCTTGTAGTACCACGATTAATGGTTTCCTTTAGATATTTTATACTTTGTTGGGCGTTGATCTTTTACCAGTTGCCAGCAATGATTCTTTGTTTAATCTTGATACATTGGCCCTTTATGTTGCTGCTATTTCGGGCCTGTGGTTTTACTTGATCCTAATGTACTTCCTATAATGTATCATTTCATACCGGTTGAGCGTTCCTCCACCTTTGGTTAATTAGGCTGCTTTCACACATCCGTTTTTGCAGTGCGGCACAAAACGGCGCTCTGCAGAAAAAAACGCAACCGGTTTTTTTTTGCCGCCGGTTGCGTTTTTTCCCGCATAGACTTGCATTAGCGCCGTATTTTGCCGCATGGCCTTGCGTTGTGTCCGGTTTTTGCCGGATGCGGCATATTTAGCCCATGCGGCGGCCGGATGGAACGTTGCCTGGTACGTTTTGTGCGGCGAAAAAACAACATCGCGCCGGATCCGGCGTGATGCGGCGCGATTTACAATGCAAGCCTATGGATGCCGGATGCGTTTTTTTGCACTGCGCATGCTCAGTATCAAGCTGCATCCATCAAAAAATGGACGGGCCTCATGGGAAAAACGTATGCAACGGATCCGGTTTTATCGCTGCATCCGTTGCATAGGTTTTTGAGCCGGATTGAGCCGCACTGCTAAAACCGGATGTGTGAAAGCAGCCTGATACGATTTGTAGAGGTTTGTCTTACATTTGGTATATTGATAAAGAGCTACTATGTTTACTAATTTTGTATAGTTATGTGTTTTGTTCTTTGAGTCTTGTAGATTTCCAATATAATTAGGATGTACATATGCAGTTGTAAACATGCATTTTCCCAAATTGGGGATGCTCAGAAGTCTTTGGCTCCTTGCAGCACTGAATCCCTTACGACGCCTCTGCTTAATAGTATGAAGTTGTGCCTAATAAACATACTTAGTTTAATGCAACTTTTACAATAGCAGAACCCAAGAAGAACGTGAACATTATCTTACTCCATAGCATCACTGCGAGACTTCTCATCATCTTCGATTTCTTTCATGTTGCTTTGAAGACGTTCCAGGAAAGACTCACGACTCAGATTTCCCTGAAGAGCATAGTGCACGGCAAGGGCCAGAAGGATGGCCCCATTGTAGCCCAATGAGGATGCGTGTGTCAGTTGTCCACTGATTTTAGCATACTGTTTAAAGAAAACAAATGTTTTAGTAGTAAGGCCATTATTTTTCCTTGTAATTTCGATAAAGACTTGACGGAAACGAGATTATAAACTTTAAAGTACTTGGGCACCTTTCCGTTTGCTCCACCCATAAAAAAAACCTGTCTTTATAGCACCCAGTTTTTCCTTTGGATCAGAAATAGGAAAAGTGCAGCCCCTGGACCTCATCTGGCCCTTTAAAGTTTCCTGTCTGGCCTACGGAGCAGACAGCAGAAAGGCTGAAAACAGTGGCCCATGAACTGCACCACGGGAGGCAGGGTCATGTGAGCAGATGAAAAAAAATAATTCAATCTGCACATGCGCCGATGATACTCATTTGTCTCCACAGTGCCTTCAATAAAATGGCTTGGAGATCATGGTATGAGCATGCGCTGACTCTGGCGCCATTTTCATGAAGATAACATCACAATAGCAATGTGAACATGCTGCGACAATAGTGGCGCAAAATTTAAATAAAGAAAAGGGGGCAAGCTAGGAGGAGAAATATATACAAAATCCCACCCCGCTGCACATGCCACTCAACCAATGCATTCATTTCTGGACCTGAGAATGTATGTTTGATTGCCCAAAAAACAATCTGGAAACTGAAGGTATGATTTGATTCATCATGGAAGCACCAGTATGCCACTGCCTTTACTATATATGGGAAAATCTTGTTGGTTGATTCCCTTTATTGAGTCACCTATTTTGATCCTTTAGAACAATGTTAGTTTACAAAAATACAATCACGAACAGCTCTTAAAGGGAATCTGTGAGGTCCCCTATGATCTCAGCATTCATATCTGTATGACAAGATTTCCTGCCTAACTAGCCCTGTATAATGCTGTTTACTAAAACCAATGTTTTAAAAAAAAAAAACGATTTATAAACTCCGCTTTTCCTACGCTAATTAGGGTCTTGACTAGTTGATGAAGCGTTGTTTCCCTAGACTTATCGTTCCTCTTTCCATACTATTACACCCCTGTTGGCATGATAACATGATTTCTATAAGCCGGCGTCACCACCAGCTCCTGGAAAAGTTGCGCATGCGTGCAGCTTTATTCATTCATATTGAGTTTCTGAAGCCGGGTGTTCATATCTCATCTTCAGAGAGGTATATTGTGCATGATCGGAGGAATAACTTCTGCACTCCTGATCATGCACAGTGCGCCTCTCTGAAGGCGAGATATGTACACCCGGTTTCAGAGGCTCAATGTAAGTGAATAATGGTTTTAGGAAAAAAGCAAAAGAAAAAAAATTGTATTAAACCTGTAGTAACCTTTACAATATCCTGAACATTGGGAAAAGCCAGCGGAATCCCGACCACTCTCATGGCGGCTCCATTCCCAAAGGAACCTCTCCCATTGAACTGTTCCTTAGCCGGAGTGAAGACATTATGGTACTTTCCACTTTGAAGTTTTTGAAACACATGTACTACTCCCATGCCATAGCCACGATCGGGATCATTGAAGTACTCAGTAGTGAATCTGAAAAACAAAATAGGGGAAACAAAAATGTAAAGAGGGCTTATTTTTACATTTAATTTTTTTAATGACACAATTACATTTCCTATATAATAAAGTTTGTAAAAAAAAAAAATCTCTGAGGTTTAATGGGATTGTCCTTTTTTTCCCCTTAAATAAATATATGTATTTGGGGGACAAAAATGATTTTTGAAATTGGACTTATTAAAAAAAAAAGTTGCACCACATACTCTTTATAGCCTAAGCTATAGTCTGTATTTCTATACTACATTTCTAATTGCAGGTATTTGCTAATATTATTATCATTACACCTACTACATTTGGAGATAAAATCTTGGAGATAAGAATAACAGTTTAGCTCCTTCACCCCCGAGCCTGGTTTTCACCTTCATGACCAGACAATTTTTTTTTCAATTCTCACCACAGCTGTCTGTGCCCCCCCATAGTGCTGTTTGTGTTTCCTTCTCCCCCTAGTGCTGTTTGTGCTTCCCACATCCCCCCAGTGCTGTTTGTGCTTCCCCTTCCCCCACAGCCCGATCTGTACTTCCCCTCACCCCCACAGTGCTGTCCATGCTTCCCCTTACCCCCACAGTGCTGTCCATGCTTCCCCTTACCCCCACAGTGCTGTCCATGCTTCCCCTTACCCCACAGTGCTGTCCATGCCGCCATGTCTGTTAAGGCCAAATTTACATGCAACAACATCGCTAATGAGACGTCGTTGGGGGTCACGGAATTTGTGACGCACATCCGGCCTCGTTAGCGACGTCATTGCATGTAACACCTATAAGCGAGTGTTAACGATCAAAAATACTCACCTAATCATTGATCGTTGACACGTCGTTCATTTTCATAATATCGTTGCTCGTTGTGGACGCAGGTTGTTCGTCGTTCCTGAGACAGCACACATCGCTACGTGTGACACCCCAGGAACGACGAACAACACTGTACCTACGTCCTCCGGAAACGAGGTGGGCGTGTCTTTCCTTCAGCTGCTCTCCGCCCCTCCGCTTCTATTGGCCGCCTGCCGTGTGACGACGCACGAACCGTCCCCTGAGAAGAGAGGCAGTTCGCCGGCAAGAGCGACGTCGCTAGGTAGGTAAGTATGTGTGACAGGGACTAACGATATTGTGCGCCACGGGCAGCGATTTGCTCGTTATGCACAAACGACGGGGGTGGGTGCGATCGGCAGCGACATCGCTAGCGATGTCGCTGTGTGTAAAGCAGCCTTAACTCTGTGTTCTGTATACCTTCCAGTGATGTCTATGCCTCCCAGTGATGTTTGTGCCCAAGCGTCTCCTGTGATGCATGTGCCCCCATCCCCTCCTGTGATGTATATGCCCCATCCCCTCCTGTGATGTATATGCCTCCAGCATCTTCTGTGATGTATATATGCCCCCAACCCCTGCTACGATATATATGCCCCCACCCTATCTGTGATGTAAATATGCCCCCAGCCCCTGATATGATGTAAATATCCCCTCGGCCTCTCCTGTGATATCTATGCTCCAGATTTTCCGTGATGTATAAACGTTAGCCCCCATGCCTCCTGTGAGGTTTATGCTCCAGCCCCTCCTGTGATGTACAAGCCCCCAGCGCCTCCTGTGATGTATATACTGCAGCCTCCATGTCTCCTGTGATGTATATCCAGAAGTCCCAGAGTCTCCTATTTGATGTATAAATGATTCAGCAATCTTATTATCACAAAGAGTTGATTAAGCTCCAAACAGAGACAAACCCGGAAAAGCAGTTGTGAGAAGCTACCTGATCAATAGCACGAAACATCATAGCAGCAACAAAATAGAAGAAATGCCACCCACCACTGTATTGTCGAGTTAATTGTTTGACCAAATATAGCAGGGTAATTTCCAATTTGATAATTTTGTGCGGTTCCCGAAGTTTGGTAGAAATTTCCAAATGGCTTTTTTTCACAGCACATAGGATAAATTTTGACAGTACATAGCCAGAAAATAAGTTTGTTTGAAAACAATTTGAGATTGAATTAAAATATCGAAAAAAAACAAAAGCCGCCGCGAATACAGAAAAGGGATGCAATAGTGCATAAACCAAAAATAAAAAAAACCCATTAAAATGTAACCTTTAATACTACACTTAAAAAGGTCAGAGGACCAAAAAACCTTATAACAGTGAAGGTAAAATAGTTAGGAAACAATTAGGTTCCTCAAACGTTGTCCCGACCTAGTTTAGGATCCTTTGACAACTATCCTTAAAGATATTCTTGGGTTAGTATCAGTCGCCAAGTTCCTAGTTAATCTCTATATGTAACTGACACCTGTGTGACAATAAGGTGTATAATTTTCTTACTTAAGTATATGACTATAAACTATTTCATATATGAGAGGCTTTTGGGATGTGGGTTATTATTTATACCTATGAACTTCCCTTTGCGGTCTCTATGGCATTTGCTGACATTTGTATGGCCTCTTTTAAGATTAATACTATATCACTAGCTCGGTTTATTTGTGTTTATTTATCATTGTTTATTTACATTCCCATTCACTATATCATTTTTGAGTGTAGTTTTAGGGGTTAATTATTAATAACGTTTCTGTCCTCTATTACGGTCATATGTTTTCGTTTACCCGGACTTTACCTGTAGTATGGAGCGCATTTGCGTTCCACTGTTTTCTATACCCGGTCTGTTTCATTTCCGGGCAAGTTTGCCGGAACTGATGTCATCTGGAGCGCATTTGTGTTCCAGTACCTGGTAAAATATTTGATCTCTCTGTCTATCATGGAGCGGATCTGCATCCTCGCCCTCAGTCATGTGATTTCTACCTCACTTCCGGACATCGAGAACGGAAGTGATCTCATCTGGAACGCATTTCAGTTCCATTACCTGTTGCTGGTTCTTTTGGCCATGTATCATTCCAATAGAGATCTACTGTTACGAACCGGCGGCGCCATAGCCGCAAGCAGCCTGCTGCGGTTCCTGTGGCGCCCAGGCGCCGGCTGCCGTTCTTGGCCGTGCCTCGGGTCATCCAGTTGGCTGCTCCTTCCACCACGTCTACGTGTGGAGAGGCGGCTAGTGCGCATGCGTCCACCGATTTACCCCAGCCAGAGTCTAAGTCTGGTGTTTTGCCTACTGAACATGCTCAGCCTGATTGTGTCATTTCTGAGACTAAGTCCTCAGTTCAGGCTACTGAGCATGCTCCCACAATTAATCCTAACAGCCTCTTTGCACAGGTACTTGGACTTCGTGCTGTGTCTAAGTTCTGGGATGTTCCTACTGAGCATGCTCAGGCAGATAGTCTGATTTCTGAGTCTGTTCAGGCTACTGAGCATGCTCAGGCACTTAATGCATCAGAGGCTAGGTCCGGTAAGGACCTCACTGAGCATGTCCGTGAGGTGGCAGGCCCTGATTGGGCAGAGGGTGTCAGGTGTCTTGATGACGTGGCCACTCCGGACTGGCTTGCAGAGGCCCGCCCCTATGATCTGGCACCTCACCATTGGTCGTCAGACGATGACTGGTGAAGTGTTTGGGGCGTGGCTGCCATGAGGTCATCAATGACGTGGCAGTTCCGGATAGGCCGCTGATGACGTCGCTGCTGACATGGCACTCTGCTATTGGACCTTGGTGGTTCCACCCTAGGTTTGGGGTGGACCCAGGTTATAAAAGGGGCTGGAGACAACATGGAGGTGCACAGTCTTCATTTAGAGTTCATGGTGGCATAAGCTTTGTTGGAAGCGGTAGGTAGGGATAGGCGAATGGTGCCTGTCACGCCAAGATTCGTGGCTCGGCACATGAGGGTCAGGCGCCGTGCTTCCTTGCTGCCGTTCCAGTTGTGCTATAGCAGTCCAGTGGCATTAACTGGACTGCGGCTGCTGTGTCACCTGTCCGTTTGTGCCTCCTACGCACACGGACAGCATACCTGCTGTGTCACCTGTCCGGTTGTGCCCTCTACGCGCACGGGCCGCGTATTCCAGAACCCCTGTGGAGTTAACAGGGTGTTCCTGGATTGGGTGTGTGAACCCTATTTCTCTCCTCGGCTTCCCAGTCAAATGCTACTGGTGTGACTACGTGGTCTGACGTGTCCGTCACACACGTGGCCAGTCGAGTGGTCACCAGAAACGCTAATCGAAGGACCGCTCGGCCTGACATGTCTTACACACGTGGCCGACAGGACACTGTCGCAGCGGTCTTCTCGGTCAACGCTAACTGGTTACCATCCGGGCCTGACATGTTCCCTACACACGTGGTCGGAGTAGCGCCCGCTCCACCGAAACGCTGACTGGGTTGTCATCCGGTTTGACGTGTCCCTACACACATAACCGGTTCCCAGGTCTCCTGGGTTATCTCTAAGTCATCAGCTCTATAGTCTCCGCCTAACCCACAGGGTGCCAGCAGCTCCATTGCCATCTGGAGCACGGTGGGCCCCGACTGGCGATTGGGATATACACCCCCTGGTCCTAATCTGCCGGTCCCCCCGTAACATCTACTGCTATCAAAATGTTGAATATTGTGATATGATATTTATTAGGACTTTTTTTTTATTTTGCTATCCATGTCTCATTTTCAACTTCCACATGGTTTAAAAGGCAGGTTGCCTTTGGTTCCTTCAGGTATTGTCCTCAAACACCTTGTTCCTGTGATGTGACATCCATCATCCTGGACTTCTATTGGACTCAGTCCCCTGATGAACCCTGTGAATATACCGGGGGAAACACGTCGGCACAACGTTTATGAGGAACCTGACTAACGGACCTCTAGACCAGATGAGTAATAACCATGTTACATGTGGCATTACTGAGGTTTAGGTTTACTCGCCTGGCTTTTTCCTAATATTTTCATCTATTTATAGTTGGTACATTGCAATAGTGTAGGGTGATCTAGAGACTGGTAGGGTCTCCCGTCGGTGAATGGGAGCGCCACAACCCTAGGGCGTCATATACCCTTCATTACTAGGTAGGGATACTCAGGGCCCAATATTTTTCCTTATCTTAGCATTTTTATCATTAAATATTGTTATCTAACTATTTTACTCTCACTATTAAAAGGTCAGAAGACCAGAAAACAAAGTGTAGTATTAAAAGTTAAATTTTAATGGGGTTTTTCTTTTTGGCTTAAGAATTAAAATATCCATATGTCATGGTCCCAGTACAGACCATGATTTATGGACTCCTGACCCAAACTCAGTAGCCTCATCTATATATATAATTGCCTTATTCTGTCTGTCTGTCTGTCTGTCTGTCTGTCTGTCTGTCTGTCATGCTCCGAAATTGTGTCCTTACGGTGACACAAAGCTGATTGGCCGCTGGGCTCGCCATGGCCCCGCCCCCCCACACGGATTGGCCTCTCGCCCCGGCTCTCTGCAGGCCCCGCCCCCTCACGCAATGCACGCTTGCTCTGGCCCAACTGACACGGAGCCCCGATTCCCAGGTGAGTACACACACACACACATCAGATCACACTCACACTCACTCTCACACACACCTCACACATCACAACATGCTGGGATATCTCTTGCTTCTACACCGGCTCCGTCACGATCCCGGCAGCGCCAGACATAACCTTGCGATGCTGGGATCTTCACGGAGGCCGTGAACGCTGGTAACCATTATACACATCGGGTAACTAAGGTCCCTTAGTTACCCGATGTGTATCATAGTTACCAGTGTACACCGGCTCACACTCACTCTGACACACACCTCACACACACATCACATCGCATCCACACATCAAGGTCCTGCAGCGCCGGAAAATACAGACACATAACAGCACACACACATAACAGCACACACATACACACACACAAATCAGATCACACTCACTCACACACACACATCACATCGCATCCACATACTCACAACATCCTGGGATATCGCTTGCTTCTCGGCCTCGATACTGTGCTGTTGTGATCTTCCAGGACCTGCCGGAGGATCACATGGCCAGAAGCATGTGATATCCCCGGATGTTGTGAGTATAAGCGCGTATGTGCGATATCGTCAGTGTCTGTGTGTGTGAGTGTATGCGATCGGGTGTGTGTGAGTGGATGCGATCGGGTGTGTGTGAGTGGATGCGATCGGGTGTGTGTGAGTGGATGCGATCGGGTGTGTGTGAGTGGATGCGATCGGGTGTGTGTGAGTGGATGCGATCGGGTGTGTGTGAGTGGATGCGATCGGGTGTGTGTGAGTGGATGCGATCGGGTGTGTGAGTGTCGGCAGAGGAGCACGGCGTGCTGGAGGAGGCTGGGAGCAGAGAGGCTGATCATGGGTAAGGCTGGGAGGAGAGAGGCTGATGCTGGGGGAGGCTGGGAGGGGGAGGCTGGGACGAGGGAGGCTGATGCTGGTGGAGGCTGATGCTTGGGGAGGCTGATGCTGGGGGAGGCTGGAAGGAGAGAGGCTAATGCTGGTGGAGGCTAATGCTGGTGGAGGCTGATGCTTGGGGAGGCTGATGCTGGGGGAGACTGGGAGGGGAAGGCTGATGCTGAGGGAGGCTGGGAGGAAGGAGGCTGGGAGGAGAGAGGATGATCCTGGGGAAGGCTGGGAACGGGAGGCTGATGCTGAGGGAGGCTGGAAGGAGAGAGGCTGATGCTGGGGGAGGCTGGAAGGAGAGAGGCTGATGCTGGTGGAGGCTGATGCTGGGGGAGGCTGATGCTGGGGGAGGCTGGGAGCGGAAGGCTGATGCTGAGGGAGGCTGGGAGGGGGAGGCTGGGAGGAAGGAGGCTGGGAGGAGAGAGGCTGATCCTGGGGAAGGCTGGGAAGGGGAGGCTGATGCTGGGGGAGGCTGGAAGGAGAGAGGCTGATGCATGGGGAGGCTGATGCTGGGGGAGGCTGGGAGGAAGGAGGCTGGGAGGAGAGAGGCTGATCCTGGGGAAGGCTGGGAAGGGGAGGCTGATGCTGAGGGAAGCTGGAAGGAGAGAGGCTGATGCTGGGGGAGGCTGGAAGGAGAGAGGCTGATGCATGGGGAGGCTGATGCTGGGGGAGGCTGGGAGGAAGGAGGCTGGGAGGAGAGAGGCTGATCCTGGGGAAGGCTGGGAAGGGGAGGCTGATGCTGAGGGAAGCTGGAAGGAGAGAGGCTGATGCTGGGGGAGGCTGGAAGGAGAGAGGCTGAGGCTGGGAGGAGAGAGGCTGATGCTGGGGAAGGCTGATGCTGAGGGAGGCTGGGAGGGGAAAGCTGATGCTGGGGAAGGCTGGGAGGACGGAGGCTGGGAGGAGAGAGGCTGATCCTGGGGAAGGCTGGGAGAGGGAGGCTGATGCTGGAGGAGGCTGGAAGGAGAGAGGCTGATGCTGGCGGAGGCTGATGCTGG
Organism: Anomaloglossus baeobatrachus; assembly: GCF_048569485.1. Lineage (NCBI taxonomy): Eukaryota > Metazoa > Chordata > Amphibia > Anura > Aromobatidae > Anomaloglossus > Anomaloglossus baeobatrachus. The sequence goes on along the minus strand of NC_134354.1, from coordinate 367,961,201 downwards.
GGGAGGCTGGAAGGAGAGAGGCTGATGCTGGTGGAGGCTGATGCTTGGGGAGGCTGGGAGAGGCTGGGAGGAGGGAGGCTGGGAGAGGTAGGCTGAGAGAAGAGAGGCTGATGCACACACACACACACACACACACACACACACGCGCGCACTGCACAACACACCACACACACACACACACACACACACTGGGAACCACAAACAACTGCCCTACACAGACACCCACACATACAGACAACGCTGCACACACACAACACCCAACACACAAACACCGCGGCACACACAAATATACGCACATACCGCACAACACACACATTGCACAAAACATACCTCCCCCCAAAACACACCACACACACACAAACCGCGCAACACACACACACAACGCTACAGACACACAGCGCTCCACAAACAACGCAACACACGCAACACACATACAACACCGCTCTCACCCCCCGCCACACCCAGACAACACCCAGAACATGTACAGCGCCCTACACAAACACTTGGTAACTACACACAACAACATATATATATATATATATATATATATATATATATATATATATATATATATATATATATATATATATATATATATATATATAACAAAAATCATACATGAACTACACAATACGTAAATTCTAGAATACCCGATGCGTAGAATCGGGCCACCTTCTAGTAGGCTTATATAAGACTGTTAAAGTATGGGATTTGGAGACCTACAGACTGTCAAGTCGTAGTTTCAGACCATGAAATGGATGCCCCAAGTCAAATTCAGATGTCTGTGTTTTTTGGTTCAAGAACAGGCTGCAAAGGAGAGTTTACAGGGGTTTCCTGACCAGAACTTGACAGCCCCCTTAGAGCCTCATACCTACCAACTTTGAAAGATAAGAAAGAGGGACACATACTGTGCTGCCGCAATTTTTATTTTACACTAAGCCAGTAGCCTAAACTCACCCACAACATTCTGTGTATGTGGCCACAAAGAAATATTGCTTAATGTGAAGCCCATCAGTGTTCCCACACAGTATGGTTCCCCTTTCATGGCCCCTACAATGCTTTTCATGCAGTATAATGCCCCTATAGCCCCCCACACAGTATAATATTCAAACAAGTTACACACAGCTCATCTGCAACACACACTTTGCTTGTGTATTGCTCCTCATCTCTGCTGCATTTTCATTGGATTGCTACAGGAGGACAGACATACACTGGTCTCTCTAAAGTGATAGAGTAGAAGGAAATTGTACTGTATCCAAATCTTTTCTAGTGAGTGCTAATAACTGGCTGGTTCAGGCAGCGAGACTGCTTGTAATGGACAGAACCAGCCTATTGCTGCTGACTAACAGGCTCAATACAGTCATGTAAACATGTCACTGTTTCTAAATCACCATTGCGGTGATATTAGCTTATACTAAAGGTCCAGTCACACTAAGCAACTTACCAGCGATCCCAACAACGATAGGGATCGCTGGTAAGTTGCTAGGAGGTTGCTGGTGAGCTGTCACACTGCGACGCTCCAGCGATCCCAATAGCAACCTGACCTGGCAGGGATCGCTGGAGCGTCGCTACACGAGTTGCTGGTGAGCTCACCAGCAACCAGTGACCAGCCCCCAGCGCCGCGTGGAAGATGCTGCGCTTGGTAACTAAGGTAAATATCGGGTAACCAACCCGATATTTACCTTGGTTACCAGCGCACGGAGCTACACGTGCAGAGAACAGGGAGCAGCGCACACTGAGCGCTGGCTCCCTGCTCTCCTAGTTACAGCACACATCGGGTTAATTAACCCGATGTGTCCTGCAGCTACATGTGCACAGAGCAGGAGCCGGCACTGACAGTGAGAGCGGCGGAGGCTGGTAACAAAGGTAAATATCGGGTAACCAAGGACAGGGCTTCTTGGTTACCCGATGTTTACTGTGGTTACCAGCCTCCGCAGAAGCCGGCTCCTGCTGCCTGCACATTTAGTCGTTGCTGTCTCGCTGTCACACACAGCGATCTGTGCTTCACAGCGGGAGAGCAACAACTAAAAAATGGCCCAGGACATTCAGCAACAACCAACGACCTCACAGCAGGGGCCAGGTTGTTGCTGGATGTCACACACAGCAACATCGCTAGCAACGTCACAAAAGTTGTTCGTTAGCAGCGATGTTGCTAGCGATGTTGCTTAGTGTGATGGGGCCTTAAGCTGCACTATAGCAAGGGGGCATTCACGTTTTCCAACGCATGACATTGCCCAATCCATAGGGGGCAGGAAGTGAGATCTGTGTGACCTGGTTAGACACATGAATATTACTATATCACATAGAGAAAGCCAGATCTGACCAGGTCTGGGGGAGATTAATTTTTTTTTTTCTCCTGTATGATGCCTCCTGATTGGGGAATCAGAAAAAAAAAAATTAAAATGCCCCAGAGAAGAATGTTTTTTACCATGTTTTTTACTTACCGCCACCCCCACCGGAAGTCACGTGAGTGATCACGGGACGTTCGGTGGTTGCCATCGTAGCACAGGGTCACGTGATGACGCCTGCAGCTACGAAGTTTCACTTTCGTTTTTCCTCGGCACGGAGCAGAGGGAAACCGGAAGTGACTGAATCTGCTGTTTACAGCTGTATAGCTGTGATCAGCAGATAGATAATAGCGATTGGATTGCTGATCGCTATAGCCCCCTAGGGGGACTAGTAAAATAAAAAAAAAGTAAAAAAAAACTAAAAGTTCAAATCACCCCCCTTTCACCCCATTGAAATTAAAGGGTTAAAAAATAAATAAATATACACATATTTGGTATCGCCGCGTTCAGAAATGCCCGATCTATCAAAATATAAAATCAATTAATCTGATTGGTAAACGGCATAGTAGCAAAAACATTCGAAACGCCAAAATTACGTTTTTTGGTCGCTGCATGCAAAATGCAATAACAGGCGATCAAAACGTACCATTAAAAATGTTAGCTCGAGACGCAAAAAATAAGCAGTCACTGAGACATAGATCCCGAAAAATGAGAACGCTACGTGTTTCGGAAAATGGCGCAAAACGTGCGCCACTTTTATTGGACAAACTTGTGAATTTTTTTTTAACCCCTTAGATACAAGTAAACCTATACATGTTTGGTGTCTACAAACTCGCACCGACCTGAGGCATCATACCCAAACATCAGTTTTACCATATAGTGAACACCGTGAATAAAACATCCCAAAAACTATTGTGCCATCACACTTTTTTTGCAGTTTTTCCACACTTGGAATTTTTTTGCTGTTTTCCAGTACAATATATGGTAAAACCTATGGTTTCATTTAAAAGTACAACTCGTCCCGCAAAAAACAAGCCCTCATATGGCAAGATTGACGGAATAATAAAAAAGTTACGGCTCTCGGAAGAAAAGGAGCAAAAAACAAAAACGCCAAAACGGAAAGTGCCCGGGGGCTGAAGGGGTTAATCAATACTGGAAGGAAAAACGCCTCCCAGCAAGGTCTATGAGAATCCTGACTTGCTGAAATTGAGGAGAAAGAATTGCTGTACAAACGGGATCAACCAGTGGACAGAATAAAATATAAATACATTTTATTGGTACAAAAATATTTTGCAAACACAAGAGACTCATTCTTCTTCTGGCCCTTGAGGAAGCCACATCCAGTGGCAATGCGCGTGGGGCAACAGACCATGTATGCATTGATCCTTGGCTTTTACACCTTCTAGCCTTCTTTGTCTCCCAGCAGGTTGTATTATACGATCTGAGGTATCATGTTTATATACCTTTTTTGGATAGCTCTGATTTGGATGTGGTCCATATGTATTTAGTGTTGTACTCATTTTGCTGTATTTTCCCTTATTATAGGGTCTTTTTTGCTATCATTTAGCTGGGCTTAGAAATTGGGGTCTAGATGGTGGTGCCAGATATGGCAATGTTATTTTATTAGCACCATATAGCTTCTATTTGAAGGATCCATTGTGCACGGCTTTTACATCGATAGCTGTGTGTTACAACATATTACTTTTGGTGCATTTCTTTGTATTGTGAACAAGGATCTCTGTACTAGTACCCCATCATGGGGTCAGACATGGGGTGTTTTGTGATAGTCAATTTGATTTTTTAATTATTTTGAACTAATCACTTTCTTGTGTGTTAATTTTGTGTATGCATTATCTTTTTGTACCAATAAAATTTATTTATATTTTATTCTGTCCACTGGTTGATCCCGTTTGTACAGCAATTCTTTCTCCTCAATTTTGACAAATTTCTCTGTTGCTGGTGGAGATCCCAGTAGGGGAAAGATGCCCTCTATTCCTTGAAATCCTGACTTGCTGTGCACATGTTGCAGATTTTTGTGCAGAAAAAATCTGCAGCATGTCAATTTTTTCTGCGTTTTTTCCTGCGTCTGATATAATCCACTGCAGTCCTCAATCACTGCAGTGGATTATATCTGTCTATATCTGTCAGTGCTGCACTCGCAGAACTGACACCACCTCACACACCATGTAACCGGTATGGTCTGTGAGGCGAGATGTATCTCAGTAACCCATGGTGACAACCCAGGATTGCCATGGCAGTGATCGCATTACAGACCCGATCGCCCGAGAGGTAAGCAATTCCTCACCATGCTTCCTAAATACTGCGATCATGATTGATCACAGCATTTAAGGGGTTAACCTGGTAGGGAGAGCCGGGTCTCAGCTCTAACATCATCAGGAGACACTGCAGCAATCACAGGGGGTACAGCACAGGAACCCCAGCGATCGCCATGACCTAAAAACTAAGGAAAAAACACAAGAAAAATGCATAAAAAAACCTGCCAAAACATGATAAGAAACTTGCACTTTTTCTGCTGCATTTTTCCTGCTAAAACATGCAGTTTACAGATTTTCTGCACACTACACAAATCTGCTATGTGGGCACATACCCTTAACCCCTTTAGCCCCCAAGCCTATTTTGACCCTAAAGACCAGGCCACTTTTTGCAATTCTGACCAGTGTCACTTTATGAGGTTATAACTCTGGAACACTTCAACGGATCCCGGTGATTCTGAGATAGTTTTTTCGTGACATATTGGGCTTCATTTCAGTGGTAAATTTAGGCCGATATTTTTTGCGTTTCTTTGTGAAAAGAACAAAAATTTCGCGAAAATTTTGAAATTTTCAAACTTTGAATTTTTTTGCTCTAAAACCAACGAGACATATGACACAAAATAATTAATAAATAACATTTCCCACATGTCTACTTTACATCAGAACAATTTTGGGGGAAAAAAGGAAGTTATAGGGGTTCAAAGTTTATGAGCAATTTCTCAGTTTTACAACAAAATTTACAAAGCCACTTTTTTTAGGGACCACATCACATTTGAAGCGATTTTGAAAGGTCTACATGACACAGAACACCCAAAAGTGACACCATTCCAAGAACGGCACCCCTCAGGCTACTCAAAACCACATTCAAGAAGGTTATTACCCCTTCAGGTGCTTCACAGTAACTAAAGCAATGTGGAAGGAAAAAATGAACATTTTACTTTTTGCAACAAAAATGTTAATTTAGCCTCAAATATTACATATTCACAAGGGTAGCAGGATTAAATGAACCCCCAAAATTTGTTGGGCAATTTCTTCTGAGCACGCAGATACCTCATATGTGGAGAAAAACCACTGTTTGGGCGCACGGCAGGACTCGGAAGGGAAGGAGTGTCATTTGACTTTTAGAACAGAAAATGAGCTGGAATAGTTAGCCGCACCATGTTGCGTTTGGAGAGCCCCTGAGGTGCCGAAACAGTGGAGCTCCCCCACATGTGACCCCATTTTGGAAACTAGACCCCTCATGGAATTTATCTAGATGTTTATTGAGCACTTTGAACCTCTGGGGGCTTCACAAAAGTTAATATAGAGTTGAGCCGTGAAAATAAAAAAAAAAAATTCACTACAAAATTGTTACTTCAACCAGGTAGCTTTTTTTTCACAAGGGTATCAGGAAAAATTGCACCATAAAATGTATTGTGCAATTTCTCCTGAGTACACAGATACCTCATATGTGGTGGAAATCAAATGTTTGGGCGCACAGCAGGGCTCAGAATGCAAGGAGCGTCATTTGACCTTTCAAACGCAAAAATGTCTGGGATAATTAGCGTATTCCATGTTGTGTTTGGAGACCCCCTGAGGTGCCGAAACAGTGGAGCTCCCCCACATGTGACCCCATTTTGGAAACTAGACCCCCCATGGCATAGAAAAAAAAAAACAGGGCGCACGCACGAATGTTCTGCAAAAAAGGTTGGGGGGGGGGGGGGGACTAGGTGGGATGGAAAAAAAGAAGTCCTGTCCAAAGTCGAGTACGGATGCAGGACGATTGCTGATCAAAACCATGTTTTGTTTTGTTTTGTTTTTTATTTGGGGTGCACCAAAAAAAAGCAAAAACTAGAGCAACAATTACGTGCCTGATCAGCCAATCACGTAGCTGATCAGCACTTGGCGGCAAACGGGTGGGGGAGGAGGGGGGGGGGGGGGGAGAGGGAGTGGGAGATGCGATTGGGGATAGTTTGAAAAGAGCCACGAACAATACTTACAGGATGGATCAGAACAGCGGCAGATGGGGGGGGGGAGGGGGGGCAGATGGGGGGGCGGTAGATGGGGGGCAGCGGCATATAAAGGGAGTATCTGTGAATGTGAGACAGCGGCGGCTGGGATAGGGTGGGGGTGGATGGGAGAGGGCGCAGTGGATGCAGGAGCGGCAGAGGATGGGGGGGGGAAGGGGGGGATGGGAGGGAAGGGGAGTGGGAGGTGAGATTGGGGATAGTTACCCTACAGGATGGATCTAGGCAGCAGGATCACAGGAGATGAAGGAGGCAGCAGATCGGGGAGGGTGAGAGGTGGGAGAGGGAGCGCAGCGCAGATCACGGGGGTGACAGGGGAGGGGAGCGCAGCGCAGATCACGGGGGGTGACAGGGGAGGGAGCGCAGCGCAGATCACGGGGGTGACAGGGGAGGGAGCGCAGCGCAGATCACGGGGGTGACAGGGGAGGGAGCGCAGCGCAGATCACGGGGGTGACAGGGGAGGGAGCGCAGCGCAGATCACGGGGGTGACAGGGGAGGGAGCGCAGCGCAGATCACGGGGGGTGACAGGGGAGGGAGCGCAGCGCAGATCACGGGGGTGACAGGGGAGGGAGCGCAGCGCAGATCACGGGGGTGACAGGGGAGGGAGCGCAGCGCAGATCACGGGGGTGACAGGGGAGGGAGCGCAGCGCAGATCACGGGGGTGACAGGGGAGGGAGCGCAGCACAGATCACGGGGGTGACAGGGGAGGGAGCGCACAGATCACGGGGGTGACGGGAGGGAGCGCACAGATCACGGGGGTGACAGGGGAGGGAGCGCACAGATCACGGGGGTGACGGGTGGGGGGAGCGGGCAGCACATCACGGAGGGGAGGGAGCGGGCAGCACATAACGGAGGAGAGGGGGCGGGACCGGACAGCACATAAGGGAGGAGAGGGGGCAGCGCAGCAACTTGCGGGTCCCATGCTCCAGTCACATAACAGCATGGGACCGGAGCTTGTCGCCCTGCCATTGCACTGTATACACTCACTTTGCTGGCGTGCTGCAGGGACCGACAAGTGAAGCTGATGGGGGCGGTCACCGGCAACAGGTCCACTGTGATTGGAGAGATCGGTCACAAGGCCGATCTCTCCAATCAGAGCTACTGGAGCTGGTGGAGGGTGATCGAGTGAGGTCACCCAGCTCCAGCCAATGGCCAGTGCTATAGCCTCACTGGTCAGGACTGGATTTCAATGTTTCAGTCACTTTAAATGGCTGGGACATTACAGTGGCTGTGATTGGTTGAGCGGCGTTCGTCAGCCAATCACAGCCTCCGTAGGTCCAGGGAGGAGGCACCACCCCTCCTGAAGTCAGGTACAGGTCCCCTCCTCCCCGAATCTGCGGTTTGTGTTAACCGATCGCAGTTGTTGGGGGCTCCGGTGCCGCGATTACGTCATGACGGAAAGATCCGTCCTTGGTCGTTAAGGCCCAGTGCACCATGACGGATCTTTCCGTCCATGGTCGTGCATAGGGTTAAGGAAATCTGTCACCAGGTTTGTGCCACCTAATCTGAGAGCAGCATAATGTAGGGGCAGAGACCCCGATTCCAGCGATGTGTTACACTCTATGCTGCTTAGTGTACGTTTTGATTAATCAGCAGATTATCATTACAGGACTACTTGGTATGCTGTTAGGTAGTCCAGCATATTCATGAGCTCTGTATAACTGCTAGATCTGCAGGAGAGAAACCAGTGGTTTTATCAAAATTACAGCAAACAACTCAGTAAGTGACACAGACTGAATCAGGGTCAATAGCTACATTATGCTGCTTTCAGATGGGGGAGAAAAAAAACTTGCTAACACATTCCCTTTAACTTCTCATACAGAAGCAATGTTGCACTACATAAAGACATTTTTATAAAATACTAGAAATAGGCCTGATGCGATCGCATCAGGAGTGCGGTGAAATGAACATCTGCCTATACTTAGTGGTGCTGACAGGAGCAGTGGACATGTGTCACACTGTTTGCGCTTTCCAATATATCTGTTGTATGTCATCCTTCTGCATTTGTGTATTGTATGTGTTGCATCATTTGACCTCTTTCACCCCTGTGCACGGTCTCATCCTTGTTGTGTGCTGTATATTGGTATTTGGTGTTGTGTTTCTTGAACTGTGTTCACCAAGTGGTGTCTCTGCTGTCTGTTGTGTGTTTTTACACTATATGGTGTCTTGTAAGCTGTTGTGACTATAATTGGAGGTGGTACATTGTTTTGTGCAGTTTGATGTGTGTGTGATTGTCCGTTCCCAAAGTGGACAAAAAAAACACAAAAGGAAGTAGACGAAATGTCTATTGTGGAAGCATTTTTTTTTTTGGCGAATAGCCAATCTAATAGCTTTAGAGCAAAGCGACTCCTGAGCCAGACGTCTACGTTTATATGCATTGTTTTGTCCAGACGATGGCGTTTTTGTTCAGGAGTCTCATTAGCGTGGCGTTGTTGTTGACGTAGTGCCCGAGCCTTATTGTTTTCATGTTATTTTTTCGGAGGAGTCATGTTGGCATTGCTGCGGGATTCCAAGAGCAGTGATATGCACTGAAATGTACAGGCGGGTATGTGAGCCTGTTAGGAGAAGTGAGGAAGCTTTCTTGTGTGTAAAGCCTGCACGTCAGTAAGTTGCACTGCTGTTAGATTCCTGAGTGACCTTAGGCAACCCTTAGTGATGTTTGCGGGCTGACTCAGGAAACTCTCGCGGTACTCGCGATCTCCTGCGAGACTTCATAAGTGAGAGCGGTGCCACCAGTGAGGGTATCTGAGCTCAGACCCCAGGGCTTCCACGATCACTTTCTCCCAGCTGTGTGAAAGCGGGTGGGAGACCCCTGGAGTGACCTTAGATAACCCTTAGTAATGGCAGCAGGCTGACTCGGGAACTCTCGCGGTTCTCCCTCTCTTCAAGAGGTTGTAGCAGATCATGGCCTGCTCTGGATTATCCTCGGATATTTTTTTGGGGCTACTTAAATGTTAAAGGCTGTGTGTATTTTATTGTAAAATAAATACATCTCTCTCTCTCGTCAGTGCCGCCATGTCTCGTCGCCCGCCGCAACATCGCACAAGGCATGGTGATGTCAGGCAAAGATTGACATACCTGGCCACGCCTCCTTACTGCTCCGTGACATCACAAATGTGTAAATTTAAAACACCAACACCTCATTATACCTGGATGTGGTATGGAGAGCACAATGTTAGACTGGGAACAGAATTGTGCTTAGTCAGCCCACAATTTGGGTTCCGCCTGCACTGTTGTCCCGGGTTACCATGGCTATGATATGGGCACGAACTGTGGCTGTGCAACTGACAGAGTCACAGTGCATTGTGGGATATGGTTACATCTGCAACTGGCAATTATGTATATTGAGCAAATAAGGACAAAATTGGATACCATAATGATTACCAATATAATCTACACCTCAGCCAACATAGCATTAAAGAACATGAGAATGAGGTGGATTTTTTTGTAGATTTAGCTACATAATAGCTTAATAGTAATTCAAATCAGACATTCTTGCAAAAGTTGAAGGAAATTTTATTAAAGTCAATTCTCATAGCAAGAGGTAGATACAATAATTTAAATACATTATGTAAACATCAGGTGAACATGGGAAGTCCCTAGGAAAATCACCGATTGTACAGCATGACAGGTCTGAACATGGTTCAGTTAATCATCACACGTGGGTACATTGTTAAAGCACAGCGGGGTTAATATATCCCAGCATATCAGCCATAATCTCATATTTAATCAAAGACTCATATATAACCACACACAGTGCGCAAATAACATCCCACAGAGATATACTAATACATCAGTCATTCGGTTACCCTGTAACCATAAACCAGTGTAATCAAGAAAAAAAACCTCTAAGTCACCACGCGATTAAATATTATAGCTCACCCATGTCAGGTTGGATGTCCGGTGTAATGTGCCCCGATGCACACGTTTCGTGTTTCTTCCTTGGGGGGCCCGAGGAAGAAACACGAAACGTGCATGTCGGGGCACGCACTGTGTGTGGTTATATATAGCCTCATGAGTCTGATTAAATATATGAGATTATGGCTGATATGCTGGGATATATTAACCCCGCTGTGCTGTGTTAACAATGTACCCACGTGTGATGATTAATTAAACCATGTTCAGATATGTCATGTTGTACAAACGGTGTTTTTCCTAGAGACTTCCCATGTTCACCTGATGTTTACATGATGTATTTAAATTATTGTATCTACCTCTTGCTGTGAGAATTGACGTTAATAAAATTTCATTCTACTTTTGCAAGAAGGTCTGATTTGAATTACTATTACGCTATTATGTAGCTAAATCTACAAAAAAATACCCCTGGCAATTATGTATGTAGATTAGATGTACCTTTCAGCAAGATCTTTTTCATCAAACGGAGGCTTCTCCAGCAATGACTGTATCACGGATCTGGCCATGGCCGTGTCATCTGTGTAGAACAGCGGTTCTAAAGGTTGGAAAAAAAAACAAAAAAAAACTTTTGCTTATTTTCTGCTGTAGAAATACAGTAAAAATCCATGTAAAATCTACATGTGACTATCAATAAAGTGTTAAACAGTTAAAAACCGAATTAAGATAAATTCCATTTTCTAGGAAACCCTCCACGACATCACACAGGAAGTTAACTCTCCGCCCTATTAGGGACAGGAAACACAAAGAGGTGAAATAACCCCTCCCCACCTCCCATCTCCGGTGTTTTTTCAAGTACCACCAACAAAATCACGAATGGTTTAAATCTTTTAATTTTCAGAAATAAGCCATTAAAATGCATGCAAATAATTCGATAGGGAGGGATAGCTGTGCTGTCATGGAGGGTTTCCTAGAAACCAAATTAACGGTAAGAAATTCCATTTTCGCTAGTCACCCTTCACGACAGCACACAGGAGGAGTAGCAACGAACAGGCTAGGGAGTGACAACAGCCTGTAGGACTTTATGTCTAAAGGCTAAATCTCTATTGGAAAGCCAGTCCAAATCGGTAATGTCTAACAAAAGTATGGACAGGGGACCAGGTCACTGCTTTGCAAATCTGATCAATAGAAGTGTCAACCCTCTCAGCCCAGGAGACTGACATAGATCGAGTAGAATGTGCGAACAAGTGATCTGGAGGAAGGAGGCCTTGGGTAGCATATGCCTCTTTAATAGCGTTCTTTATCCAGTTGGATACTGTGCTCTTCGCTGCCTTCTTTCCAGCATTCTTACCCACAATCTACACAAAAAGATTGGAATCCTTTCTGAAGGACTCCGTTTTCTGTAGGTATAGCATAACTGCCCCTACGTACATCGAGAAGTCCATCTCATTTTGGTTAGCTGGATCCTGACAAAAAGATGGCAGAATAATTTCTTGGTTCCTATGAATGTCTGACATTACTTTCAGGAGAAAGGAGGGATCCAGACGGAAGACGATTCGATGTTCTAGAATCTCCATATAGGGCTCTCGGATGGTAAGAGCCTGGATTTCACCTACTTGCCTGGCCGTAATAATTGCAATCAAAAGAAGGGAATTTTGTTACTTACCGTAAATTCCTTTTCTTCTAGCTCTTATTGGGAGACCCAGACGATTGGGTGTATAGCACTGCCTCCGGAGGCCACACAAAGCAATTACACTAAAAAGTGTAAGGCCCCTCCCCTTCTGGCTATACACCCCCAGTGGGATCACTGGCTCACCAGTTTTAGTGCAAAAGCAAGAAGGAGGAAAGCCAATAACTGGTTTAAACAAATTCTCTCCGAGTAACATCGGAGAACTGAAAACCGTTCAACATGAACAACATGTGTACCCGCAAACAAACCAACAATCCCGAAGGACAACAGGGCGGGTGCTGGGTCTCCCAATAAGAGCTAGAAGAAAAGGAATTTACGGTAAGTAACAAAATTCCCTTCTTCTTCGTCGCTCTATTGGGAGACCCAGACGATTGGGACGTCCAAAAGCTGTCCCTGGGTGGGTAAAGAAATACCTCATGTTAGAGCTGCAAGACAGCCCTCCCCTACGGGGAGGCAACTGCCGCCTGCAGGACTCTTCTACCTAGGCTGGCGTCCGCCGAAGCATAGGTATGCACCTGATAATGTTTGGTGAAAGTGTGCAGACTCGACCAGGTAGCTGCCTGGCACACCTGTTGAGCCGTAGCCTGGTGTCGTAATGCCCAGGATGCACCCACGGCTCTGGTAGAATGGGCCTTCAGCCCTGATGGAACTGGAAGCCCAGCAGAACGGTAGGCTTCAAGAATTGGTTCTTTGATCCATCGAGCCAGGGTGGCTTTAGAAGCCTGCGACCCTTTGCGCTTACCAGCGACAAGGACAAAGAGTGCATCCGAACGGCGCAAGGGCGCCGTGCGGGAAATGTAGATTCTGAGTGCTCTCACCAGATCTAACAAATGTAAATCCTTCTCATACCGATGAACTGCATGAGGACAAAACGAAGGCAAAGAGATAATCCTGATTAAGATGAAAAGAGGATACCACCTTCGGGAGAAACTCCTGAATAGGACGCAGCACAACCTTGTCCTGGTGGAAGACCAGGAAGGGAGCCTTGGATGATAGTGCTGCCAGCTCAGACACTCTCCGAAGAGATGTGATCGCTACCAGAAAAGCCACTTTCTGTGATAGTCTAGAAAGTGAAACCTCCTTCAGAGGCTCGAAGGGCGGCTTCTGGAGGGCAACTAGTACCCTGTTCAGATCCCATGGATCTAACGGCCGCTTGTACGGGGGTACGATATGGCAAACCCCCTGTAGGAACGTGCGCACCTTAGGAAGGCGTGCCAAACGCTTCTGAAAAAAGACGGATAGCGCCGAGACCTGACCTTTAAGGGAGCCGAGCGACAAACCTTTTTCTAACCCAGATTGCAGGAAAGAAAGAAAGGTAGGCAATGCAAATGGCCAGGGAGACACTCCCTGAGCAGAGCACCAGGATAAAAATATCCTCCACGTTCTGTGGTAGATCTTAGCGGACGTGGGCTTCCTAGCCTGTCTCATGGTGGCAACGACCCCTTGGGACAATCCTGAAGACGTTAGGATCCAGGACTCAATGGCCACACAGTCAGGTTCAGGGCCGCAGAATTCCGATGGAAAAACGGCCCTTGGGACAGTAAGTCTGGTCGGTGTGGGAGTGCCCACGGTTGGCCGACCGTGAGCTGCCACAGATCCGGATACCACGCCCTCCTCGGCCAGTCTGGGGCGACAAGTATGACGCGGCTGCAATCGGATCTGATCTTGCGTAGCACTCTGGGCAAGAGTGCCAGAGGTGGAAACACATAAGGGAGCCGGAACTGCGACCAATCTTGCACTAGGGCGTCTGCCGCCAGCGCTCTTTGATCGCGAGACCGTGCCATGAAGGTTGGGACCTTGTTGTTGTGCCGTGACGCCATTAGGTCGACGTCCGGCACCCCCCAGCGGCGACAGATTTCCTGAAACACGTCTGGGTGAAGGGACCATTCCCCTGCGTCCATGCCCTGGCGACTGAGGAAGTCTGCTTCCCAGTTTTCTACGCCGGGGATGTGAACCGCGGATATGGTGGAGGCCGTGGCTTCCACCCACATCAGAATCCGTCGGACTTCCTGGAAGGCTTGCCGACTGCGTGTCCCCCCTTGGTGGTTGATGTATGCCACCGCTGTGGAGTTGTCCGACTGAATTCGGATCTGCCTTCCTTCCAGCCACTGCTGGAAGGCTAGTAGGGCAAGATACACTGCTCTGATTTCCAGAACATTGATCTGAAGGGTGGACTCCTGCTGAGACCACGTACCCTGAGCCCTGTGGTGGAGAAAGACTGCTCCCCACCCTGACAGACTCGCATCTGTCGTGACCACCGCCCAAGACGGTGGCAGGAAGGATCTTCCCTGTGATAATGAGGTGGGAAGAAGCCACCACTGCAGAGAGTCTTTGGCCGTCTGGGAAAGGGAGACTTTCCTGTCCAGGGATGTTGATTTCCCGTCCCATTGGCGGAGAATGTCCCATTGAAGTGGACGCAGATGAAACTGCGCAAACGGAACCGCCTCTATTGCCGCCACCATCTTCCCGAGGAAGTGCATGAGGCGTCTTAAGGAGTGCGGCTGACTTTGAAGGAGAGCCTGCACCCCAGTCTGTAGAGACCGCTGCTTGTCCAGCGGAAGCTTCACTATCGCTGATAGAGTATGAAACTCCATGCCAAGATACGTTAGTGATTGGGTCGGTGACAGATTTGACTTTGGGAAGTTGATGATCCACCCGAACGCCTGGAGAGTCTCCAGTGCAACATTCAGGCTGAGTTGGCATGCCTCTTGAGAGGGTGCCTTGACCAGTAGATCGTCCAAGTAAGGGATCACAGAGTGTCCGTGAGAGTGCAAGACTGCTACCACTGCCGCCATGATCTTGGTGAACACCCGAGGGGCTGTCGCCAGACCAAATGGCAGAGCTACGAACTGAAGATGGTCGTCTCCTATCACGAAGCGTAGAAAGCATTGGTGCTCTGTAGCAATCGGCACGTGGAGATAGGCATCTTTGATGTCTATTGATGCTAGGAAATCTCCTTGAGACATTGAGGCAATGACTGAGCGGAGGGATTCCATCCGGAACCGCCTGGCGTTCACATGCTTGTTGAGCAGTTTTAGGTCCAGAACAGGACGGAAGGAGCCGTCCTTTTTTGGAACCACAAAGAGATTGGAGTAAAATCCTCGCCCCCGTTCGTGAGGGGGGACAGGGATCACGACTCCTTCTGCTCTTAGAGAGTCCACCGCCTGCAGCAGGGCATCTGCTCGGTTGGGGTGTGGGGAGGTTCTGAAGAACCGAAGTGGAGGCCGAGAACTGAACTCGATTCTGTACCCGCGAGACAGAATGTCTGTTACCCACCGGTCTTTGACCTGTGACAGCCAAATGTCGCAAAAGCGGGAGAGCCTGCCACCGACCGAGGATGCGGAGGGAGGAGGCCGAAAGTCATGAGGTAGCCGCTTTGGAAGCGGTTCCTCCATTTGTTTTCCTCAGGCGTGAGTGAGCCCGCCAGGAATCTGAGCTCCCTTGTTCTTTCTGAGTCCTTTTGGACGAGGAGAATTGGGCCTTGCCCGAGCCTCGAAAGGACCGAAACCTCGACTGCCACTTTTTCTGTTGAGGTTTACTTGCTCTGGGCTGTGGTAAGGAAGAGTCCTTACCCTTGGACTGTTTTATGATTTCAGCCAATGGCTCACCAAACAGTCTGTCTCTAGATAATGGCAAGCTGGTTAAGCATTTTTTGGAACTAGCATCTGCTTTCCAGTCCTTTAACCACAAGGCTCTGCGCAAAACCACAGAATTGGCGGACGCCATAGCGGTACGGCTCGTAGATTCTAGGACAGCATTGATAGCATAGGTCGCAAACGCAGACATTTGCGAAGTTAGGGACGCCACTTGCGGCACTGCTGGATGTATGAAAGCATCCACCTGTGCTAAACCAGCTGAAATAGCTTGGAGTGCCCACACGGCCGCGAATGCTGGAGCAAACGACGCGCCGATAGATTCATAGACAGATTTCAACCAAAGGTCCATCTGTCTGTCGTTGGCATCTTTAAGTGAAGCGCCATCCTCTACTGCGACTATGGATCTAGCCGCAAGCTTGGAAATTGGGGGATCCACCTTTGGACACTGGGTCCAGCGTTTGGCCACCTCAGAGGGAAAAGGATAACGGGTATCCTTAGAACGTTTAGAGAAACGCTTGTCTGGATGAGCGTCGTGTTTCTGGATCGATTCTCTGAAGTCAGAGTGGTCCAAAAAAGCACTTAATTTACGCTTGGGATATAGGAAATGGAACTTCTCCTGCTGTGCAGCTGCCTCCTCTGCAGAAGGGGCTGGGGGAGAAATATCCAACAGTCTATTAATTGCCGATATAAGGTCATTAACCATAGCGTCACCATCAGGGGCATCCAGATTGAAAGGAGCCTCAGGATTAGAATCCTGATCACCGTCCTCAGTCTCATCACAGAGAGACTCTTCTCGCTGAGACCCTGAGCAGTGTGATGACGTGGAGGGTCTTTCCCAGCGAGCTCGCTTAGGCTGCCTGGGACTGTCATCTGAGTCAGAGACTTCAGCCTGTGATGCTTGAGATCCCCTTGAAGTACGGATTAGTTCCAACTGAGGGGGACCGGCGAGCATAGACACAGCAGTGTCCATGGTCTGAGTAACTGGCCTGGACTGCAAGGTCTCCAGGATTTTTAACATAGTCACAGACATTTTGTCAGCAAAAACTGCAAAGTCTGTCCCCGTCACCGGGGCAGGGTTCACAGGCGTCTCTGCCTGGGCTACCACCACATTAGGCTCTGGCTGACGGAGTGCCACTGGGACTGAACATTGCATACAATGTGAGTCTTTGGAGCCTGCCGGTAGATGAGCCCCACATGCTGTACAAACAGTGTACACAGCCCGTGCCTTGGCAGCCTTGCGTTTTGCGGATGACATGTTGCTGCCTCCTCAGAGCAGTACAGGGTGTTCAGCCAAGAAGCGACCTTACAGTGCACTATATATATATATATATATATATATATATATATATATATATATATATATATATATATATATATATATATATATATATATATATATATATATGGTACCAAGAAAAAAGTACACTAATATAACACTGAGGCACTAGAGGGGCCAGCACTACTGTGCTGCTTACCACCCGCTTAGGAGCGGTGTGTGGACGCCAGAAATCCCTCTAGTCTGGGTCTCCCAGAGCCTGCTGCCTTTCCCCAGCCAGCCGCATGTGTAATGGCTGCCGGCGTCCTTGTGGAGAGGGGGGGCGGGCCCTGGGCGTACACCGACGAAGAGCGGGAAGTCTGCTTCCCCCTGTGCCTAGTGAGAGGGCTGGAGCATGTAAATAAAGCTCCAGCCCTCGGCGCTGTTAATTGAGCAGCGTCTCTCCCCTACCCTGATTGACAGGGTGGGGGCGGGAACGAAGCGGCACTAGGCCGCAGAAGCCGGGGGCTAAAGTTAGAAGCGCCGCCGCCGTAAAAGCGCGGTCGGCGCCAAGTCCCCGGCGCACTACAAGTCGCAGCTGCGTCGCCGCTCCAGGAGCGGTCGGCGCAGTAGTTCCCAACATGAAACGTCACTCAGCAAGGCTGCAGTGACCTAACCCCAGCGCACAGCGCTACTGTCCCCGGCGCACTATAACGCTCAGCAAGCCTGAGAGTGTCCGTGCCTGCCGGGGACACAGAGTACCTGAAAGTTGCAGGGCCTTGTCCCTGAACGGCACTCCCGCTCCAAATCCAGCAGGTTCTATGGGTCTGTGGATGGAGCCCGGCCCCAGGGCTTGGGGGCCGGCAAGATCCCACTTCCACAGAGCCCTCCAGGGGATGTGGAAGGAAAACAGCATGTGGGCTCCAGCCTCTGTACCAGCAATAGGTACCTCAACCTTACAAGCACCAACCGCGGGTGAGAAGGGAGCATGCTGGGGGCCCCACATGGGCCCTCTTTTCTTCCATCCGATATAGCCAGCAGCTACTGCTGACTACAAACAGTGGAGCTATGCGTGGATGTCTGACCTCCTTCGCACAAAGCAGAAAACTGGTGAGCCAGTGATCCCACTGGGGGTGTATAGCCAGAAGGGGAGGGGCCTTACACTTTTTAGTGTAATTGCTTTGTGTGGCCTCCGGAGGCAGTGCTATACACCCAATCGTCTGGGTCTCCCAATAGAGCGACGAAGAAATGCAGTTTTCCAGGCCAGACACCTCAGGGTAGAGGAAGCCAGAGGTTCAAAGGGAGCCTGAGTCAACCCCTGAAGAACTGTGTTAAGATCCCAGGGGGAGCTATCGTCAGCCGTTTAGGCCGAGCTCTAACCGCTGAAGAGAGGAATCGCTTCACCCAGCGATGGTTTGCCAGGTCCTGATCAAAATACGCACTTAAAGCCTATATTTGGACCTTGAGGGTGCTGGGGCTGAGACCTTTTTCAAGGTCCGACTGTAAAAAGTCCAGGATGTGAGCCACGTTTGGATGGAACGGGTCAGGAGTCTGAGGACTGCACCAGTTGGTAAAGGTCTTCCAGATTTTAAAGTACATCAAATTAGTGACAGGCTTATGGCTTTTCTGTAGCATGTCAATGACCCTCTCAGATAGGCCTCTAGCTCTTAAAGCGACGGATTCAGAAGCCACGCAGCCAGGTTCAGTCTCTTGAGGTTTGGGTGAAAGAGCGGACCCTGATGGAGACGTTCTGGGATCTGATGCAATAGGAAGGGTCCGTCCTGAGCCATGGTTACTAGGGCCCCGAACCAGCTGCATCTGGGCTATAGTGGCACGACCAGGATGGTATGAACCCTGTCTGATCTGACTTTCTGAAGAGTCCTTGCCAGTAACGGCATTGGTGGAAAGGCGTATGCCAGTTGAAACCTCCAAGGATGGGAGAAGGCATCCACTGCTATCGCCGGATCCCTGGGATTTAAAGAGAAAAATTGATGTACCCTTGCGTTCTGCCTAGTTGCAAAGAGATCCACCTCCGGTTGTCCCCACCTTTAGACTAAGGAATGGAACACATCTGGTTTCAAGGGCCATTCCCCAGGATGAATGACCTGCCTTCTGAGGTAATCCACTCAAGTATTTTCTGAGCCCTTCAGGTGGACAGCCAATAGTGACAGGTGGTGTTTTTCTGCCCAAAAAAAATATTCCTGTAGAAATCCTTTGTAAACATTTATGGCGCGAGCTGCCTTGATGATGTAGGTGAGCTATAAACGTCATATTGTCGGAGTACACCATGACATGTGCCCCTTGCAGCATGGATTTAACTGCTCTGAGCGCCTGAAGGACGGCTTCCAGTTCTCGATAATTCGAGGATCTGCAACTGATGTCTGAGGACCAGAAGCCTTGGAAGGGAACCTGAGAGATGATCGCCCCCCAGCCTTTTTGGCTGGCATCTGTGGTGATTGTCACCAACTTCTCTCGAATCCAATAAACTTCTCTTTGGAGATGGACAGGGATCATCCACCATAACAAGGAAGCTTTCACCGGACCTGGCAGGGATATCTTCTTGTTTAGGGAGCTTTGGGCACCGTCCCAAGATGCCAAGATATGAGCTTGAAAGGTGCATGAGTGGGCTTGAGCCCAGGAGACCGCCGGGATGCAAGATGTCATAGATCCCAGCACGGACATTGCGAATCTCAGGGTGATTACTCGTTGGCAATGCAGAAATTATTTTTTTTTTCCTTTATCCCCAACTGCTTGTCTCTTGGAAGGAAGGATTGTTGTTTCAGAGTCCAACATGACTCCGAGGAAGATCTTTTTTGTGGAGGGAAGAAGGTCCGACTTTTGAGGGTTCACCACCCATCCCAGGTGGTGGAAGACTCTTAATGTGAGCTGACCATGTTGGAGGAGCAATTGGGCAGAGGGAGCCACTACCAGGAAGTTGTCGAGGTAGGGGATTATACAAATGTTTTGACCCCGCAGGAATGCTACCACCTCCCCCATTATTTTGGTGAAAACCCGAGGTGCAAATGAGAGACCGAACGGGAGGGAGTTGAACTGATAATGCCGAAGACGCCCCTTGTGGAAATCTGCGAAGTGAAAAAAAATTTTGTGGCGTGAAAGAGCAGGATATGATAGTACAGATCTTTTAGATCTATTGTGGCCATAAAAAAATCCCAGACCGACAAGGGATGTGGTGGACCTGACTGACTCCATTTTGAAACGCCGGAAAATTGAAAACAAAAAAAACTTTTTGTGCCAAGTATACGTTCCAACATAATTAGTTTAACCCAACACCAAGTAATTGCATGTAAAAATTATTTTTATTGAATACAAAAAGTTGGGTGGTCATAAATAAAGATACAGTACAATGATACATGCATAATGCAAGATAAACGAGGACAGAGGGAAAAATTGGCACAATGAACCCTACATGATAATTAAGGCTGGCAGACCTGTAAAACTAGCTTGACACATATGAAATATAAGTAGAATGTACTGGCGTACACTCTAAGTATACATCTGGCACGACCTCTTCACATGGATGAGTTACATGTTTACTGTTTGGACTTTCCCCTTTAACTATATTGATGGATTATTTCAGACCTCACTAGGGTCTTTTTGTATACCTTTACATGGTAGTTTCTGAATCAGTCCTCCAGGAATATATATTTCCATCTACAATTCCTGCATTTTATTTTTATGCAGTGCGCATTCACTCCCTGTGGTACACTAGCTCCTGACCCACCTTTTCTGTACGCCAGTACATTCTACATATATTTCATATGTGTCAAGCTAGTTTTACACGTCTGCCTGCCCCGCTTTACATCGCAGAGGCGCAGGAGGGGCAGACAGGTCCCGTGTCCCGAGGAGACGGGAGCAGCGATGGAGGAGGAAGCAACTTGGCGCCGACCTCAGCTGCCCGGTATGTACCTAAACGCAGTGCTCTCATCACCGACCATGAGAGCACTGCAATAACCTCTCGTGTCCCATAGGGACAGGAAACAACACTGGAGATGGGAGGTGGAGAGGGGTTATTTCACCTCTTTGTGTTTCCTGTCCCTAATAGGGCGGAGAGTTAACCTCCTGTGTGCTGTCGAGGAGGGTGGCTAGAGAAAACAAAAACTATTTTACCTAAAAATTTGACGTGCCAAAAACCGCAGTTGGGGAGGAAAAAGAAAAAAACAAAAAAAAAAACAAACAACAACTACACAACACACTAGAAACGCAAGGAAAAAAAAATAAACTAAGAAACTGGTTCAGAAATGTGGCTAAAAATGTGCGGCATCGGGAATGGCCATGCTCTGGAGCTGATCGCTCACACTTCAGAGGAGCTCCGTCCTTCATGTCAATAATCCTAGTGCTGAGGCCCGTTGAGCGCTGCCCGGTGACTGAGCCATAAATCAGGAGAAGACCCTCCGGTGGGGAGGTGCAGTGGAGCTGGTGGCTGTGGTGCGTACAGACGGTGTAAGCTGAAGGAGCGGCGGAGGCCTAGGACTCCCGCCCTTTTGACGGCCATCTTGGGCCTAGGTGGTGCTTGGAGCGCCAGGCTGTCCTGCTAAAGAGGGCAGTGATTGCTGTAAGGAGGGCTACGGGGGAGCGTTGCTGCCAGAACCTGTGAAGCTGTATTGCGGTAAGGGAGGCGAGTGCTGGAGGCTGTTTAAGGGCACTGACACATAGGCTGGGGGAAAAGAAAGCCATAGCAGGGAGCTGGATGCCTGTAGTAGGGGCCCACCTATCAATTCTCCTGAAACCATGACACATTGCAAGCAAAAAGGACCTTGGAGCTAGAACAAGTCCCTATATACAAGATGGTGCCAGAGTCAGGGCGGAGGCAGCTAAAGATAATGAGGACACAGCGAGGAGGAGATGGTGATAGCCGCAAAACTTGAGCGCTTTGCGCAGCTAGAAAATAAATTTCCGGGGGAGGCCAAATGGAAGATTTCCTAAGTAATACGGAGGGTACAGCAATGCAGAATCCTGGGGAAGATGAAGTGGAACTACTGGCCCCAGCCAGCCACAATTGCTCTGATATTACACACTCTGGTGGGGCTCGCATGCAGCAACAAGGAGAAGTATGTAGACCCAAAAAATACTACACTCAAGGATGTCTCCTTTTGCAAGTCTGCACTAACTACCCTGACACAGCACATGCATACCTTGAAGGAGGATGTAGTCAATGTGCAACTTAAGTTGCAAAATATATCTGCATGCACAGAAGCTACGGAGGAGAGAGCTGGTAATACAGAAAATGATATTGTGGAGATAAAAAAGGTACAAGCAGGGTCAATCCAACGTATTTCAGAACTGGTAGCCAAAATTGACGATCTTGAAAAATGCTCGAGGCGTAACGACCTAAGAATTATACGGATTCCAGAGAAGTCGGAGGGTTCTGCTCCTACAGAATTTATTGGAAAATGGATCCGGAATGTATTTGGTGCAGAGGTTCTGACCCCATTCTTTGCGGTGGAAAGAATGCATCAACGTTCCCTCGCAGCCTCCGCCTCCTGGGCTTCCTCTTCGCACAAAATTTGCCAAACTGCTGCACTACAAAGATAGAGATGGAATCTTGAGGACGGCAAGGAACATGCCGGCATTATCCGTTAATGGGAGCAAAGTGTCCATATTTCTGAATTATTCAGCAGAAGTTCAAAGACAGAGTAAAGTTCATGGAGGTCAAACAGCGCCTGAGAAAAGTCAGTCTCTTATACTCCATGATGTACCCGGCCCAGTTGAGACTGGTGGCTCTGGGTTCAACTTATTTTTTCACTAGACCTGAGGAGGCCATGAAGTGGCTGGACTAACATGAGAAACAGGTCAGATTGGAGCGTTAGGACAATACGAGACTTTGGCTATGAGGGCCAGTGCCAAGCCATTGGTGGTCCGGAGTCTGTAGCTGTTTCCTGCTTGGAGGCTGCCAATTGTTTCCTTGTTGCAATGGAACATTTGTTTTTGTCCGGATTTCTTCCTGGATCCTTGCGTGGATTTTGTCCGTTATCTTGCCAAGTTCCAGATCTGAGGACTTTTTTGTGTGATTTTTGTTGCTTCCTGGTAACATGATGGTGTAAATATGCCATCCTGCTGTTTTTGTCTCCCCCTCCCTATTAGATACGGCCTTCATGTGGGTAAGACTATGCAGCTGTGGGGGACATTTTATATGGTACACCGAATGATGGCTGGGTGGCAAGGGGAGTTTATGGACTCCTCCCTTATTTATGCCAAGGGGGAAAAAGCAATCGCAAAACGTGCGTTGGTGTCCTGTCCTGGATATACTGAGCTATTTATTACACTGCGGTCGGTAAATCTCTTTTGTTTGTAAGATCCACTTGGATTTTGAAAAATTGTTTAAAAGAACAGAAAGTCCTCAGTGGTTGATACCTTTTAATGGCTAACTGAAAAGATGGTAATAATTGCAAGCTTTCGAGACTACTCAGGTCTCTTCATCAGGCATGGTATAACACAAAATCTGAAGAGTCACATATTTATACACAACAGGACTTAGAATAGTGCAGTAAAAAAAAAAAAAAAAAAAAAAAAAAAAAAAAACAAGTTATATGAAACAGAACTATCACTATGGCAGGGGGGCAAGCTGTTGTGGCCGTAAATATTGCTGCAGTTCAGTGTGAAAGTTTTATTGTCCTCTGATTAGAGTCTGGTCCGCAGAAAAAACAGCTGTGGAAAAACAAGCGCAATAGGGTCTTACCCCAATATGTAAGGGGTGGGGATAGGGGAGTGAATCTACTCACCAATTGTAGTTGTGAGAAGCCACAACTACTATAATCGCATATAACAACCGATCCAGGCTGCAGCCACCAATATGGTAGATAACAGAGAGCACAAGAGAGAGGTGTTCAATGCCGCGCCAATAGATCACTTCAGAAGATGTTCAGATCAGTGTCACTTTATTGTCATTCAGGTCGACGCGTTTCTGGGGCATCTGCCCCCTTCATCAGGACCACCAGAAGAAGAAATAACATCCAATCACTGATTGGATGTTATTTCTTCTTCTGGTGGTCCTGATGAAGGGGGCAGATGCCCCAGAAACGCGTCGACCTGAATGACAATAAAGTGACACTGATCTGAACATCTTCTGAAGTGATCTATTGGCGCGGCATTGAACACCTCTCTCTTGTGCTCTCTGTTATAGAGTCTGGTCTGGGCTGTGACATGCTCGGATGGTCAGAGGAGCACATCTTTTAACTGATGTAAAAAGACATGAATCCATGAGACACATTCATTCCTTCTCTGAATGTGTCAAAGGTCATCATAAGTTTGTACTCCCATAGTCTCCTATCTCTCTGGGACTTGAAGTTTCCTTTCAATACCAGCAATTTCATGTCCATGATGCTGTGGTCTGAGTTACAAAAATGTTTGGCCACAGGTAGATCCATCCTTTTTTCTCTAACTGTGTGGCGGTGAGAATTGATCCTTGTCCTGTCTCACCTACATACAGACCCCCAGTTGGACATTTGGTACATATAATTAAGTACACCACATTGTACTTAATTATATGTACCAAATGTCCAACTGGGGGTCTGTATGTAGGGGAGACAGGACAACAGCTCAGGACAAGGATGAATTCTCACCGCCACAGTTAGAGAAAAAAGGATGGATCTACCTGTGGCCAAACATTTTTGTAACTCAGACCACAGCATCATGGACACGAAATTGCTGGTATTGAAAGGAAACTTCAAGTCCCAGAGAGATAGGAGACTATGGGAGTACAAACTTATGATGACCTTTGACACATTCAGAGCAGGGATGAATGTGTCTCATGGATTCATGTCTTTTTACATCAGTTAAAAGATGTGCTCCTCTGACCATCCGAGCATGTCACAGCCCGGACCAGACTCTAATCAGAGGACAATAAAACTTTCACACTGAACTGCAGCAGTATTTATGGCCACAACAGTTTGCCCCCCTGCCATAGTGATAGTTCTGTTTCATATAACTTGTTTTTTTGGTTTTTTTTTTACTGCACTATTCTAAGTCCTGTTGTGTATAAATATGTGACTCTTCAGATTTTGTGTTATACCATGCCTGATGAAGAGACCTGAGTAGTCTCGAAAGCTTGCAATTATTACCATCTTTTCAGTTAGCCATTAAAAGGTATCAACCACTGAGGACTCTCTGTTCTTTTAAACAATTTTTTTATCTCTACTGGCTAACACGGTACAAAGATATATTTTACTTGGATTTTGTACATTTATTTACTTATTAAATATCTTATGTATTTCCATGTTCTTATACCGTCATCTTATAACTGTAGCCATTTTCTTAGATTATATATTATGTGTTAATTATTTGAGCATTAATTGTGTTGTATGCTTATAAATTAAATTATTTTGCACATCAGTTTTTTACTATTTATGGGCAGAGCTATGCACGGCTACCATCCAGTGGAGGAACACAGCAATTATCTTGTGAAATTTGGCTTTATTTTTCCCAGGGTTCATTTTGGTGTTACTTTGTTTAAATATAGTCCAGGGATACCCAGTTTATTTTGTCATTGTCTCCTTGTATTTTATTAAAAAAAAAAAAATTTAATTAACAAAATTAATTATTTGTTCCATTTAAGTTTTCTCCTTTCATTTTCTTTGGGGATTTGTTATATACTCTGGCAGCTGCCGGATGTAAACAGTATGAACAGAAATGACATGTTACTGCACAACAGCTGATCGGTGGGGGTGCTGTGCGTCCCATTAAAGGGAACCTGTCAGGTGCAATATGCATCCAAAACCACGAGCAGTTCTGAGTGCATATTGCTAATCCCTGCCTAACCGTCCCTGTATACACTAGCATAGATAAAGAGATCTTTAGAAAAAAAGTGTTTCAAAAGAACTTTTACCATATGCTAATGAGCGAGGGGACTAGTCCCCTGGGCATTAGTTCCCCGATCAGTCACCCCTCATTAGTATGTTAGTATGCCACTGTGGGCCCCTGTGGGTGTGCCATCATGCTAATGAATATACAGCGTCACAGGTGATCTCACTCACCTCTCCGCTGCCATCGCGTCCGACGCTGGATTTCCGCTCAGTGCGCATTACCCCAGAGTTTGGGTGATGTGCACTATGAAGCCGGGTGTACGCGTCTTAGCTTCAATCTGAAGTAGTGCTCATGATCCAAACTCCAGAGTCATGATCAATGAGCCGAAATTCAGCGTCGGACGCAATGGGAGAGGTGAGTGATCATCCTGTGACGCTGCACATTCATTAATATGTTAGCTCGCCCCGGTGGGACCCACGTCACCCCCTGCACCACCAATGCGCCTTGGCTTTTTACCAGTACTCCACACACTATCTTTGACTGCTTCAGTATCGGGAGCCACGTACTTTTGGGACCTCCAACATCCAGTCCGTTCATTCAATAGTTCACACTTTATCACGAGTGTTTTAACACAGGTGCTTTGTACCTTCAAAACGATATACCATATATGGAAATGCGAACTATTATCTTACACAAGATAGCATCTTGATTATCTGAGAGACATTACCTTTGGTGCTCCATGTGATTATTTCTCTATCATAAATAGACAAAGTCCTTGAGAAAAACCCACTGGGTTGAAACGTCGGACAATGTCAATACTTTTTTCATGAAAAAAATGAGAAATAAATAAAAAATCTTTTGAGCACGCAATTGATTTTTCTCATCCCTTCAGTCAGTGTGCCGGAGTCTCTTTTTGTATATGGACTTTCTTTCTCCAGAGCACCTGTTATAGAGGTAGTTGAGCCAGGTTTATTTCTTTACTGTCATTTACAGGGTAAGGCTATGTGCGCACGTTGCGTACATTCACTGCAGAAATTTCTGCAGCGATTTGAAGAGCACATGTGCGCTTTAAATCGCTGCAGAAATGTCCGTAGAGAAAAAAAAAAAAGCAGATTCCATGCGCTCTGCCTGCAGCTCCTGCCATAGACAGAGCAGGGGCTGCAGGCAAAGCGCACGGAAGAAGTGACATGTCACTTCTTAGAACGCAGCGCTTCGGGCAGCAGCCGAAGTGCTGCGCTCTAAGACGCCACGTGCGCACTGCTCCTGCATAATCTCCATAGACTGTGCAGGGGACGCAGGACGTATGCAGTTACGCTGCGCTACAAAGGGCAGCGTAACTGCATGTATTTATGCAACGTAGCCTAAGTCTATAGAGCCTCACTCTGACATTCCACAGACTTACACTGTAAAAGCCACGTCCGACTTTTACAATGTAAGAGATTTTGTTAGCTTGAGTAAATGGGTAAAAAATATCCTTACAGACACATTTGATTATGTGCTGATCTGCTGTACTCAGGAGGGGCGGGTGTGATGGAGCTGTGTACAGATCACTACTCCACTACTGGAGATGGTAACTGCTGATTGTGGGGATGCCCGAGCCCTACAAATCTAATATTCATGGCTCATCCTGCAGAGAGGTCATCCATATCATAGTAATGAAAAATCACGTCAATTTCAATACATAGTACAAGTGATCAAGTGAATGTAAATTCTAGACCCATAGAGACATATATACTAAAAAGTAAGAAGAAATGCTGAATATTAAAATTATAAATATTTGAAAAATGGCAAGCTATAGATTAAAGCTTGTCTCCTGGAGAAGGGGGCGCCCCGCTCCCCAGTTTACACTACCCTATATGATGCCATGCTATACCAACCAGACTCCTGGGATGATGTAGTCTGTTGCTAGGGACAACAGCCACATCTGCCCGCAGCCCTCTGCCCTGCTCCTCCTGGTGCTGGCACCTCCTACCTTGTGTCTTCACATTAGTCTCCAGTCCCTGGATAAAGCCGAGCACGGTCCGAGTGGCTACCGACCCCCTAGCCTCAAACACAGCCCCCATACAGTCCCCGAGCAGCGCCCCCAGAAGGGCACCCCGGAAGCGAGACACGAGCATGGCAGGCCGGCTGCCAATCACCGGGCCCAGGCGAGCGGCTTTCTCCGTTGTACGGAACAGTCGTGTCTATAAGCAGGTGACCCGTTGTCAATAAAGCTTTGTACGTACAAAAAAAACATGAAGCTGGAGCTGCCCGTGAGTAGCAGACGGAGGCCGCTCACCTTCCAACCTGGTCTCCAGCTCGCGCATGAACTCGCCCACTGATTCCTGGGTCACCGTCTCAAGTCCCTCGAACTCGGAGCCTAAGCAGTCCCCGACCAGTGCACCGAGCAGAGAGCCTCGGAACCGGCATAACTCAGCCATTACTGGGCGGGAAAAGCTGCACACTGACAGGAAATGCCCCGAGTCCGCACCAATAACGGGGCGGGCACAGCCGTGTGTGACAGAGCCAGTGTGCGAGCCTAGGCACACAGAAGGAGTTCATCCCAAGCTATCAGCAATGAGCCCAGGCACACTGACTGAAGGAGTTCATCCCAAGCTATCAGCAATGAGCCTAGGCACACTGACTGAAGGAGTTCATCCCAAGCTATCAGCAATGAGCCTAGGCACAGAGGAGTTCATCCCAAGCCACCAGGAATGAGCCTAGGCACACAGAAGGAGTTCATCCAAAGCTATCAGCAATGAGCCTAGGCACAGAGGAGTTCATCCCAAGCCACCAGGAATGAGCCTAGGCACAGAGGAGTTCATCCCAAGCTATCAGCAATGAGCCTAGGCACACTGACTGAAGGAGTTCATCCCAAGCTATCAGCAATGAGCCTAGGCACACTGACTGAAGGAGTTCATCCAAAGCTATCAGCAATGAGCCTAGGCACACTGACTGAAGGAGTTCATCCCAAGCTATCAGCAATGAGCCTAGGCACACTGACTGAAGGAGTTCATCCCAAGCTATCAGCAATGAGCCTAGGCACACTGACTGAAGGAGTTCATCCAAAGCTATCAGCAATGAGCCTAGGCACACTGACTGAAGGAGTTCATCCCAAGCTATCAGCAATGAGCCTAGGCACAGAGGAGTTCATCCCAAGCCACCAGGAATGAGCCTAGGCATACTGACTGAAGGAGTTCATCCCAAGCTATCAGCAATGAGCCTAGGCACACTGACTGAAGGAGTTCATCCCAAGCTATCAGCAATGAGCCTAGGCACACTGACTGAAGGAGTTCATCCCAAGCTATCAGCAATGAGCCTAGGCACACTGACTGAAGGAGTTCATCCCAAGCTATCAGCAATGAGCCTAGGCACACTGACTGAAGGAGTTCATCCAAAGCTATCAGCAATGAGCCTAGGCACACTGACTGAAGGAGTTCATCCCAAGCTATCAGCAATGAGCCTAGGCACAGAGGAGTTCATCCCAAGCCACCAGGAATGAGCCTAGGCATACTGACTGAAGGAGTTCATCCAAAGCTATCAGGAATGAGCCTAGGCATACAGGAGTTCATCCCAAGTCACCAGGAATGAGCCTAGGCACACTGACTGAAGGAGTTCATCCCAAGCTATCAGCAATGAGCCTAGGCACACTGACTGAAGGAGTTCATCCCAAGCTATCAGCAATGAGCCTAGGCACACTGACTGAAGGAGTTCATCCCAAGCTATCAGCAATGAGCCTAGGCACACTGACTGAAGGAGTTCATCCCAAGCTATCAGCAATGAGCCTAGGCACACTGACTGAAGGAGTTCATCCCAAGCTATCAGCAATGAGCCTAGGCACAGAGGAGTTCATCCCAAGCCACCAGGAATGAGCCTAGGCATACTGACTGAAGGAGTTCATCCAAAGCTATCAGCAATGAGCCTAGGCACACTGACTGAAGGAGTTCATCCAAAGCTATCAGCAATGAGCCTAGGCACAGAGGAGTTCATCCCAAGCCACCAGGAATGAGCCTAGGCATACTGACTGAAGGAGTTCATCCCAAGCTATCAGGAATGAGCCTAGGCACACTGACTGAAGGAGTTCATCCCAAGCTATCAGCAATGAGCCTAGGCACACTGACTGAAGGAGTTCATCCCAAGCTATCAGCAATGAGCCTAGGCACAGAGGAGTTCATCCCAAGCCACCAGGAATGAGCCTAGGCATACTGACTGAAAGCTTGGGATGAACTCCTTCAGTCAGTGTGCCTAGACTCATTCCTGATAGCTTTGGATGAACTCCATCAGGAATGAGTCTAGGCACACTGACTGAAGGAGTTCATCCCAAGCTATCAGCAATGAGCCTAGGCACAGTGGAGTTCATCCCAAGCCACCAGGAATGAGCCTAGGCATACTGACTGAAGGAGTTCATCCAAAGCTATCAGGAATGAGCCTAGGCATACAGGAGTTCATCCCAAGTCACCAGGAATGAGCCTAGGCACAATGACTGAAGGAGTTCATCCAAAGCTATCAGGAATGAGCCTAGGCACACTGACTGAAGGAGTTCATCCAAAGCTATCAGGAATGAGCCTAGGCACACTGACTGAAGGAGTTCATCCAAAGCTATCAGGAATGAGTCTAGGTACACTGACTGAGACCCACAACACACATCTGTTTTTTTGTACGTGTGCGGTACGTATTTGCACGTACCGGAGACACGTACACACGGAGACCCATGTTATTCAATGGTAGATGGCACACACACGTAAAATCACACGGAACGTGTGTCCGTGTGATAAGTACGTGTGTGCGTTTTTCTGCATGGACGACAAGTCCGTTTTTGGCCGGCAGCACGCAGGCACAGACCCGCTAAATTCTATGGGTCCGTGCCTGCACGGACCGCACACAGAGTATGTCCGTGTTCAGCACGTTTCGTGCGTGTGCGTATTTACACTAGCGATCTTATTTTTATTTTTTTTAAATTAAATTCAGTATACTTACCTTTTTTTCTGCTGTTCTCAGTCATACTTACATTGGCGCTCGGTTTTTTTCTTCCCCCGGCTCATACCGCTCCCTGATCACCAGCGCGGCGAGGAACAGCTGTGCAGAGAATACGCGGCAACAATTACTTTGAATATGCCGGCCGCTCATTAATCAATCTCGTATTCCCTGCTTTCCCCACCCACAGACGCCTGTGATTGGTTGCAGTCAGACACGCCCCCCACGCTGAGTGACAGGTGTCTCACTGCACCCAATCACAGCAGCCAGTAGGCGTGTCTATACTGTGCAGTAAAATAAATAAATAATTAAAAAAACCGGCGTGCGAGTAGTAAGGGGGCCATATGTCTCGTCAAATCTGACAGGTGCCCCGCCCCTATCAAACCCTATCAAAGTGTATTAAACACACCCCCTCCCCTCTCCTGACAGGCCCTATATTTTATAGGCTTTTGATTAGGCTTTTGATTAGGGATTTGATAGTGCAACTACACAGGCCCTATATTTTATAGGCTTTTGATTAGGCTTTTGATTAGGGATTTGATAGTGCAATCCTGATAGTGTAAATGCTTAATCCCACTATTTTATTCACTGATTATGAGAAATCTGATTTAGTGTAATTGTTTGGAATCATACCATTTTATTCAGTGTGGTTTTGTTGCAGAATTCATTCTGCTAGTGTAATTTGATTGGGCATATTATGTATATGGCCAAATTTATTTTATAGGCGTTTGATACAGAATTCATTCTGATAGTGTAATATGGTTGGGCATATTATGTATATGGCCAATTATACTATTACGCGTCTTATGCTATATAGCATTTCTTATAGCACCCATTCTGATAGTGTAATTTGGTTGGGCATATTATGTATATGGCCAATTATACTATTACGCATTTCTTATAGCACCCATGTAGAAAGTTTGTGTTTTATACTGTTTGTATAAAAATGAAAGACAGGTTGTGTTTTATACTGTTTGTATAAAATGAAAGACAGACACACTATCAAAATTTAAAAAGTTTATTGCTCAGAATTTAATTACATTCAGTTGCACATCAATTCAGTAGGAATGCAAAACGTCATATACATTACACTTGTAAAACAGTACAATATAAAATTATAATCACTGGCATAATACACTATTTAATAATACACATATGTTACGTCTCTTACATAATTATTTAGAGCATCACAATTCATCAGTCCAGCTGTTACATTGTGAGCCACATTGATTGCAGTATCGGGAAAGTCCTTTTTTTAGGCAGCAAACTTGCTTGTGTCAAACCTAATGGAGAATGTAAAGATTGAATTGGACGGCGTGGTGTCGATAGAGTCTGAGGTTTAGATATGCCACTAGCTTCATTGATGGGCATTTTTAAGCTGTCTAAAAGCGCTCTAGTAGTGGGATTACCCACTATGGTAGACGGTATATTTAACTCGGCCATTGCCTGCATAAACGTATTCCATCCCTGGGGTAAATTTCTGTTAGTCAAGGCATGGCTCTGTGTTGTATTACGTACTAAATCCAACATGTTCGATCCCGGTATTACAGAACCTCTGAAAATAAACTCGTTTTTATCATTCCACGATGTAATATTTTTGTTCTGCAGCAGTCTGTTTAGTAAAAATTCTGCATTCTTTTTATATCGCTGGTTTACATGACTTACAATTTCAATGGCTGTTTTGTTTTCATTAGGGTCTGAATTTGACAATTGCTGATGATCAGACTCGGGAGTGTTAATGATCTTTAAAGTTGATAATTCCATCGCATCGTGTTTAGCATGAACCAAGTATCTCTGTAGTACATCGCTATATTTTTTAATTTTCACATCGTCTGGTATGTCACGACGCTGTAAAATTTCGCTAATTTCATCATCAAGGCGGCGAATAACATTCTGTCGTATGTTGCCGCTAACTGGAGGGTATAGTTTGATTAGTTCTTGTTTGGGGACTAGATACATTTTCTCTGTATGTTGCATTATTTGCCCGTGAGTAGACTTGTTATTATCGGGATTGCAAAGCCTAAAAGAGGACCTATAAACCCGCCGGTCTGCTTTAGTAGACGTTTCTTTTTCTTTATGGGCTGTGATTTATCACTCAGGGTTCTTATAGCTTTACGCCACTTCTTTAGTATATTTTTTTGCCGCTTTTTCAGAGGAATTCGCCCTTTCAAGATGTTTAATGCAATCTCTGCAATGGCTGTAATTAAATCACGGCTCGCATTGCATAAAATAGTTTTTCTGACAGCAGGAGTTGCCTTCACCAGCGTTTTTAAGAGAGCCCAGTTACGCCGGATTCTCTCAGACATCTTTACAACACTGCGTGCACAGCATAGAATGTCTGATTTAGTGTAAAATTCAGTTTTTAGAAGTAATTTTCTTTTGGATATATACAGCTGGCATAGCTGGTGGAAACAACCCCGTCCTTAAACGAAGATCCTCAGGGGTATTGGCTCTCAAGTCTACCAGCAAATACCCATAAGGCTCCCGTGTGGCATCCTCAAAAGCTTCTAAGAAGAAGCGCGTTTTTCCGGGGTACATTTGGCGTGCTAACGTAACAATTTGTAATTTATCTCGAGGATTATTAAAAAGTACCATGTACTTTGTGTTCAAATTTATCGTGCGACTTTTCTTACCCTGACAAAACATGTTTTGTACCAGGTAGAAAATGCTGAGGTTTCTGTGGTGTACATACTTGGTAAATGCTTTTTCTATCTCGCAGTTATCACTAGCACTCTCCATTAGGTCATCAACAATAGTCAAATTTACCTTGTCAGGCGGGAATAAGTCATCATCTACGAATGTATGCGGCAGACCCTCCACAAATCTGATGTTGGGAAAAGAGAGAGAAACTTCATCATACAGTTTTTGCCAGCATGAATAAAACCAAACAATATTATCGGGTTTGTGCGAAAAATGGGTTTCAATATTATGTAATAACTGTTTTACGAAATAACTTTTTCCAGAATTAGATGGCCCTGCTAGAATACAGGAGAATGGGTGCTGCAGTCTCGGGTCCATCATGATCCGCAACTAATAGCCGAATGGAAGGGTGGTAAAATCGTCTAACAGCCGGCGCTTTGTGTAAACACACTTTTGTGTTTTGCGTAATGGCCTTGTTTCGATATCCCAGTACTTTTTATTTCTCACAATACCCGATTGTTCAATGATAATACGTCTCTGGGTTTCTGCGTCACAATTACGCGGATAGTCCAGTACTAAATCTTTTAGACTGTTGAAATTAATAGATTGTGTGTTAGCAACATTGAGTGTTATACCCTTCACTTTTAAAACAGTTTTGCCATTATTGAGTTTGTATCCGTAGGTTTTTGGGCCCGCAGATACAAATTCGGTGATGTAAGTGTCCTCGGGTATCTCACTGGTCAATTCCCCCAGGTAATCACCTAAAGTCGGGTTCCACTCACCATCTCTCTGCACAAAAATAACTGAATCTGTGTCGTGATAAAGACACCTTTCCTGCAACCGGTCCAGCAGAGAATAAAGCTCTAGTCTGGCATACGCCGTTGTAAAACAGGCAATAAAAATGTTTGTGTTTTTGTTGACGGTGTGGTGTCCTTTTGCATATTTCCAATTAATGGTCGCTGTTTCATCATCAATAAAATGAAGCATTGAAACGTCATAGTACGGTAGAAACACATGCTGAAAAAGCTCATCGGGGTCACTAACAATGCTGGTACAAGGTAAATTAGATCGCTGTGCAAACTTACCCCATAAAGAATTTAAAAACAGCTTAGATATTTGCCTCTTAGCCGGATTCACGCCTATATCTTCATGGTGCAACTGCACACCTTCTCTCTCTAGAAAACAGTCAATGTATTGCTGTTTCTTGGCGTCATCAGTGCACCAGCTGGGATAGCCGGAAGCTTCCTGCTTATCCCTAAGATGTAATTTAATGTACGGGGCAAACAGATCATCACTGGTTTCAGGAAAATGCCAGATTTCATAGATGTGCGCTATCCTGTAGCCTTTTTCTACAGCCAGCTCGATCTCTATAGTGCACCATGTACCTGTCAGAGACCTTTCTTCGTCAGTATGACCGCAAACCTCTGTCTGTGAATTTTCAGCGCATGTGTAGCAAAGAGGGAACATTAATTTTTTGTTGAGTTTTACTGGCAGAACAGGAAAAAATAAATCTCTTGGGGGGTAGACCTTGACTTTGGCAATGCCAAAGTATTTTTTAATGAAACCAAAATTCTCATAGATAATGTGCGGATGGCCTACAGGGTAGGTTTTAGTTTTGTTTACAAAGGGGTACAGGCTTGTGAAATCATAGTAATGTAATGTTTCCCCATCTTCCAGACTGTGATAGAGTTTAATGGCGTTAGTACGACCCCCATAAAGTGCATCACGGGGCTCTAAAGGTTTGGGGAA
The DNA here is from genome assembly GCF_048569485.1 of Anomaloglossus baeobatrachus. NCBI lineage: Eukaryota > Metazoa > Chordata > Amphibia > Anura > Aromobatidae > Anomaloglossus > Anomaloglossus baeobatrachus. The sequence goes on along the minus strand of NC_134354.1, from coordinate 367,926,139 downwards.
ATCCATTTCAAGAAGAAATGATTGAAGGTTGGAATCTTTTTCAATCATTTCATTCCACTCATGCTCCCAAATCAATCTCACTGTGTAGCCCCAGTACTGCAAGTAACGCTTTTTAGCTAGAAAGGCATAATATAACTGGCCATAGGATGTGTTTGTGACCTTATTTGTGTCATTTTCATTATAACATACAGGGCAGCCATGGTAAAAACAACCCTGAAATTCAAAGGCTATGTGTTGGTTGTTAACACAGGCATAACCGTCTAAAAAATATTTCCCGACTTGTTTTTCACCACCTCTCAAAGCATGCTGAATGGCGATGTTCTCTGTGTGTGCTACATACATGAGCCACTGTATAGCGGGGGACGAAAAACGCTTTTTTGTTTTGTGATAATTATCACCAGGTAAAATGGCGATGGTCTGTTTTGGAAGAAATTTAAACCTGTACATGGCCATGCATACAGATGCCAAGGTGATGAGCTGAAACGGATCAACACATCTGGGCACTACAATTTTTTTCTTTTCTCGTTTACAGTATATGCTAACATTTTTCCTCGTCATGTCCATAACCCGCTCTCTATAGAGTTCACACGAGCGTCTCAGAATCTCAACATCTTGTTTGCAATAAGATTTTAGCTCAGACTTAAAGTCAAAAATGGTGTCTGTCTGGGCATCATACCACCCCATAAACTCACCTTTCTCACTAGGTGTCATATACTCCACCCCGTAATATTTTACAGGTGGTAGGGGACCCACATAGTTTTGATTTTCCTCAGTATTAAAAAAGTGTGGGAAATGACCTTTTGAACCCGAAAAACCCATAGCTTGTGGTAGCTTACTAAGCTTCATGGGGATGAAATTGAGCGAGTCTATGAATCTTATTCCCAAATCAGGTAACGTCACACACAAGAGACGACCACCTTGGGCTATCAGCTTCACTTGTAGTTTTTCAGCAATCAACTCCTTAACAATAAAGTAACCGTCATATCTGCCGGCATTGTGGGCTATACACGTATAGCCTGAAAATTTACCGCTGGTTAAAAACTGAACAAAGTCATGAGTGCATGTTTTACCTTCAAACTCCCAGGAAGGGTGTCCATACAGCGTTGTGGCATAAATGTAATTTGGGATGTGCGTGCCTGTCTCCTGCATGCATTCAAAGTCATAAAACATATATCGATCTGTCTCGCCCTTTGGTACATACTGCTGCATGTAACAAAGATGATCATCAAACTTATTTAGGCGCATGCGACAAACAGAGCAACGCAGACCGCTACATTTATGCTCAGTCTCGCTATTTCTGTACACAAAATGGTGACATTCATCACAAAATGTTTTCATCCTGCAGAATGTTGGGTTATCTACAGCTAATTGCATGTGGTTATCTAAGCACCTGCTCGAGCGACAATAGACACGACAGATAGGACACCGAGGTTGTTCCGCAACAGGGCTTTCCACACAGGCCTCTTTTTGACAGGCTTTACAAAAATACTGACAAGAATGATTATATTTGTGATGAAACACCGAATTGCATCTTTCACAAAAGTAAGCCTCACCGATAAAACCCTTCATATTTTTGATTCCATAGTAGTGATTATCATGATGCAATATGAATACGGTTTTGACCCTAGCTGTATTAGCTGTTTGAAAGTACCGCCAATCACCCTTATTGTAGTACAACACTTTAATTGTGACGTCCAGATGATTCTCAAAATCTGCAATATCGCTAAAGCTTACTAGCTGACTCTCAGGGATACCCAGGGCTGTGTGTATGCTTTTAGCGCGGCTCAATAAAATGGCGTCACTGACATCTGTGTCAGCCATCACTGCACACACACTAACAGCAAAACACAGATTTGTGCTGTAATTGTTAAAATCACAGCACAAATCTGTGTTTTGCTGTTAGTGTGTGTGCAGTGATGGCTGACACAGATGTCAGTGACGCCATTTTATTGAGCCGCGCTAAAAGCATACACACAGCCCTGGGTATCCCTGAGAGTCAGCTAGTAAGCTTTAGCGATATTGCAGATTTTGAGAATCATCTGGACGTCACAATTAAAGTGTTGTACTACAATAAGGGTGATTGGCGGTACTTTCAAACAGCTAATACAGCTAGGGTCAAAACCGTATTCATATTGCATCATGATAATCACTACTATGGAATCAAAAATATGAAGGGTTTTATCGGTGAGGCTTACTTTTGTGAAAGATGCAATTCGGTGTTTCATCACAAATATAATCATTCTTGTCAGTATTTTTGTAAAGCCTGTCAAAAAGAGGCCTGTGTGGAAAGCCCTGTTGCGGAACAACCTCGGTGTCCTATCTGTCGTGTCTATTGTCGCTCGAGCAGGTGCTTAGATAACCACATGCAATTAGCTGTAGATAACCCAACATTCTGCAGGATGAAAACATTTTGTGATGAATGTCACCATTTTGTGTACAGAAATAGCGAGACTGAGCATAAATGTAGCGGTCTGCGTTGCTCTGTTTGTCGCATGCGCCTAAATAAGTTTGATGATCATCTTTGTTACATGCAGCAGTATGTACCAAAGGGCGAGACAGATCGATATATGTTTTATGACTTTGAATGCATGCAGGAGACAGGCACGCACATCCCAAATTACATTTATGCCACAACGCTGTATGGACACCCTTCCTGGGAGTTTGAAGGTAAAACATGCACTCATGACTTTGTTCAGTTTTTAACCAGCGGTAAATTTTCAGGCTATACGTGTATAGCCCACAATGCCGGCAGATATGACGGTTACTTTATTGTTAAGGAGTTGATTGCTGAAAAACTACAAGTGAAGCTGATAGCCCAAGGTGGTCGTCTCTTGTGTGTGACGTTACCTGATTTGGGAATAAGATTCATAGACTCGCTCAATTTCATCCCCATGAAGCTTAGTAAGCTACCACAAGCTATGGGTTTTTCGGGTTCAAAAGGTCATTTCCCACACTTTTTTAATACTGAGGAAAATCAAAACTATGTGGGTCCCCTACCACCTGTAAAATATTACGGGGTGGAGTATATGACACCTAGTGAGAAAGGTGAGTTTATGGGGTGGTATGATGCCCAGACAGACACCATTTTTGACTTTAAGTCTGAGCTAAAATCTTATTGCAAACAAGATGTTGAGATTCTGAGACGCTCGTGTGAACTCTATAGAGAGCGGGTTATGGACATGACGAGGAAAAATGTTAGCATATACTGTAAACGAGAAAAGAAAAAAATTGTAGTGCCCAGATGTGTTGATCCGTTTCAGCTCATCACCTTGGCATCTGTATGCATGGCCATGTACAGGTTTAAATTTCTTCCAAAACAGACCATCGCCATTTTACCTGGTGATAATCATCACAAAACAAAAAAGCGTTTTTCGTCCCCCGCTATACAGTGGCTCATGTATGTAGCACACACAGAGAACATCGCCATTCAGCATGCTTTGAGAGGTGGTGAAAAACAAGTCGGGAAATATTTTTTAGACGGTTATGCCTGTGTTAACAACCAACACATAGCCTTTGAATTTCAGGGTTGTTTTTACCATGGCTGCCCTGTATGTTATAATGAAAATGACACAAATAAGGTCACAAACACATCCTATGGCCAGTTATATTATGCCTTTCTAGCTAAAAAGCGTTACTTGCAGTACTGGGGCTACACAGTGAGATTGATTTGGGAGCATGAGTGGAATGAAATGATTGAAAAAGATTCCAACCTTCAATCATTTCTTCTTGAAATGGATTTCCCCAAACCTTTAGAGCCCCGTGATGCACTTTATGGGGGTCGTACTAACGCCATTAAACTCTATCACAGTCTGGAAGATGGGGAAACATTACATTACTATGATTTCACAAGCCTGTACCCCTTTGTAAACAAAACTAAAACCTACCCTGTAGGCCATCCGCACATTATCTATGAGAATTTTGGTTTCATTAAAAAATACTTTGGCATTGCCAAAGTCAAGGTCTACCCCCCAAGAGATTTATTTTTTCCTGTTCTGCCAGTAAAACTCAACAAAAAATTAATGTTCCCTCTTTGCTACACATGCGCTGAAAATTCACAGACAGAGGTTTGCGGTCATACTGACGAAGAAAGGTCTCTGACAGGTACATGGTGCACTATAGAGATCGAGCTGGCTGTAGAAAAAGGCTACAGGATAGCGCACATCTATGAAATCTGGCATTTTCCTGAAACCAGTGATGATCTGTTTGCCCCGTACATTAAATTACATCTTAGGGATAAGCAGGAAGCTTCCGGCTATCCCAGCTGGTGCACTGATGACGCCAAGAAACAGCAATACATTGACTGTTTTCTAGAGAGAGAAGGTGTGCAGTTGCACCATGAAGATATAGGCGTGAATCCGGCTAAGAGGCAAATATCTAAGCTGTTTTTAAATTCTTTATGGGGTAAGTTTGCACAGCGATCTAATTTACCTTGTACCAGCATTGTTAGTGACCCCGATGAGCTTTTTCAGCATGTGTTTCTACCGTACTATGACGTTTCAATGCTTCATTTTATTGATGATGAAACAGCGACCATTAATTGGAAATATGCAAAAGGACACCACACCGTCAACAAAAACACAAACATTTTTATTGCCTGTTTTACAACGGCGTATGCCAGACTAGAGCTTTATTCTCTGCTGGACCGGTTGCAGGAAAGGTGTCTTTATCACGACACAGATTCAGTTATTTTTGTGCAGAGAGATGGTGAGTGGAACCCGACTTTAGGTGATTACCTGGGGGAATTGACCAGTGAGATACCCGAGGACACTTACATCACCGAATTTGTATCTGCGGGCCCAAAAACCTACGGATACAAACTCAATAATGGCAAAACTGTTTTAAAAGTGAAGGGTATAACACTCAATGTTGCTAACACACAATCTATTAATTTCAACAGTCTAAAAGATTTAGTACTGGACTATCCGCGTAATTGTGACGCAGAAACCCAGAGACGTATTATCATTGAACAATCGGGTATTGTGAGAAATAAAAAGTACTGGGATATCGAAACAAGGCCATTACGCAAAACACAAAAGTGTGTTTACACAAAGCGCCGGCTGTTAGACGATTTTACCACCCTTCCATTCGGCTATTAGTTGCGGATCATGATGGACCCGAGACTGCAGCACCCATTCTCCTGTATTCTAGCAGGGCCATCTAATTCTGGAAAAAGTTATTTCGTAAAACAGTTATTACATAATATTGAAACCCATTTTTCGCACAAACCCGATAATATTGTTTGGTTTTATTCATGCTGGCAAAAACTGTATGATGAAGTTTCTCTCTCTTTTCCCAACATCAGATTTGTGGAGGGTCTGCCGCATACATTCGTAGATGATGACTTATTCCCGCCTGACAAGGTAAATTTGACTATTGTTGATGACCTAATGGAGAGTGCTAGTGATAACTGCGAGATAGAAAAAGCATTTACCAAGTATGTACACCACAGAAACCTCAGCATTTTCTACCTGGTACAAAACATGTTTTGTCAGGGTAAGAAAAGTCGCACGATAAATTTGAACACAAAGTACATGGTACTTTTTAATAATCCTCGAGATAAATTACAAATTGTTACGTTAGCACGCCAAATGTACCCCGGAAAAACGCGCTTCTTCTTAGAAGCTTTTGAGGATGCCACACGGGAGCCTTATGGGTATTTGCTGGTAGACTTGAGAGCCAATACCCCTGAGGATCTTCGTTTAAGGACGGGGTTGTTTCCACCAGCTATGCCAGCTGTATATATCCAAAAGAAAATTACTTCTAAAAACTGAATTTTACACTAAATCAGACATTCTATGCTGTGCACGCAGTGTTGTAAAGATGTCTGAGAGAATCCGGCGTAACTGGGCTCTCTTAAAAACGCTGGTGAAGGCAACTCCTGCTGTCAGAAAAACTATTTTATGCAATGCGAGCCGTGATTTAATTACAGCCATTGCAGAGATTGCATTAAACATCTTGAAAGGGCGAATTCCTCTGAAAAAGCGGCAAAAAAATATACTAAAGAAGTGGCGTAAAGCTATAAGAACCCTGAGTGATAAATCACAGCCCATAAAGAAAAAGAAACGTCTACTAAAGCAGACCGGCGGGTTTATAGGTCCTCTTTTAGGCTTTGCAATCCCGATAATAACAAGTCTACTCACGGGCAAATAATGCAACATACAGAGAAAATGTATCTAGTCCCCAAACAAGAACTAATCAAACTAAACCCTCCAGTTAGCGGCAACATACGACAGAATGTTATTCGCCGCCTTGATGATGAAATTAGCGAAATTTTACAGCGTCGTGACATACCAGACGATGTGAAAATTAAAAAATATAGCGATGTACTACAGAGATACTTGGTTCATGCTAAACACGATGCGATGGAATTATCAACTTTAAAGATCATTAACACTCCCGAGTCTGATCATCAGCAATTGTCAAATTCAGACCCTAATGAAAACAAAACAGCCATTGAAATTGTAAGTCATGTAAACCAGCGATATAAAAAGAATGCAGAATTTTTACTAAACAGACTGCTGCAGAACAAAAATATTACATCGTGGAATGATAAAAACGAGTTTATTTTCAGAGGTTCTGTAATACCGGGATCGAACATGTTGGATTTAGTACGTAATACAACACAGAGCCATGCCTTGACTAACAGAAATTTACCCCAGGGATGGAATACGTTTATGCAGGCAATGGCCGAGTTAAATATACCGTCTACCATAGTGGGTAATCCCACTACTAGAGCGCTTTTAGACAGCTTAAAAATGCCCATCAATGAAGCTAGTGGCATATCTAAACCTCAGACTCTATCGACACCACGCCGTCCAATTCAATCTTTACATTCTCCATTAGGTTTGACACAAGCAAGTTTGCTGCCTAAAAAAAGGACTTTCCCGATACTGCAATCAATGTGGCTCACAATGTAACAGCTGGACTGATGAATTGTGATGCTCTAAATAATTATGTAAGAGACGTAACATATGTGTATTATTAAATAGTGTATTATGCCAGTGATTATAATTTTATATTGTACTGTTTTACAAGTGTAATGTATATGACGTTTTGCATTCCTACTGAATTGATGTGCAACTGAATGTAATTAAATTCTGAGCAATAAACTTTTTAAATTTTGATAGTGTGTCTGTCTTTCATTTTATACAAACAGTATAAAACACAACCTGTCTTTCATTTTTATACAAACAGTATAAAACACAAACTTTCTACATGGGTGCTATAAGAAATGCGTAATAGTATAATTGGCCATATACATAATATGCCCAACCAAATTACACTATCAGAATGGGTGCTATAAGAAATGCTATATAGCATAAGACGCGTAATAGTATAATTGGCCATATACATAATATGCCCAACCATATTACACTATCAGAATGAATTCTGTATCAAACGCCTATAAAATAAATTTGGCCATATACATAATATGCCCAATCAAATTACACTAGCAGAATGAATTCTGCAACAAAACCACACTGAATAAAATGGTATGATTCCAAACAATTACACTAAATCAGATTTCTCATAATCAGTGAATAAAATAGTGGGATTAAGCATTTACACTATCAGGATTGCACTATCAAATCCCTAATCAAAAGCCTAATCAAAAGCCTATAAAATATAGGGCCTGTGTAGTTGCACTATCAAATCCCTAATCAAAAGCCTAATCAAAAGCCTATAAAATATAGGGCCTGTCAGGAGAGGGGAGGGGGTGTGTTTAATACACTTTGATAGGGTTTGATAGGGGCGGGGCACCTGTCAGATTTGACGAGACATATGGCCCCCTTACTACTCGTGCGGTCCCCCCCAATTTTAATACCAGCCAGATAAAGCCATACGGCTGAAGGCTGGTATTCTCAGGATGGGGAGCCCCACGTTATGGGGAGCCCCCCAGCCTAACGATATCAGTCAGCAGCCGCCCAGAATTGCCGCATACATTATATGCGACAGTTCTGGGACTGTACCCGGCTCTTCCTGATTTGCCCTGGTGCATTGGCAATCGGGGTAATAAGGAGTTTTTGGCAGCCCATAGCTGCCAATAAGTCCTAGATTAATCATGTGAGGCGTCTCCCCGAGATACCTTCCATGATTAATCTGTAAATTACAGTAAATAAACACACACACCCGAACAATCCTTTATTAGAAAAAAAACCACTAACAAATTGCCTTGTTCACCAATTTTATAAGCCCGAAAAAGCCCTCCATGTCCGGCGTCATCCAGGATGGTCCAGCGTCGCTTCCAGCTGTGCTGCATGAAGGTGACCGGAGCTGCAGAAGACACCGCCGCTCCTGTCAGCTCCACGCAGCTAATAAAGGGAATAGCGCGATCAGCTGAGCTGTCACTGAAGTTTGATTTTACGTGTGTGTGCCATCTACCATTGAATAACATGGGTCTGTGTTGCGGGTCACAGAAGCAGTTCATCCCAAGCCACCAGGAATGAGCCTAGGCACAAAAAACGAGTTCATCCCAAGCTATCAGGAGTGAGCCTAGGCATACTGACTGAAGGAGTTCATCCAAAGCTATCAGGAATGAGCCTAGGCACAAAGAAGGAGTTCATCCCAACCCACCAGGAATGAGCCTAGGCACACTGACTGAAGGAGTTCATCCCAAGCTATTAGGAGTGAGCCTAGGCACACTGACTGAAGGAGTTCATCCCAAGCTATTAGGAATGAGCCTAGGCACACTGAAGGGGTTCATGCCAAGCTATTAGGAGTGAGCCTTGGCACACTGAAGGAGTTCATCCAAGGCTACTAGCTTGTATGCCTAGGCTCATTCCTAATAGCCTGGGATGAACTCATTCAATGTGCCTAGGCTCACTCCTAATAGCTTGGCATGAACCCCTTCAGTGTGCCTAGGCTCGTTTCCTATAGCCTGTGATGAACTCCTTCACTCAGTGTGCCTACGCTCATTCCTGATAGCTTGGGATGAACTCCTTCAGTCAGTGTGCCTAGGCTCATTCTTGGTGGCTTGGGGTGAACTCTTTCAGTCAGTACGCCTAGGCTCTTTCCTTATAGCTTAGGATGAATTCCTCCACTCAGTGTCCCTAGGCTCATTTCTGACAGCTTGGGATGAACTTCAGTCAGTGTACCTAGGCTCATTCCTAATAGCCTGGGATAAACTCCTTCAGTGTGCCTAGGCTCATTCCTGATAGAAAAGAGCCTAGGGATACAAGCTATCAGGAATGAGCCTAGGCACACTGACTGAAGGAGCTCATCCCAAGCTATTAGAAGTGGGCCTAGGCACACTGAAGGAGTTCATCCCAAGCTAGGGAAGTATCTGTGGACACAGTATGGTGAGAAAGAGGATGGGGAAAGTATCTGTGGACACAGTATGAGGGAGAAAGTATGGGGGAGAAAGTCTGGGGAGAGGGAAGTATCTATGGACATAGTATGGGGGGGAGAGGATGGGGAGGGGGAAGTATGGGGAGAGAGAGGGTGAGGGCTGATGTATGGGGTGAGGGGTGATGTATACATGCATAGTATAGTGAGCGATTGGGGGAATGTATATGGATGTAGTATGGGGAGCAAACAGGAAAGAAATTTTGAGGACACAGAATAAAGAGTGAGGGAACAGATTTGACACAGTATGAGGAGCAAGTGGGCAGGATGGGTGCGGAGACAGTATGGGGAGCGAGGGGAAAATGTATAAGAACACAATATGGGGACTGAGGGGGCTGTGTACGGAGATAGTGAGGAGACAGGAATGAGAAAAATGTGAGGGAGCACAAAATAACGACTGGGAAGTGGAGGGGGGGTGGTATGGAGAGGGGGTAGCATGAGGGGACAGTGTGAAGCCATAGTGAGGAAGGAGAGTTTGATGAGGGGGCACAGTATAAAGACTGGGCAGTATAAGGGGACACAGTGGGAAGAGTGGGCTCAGTAAAGGAGAGGGCAGTGTGGAGGGCATGTACCACAAGAGAGACAGTGTGTGGGCATTTCTTTGTGCAGAGAACACAGTGAGGGGCAATTATTCAAGGGCACAATGTAGGGCAGATATTTTTATATAGGAGTATTTTATTCATTCTGATATTTTTAAGGGCATTGTGTCAGGATGTGCTGCAGAAGACTGAAGAAGATGGAAGTCTGCAGAGACGAGCTGTGAAAGGGAAAAGTAATCATGGCGTCAAGACAAGATGAACAATAGAAAGAAACAACTCCTATCAGAGACAATGCAATCTATATGGTACTTTAATGTAAATGTTTATTTGTGATACTATGTCTCATCATTAGTCCTCGGTCCCACTTGCGCATCGTTTCCGATGTGAGCAATGAGACCCCCACTGATCATCTGTTCTTGTGACTTCCATCACTCACAATCCGTCGTTTTGAGAAACAACTGAATCCTGCAGAGCTTCATTTTTTTCCCCGTAGACTTGTATTAACGACGGATTGTGACTGATGGCCTTTCGTTGCATCTGCTCTGCGACTGATCAGTCGTGAAATGACTGACAGTCAAGACAGAAGCAACACAGAATGTAACGTTTTCTGTAGCGTAAAAAAAAATGCACCGTACAGGATTCCGTCGGTATCCATCATGGTTATAATGGAAGCCTAAGGACGCTGGAATCCGTTAAATCACTGATTCCGGCGACGGATCCGTTTTAACAACAGAGCAAGCTCAGAAGTGGAAATTTCTTTCTGGTTAGTACAAAATTCTCTCTCTATGTCTGTCGGTCGGTCTCTCTCTGTCGATGTCAGTCTCTCTCTGTCAATGTCGATCTCTCTCTCTCTGTCGATCGGTCTCTCCCTTTCACCCCCTGTCTCATACTCACCGATCACCAACATGGCGCTGCACAGCTGTAACTCTGCTCCGGCGGCTTCTCCTGCTTTTGAATATGCTGTCCGCTCATTATTCCATCTCGTATTCACTGCTTCCCCGCCCACCGGCGCCTATGATTGGTTGCAATCAGACACGCAGCCACGCTGAGTGACAGCTGTCCCACTGCAACCAATCACAGCTGCCGGTGGCCGGGTCTATATCGTGCAATAAAATAAATAATTTAAAAAAAAACAACGTGCGGTTCCCCCCAATTTTGATACCTAGCCAAGGTAAAGCAACACTGCTGAGGGCTGGTATTCTCAGGATGGGGAGCCCCCCAGCCTAAAAATATCAGCCAGCAGCCGCCCGGAAATGCTGCATCCATTAGATGCGACAGTCCCGGGACTCTACGCGGCTCATCCCGAATTGCCCTGGTGTGGTGGCAATCGGGGTAATAAGGAGTTAATGGCAGCCCATAGCTGCCGCTAAGTTCTAGCTTAGTGATGACAGATGTCTATGAGACACCCCCCATCACTAAACTGTATTGAAAGTAAATAAACACAAACACCGAAAAATCCTTTATTTGAAATAAAAGACAAAAAAACACCCTCTTTCACCACTTTATTAAAAACCCCAAATACCCCTCCTGGTCCGATCCGGCGAAATCCACACGAGGGCCCACGATGCTTTCAGCTCTGCTACATCAGAAGCTGACAGGAGTGGCCGTAGAACACGACCGCTCTCTGTGAGCTCCATGGAGCAACTGACGTGAGTCACGCTGTCAGCGGTGACGTCACTCTGGTAGTGTCAGTGTGTGTGGTGATGATGGGTGTGGTAGTGCCGGTGTGTGCGGTGATTATGGAGGAGGTAGTGCCGGTGTGTGCGGTGATAATGGGGGTGGAAGTGCCAGTGTGTGTGGTGATAATTGGGGTGGTAGTGCAGGTGTGTGCGATGATGATGGGTGCGTTAGTGTCGGTGTGTGCGATGATGATGGAGGCGGTAGTGCAGGTGTGTGCGGTGATGATGGGTGCGTTAGTGCCGGTGTGTGCAGTGATGATGGAGGCGGTAGTGCCAGTGTGTGCGGTGATGATGGAAGCGGTAGTGCCTGTGTGTGTGCGGTGGTGATGGGGGCGGTAGTGCCGGTTTGTGCGGTGATGACGGGGGCGGTAGTGCGGTGATGATGGAGGCGGTAGTGCCGGTGTGTGCGGTGATGATGGGGTGGTAGTACCGGTGTGTGTGGCGATGATGGGGGCGGTAGTGCCGGTGTGTGCGGTGATGATGGAGGCGGTAATGACGGTGTGTGTGGTGATGATGTTGGCGGTAGTACCGGTGTGTGAGGTGATGATGGATCCAGTGACAGCGGGAAACCTCAGTGACAGCTCAGCCGATTGCGCGGCTGTCTTCATTAGCTGCGTGGAGGTGACCGGAGCGGCTGTGTCTGCTGCAGCTCCGGTCACCTCCATGCAGCAGCGCTGGATGCGACGCTGGACCATCCTGGATTACGCCGGACATGGAGGGCTTTTTGGGGCAGATTAAAGTGGTGAACCAGGGAATGTGTTTGTGTGTTTTATTTCTAATAAAGGATTTTTTCGGGTGTGTGTGTGTTTATTTACTGTAACTTACAGATTAATCATGGAGGGTGTCTCATAGACGCCTGACATGATTAATCTAGGACTTATTGGCAGCTATGGGCTGCCATTAACTCCTTATTACCCCGATTTGCCAAAGCACCAAGGCAAATCGGGAAGAGCCGGGTACAGTCCCAGAACTGTCGCATATAATGTATGCGGCAATTCTGGGCGGCTGTTGGCTGATATTGTTAGGGTGGGGGGCTCCCCATAACGTGGAGCTCCCCATCCTGAGAATACCAGCCTTCAGCCGTATGGCTTTATCTGGCTGGTATTAAAATTGGGGGGGACCGCACGCCGTTTTTTTTAATTATTTAATTATTTATTTCACTACACAGTATAGACACGCCCACCGGCTGCTGTGATTGGGTGCAGTGTGACACCTGTCACTCAGAGTGGGGGCGTGTCTCACTGTAACCAATCATAGGCGCCGGTGGGCGGGGAAAGCAGGGAATAGGAGATTGTTTAATGGGCGGCCGGCTTTTTCAAAACAGTAAAAGCCGCCGCAGCAGTGTGAATGCCGTGCAGCGCCGGGGATCGGGGATCGGTGAGTATATGAGAGAGGGGGATAGACTGACATGGACAGAGAGAGAGGGACAGAGATAGTGACGGACTGACAGAGATTAGTGCATGACAGACATTGTGAGGCGCTTCAGAACGCAGCTTTTCAGCTGCGCTCTGAAGCAGACCTTTGTTAAGCTGCGGTGCAGAGCGCACACCTGCGCACATAGCCTCAGACACCAAAATCGTATGAGGGATGTCACACGTTACAATTCACTAGTTTCGTACTACCAAACGTCCAATGTATGAGGAATAAACGACGTGTATGCGATCACCGTATTTTCGTTCAATATCGATCGCATGTAGGTTTCACACGCAAATACATCACGAACGATGCCGGATGTGCGTCACTTACAACTTGACCCCGACGACGGATTGAAAGATCTATTGAAGTGTGTAAAGCAGGCTTTATAGTGCGGTTGTATGCAACCTGTTGTACAAATCTGTTGGAAAACTACAAGTCCCAGCAAGCCCTGACAGCCTCTGACCCTTTTGCTTTGCAAAACTACAACTCCCACTATGCGCTAAAAGTTTCTGGATACCAAAACTACAACTTCAAAGCCAGACCTGATGGCTCTTGGCTCTAGAGCTGAACTACAACTCCCAGCAAGTCTCGAAGCCTCTGGCTCAATAGCTGTTGCAAAATTACAATTCTCACCAAGGTGTGACAGAATTTGGTTCTAACTCCCTGCAAGCCCCGATACCCTTTGGGGTTATCACGTTGCAAAACTACAACTCCCACTATGCGCTAATAGCCTCTGGACAGCAAAACTACAACTCCCACTATGCGCTAATAGCCTCTGGACAGCAAAACTACAACTTCCATCAAGAATTGAAAGCCTTTGGCCCTATAATTGTTTCAGAACTACAACTCCCAGCAGCTCAGAGCATGCTGACAGTTGTATTTTTGCAATAGTTTGAAAACCACTTGTCAGGTGGGCAAAATTTGGTCATGGTTTATGTAATTAATGACCCCTATGATGTATAATAAATATGGTCCATCGCAGGGCAGCGCAGTTCGGTGCTCTCTATTTTAACCCTTGTATTGCAGCATGACCCTCATGTCCAGGGATAGAGCATGTGCGCTGGGTGCAACGTAGGGTGCCGTTTATTTTGCCTTTTTCTGGGTACTAAGACATACCTCCCAACTTTTGAAGAACAAAAAGAGGGACAAAATCTGTGCGCGCCGTTTCAAATTTTGCCCACACCTCTAGCCACACCACTAGTCACACCCATTTGCAGTAAGGGTCATTCAGCAGATGCCCCGGACTGTTCATTCATTGTCATAGCAGCCAGAATTTTCTTATATTTATATAAGCATCACTTCATACATGTTGCTTATTTGTGTCTGTACGGCCATGTTCACACGTTGCATAAATCAGATGTTTTTTGTTTCTGCCCCTGTCTGCACCAAACTAGACAATCCATTTTTGCCGCATTTTTTATGCCTTTTCTCCATTATTTAATGGGTTTTGGTTCAGATGTGAATCTGCGTTTTTAAGTGATTTTTAGGCTATGTGCGCACTGGGAAATGGAATTTTCTTGAGAAAATTCCGCATGCTCTCAAAGATTACCGCACCCGCGGTAAAAAACCGCGGCAAACCGCACCCAAAAAAACCACATGCGGTTTGCCGCGGTTTGCTGCGGTTTCACCGCGGTATTGTTCGCGGTATTGCCGCGGTTTTGCTGCGTGCGGGTTGGGATGTGCTTTATTGCATTCAATGCAATAAAGCACATTGAAAAAAAAAAAAAAAGTCATTTAATTCTGAGATAGTAGATAGATAGACAGAAGAATAGATAGAGGGATAGATAGATAGACAGACAGATAGAGGGATAGATAGATAGATAGATAGATAGATAGATAGATAGATAGATAGATAGATAGATAGATAGATAGATAGATAGATAGATAGAGGACAGATCGCTACATTTCCCACGGTCGGCAGTGAGTTCATATTACCGGCCGTGGGAAATGACCGGTAATTACCTCTGCTGTCTGCTGCATTCATTCAGCGCTGTGTCTGTGACAGTCGCGGCTGGATGTAAGCAGCGCAGGACGTCGGAGCTGTGGATTACTCCGGAGCTTTGGTGCGGGAGGGGTTAATAAAATGGTGAACGAGGCTTGTTTGTTTTATTTAAAATAAAGGATTTTTCGGTGTCTGTGTTTTATTCACTTTACTTACGGGTTGATCATGTCAGCTGTCACATAGACGCTGCCATGATCAAGCCTGGAGTTAATGGCGGTGATCCACCACCATTAACCCCTTGTATTACCCTGCTGCCACTGCTACACGGCGGCAGGAAGAGCCGAGGACACGCCGGTGCTGCCGCATAATGCATGCGACAGTCCCGGGGCAGCTGCGGCTGATATTCTCGGCTGCGGGAGGGGGAGTGAGGCGGGGGACATTAACCCTGCCCCTCTCCCTCCCCAGCCTGAGAATACCGGGCCGCCGCTGTGTGCTTACCTCGGCTGGAAGGTAAATATACAGCGGAGCCCACGTTCTTTGTTTTCTATATTTCCGTTTTCTTTCTATGTGTGTTCTATGTGTCTGTGTCTGTGTTCTATGTCTGTGATGTCTGTGTGTGTGATCTGTGTGTGTTTACTCTCTGCTCCGCTTCCTCTTCCTGTAATGACATCACTTCCCTGCAAAACCACAGGCAGCGATGTACATTACCGGAGGTAAACCGCGAAATACCGCATGCAATAACGCAGGAAAACGCAGTGAACCGCACAGAATTTGCTTCCTGCGTTATTCCCTGCGGGATTTCACGATTAACATTGGAGTCAATGGAGTGAAATCCCGCAGCGATGTGCGGAAAAGAATTGACATGCAATTGTTTTTGCTGCGGGAATCCCGCAGCAAAACATGCAGCTGTCAAATTCCGCCCAGTGCGCACAGGATTTTTTTTGCCCATAGGTTTTGCTGGTGATTCACTGCAGAGATGTTATGAACATTTTCTGCAGCGAAACATGCAGCAAAACCGCAAAAAATCTGCGGCAAAATCCGGTAAGTGTGCACATAGCCTTATAGTACAAAGAAGCTTTGATTCTGCATTTATAAAAGTAGCTGCAGTTTTCTCCTGCCATTTTTTAAGTTCCACATAGAACCATGTAGAGGAAAAAAAAGCACCAAAACCGCAGAGTTCAGAGGCGTCTTTTCATGCAGTCACATCCAGTTTGCTTGGACAATTAAACACAGCAGAATTTATGTGCAAAAAAACATCAGAAAATTCCGGCATTTATGCTAAATGTCCAAGCAAAGTGGATGAGACATCATGAATCTCCGCCTCTTTTATGTCTAAAGACACCGCTGATCTATGCGGATTTGAGGGTTTTTTTCTTTATAAGCTTCACATTTGCACCAAAGATGTATGAAATAAGGGGAACAATGTATAAAAACTACCGCAAACACGAAATAATCAGAGAAGATTGTTATTGTGCATGTGGTGCGGATACCTGCAGAAAAAACACAGCATTTACGCTATGTATGAACATGGCCTAAACAATACATTTTTATTAATTTTTTTATGGGTTTAAAAGAGAAAAATAATACATTGCGCCATTTTTTACTCCATTTACCAATCCCCATAAATAATCTGATCGCTGTCTTGTTCGGGTCGTTACAATTACAGGGACTTGTGATGTTTATTATTTTATTAAAAAAAAAGTGCAATCAAAATTATATTGTTTTAATTTTTTTATTATTTTTAGAAATTGTATTAGAAGAAAAAAAAACTTTTCCTCTCCCTCTAGAACACAGGACACAGAAATGTTGCTCTGTACAATGGAGCTCTGTGTCCTGTGTAAGAGGCTGCATTGCAGGTTTATCTATATAAAATCCTCCCTCTAATATCATTATTCCTAATGGCTCAACAGCTAAGAGCTGCTATGGACATGTTTGAAAGTTGCTGGTTTGAATCCAGGGGGGTGCAAATAAAGGTGTTTTTTTATATATATAAATACAGTATATTTGTATTTTTTTCTCAGTTCTTTATAGTAGTTTTATGGGAACAAATTAATCTGATTCTTACTTTCATCTACACAGAGATGCAGTATCTATCTATCTATTATCCATCTATCTATAAGGCCCTGTACGCACTAGAAAAAGCATTTTTCTCTAGAAATTTCTTGAGAGTGAAAGATTAGCGCACCTGCGTTCAGAAAATACACCAATAACGCATGCATGATTTGATGCGTTTTTGACGTGTTTTTGGTGCGTTTTTTCCACAGGTTGGTCTCTTATTATTTTACCATTATCTATGGCAAAAAACGTAGGTACCTGCAGAAAAGAAGTGACATGCACATTCTGTTTCTCAAGAAATTCTGCAGAAAGAATTTTCTTGAGAAAAAAACGCAGTGTGCGCACAGCTATTTTTTTTCCATAGGATTTGCTGGGGAATATCTGCAGGAAGGTACAACCATTTTCTCAAGAAATTTCTGCAGCAAAAACGCTGCAAAAACGTGGGTAAAAACACAGTGTGTGAACAAGGCCTTATCTATTTATCCATCTATTATATATATATATCTAGTATCTATCTATTATCAATTTATCTATTATCTATCTATTATTTATCTACCTATTATCTATCTATCATTTATTATCTATATATTATCTATCTGTCTATCTATCATCTATCTATTATCTATTATTTATCTATTATCTATCTATCATATATTTATTATCTATCCCTCTATTTATCTATCTACTAGCTGTACTACTCGGCTTCGCCCGGGTTAATAACTGCTGTTAACAAAATAGAATGCATTAACAAAAATGTATTCTGCACACAAAAACCACAAAACAATTAGGTAGAAATGTAATTATTAAAAGGCAAAAACTAAGCTAATAGAAGCATTTCACAACATATATTTCAACACCATAGATTTTCCACACTTTTAACTAATTTAACTAAATTGGCCAAGTAATGTGCTCCGTCTGTCTCTTTCCAGATCTGTCTCTTTCCCCGTCTGTCTCTGTCTCTTTCCCCGTCTGTCTTTTTCCAGGTCTGTCTCTTTTCAGGTCTGTCTCTTTCCAGGTCTGCCTGTCTCTGTCTCTTTCTTTGTCTCTATCTCTCTGTTTCTTTCCCCATCTGCCTCTTCCCAGGTCTGTCTCTTTCCCAGGTCTGTCTCTTTCCCCGTCTGTCTCCCCGTCTCTTTGTCTGTGTCTTTTCCTGTCTGTCTCTTTCCCTGTCTGCCTGTATTTGTCTTTCTCTATTTCTCTGTCTCTTTCCCCGTCTGTTTTTATCAAGGTCTGTGTCTTTCCCCATCTATCTTTGTCTGTCTCTCTGGCTGTTTCCTCCTTCTCTGTCTGCCTGTCTCTGTCCCTGTCTGCATGTCTGTCTGTCTCTTTCTCCATCTTTCTCTTTCCAGGTCTGTCTCTTTCCAGGTCTGTCTCTCCTTTTCACCGTCTGTCTCTTTCACCGTTTGTCTCTGTCTGTCTCTTTCCCTGTCTGTCTCTATCTCTGTCTCTTTCCCTGTCTGTCTCTGTCTGTCTATCTCTCTCTCTGTCTGTCTCTCTCTATCCGTCTCCCCACCGTCATCTTATTAGCTCACATATAAGCTTCTTATATTATGAATGTCTTTTGTTCCTATAGCAACCATTCACAGCTCCTACTAATAACCTGTAGTTCCAGGCTCCATTTACTTTAATGAAGGCATGTTTTTTGGAGAGTAACTGTAAAGCGCGCAGTTAAATTTTCCTGTCAAAACATAGTCTACAATGTTCCCTGGGTCACATGAGGTGTCTGTGCAAAATTTTGTGATTGTAAATGCGACGGTGCGAATACACTTTTCATTTCACTTTTTCCCCATTTTGTAGATAGGGGCAAAATTGATTGGTAAATTGGAATGCGCAGGGTTAAAATTTCACCTCACAACATAGCCTATGACGCTCTCGGGGTCCAGACGTGTGAGTGTGCAAAATTTTGTGGCTGTAGCTGCGACGGTGCAGATGCCAATCTTGGACACATACACACACACACACACACACACACACACACACACACATTCAGCTTTATATATTAGATTATCTATCCCTCTATCTATCTATGTAGCTGCTTCTGGTTTTTCTGGCTGCAATACAGAGGTCAAGATTACCAAATCTTCCTATGTTTTTCATTAGAGGCAGTGGCTCAATGGTAGAGCTGCTGCCTATAGAGAATGAGTTCACAAGTTTGAATCCTGGTATCCTGGTAACCCAGAGCAGATAAGAATTTGATTTAATATATTCACTGCACTGAGGGGAGGAGCTGTGATCTGCAGGACTGCAGGGAGAGAGTCCTGAAATTGGGACAGTCCCACAGAATCCAGGATGGTTGGGAGGTATGACTAACATTCCAGGGTAGGTTTGCACCACTCATGCCAGTTTGTTCTTCCACCAGGTTCCATTGTCTAGTTAGGGGCAACCCTATGTAGAGATTTGGGCACCTCCCCACCCTCGATCTCATTTTGGCTGCAGGCCCAGTGTTATGATATATATTTTCACCATAGCACCATCAACTCCACAGCGCTTTACATAAATCAGAAACACTGTCCACACTGGAGGTCACAAAAAAAACAATGTAAATTCCCTAGCAGTATGTCTTTGTAGTTTGGGAGGAAATTGGAGTATTCAGAGCAAAACCACACAAACTCCTTGCAGATCTTGTCTCTGGTGGGATTTGAACCCAGGAGCCCAGTGCAGCAAAACTGTGGTGCTAACCACTGAGCCACAATGTCACTTAATAGATAAATCATGCACTTCAAAAGCTTTTACACTGGTTTCAATACAGTGGAACCTTGGTTAACGAGAACAATCCGTTCTGGGAGTGTGCTTGTTAATCAAGTTACTCATTCAGCAAAGCAAAATTTCCCATAGGAAATCATTGCAATGCAGACAATTTGTTCCACAACTTGTTAAATGTCCCATCCTGGTCTCCTATTGTGCCATTCCACATACAAAAAAAAACGCACGCACACACACATATTATGCTCACCCTATCTTTCGTTCCATCGCCGGTCTCCTGGAACTTGCAGTTCGCTGGAACAGGATGTGTATCGGGTAACCATCGTGACGAGGGAGGAACTTCCGCTGCCAGAGCGCTGACTTCAAAGGCAGGAGCCGCTTGCCTCTGATTGGCCAGCGCACTGCCTTTGAGTTGCGGCTGACAGCGGAAGTTACTACCTCGTTGCGATGGTTGCCGATACACATCCTGTAGCGGCGAACTACAAGAACCATGAGGCCGGCGATGGAACGGAAGGTACACATATTATGCTCACCTTACCTTCCGTTCCATCGCCTGCCTAATGGATCTTGCAGTTCGCTGGTACAGGATGTGTATCGGGTAACCATCGCGATGAGGGAGGAACTTCCGCTGCCAGAGCAAGATCCTCCCTCATCGCAATGGTTGCCGATACACATCCTGTACCGGCGAACAACAAGAACCATGAGGCCAGGGATGCAACGGAAGGCAAGGTGAGCATAATATGTGTGTGTGCGTGCATGTTTGTTTGTGTGTGTTTGTGCGTGTTTGTGTGTGTTTGTGCGGACTGCAAGAGCGGGTTAGAGCATGATGGATGTATGGAACCGGAAGTGGGTGCGCTGAGTATTTTGCTCATTCAGCAAAGCTTGCTCGTAAACTGAGTTACAAATTTACAGCAAGCTTTGCTTGTTAAGCGAAATACTCGCTAACTGGGTTACTCGTTAAGCGAGGTTCCACTGTACTCTAAGAGTGCCTGTTCTTGTGATACATGAAAAAGTAACAGAACACAAAAGCAAATTTTAATTTACAGCCAAAAAATTGGACGAATCTGCACCAAATTTGCTACGAGGAAATCAGGCAGTTTGGATAGTTTTATACTGGGTTTCATCTCTGACATGTTGGCTTCATATCAGTAGCAAAGTTTTTAAGCACAAACAAACAGCTGAGCCAAATAGAGCCATGCAACACCGTATAATTCTACTAGTATTATATATACACAAAGTAATTATTAAAAGTCATAATAGTCATTGTTAATACTGTCTTATACAGTGTATATATAACAATATACTGCACTCTCTTAGTTAGGAACCAAAAAGACTAGTTTATTAAGTGGATGCTAATTTTATTTTTTTATTGCTTGATTAAGACAAAAAATTCAGATGACAGGACATAAATAGCAACAATTGAAAAACGTTTCCATCCTTTTCTGGACCTTGGTCACATATCGCCAGCTCATCTGTATGCTTAATAAACAGTTGAAAGGTTTTGGTTTGTAGCTCTCATGTGTGAGGCAGCAATGATTGGTACCAGTGGTGATCACTGTAATAGAAACTCCAATGGGGAGAGACGTGGTTAGCGTATTGAATCCGGTGAAATTCCGTGTCGTAATCAGGTTATGGCAGTTTTTTAAGGTTCTCGGGGTTTGTACAATAAGAGAATTGATTGTAGGGAGTTGCCCTGTTCGATCTCAGTTCCTGGTAACTGGTGGAGATGATAAAAAAAATGCAGTACGTGTAAAGTTTTTTTCGGGCCGAATATGTACGGGAATGCTGTGTCACGGTTGTATAATGGCCGATGCCCGGTTCTGTGACCCTGGAGACGCTTTTTAAAAGGGATTATATACTGGGCAGATGAAAGAGTTTATATTGTGATGTCACTTGCGGGTTGCGGTTATGGTGATGGAACCGTCGCTGCACAGTCTGTTACCACTGGGGCTAATGGTGGCAGCCTGGATGGTAGGCCCTCTGCAAGTAGGGACGGGCCCCAGGGAGTGAATGGAGGGGTCCGTTGCAGAAAGAAGGGAGACAACACGATGGGAATGCAGTGCAACTTCTGCTTACTCACAGGGATGTTGAGCTGTGGCACTGAGGACGGCTGGTTCAGACTCCTGGTCCCTTTTGTCCCAGTGCCGGAGTGGTGACCTGATAGTCTATTTCCCCGGCACCTCTCACTGGTTTGTGGGACCCCGTGGCCTGGAGCGTTTGTGGGTCCCTTAATGTCTGTTGGCAGTCTCTCGTACCTACAGCGGGCAATGAGAATCCTGTAGGATTGGTGTTCTGTTCTGGTCCCTGGCTCAATCTTTACTGCTGGTGTCCCCGGATTCTTGGGTCAGTGAGGTCCGTGAAGGTCTCCTCACTGTGCAGGTATTTGTCAGGTTGCCTGAAGCTGTCGCCTGACCTAGAGCCCTGTGCGCCGTCAGTGCTCTGGTTGCAGGGGTACCTTGCTGTACCCTCCCTGGCAACCACTCTCCTTTTCCACCTCGGTCACTGTTACACGACCCAGTCTATAGACATGTCCATCCCCTTCAACTGGGTGGCCATCCATTGGGTCCCGGACTAGTCAGTCATCCCTAATTGGGAGTGAGAAACTGGGGATGTTATGTGTTTTGGTGGTACCGGCACTGGTCTTCCAGGTCCCTGGGGGTAGGCCCTACATCTTTGTCAGGATATGATATCTCACAAGCTCGTTGCCTTGGAGTGACCCTCGACTCTGCTCTATCTTTCAAGCCACACATCCAAGCCCTCTTCACCTCATGCCGATTACAACTCAAAAACATCTCCCGGATCCGTGCTTTCCTTAACCAAGAATCAGCAAAACAGTAGTGCATGCCCTCATCATCTCCCGCCTCGACTACTGCAACCTCCTGCTCTCTGGCCTCCCTTCCAACACTCTTGCACCCCTCCAATCTATCCTAAACTCTGCGGCCCGCTTAATCCACCTCTCCCCTTGCTACTCCCCAGCCTCGCCACTCTGACAATCCCTTCACTGGCTTCCCATCACCCAACGACTCCAGTTCAAAACACTAACCATGACATACAAAGCCATGCACAACCTGTCTCCTCCCTACATCTGTGACCTAGTCTCCCGGTACCTACCTGCACGCAACCTCAGATCCTCACAAGATCTCCTTCTCTGCTCTTCCCTTATCTCCTCTTCCCACAATCGCGTACAAGATTTCTCCCGTGCATCCCCCATACTCTGGAACGCTCTACCTCAGCACATCAGACTCTCCCCTACCGTGGAAAGCTTCAAGAGGAACCTCAAGACCCACCTCTTCCAACAAGCCTACAACCTACAATAGCCCTCAGTCCAGTAGACCACTGCGCAACCAGCTCTGTCCTCACCTATCGTACCATCACCCATTCCCTGTAGACTGTGAGCCCTCGCGGACAGGGTCCTCTCTCCTCCTGTACCAGTCTGTTATGTACTGTTAATGATTGTTGTACGTATACCCTTTCACTTGTAAAGCGCCATGGAATAAATGGCACCATAATAATAAATAATAATCATAATATGAGAAAATTTCTCCAAACATGAGCCATAAGGTAAATACGCCACCAGCACACTTGTATTAGCGGCGTATATGCACCACTCGCAATAGAATGCAGAAAGAGGAGGACAATCGAGTGTATATGCAAACAAATTGTTTATTTTAGAAAAGACACACGCAAAACAGCAATAAGAGATAGATTAAAAACAACTACCACTGAATCAAGGGGGGCATACAGTGTGACAAGGATAATACGTGTTAGGTACCAGTAGCCGTGGGAGAGGTGAACAAGTAGTAAATTTATATTAAAAAAGCCAAAATGAATATAGTATGGCAGTAGGACCCACTGTTCACAATCCCAAATAGGCGTGGGAGAGGTGGAGTGTTGAAAAAGAAGTTGTTTGGATGGTACAATTGGCACAATTAAGTAACAAATAGCCGTGGAAGAGGTAAAGAGTATGGGTTATGATGTCTCACTATAATCGTGGGAGAGGTGAAGAAGTACACCTAAATGGAGAGTAGCAAACACACCGGGGTGGATCGACACTACCAGCACTCTGTTTTACTTAATGTCCCAGTATACAAAGTACAAAAAATTCCGTGCCGAGAAGGGTCTAGCCACGACCGGAGTGTGTGGAATTGCATGTAAAAAACATCATAACCAAGGACTATAAGGTACCAGAAGGTAATTATAATTAATGACCCAAGATGTGTAATGTACTAGCCAAGAGGACCATGGGAGACATTGTATCAAGGGACCTAAAGTGCAAATGCATAAAGATAACCAAGAATCCCAATAACATAAAGAGAGTCTATGGCTAGACCCTTCTCGGCACTGAATTTTTTGTACTTTGTATACTGGGACATTAAGTAAAACAGAGTGCTGGTAGTGTCGATCCACCCCAGTGTGTTGGCTACTCTCCATTTAGGTGTACTTCTTCACCTCTCCCACGATTATAGTGAGACATCATAACCAATACTCTCTACCTCTTCCACGGCTATTTGTTACTTAATTGTGCCAATTGTACCATCCAAACAGCTTCTTTTTCAACACTCCACCTCTCCCACGGCTATTTGGGATTGTGAACAGTGGGTCCTACTGCCATACTATATTCATTTTGGCTTTTTAATATAAATTTACTACTTTGTTCACCTCCCCCACGGCTACTGGTACCTAACACGTATTATCCTTGTCACACTGTATGCCCCCCTTGATTCAGTGGTAGTTGTTTTTAATCTATCTCTTACTGCTGTTTTGCGTGTGTCTTTTCTATAATAAACAATTTGTTTGCATATACACTCGATTGTCCTCCTCTTTCTGCATCTTTGTCAGGATGCAGTACCTAGTAGTGCCCTGAGGGGTTCAGGGGCGCTACATTAGAACTATGGAGCATACACTACCCTGGAATATTCAGACCTCTGTGTTACATTTAGGCAGATTTACCAAACGTTGTCCCTTTTTTTAACACAAATAAATATGGAAAAAATGTACGTGACTTCAGAGATGCAGAATATGCAAAGAATTTATAAACATTTTCCACATATTTTATTTTTCAAGAAGTAGAAAACAAAGTCAGCTGCCGCCTTGAGTTGTCCACAGATGGCAGGATCACGTGCCAGGTGCTGAATATGAAGTATATGAATGCGTCATGGAGCACAGACTGGCTCTTTGCCCATACAGTGCGCTAATATAATAAATCTATCTCATTGTCCAGTGTAATGGCAGCCTATGAGTGTGTGATGTACAATGTAACAAGATGAAATGTTTCATAGACTTTATACAGTTGTCTGTTTTCCTATTACAGCTGGCAGCATCCAACATTCTCACACCCAGTTATACATTTATTCTCAGACCATAATATTGTGAAAAATACATAGAAAGATTCTGAAAGACTTAAGAACACAAATTCATCCCATTATCCCTTGTAGCAATACTGATCCAATGAGTCTTCACAATAAATCCTCCGGTCCTTAGCATCCTATCACAGTGTCCTAAAATAAAAGTTCCAATGGTTCCTTCTCAGTAAGACAGACCCCACAGCCCCTAAACGGAGTGATAGCGCCACAGTCCCTCACTCAGTAGAACACCCCCACAAGTACTGACACTTCAAAAAGACTAAGCTTTGGGGCGACTTGTGGGCCAAGCTCATGCATCGACTGACTACTGGAAAAAAACGGGGAAACTTACATCAGCTTTTTTGTATACAATAGAAACAATAGAAACGGATATGTTGATGGCAAAAATGGATGGATGGATGGATGGATCAAAAAAAAGATGACAATCGGATCCACCATACTAAAGAATATTAGTTTGTTTTGTGCAAATGAGAAAAAACATGTATGAATATTGCCTAATTATAAGTCATACAACGAAACTGAGCGACATTTTTTTAATACTTCAGGAAATCTCATTGTAAGGCCCGTTTCAAACGTCAGTGAAAAACAGTGACGTTTTTCACTGGCGTGTAAAACACACACATGTCCCTGCGTGTGCCGTGAATCACGGCACACGTGGGTTGTCTAAGTGCAATCCGGGCTCCGTTCTCCGTGGCCCGTGATTGCACTTAGCAATCAACTCACCTGTGCCCGCTCCCGCTCTCCGTGGTGCTGAATCCTCCCGCGGTGCAGCACCCGGCCGGCGGTAACCCCTGCAGCAGCTGCTTCCGGATCGGCTGTGTCGTGCATCATTAAGATGCGCGACAGTAATCAGCCGGCTTAGAAGCAGCAGGCAGAACGGGCTGCAGAGGACATCGCTGGACGCCGGGTGAGTTAAAATGTTTATTATTTTAAATGCACGTTTTTTTCTGGCACGTGTTTCACGGACCACACCACTGCGTGGTCCGTGGGACATCAGTGATGCCAGAAAAAAATGGACATGTCTCCGTGCGGCAATCACGCACACGCGGGTACGCCGCACGGAGACACGTGCAGTGAAAAATCACTGACGTGTGAGCAGACCCATTCATTATAATGTGTCTGCGTATGTCAGTGATTCTGGTACGTTTAAAAAAAAGCACAAACGTCCCAGAATCACTGACGTGTGAAAGGGGCCTAAGCTGTTGTTTGTTTTTCAGCTGCAGGCATCCCCTCTCCACAGTATAGAGAATGCTCTACTGATTGATGGTAATATGTCTGCTGGAACCTCCCGTTCTGAAATGCCTCTATAGGATGGAGCGGAGTACACGTATTTGTGGAGCCCCTGAGGCTTCAGTCACCACAGAGGTACTGCATCTCAGCCAGAGGTGTAGTATCCCATCCTGAGGAGGTCATCCACCTGTATGCACACATAAACACACAACAATTCCCTGGACCGTGGTTAGGGAAAGTTGCACCTTTGATGCTCCATTGGAACGTACAGTCAGAGCCAGGCTGGGGGGTGAAGTCTAGTGTGTGGGAGCAGTCTGGGACAGAAAGTTAGAGAGTTGTGAAGGACAAGTGGAGGAGTAAAGACCTGTGGTCTGGAGCTGGTGCAGCTCGACCCAGGCACAAGACAGAAGGGGTCCTAGAGCCCACAGGAAGTGCGCCATACTCCCGTGGCCTCGTTCCACATACAGCATTGGAGTGGAAGGGCTTGGCTGCAGAACGGGGACTGGTCCCTAGACTAGAGGAGAAGAACCAACGTGCTCCTCTAGTAAAACCAGAGGCTGAGGACACATCTAATACCAAAGCCAACTCGCACACGAATCCGCTGGAAGGTGATCATATAGGGCCATGGGATAGAGCTTGAAGCCACTCGACAGGGGCCGCGGACACCGGCTCAGGGCACTGTGTGAGTAGACATGGGACAGGCGGGAGAGAAGTCAGCACAGGAAAATGACCAGGGAGGGAACACTAGAAAGGTACACCGGTCTTGACCTCTGAACTATTCAGGATCGGCTGGAGCCCATCACAGTGAAACCCCAGCACTCCAAAGGTGGTCACTGACTAGTCATGTTACCTTGGAACCTGCTACAGTGAGTAAAAACCTTGAGACTGCATCCCTGTGTCGCTCAGTTATTCGCCTAAGCCTTCGGCCCTGCACCCCCGCCATCTCCTACTACAACCCCCATCTGCTCTGGGGCCCAGCGCTGCCTGTGGAGAGCTGCACCAACCGAGCTGCGTCACCATCTGCTTCAGAGACCCCATCCCACAGCAGCGACACCTATCTTGCCGCATACCACAGGTGGCGTCACGACCTACCATCCCCATCATTTCTACTTTAACTAACACCGCCGGGATAATGAAATCGGGCCTTTCCGCCACCGCAGCGTCCCAGAAATGGAACCACGGCCCGGTAACGAGTAACCCCATGGCCCCAGTGCGGGCATGTCATATGCGCTCCACTACTCTGTACAGTAACTATGGGCTAGTGAAGATGGCCGAGCGTTATATCAGGCAGGTTACATACTGACATAGACTTTTACCTGCGTTTGACGCCTGCAGCTGAAAATCAAACAATAGCTTAGAATTAGATTTCCTGAAACATTTAATAAACATCGCTCAGTTTCGTTGCATGACATAATTAGGCAATATTCACACAACATTTTGTTTTCTCATCTGCACAAAACCAACTAATTTTCATTAGTATTCCGGATCCGGAATCTTTTTTTGGACCGTCCATCCAGTTTTACTATCAACATATTATGCGTTTCTATTCTATAAAAAAAAAAAGCTGATGTAAGTTTCCACAGTTTTTCCTCGATAGTCAGTCAAGGGGGGATATTGGTCCACAAGTCGCCCCAAAGCTGACATGTTACCAGCTCCATCTACATACATAATCGTCAGTTTCTGTAACCCTATTCCATCATGCTTCTTGGAAGTACCAGGTAGCAGATGGTAGTCTGGGTATAGTAGGAGCTGGACCGCTGGTCGCAGGGGATCGTGACAAGGGGCACGGCATTGTCGTGGAGGACAGCCGGTGGCCTTGTACCATCACAGGACTGGGACCAGGGCACGACGGTGTACATAGATCCTAAGTCAGGGAGTAGCTTCAGGCAACCTGACAATTCACATGACGAGAACAGAGCCCTCAAGATCCGCTCTCCACCCACTCCAAAATCGGGGTACTAGCGCAACGAGGGGGATAGGACTTTCCACTAAAACGGTCCAGGAAATCCCAAGCGTGAACCCTGAGAGCAAGCTCCCTCAGTTAGCCACACTGGGGACCGGGACCCGACTAGTTTCAAGCTATAGGGGCCAACTAAGAAGAGAACAAGGTACCAAGGGAAAGGTCACAGATCATCAGGCAACACCAGCAGGAATGGGACCCAAACGTGCTCCCCTCAGCGGCAGCAGTGTCCAGAACTTTGGTTTACTAAGTTGTCGGTGTCAGCTTTATGGACTGAGTGAGTACGCAAGTGACCCTTACCTCCCTAACGGCACATCCCCGTCACTATCACCGAGTCCCGGGGCATTCTCCCCTACCCGTGGAGGGGTTAAACACCTAGCTGCCCACTCCATCGCCACCGGGTACTCCCCAGCTGCAGCGGTGGTACTCCACCTTACCACACACCATGGGTGGCGTCACGAACTGTAGATACACCATTCCCTGTAAATATCCCCTTCATTTGCGTGGCCGCACGACCCCCAGGTCAGGATGCCCCTCGAGCCACCGCAGATCCGGATCCGAGCAGCTCGGCTGCTGACGTGGGTGCGGCACATATGCCTCCAGCCCCCCTTACCAGAACTGTATGCCCCCAGCCCCCCTCACCAGAACTGTATGTTCCCAGCCCCCATCACCAGAACTGTATGCCCCCAGCCCCCCACCAGATCTTTATGCCCTACCCCCTCACCAGTACTATATGCCCCCAGCCCCCCTCACCAGATCTGTATGCCCCAGCCCCCTCACCAGAGCTGTATGCCTCCAGCCCCCCTCACCAGATCTGTATGCCTCCAGCCCCCCAACAAATCTGTATGCCCACAGCCCCACGCACCACTGCTCCTGTCAGCACCACTAAACATAGACAGATGTTCATTTCACCATGATGCGATAGCATCGGGCCTATTTCTAGTAGAATATAAGGGTCAGTGACAAATACTGACAGCACATGGTACAGAAAGGAACATGACTGAGCCCTGACTTCACACCGTTACTCTACAGAGACTCCTTACACAATGATCAGATCTAATCATTTAGATTCCGGCTGTCACTCCTGGAGTGCAGGGGGGTTCCCTCCGCAGCAGCCAACCACGTGGCCCGTGAATGGGGGGATTAGTTCTGTCTTCCCTCATCATCCCTGCCTGGACTGCAGGGGCAATTGCCAATTAAATTAATAGTAAATATTGCATAACTACTGGCTAATTAACAAATATAAGGTTTTCTCATCAAAAAATGCATGGGATATGAGAATTGGAAAATAGAGGAAGATTGTCATAAGACATCAGAAACTTATATAGATAGGAAATGGGAAATAAGGACAGAACAGGAGTATATGACACACAAACTCACTCTCTACTCCTTCTATAACCCTCAAATGAAGTCTGGGTGGGCAGTCCATTATATAACCTTCATGATGTCATAATATCCAGGCAGAGGTGACCATGGTGATGAATCTGTGATGTCATAACATTCTAGAATGTGCTAAGAACAAGCCCTGCAGGTAATGATATTAATTATAATTATGCATAATAAAGTCTATGGGGGTTTATGGAATGTATGGAAATAATACGATGAGTAAATGGTAACACATAAATTAGTGTTTTTATACATATACACTATATGGACAAAAGTATAGGGTTAGAGAATTTGATGACATCCTGGCTCACAATCTCCATTATTCAGCTAACAAACATACTACTCTCCTTCCTCCGCTCCCACGATGTACGGCATCTTCCTCTGTAACCGACGCAAAGGCTGGTGCAGCTGAGATTGACGTACAATGCCTCAAAATACCTTCAAAAATACCAAATGTGTACTTACACACTACACGCACATTGTGTGTTTGTTTGTACGGTTGGAATTTTTTTTTTTAATATCAATAATAAAAATTAATTTGAATGGGGATAAATTTGCTAATTGTTCTAACTCAAAATATCTTCCCGAGTACCCCACCCCACGACACTCAGAAAAGTGGACTGACTAAAAAAAATACACATGGCCTTGTTCCCCTGATAAGCATAAATCTTTCTGTTTGCTGTTCTTCCTGTTATACATGGAAAATCTATCATCACCTTATATGTAAATGTATAAATATCAACAATTTCAAGAGAATTAGTGAACAAATTTCGCCCCTTGACCCTCCATCTCAAATACTTTGCCAACATTTTCCATCTACATCACACAAATGATACAATTTTGTCTGCATTGAGCTACCACTAGAGGGCGCTCATTTTATAGGGACAGACGAAACCTACAATGCTGGCAGCATAAATAGGCCTTATAGTTCGTCTGCCATCATATTATTTACTTTTCATATGTGTCTATCCCACAATTATTTCATGATTGGGATCTTTTTTGTCTTTGAGCCTTTATGTTTTACTGCCCTTTTCCCAAGAGACATATCCTTTTATTTTTAGCTGAGAAAGTCATTTGAGGGCTTTATATTTTGTGTAGTGAATTGTAGTTTTCAGTGACACCATTCACTTTACAATTTAATATACTGAAAAATGACATACCAAGCTTGTAACATTTATATTGGTTGCGAAAAATAGTTAAAAACTTTTGTGAATATAACATTTTGGTATGTGGCACCATTTTCTGAGACTTGTAACTGTAGACCTGAGCTTTCATTTTTATGTACACCATTGTAAAGCACATACGATGTTTCAATATATTTTTATTGAATTTCTTGTGCGTACTGCAGCAACCGATAAATGATATTCTTATGTTTCAACTCTTTTCTTTTTGTATTTAAGATGGGGTAAAATAATGTTATATCTTGATAGATTGGACTGTTACAGACCCCTGATAATAAATGTTTGTGGCTCCGGGCAGTTGTTCATGCGAGGAGCAGGGTGAGAAAACAGGAAGAGACACAGAAATATTGTGCTGTAGTTAGAAAGTAGGTAAACCTATTCCAAGAGCTGACTTCACAGCTACATTGCTGAGTACTGCTGTATAATGTCCTTCATGCTGCTGCTACTTCTAAACATGTGTAAAGCAGAGAAAAGATCAGGAATCCCTCTGTGTACTGTGTATAGGAGACACCATAACAACTTGTCTCTTCCCACTAGATCAGAGACAACTAAAAATTAGAGAGGAGAACACTGGTGAAAAATAAAGGCCACAAGTCATCTTATGGCCAGAAATAGTGTTATTCCTCATGTGTACACACACGACAACTTATTCACTAAATTTCAGAGCCCTGTTCTCTAGACAGCTGGAAGACCCAGCAGTCGGACCCCAGCTGAGTTGGTAATAACCCATGTACGCTACCCGGTGTGCAGTATTCATCGCGGATACGGAGAAGGTCATCACCGGTAAACAACCACACTCAATAAACACATAACATGGGGGTTCTGTCACTGAGACTGGGCTAGGGTAGGAGCTGGGGTGGCCATCATGAGGTATGGGACCTCATTCCCACTAGTTCAGGCACTGGGAGGCAGGGCACCCACAGGGGAAGTTAGGAGCCACCTCACAGACAACAGGTAGTTAGCACCTGAGTCAGGTTGTACTCCGGAACGGGAAGCAAGAAAATTTCTTTATCGCTTCATTGGGGGACACAGGAAACCATGGGTGTATGCTGCTGGGACTAGGAGGTGACACTATGCAAATAAAAAGTTAACTCCTCCCACGTAGTATACACCCACTGACTGGAGCTGAGGAGATCAGTTTTTGCTTAGTGTCCGAGGAGGTTGGACACGCAGGGGCTACTCTCAGCCCTTCAGGTTTGTATTGTTGTGTTTTATTAATGTTTTTCCCTTTGTTTTTCAGACACAGCTCGTCGGGCGACAGGGTGTAATCGCTCACCCTGCTCTCCCACATAGAGACCGGTCGCACAGAAGTGGGGTCCGTCCGCCACTTCCGTTGTCTTCCGTGTCTGTCTGGCAGGACCCTACCCCCCTAACACTCTCAAGACTGTTTGGGGGGCATCCGCACAGAGGGACAGGCGGATGGTCCTTGCCCCCCTCCCCAAAGACTCTCTCGCTCCCGAGCCTGATTGTGGGGTAGGAGGACGAAGACCGTACCCAGGATGGAGAGGTACCCTTCCGGTCTCCCCTAGACTATGCCCGGGACGACCGTCGAGATGTCTTCGCTCGCCTTCCAGGATGGATCCAGGATCACCTCAAGACAAGCCAGGAACTCAGATAAGTAATCCAATCCCCCTCCTTCTTCCCCGTCCCGGGTTATGGGGAGGGATCCCGGGTATAGAAGCCCACAGTCTTCCACCTGGGTCAGGGGTTCCCTTTTTCCCCCCTAGATCCCCTCACCTTAGTCTCCGGCGGCCTGCCCTCAGAAATTTAGCCCCGGTTCCTTGCGGCCCAGCGTTCCCTCCGGCGGCCTGGCCTTAGAAATTAGCCCCCGGCTCCATTGCGGCCCGGCGTCCCCTCCGGCGGCCTGCCCTTAGCAACTTAGCCCCCGGCTCCACTGCGGCCCGGCGCCCCCTCCGGCGGTCTGCCCTTAGAAATTTAACCCCCGGTTCCTCTGCGGCCCGGCGTCCCCTCCGGTGACCTACTCTTAAAATTTAGGCCCCGGCTCCATTGCGGCCCAGCGTCTCCCTCCGCGGCCTACCCTTAAAACCTAGGCCCCGGCTCCTTGCGGCCCGGCGTCCCCTGCGGCCCGGCGTCTCCTCCAGCGGCCTACCGTAATAATTTTGTCCCCGGCTTCATTGCGGCCCTCTGCATTCGCGCGCTCGCCTGACCACGCCCCCAGCCGGGAATTCTGCCCGCGCGCGCGGGCTTTTCAAATTCTTCAGGCTCCCCTGTGCAATCGCCGCCGCCCCCCTCTCTCCTGGCGCCTGACGTCACTTCCGGCGCCGAATCTCCCGGGGAACGCTGCTCCGGCCCACACTTCCAGCCTCCCGGCTCGGTAAGTAACCCCACCGCCGCAGCCTCAGCGTCCCCGCAGACAGCCAGTGCATCCCAGGGCCCCCTCAGTCAGCGCTCCAGGCTGCCCAGCACCACTCGCCTCAGACTCCCGGTCCCGGCAAGATTGTAAAAAAAAAACAAAAAAAAAAAACCCTCAGCAGACCGCAAAACCGGCTCTCCTGTCATTACTCCAGGAGCACCTACACCGGATTCCTGGTGCAGTTCACTTGCAGTGAGCTGTCCCCCCTCTAACATACAGCGCATGGTTATAGAGCGACTTCGGTCCGGGAATATTAACAGCCCCCCCCTTCCTCTACAGGTGCACGATGTCACTCTCCTATACGCACTCCATTTCCAGGGGTATTACAGCGTACTGGGGCCCTATCCACTTCCACCGTCTGTGTTTTTCTTGTGCTCCTGCCTATTTTCCTGTCCCACTACCTAGTGTGTCAGCGTTCCTCACGTAGGGTTCCTATTCGTGGGTTAATGTTTCTCATGTCCTATCTGCGGTCATATACCCGCCTATCACAGGGTCACCGACCCGTCCACTGTTTTAAACCTCAGCCTGTTCACTAGCTAGTGTGCCAGTGTCTCCATTTACCTGTCTACTATACAGTGTGCCAGTAGTACCATGTGTCTGTCCGCTACCCAGTGTGCCAGTGTTTCGCTTACAATGGTCTACACCTGTGTGCCCGTGGCCTTCACCTGTGTGCCAGTGTCTTCTGTGTGCCAGCGTCTTTCTCCCGCTTGTCCACTATCCAGTGTGTCAGCGTCTCTATGCACTGACCTACATCTCCGCGCCAGCGTTTTCCTGTCCCTGTCCACTATCCAGTGTGCCAGTGTCTGTGTACCCCAATAACCAGGTGTCAGTCTCTGTGCCATGCCTGTCTGCCCCAATACACAGATGCCTTCGGGACCCTGCCCTCTATTCAGTTGGCCGGCGTTATTACGCGCATTTGTTTACTCTGGTGTACCAGTGTCCTCTCGAGCCGGCTCTCTATCTAGTGCGCCAGTGTCTCTTTACGCACCTGTTTACACCACCGTACCAGTGTTGTGTGAACCCACCCACGGTTTGGGGGGTCAGGTCTCTAATCGCACCTGTCTGTTTCTGCAGAAAAAAGGAATTTTGTGTATATAGACCATTTCATGCAGCATCCAGATTGACAGTTCCACAAGTCTGTTCACTTGCTTGTGTGCCACGGTCTCTATATGTCGGTACACCTTCCAGGGTGCCAGTACCCTCTATCCAGAGTGTCTCTATGTACCTACCCACCATCCGGTGTGCTAGTGTTTCTTGAATGAGCCCCCTATCTCGTGTACCTGTTGACTATATGCACCTGTATACTACAGCGTGACAAGGATTTGATGAGCCGCGTCAGCATCCACTCTCCAGTGTATCTCTACGCACCTACCCAACATGCGGTGTGCTACAGTTTTCTTGCATGTGACCTCTATCTTGTGTGTCAGCATTTCTATATGCACCTGTACACTACAGCGTGACAGTGTTTTGATGAGCCTGTCCATTAGCGTTTGGACCAGCACTTCTCCGAACCAGAGGCCAGATACGGCAACTGACTTAAGTGCTTTATTCAGCTTTTCCGCTCATCTCTGACCGAGGCGAGAACTCCATCCATCTCTGTCCCATGAGGCAGCACGCAATGTAGATAATGGTGATGAAACCGGTCTTTGAGCGCTAATGATGGATCAGATTCTAAATGTTCTTTTGAAGATTAGGCTTTATTGTTAAAAAGGTAAAGCTCTTGTTATCACTTCACAACGCGTTTCAGCAAGATCCCCTTGCTTTCCTCAGGTGTAACAAGAGCTAATACACATGAAATTTATAGGTGAACAACCCCTTGAGTGGGGCTTATGGGTGTGACATACATACAGATAATTAAACCCATAATTGTTAAAAAGGATTTTTTTGAATAATTTGTTTTAGAAAGATTATTTTTAAATTATTTTTAAAATTATTTTTAAAAAGGAAGTCGGATAAATTTGTAATACATTTCTTAGTAAAATCTCTAAACATAATAAAATGACTAAAACCATAAAACAATTATGTCTATTGGAAAACACGGTTTACACAAGCTTCTTATAAATATATATATAAAAAAATAAAATAAAAATTATAAAAATATATATATATATATGTATTATAATAAAATAAAAATTTTTTTGTTCAACCCTATTTTGCCCTTTACTCTATGCACACACAATACATATGTATATATGCACATATACGCTCACGATTCTATGTGCCCCCCTATATGCATGCATACACATACATCTACCCATACACGCCAACCCTTAACTAGCTTTTTCTTTAAGTATATCCTCCTATTGTTTTATTTTCTAAATTATATAGTCATTATGAATGTGA
Organism: Anomaloglossus baeobatrachus; assembly: GCF_048569485.1. Lineage (NCBI taxonomy): Eukaryota > Metazoa > Chordata > Amphibia > Anura > Aromobatidae > Anomaloglossus > Anomaloglossus baeobatrachus. Next base: position 367,890,623 of record NC_134354.1, on the reverse strand, counting down.
TCATTGTTTGGCAACATTATCTAACATTATATTGTGGCCTTCCGGAGCTAATGTACCCAATTTAAAGATCCAATAGCTCTCCTTTTTAATGAGCTTATTCAATGCCCTTGGATCTTTATTATCAATAGAATCTATTATTGTAAGTTTCATTTTTGGGTCCCTATTGTGTACATTGTTATAATGTCTTGATACACTATGTAAAAGGTATCCATTTTTAATATTGTGCCGATGCTTGTTCAACCTTGCATGTAATTCTTGAATAGTTCTTCCTACGTATTGGATACCGCAGGGGCACTCCAATAAGTAGACTACATATGTGGAGTGGCAATCATACCTTTGTTTTATTGTAAAGGTTTCCCCTGTTGTTTTTGACATATAGGTTTTTTCTCCCTTAGTGATTACCTTGCAGCATAGACATTTCGGTGTATAGCATGGGAAGCATCCCCATTGATTTGGGTTGCTCATCCCAACAGCTATGGATTTTTGAATCATATTACTTGGTGCAATTAAATTGCCCAGGTTCCTATTTTTCTTATATATAATAATAGGTCTATCTGGTATATGATCTATTAATATAGGGTCACTTTTTAATATGAACCAATATTTTTTAATTAGCTTTTCAATATAGGTTCTTGGTTGACAAAATGTGGTAACAAGACTCCATTTGGGCAGTTTGTTTTTTTCTTCCTTATTTATGTCATTCACTAGCTTGGGTTGTACACATATTTTCTGAGTCAGAGGATTTGTTTTTTTGTACGCATCCTGTATTAATTTTTTGGGGTATCCTTTTTCCAAGAATCTTTGTTTCAGTATTTTACATTCATTCATATAGTCTATGTCTATCGTACAGTTTTTTCTGATTCTTCTATATTGCCCATATGGTATATTTTTGACCCATCTCGGTAGGTGTCCACTATTGTATTTTAGATAACTATTTACATCTACTGGTTTGAAATGTGTGGATGTAGTAATTATTCCATTTTCATTTAGATTTATCTGTAAGTCTAGGAATTGGATAGTCTTAGTGGAATATGTGGCTGTAAGCGTTAGGCCCCATTCGTTTCTGTTGATGTCCTCTATAAATTCTGTAATTTCTTCTATTGGGCCTTTCCATATAATGAAGAGGTCATCAATGAAACGACGGTAATGTGCTATATGTTTTTTAAAAATGGAATTCATGATGTAGACGGACTCGAATGCACCCATGAATAGATTGGCGTAGCTTGGTGCGAATCGCGTCCCCATCGCACATCCCCTGATCTGTTGGTAATAGGCACCCTCAAAGGTGAATACATTGTTCTCTAAAATGAATTTTATTGCTTTTAGAAGAAAATTCCTTTGGTCTGCTGAGATTTCCATATCATTTAGTAGTGCCTTTTCAATGGCTGATAGACCCCTGCTGTGTGTAATGTTATTATATAGTGAACATACGTCCATTGTGAGGAGTACACTGTTCCCCAATGGGGGTAGGGCTAATACTTCCCTAATTAATTGGGTTGAGTCTCTTAAATAGGATTCTAACTTAATCACATAATCTTGGAGAAATAAATCCACATAGTGGGATAGGTTACTGGTTATTGAATTAACCCCTGAAATAATTGGACGTCCTGGTGGATTAATCGGGTCTTTATGTATCTTTGGTAGATAATAGAAATAAGGTGTTGAGTATTTTGTAATATCCAAGAATTTTTTCTCTTTTTTATTTAGTATTCCTTTTTGTGAGGCTTCTTTTATAATCACATTATATTCCTCATAGATTTGAGGTGACGGATCTTTGTCTAGGGGTGTATAATAATCATTATCACTAAGAATCTTTTTTCCTTCATCTACATACCATGTTCTATTCATTACTACTACCCCTCCCCCTTTATCTGCTCTTTTTATAATGATATTTTTATTTTCTCGTAATGTTGTAATAGCCCTTTGTTCTTCTTTAGTGAGGTTCTTTTTTGTTACTGTGTTATTGAAGGATCTGATATCCTTCAATATTAATTGTTGAAATGTCTCGATCTGAGATCCTTTATGATGTAGCGGATAAAAATTACTCCCTGAGTTTTTTGGAGCAACATGTTTATTATTCATTTCTGTTTTTGTTTCATTGCTATCCTGTTTTGTTACAGGTTGCTGTTCTAATTTCCCTTTTTCCTCAATTAAGAAGTGTCTTTGGATGGTAATTTTTTTAAAAAATTCATTTAAATCAAGATAAAGTGAAAATGTGTCCAATCCTGCTGTTGGGCTGAAGGATAGGCCATGACTTAAGAGGGATTTTTCCCCATCTGATAAAATATGGTTGGAAATGTTGAAAATCCCGGTTGTGTTTATAGATTTATTATTATTTTTATTATTAATTTTATTTCTATTTTTTGATTCATTTATTTCAGTTGTTTCTGTTTGGCTTTTTTGGTTTTTTACTAATCCATTTGATGATATAAATTTATCTCTGTTATGTGTGCTTGGTTGTCTCTTTAATTCATCTATTGAATTTTTGTTTTTTTCTGAGTGGTTTTCTGATCGTTCATTATTTCTTCCCTGGTTACGTCTAGTTCCTCCTCTGCATCCTCTCCTTCTCTTTTTCTCTTGAAGTGTTGTCCTGGGGCTACCCGAAAATAATGAGTAATTTTCATATTATTTATATTATTTGGTTTATTCTGACTGCTTTCACTTGGGGGGCTGATCGGTTTTTCTATTTTAGGGGGGGAGGTATCTGGTTGTAGGAGGTTATGTGATTCATTATCTCCGTGTATTGTGAATAGAGACAGATCGAGTAACTGAATACTGTTCTCTCCTTCTTCATTAGATTTATTTATATCGTCACTATTTTGTACTCTAGCTATTTTTGTATTGAGGATTTCATCCCTGTCATCGTTAATCCTTTCCATTATGATAGATGATATTGGCGGGATTTCATCCTTTTTTGTAGATGTAGTCCCATTGCGTTTCATGGGGCTGCTGTGATTAGATATTATGTCGGTATCTTGGAAATGTGGTTTTTCCATGGTGGGAGTATCGCATCTTTTACTATTTATTCTGCCATTTTTTAATTTGGATTTGTGAATTTCATAATAGTTCCTCTGTTTTTCCGATGTTAAACAGCTATTGGTTTCTATATTTTTTATATTTTTGGTACTTTTATTTTTATTCTTATTAATTTTTTCTTTATTTAGTTCTCTATTCGTTTTTCCTCTTAAATTTCCCACCATGGAAAAACCACATTTCCAAGATACCGACATAATATCTAATCACAGCAGCCCCATGAAACGCAATGGGACTACATCTACAAAAAAGGATGAAATCCCGCCAATATCATCTATCATAATGGAAAGGATTAACGATGACAGGGATGAAATCCTCAATACAAAAATAGCTAGAGTACAAAATAGTGACGATATAAATAAATCTAATGAAGAAGGAGAGAACAGTATTCAGTTACTCGATCTGTCTCTATTCACAATACACGGAGATAATGAATCACATAACCTCCTACAACCAGATACCTCCCCCCCTAAAATAGAAAAACCGATCAGCCCCCCAAGTGAAAGCAGTCAGAATAAACCAAATAATATAAATAATATGAAAATTACTCATTATTTTCGGGTAGCCCCAGGACAACACTTCAAGAGAAAAAGAGAAGGAGAGGATGCAGAGGAGGAACTAGACGTAACCAGGGAAGAAATAATGAACGATCAGAAAACCACTCAGAAAAAAACAAAAATTCAATAGATGAATTAAAGAGACAACCAAGCACACATAACAGAGATAAATTTATATCATCAAATGGATTAGTAAAAAAACAAAAAAGCCAAACAGAAACAACTGAAATAAATGAATCAAAAAATAGAAATAAAATTAATAATAAAAATAATAATAAATCTATAAACACAACCGGGATTTTCAACATTTCCAACCATATTTTATCAGATGGGGAAAAATCCCTCTTAAGTCATGGCCTATCCTTCAGCCCAACAGCAGGATTGGACACATTTTCACTTTATCTTGATTTAAATGAATTTTTTAAAAAAATTACCATCCAAAGACACTTCTTAATTGAGGAAAAAGGGAAATTAGAACAGCAACCTGTAACAAAACAGGATAGCAATGAAACAAAAACAGAAATGAATAATAAACATGTTGCTCCAAAAAACTCAGGGAGTAATTTTTATCCGCTACATCATAAAGGATCTCAGATCGAGACATTTCAACAATTAATATTGAAGGATATCAGATCCTTCAATAACACAGTAACAAAAAAGAACCTCACTAAAGAAGAACAAAGGGCTATTACAACATTACGAGAAAATAAAAATATCATTATAAAAAGAGCAGATAAAGGGGGAGGGGTAGTAGTAATGAATAGAACATGGTATGTAGATGAAGGAAAAAAGATTCTTAGTGATAATGATTATTATACACCCCTAGACAAAGATCCGTCACCTCAAATCTATGAGGAATATAATGTGATTATAAAAGAAGCCTCACAAAAAGGAATACTAAATAAAAAAGAGAAAAAATTCTTGGATATTACAAAATACTCAACACCTTATTTCTATTATCTACCAAAGATACATAAAGACCCAATTAATCCACCAGGACGTCCAATTATTTCAGGGGTTAATTCAATAACCAGTAACCTATCCCACTATGTGGATTTATTTCTCCAAGATTATGTGATTAAGTTAGAATCCTATTTAAGAGACTCAACCCAATTAATTAGGGAAGTATTAGCCCTACCCCCATTGGGGAACAGTGTACTCCTCACAATGGACGTATGTTCACTATATAATAACATTACACACAGCAGGGGTCTATCAGCCATTGAAAAGGCACTACTAAATGATATGGAAATCTCAGCAGACCAAAGGAATTTTCTTCTAAAAGCAATAAAATTCATTTTAGAGAACAATGTATTCACCTTTGAGGGTGCCTATTACCAACAGATCAGGGGATGTGCGATGGGGACGCGATTCGCACCAAGCTACGCCAATCTATTCATGGGTGCATTCGAGTCCGTCTACATCATGAATTCCATTTTTAAAAAACATATAGCACATTACCGTCGTTTCATTGATGACCTCTTCATTATATGGAAAGGCCCAATAGAAGAAATTACAGAATTTATAGAGGACATCAACAGAAACGAATGGGGCCTAACGCTTACAGCCACATATTCCACTAAGACTATCCAATTCCTAGACTTACAGATAAATCTAAATGAAAATGGAATAATTACTACATCCACACATTTCAAACCAGTAGATGTAAATAGTTATCTAAAATACAATAGTGGACACCTACCGAGATGGGTCAAAAATATACCATATGGGCAATATAGAAGAATCAGAAAAAACTGTACGATAGACATAGACTATATGAATGAATGTAAAATACTGAAACAAAGATTCTTGGAAAAAGGATACCCCAAAAAATTAATACAGGATGCGTACAAAAAAACAAATCCTCTGACTCAGAAAATATGTGTACAACCCAAGCTAGTGAATGACATAAATAAGGAAGAAAAAACCAAACTGCCCAAATGGAGTCTTGTTACCACATTTTGTCAACCAAGAACCTATATTGAAAAGCTAATTAAAAAATATTGGTTCATATTAAAAAGTGACCCTATATTAATAGATCATATACCAGATAGACCTATTATTATATATAAGAAAAATAGGAACCTGGGCAATTTAATTGCACCAAGTAATATGATTCAAAAATCCATAGCTGTTGGGATGAGCAACCCAAATCAATGGGGATGCTTCCCATGCTATACACCAAAATGTCTATGCTGCAAGGTAATCACTAAGGGAGAAAAAACCTATATGTCAAAAACAACAGGGGAAACCTTTACAATAAAACAAAGGTATGATTGCCACTCCACATATGTAGTCTACTTATTGGAGTGCCCCTGCGGTATCCAATACGTAGGAAGAACTATTCAAGAATTACATGCAAGGTTGAACAAGCATCGGCACAATATTAAAAATGGATACCTTTTACATAGTGTATCAAGACATTATAACAATGTACACAATAGGGACCCAAAAATGAAACTTACAATAATAGATTCTATTGATAATAAAGATCCAAGGGCATTGAATAAGCTCATTAAAAAGGAGAGCTATTGGATCTTTAAATTGGGTACATTAGCTCCGGAAGGCCACAATATAATGTTAGATAATGTTGCCAAACAATGATCACATTCATAATGACTATATAATTTAGAAAATAAAACAATAGGAGGATATACTTAAAGAAAAAGCTAGTTAAGGGTTGGCGTGTATGGGTAGATGTATGTGTATGCATGCATATAGGGGGGCACATAGAATCGTGAGCGTATATGTGCATATATACATATGTATTGTGTGTGCATAGAGTAAAGGGCAAAATAGGGTTGAACAAAAAATTTTTTATTTTATTATAATACATATATATATATATATTTTTATAATTTTTATTTTATTTTTTTATATATATATTTATAAGAAGCTTGTGTAAACCGTGTTTTCCAATAGACATAATTGTTTTATGGTTTTAGTCATTTTATTATGTTTAGAGATTTTACTAAGAAATGTATTACAAATTTATCCGACTTCCTTTTTAAAAATAATTTTAAAAATAATTTAAAAATAATCTTTCTAAAACAAATTATTCAAAAAAATCCTTTTTAACAATTATGGGTTTAATTATCTGTATGTATGTCACACCCATAAGCCCCACTCAAGGGGTTGTTCACCTATAAATTTCATGTGTATTAGCTCTTGTTACACCTGAGGAAAGCAAGGGGATCTTGCTGAAACGCGTTGTGAAGTGATAACAAGAGCTTTATCTTTTTAACAATAAAGCCTAATCTTCAAAAGAACATTTAGAATCTGATCCATCATTAGCGCTCAAAGACCGGTTTCATCACCATTATCTACATTGCCTACTCCTGAAGGGGAATCCGGCAAAGAGCTGCTGAGGATCACAGAATCTATCAGTTCACTTTGATTAATCCAGCGGGAGGACGGAGAGCCGACCTGAAAGCTCCAGGATCAAAGGAGTCGGTGAACCAGGAGCCATCAGCGTTAAGCCTCCAGCTCCATCCAGCCAAAAGGATCAGATAACACCAGTTACCACAGCCCCTCAAAACCAGAGGAATTACACGCTCATCACCGAGGTTGTGCGAGGGCGCACAACTAAAGCAGGTGAGCAGCTTCTAACTACACTAATCTAACACAAATACATCGGGTGCTCTTAGATTGCGCTATTGATTTATTTTACAGTGAACCATGAGGCAGCACGGGAACAGCTGTCACATTCAGTGCCAGTACTCCTGATCGATGATCCTGCCCGCTACCCAGGGGGCTAGCGTTTTTCTCCACACCAGAGGCTGGTTACCGTAACAGGTATGTGTTTTCTCTACTCTCGACCCAGGGAGTCGAACAGACTGAGTCACCTAGTGGGTCAGCTTTCTCCCTCATCTCCGACTGAAGCGAGGACTGGGTCTGCAGGGACCCCATGATGCGCCACGGTTGCAACTGTCAATAGGTCGCTCCCCAGTGACCCAGGACTCTCTCCTACTTCAAACCATCCAGTCAGGTGACCAGGAGGTAAGCCAGGGTCCTTTGGACCAGTTCATTGTCGTTCCTTCCTGCACCAGCTATTTACTCACTTCCCAGTGATCTGCATTCATACGTATGGAGTAACCTTGAGGTAAGGCTACACGCGACCATTTACCCGGAGGGTCGTGTGCTTCACTCCCGGCAGCAAGCACGGACCCCATGACGCGGCTCAGCAGCAGCTCTCTTCTGGTCACTTCCCAGCGACTCGAGACTTTCTCCGACCTCGCACATGCATATAAGGTAGCCACAAGGTAAGATTTCTTCTCCCTTGACCATACGTTGGCTCCATCGTTTCATGAAACAGCAGTCATTTTGGTTTCCAAAAGATGTAAGCAGGGTACAACTCTGTAGGCTAACCACTATGTTGTACGTTTTTACTTCCTGCCACCCTCCTCGGGTGGTTCATAGTATTTTTTGGTATCCGCCTATTTTCTGGCTTAGACCAGCCTTGGCTGCGCCCTCCACTAGGGTTCCGGCCAGGTACTGTACATATCCAAATCCATAGGTCGTTACTTACGTTCTCTCTCTTTCAGATAGAGATCAGATTCCGCAGTCCCTTCTCAGTCAACAGATTAAGTTGAGAACCAGACACAGGAGCGTCCAATCATCGATTCCACGGAGGACCAGTTTCCCTAAGGGACTTCTAGTATCCTGAGGGCCCAGTCACTGGGCTCACTCTTCTGGACAGGTTGTAGGTTCCAATGTTTGTCTTCTGTCCTTTTTCCGTAACAGAATCCTCCAGGGAGCCCTGATTACTCAGACCACTGGGTGTCTCCACCCAAACACTCGGCACTACAGCGAGTCGTCTTCACCAACACCTAGACATGACCTGATTCAGTTTTCAGGCCAAGAGGGGTCCTCTTTTCCTCTGGTCCCGGGTCTGCCTCACTTCCCTCGTAGCCTTCTAGATGGCTCGTGGAGATATGCTAGATCTCTCTGTAGTCTCCGCCATACCAGATTCCACGTCCGCTTTCCACCGCTTGGTCGTAGCCGTTTGTGCACCCCTGCACTTTTCAAGCAGGGCTCCTACCAGACCATTTAGACTCCAACTTCCAGGAATAGGCGTCCCTCCCCTGGCCGGCTAGCGTTTAAGCCAACGACTTAGTCCGAGCCTTTCTTGAGGTCCCCCTCAGAAGGGGCCTTCCTTCTCCCACTCCAGGTCATACATCCCAGGTCTTGTGCCTCTTTGTCTTCCTCAGGAGCCGTCCCCCATGGGGGTTCTCCTACCCATGATTCACTCCAATGATAACCCGGTACCCGACTACAGAGTTCGGGTCTCTCCCAGTCACGTTACTGTAGATGCTCGGATTCCCTTCTCGGCCACGTCACAGCGTAAGTCGGTCCTGGGAATTCCTTTGACTCCTTAACCTTGTCATTTTTATCCGGACCTCACAGCTTCCATACACAGGAAAATTATCTCCCGTATTATTTTCCCGCCCGCAGGCTGTTTATTCCACTAGGGTCACATCACTTCCTCGGGTGCTGTGAAACCAACGGGTCAAGTGCCCCTATGGCGGAATTCCCCTACACGCTTCTCGAGTATCCCGACTCCCTTGCAACCTTTTAGGTAGTCGGTTCCCTTTTTAGTCATTCTGCGGCTATAAGGGGCCAAGGCTCCTTTGGCCTCCACCTTCTGGCTCCTACCTCCACCAGGTGCCCTAGTTTTTCGCTCTCTTACAGTTTCAAACGTAGTACCAGGGTCTGTCGAGCCCGACCTATTGCTATCGGTCGCCTTAGACCCTTACCCTTCTTAGGTACAGACCTCAGAGGATGCAGTGTCTCCTTAATCGTCCTATCCCTAGCTCACTTATTTTACACTAGTTCTTAGTACTCTCTAGTACTCTAACGCTTCTCCTATACTTCGGCCTCTGGCCGGGTAGCGTTTTCCTTACGGGGTCTAGGACCAGGTTCTGGTCAAGGAATTTTGTCTCTGCTAACCCTGTTTTCGGGTTTTTTCTCTTCCCACCCTTGGGGACTGCTTTAGGACGTCCCATGGTTTCCTGTGTCCCCCAATGAAGCGATAAAGAAAAGTAGATTTTGGGTACTCACCGTAAAATCTCTTTCTTGGAGCCTTCATTGGGGGACACAGCACCCGCCCTTTTTCTAAGACTTCAATAGATCCGGAATTTTCTGGTATTCAAGTTTCTCCTCGTACTGCTTTTACACAAACTGATCTCCTCAGCTCCAGTCAGTGGGTGTATACTACGTGGGAGGAGTTAACTTTTTATTTGCATAGTGTCACCTCCTAGTCCCAGCAGCATACACCCATGGTTTCCTGTGTCCCCCAATGAAGGCTCCAAGAAAGAGATTTTACGGTGAGTACCCAAAATCTACTTTTTATTGACACGCCCATGGGGTCGGGGATTACTCGTCGCTGGGCCGTGGTGCTTCTCCTGGGACACTGCAGTGGCCTTGCCCGGTTCTGTGACCCCGAGTGTCAATAAAAGGCTGGGCATGGGGCCGATAGGGGTAGTCGTTCCTGACGCCACCTGTGGTGTGCAGCCAGTATTAGCCACCGCTGTGGGACTTCTCTGCTGGGGTGGATGACAATGCAGCTCGGATGGTTCAGCTCTCCACAGGCAGAGCTGTGGCCCCAGGGAGGATGCTGGTGGTAGTAGTCTATAGTGTTGTAACGTTGGGGTGCAGGACTGAGGACGCCGGTAATAACTGGACAACACAGGGCTGTAGTTTCCTTTACCTTTACTGGTCAGTTCTTGTTACAAGCCCGGAGTCTGGTCCAGAGATGATGGTGGTCCGGTCAGCCTGGGAACAGTGAGGAAATGCACCCTCCCGGGTGGCTGGAGGCCTTCCTGGTAGCGCTTTAGTGTATGGGTCTCTGTGGCTTGGAGCCCTACAGTGACCCTTGTCCAAGTTGTCTTTGTCTGTCCTTCACTTATTGCGGGCAGCGCGAGCCTGTCAGCGGAACCGTCTGCTTAGTTGCGGTCCAGGGCTCTATCGTGCTGCTGCACCTTCGGGCTTTCTTTGGGCCAGGGGATGTGAAATCGTCCACCCTCCGGGCTTTACTGATGGGGCTTAAGCACCCCCCAGTGCCCTGTTCCTGCGCTAGGTCCTTAGAGGACTATATCACACAGCTCTCTTCAGCGACCGCATGCACTGCTGTTATCATCTTGTCACCATGGATAATCACAGAAAATCCCATCAGCAGAAAACACACAAGAGTAGTTGGGACCTGAACTGACCGCAATCCCCTATCTGTCAGACTACACTAGAAGTAGCCGTGGAGCATTCCTAAACACACCTAGACGCCACGTCACAGCCGGAGAAACTAACTACACCTCACATTTAGAAATGAGGAAAATTATCTCAGAGTAGTCCCCAAAGAAATAGCAAGCCCCTGACATATAAAGCCAACGGTGATGTAAGAAAACACAATACACAGATAGAAAATATAGATTAGCAAAGGCGAGGCCCGACTTCCTAGATAGAACAGGACGCTATGGATCGCGGAATATGACGCCACTTTTTTGGAACACATTTCTGAATTTTTTGTAACCCCTTAGATAAAAGTAAACCTATACATGTTTGGTGTCTATGAACTCGTATCAACATGAGGTATCACACTGACATCAGTTTTACCATATAGTGAACACGGTGAATAAAATATTCCCAAAATAATCATGCAATTGCATTTTTTTTTGCAATTTTTCCACACTTGGAATTGTTTTGCCATTTCCCAGTACACTATATGGTAAAACTAATGGTTTTATTTAAAAGTAGAACTCATCCCACAAAAAATAAGCCCTCATAAGATTGAAGGAAAAATAAAAACGTTACGGCTATTGGAAGGTGAGCAAAAAAAACAAAAAAAACCCCAGAAAATCGCCTGGGGGTTAAGGGGTTAATAACCACCCTTTGTTTCCTATCACTGAGCCAGTTCTTAACCCAGTTACATATATTTTCTCCTATTCCCATAATTTTCATTTTATGTATCAACCTTTTGTATGGCACTGTATCAAATGTGTTTGAAAAATGCATATAGACGACATCCACTGCATTTCCCTGGTCCAGTCTGGAACTTACCTCCTCATAGAAGCTGATCAAATTAGCTTGATAGGACCGTTCCGTCATAAATTCATGTTGATACTGGATCACGAGGTTATTCATCTTGAGATACTAAGATGGTATCTCTTAGGAAACCCTCTTCGTTTGTACACTCAATAGAGGTTAAACTTATAAGCCTATAATTACCAGGCTCAGATTATGTCCCCGTTTTGAATATTGGCACCACATTTTCTATGTGCCACTCATGTGGTACAGTTTCTGTTATTGTGGAATCTGTGAAGATTAAAAATAATGGACTGTCTATCACCGTACTTAATTCATGCAGTACTCAGGGGTGTATGCCATCTGGGCCTGGAGCTTTATCTAGTTTAGGCCGGTTTCACACGTTAGGGCTGCTTCTCACTTGCGAGTTTCTCGCAGTAGAGCAATGCGAGAAAATCTCGCATTGGAATCGGACACATTAGTGAATGATTCAGCTCGCATTTGCGATTTTTTTCTCAGTCCAAATCGGACTGAGAAAAAAAATCGCAGCATGTTGCTTTTTTGCGAGTTTCTACTGCGAGTCTCTCCAATGCAAGTCTATGGGAGCGTGTAAAAAATCGGATGTCACGGGACGGCACTCACACCATCCTAGTGACATCCGATTTTCTAAATACATTTCTCGCATGTTTCCTAAAACATTGGAAACGAGTGATGTCTCACAATGTTTGTCAATCACTATTCTCTGTCAGTCGGTCTGTCCCTCTCGGTCTCTATTCTCTCTCTGTCGGTCGGTCGGTCGGTCACTATCTCTGTCCCTCACTCTCTGTCCATGTCGGTCTATCCCTCTACCCCCCTCTCTCATACTCACCGATCCCCGATCATCAGCGCGGCGCTGCACGGCGTTCACACTGCTCCAGCGGCTTCTACTCTTTTGAAAAAGCCGGCCGCTCATTATTCAATCTCGTATTCCTGCTTTACCCGCCCACGGCACCTATGATTGGTTGTAGTCAGGCACGCCCCACGCTGAGTGATAGCTGTCTCACTGCAACCAATCACAGCAGCCGGTGGGTGTGTCTATGCTGTGCATTAAAATAAATAAATAATTTAAAAAAACGGCGTGCGGTCCCCCCCAATTTTATTACCAGCCAGATAAAGCCATACGGCTGAAGGCTGGTATTCTCAGGATGGGGAGCTCCACGTTATGGGGAGCCCCCCAGCCTAACAATATCAGCCAGCAGCCGCCCAAAATGGCCGCTTCAATTAGATGCGACTGTTCTGGGGCTGCACCCGGCTCTTCCCGATTTGCCCTGGTGCTTTGGCAATTGGGGTAATAAGCAGTTAATGGCAGCCCATAGCTGCCACTAAATCCTAGATTAATCATTGCAGGCGTCTATGAGACACCCCCAATGATTAACCTGTAAATTAAAGTTAATAAACACACACAGTGAAAAAATCCTTTATTTGAAATAATAAGCAATAACAAAGACCCTCGTTCACTACTTTATTAAGTACCCAAAAAACCCATCCTTGTCCAACGTAATCCACGGAGGTCCCTCGTCGCTTCCAGCTCTGCTACATGAAGGTGACAGGAGCTGCAGAAGACACCGCCGCTCCTGACAGCTCCACGCAGCAACTGAGGTGAGAAGCGCGATCAGCTGATGTCAGTCAGGTTACTCGCGGCCACCGCTGGGTCCTCTAACAGTGACAGCAAGTCACCCGAGTGACAGCAATGAAGTCACAGGTGAGTTGCGGTCACGGGGGGAGGATCCAGCTTGCCACGGGTAACCTGAGTGACGGCAGCGCTAATCGCGCTGCTCAATTCAGTCACTCAGGGGATTAGTGGTCACCGGTGAGTTCTTCACGGGTGACCGCTAATCAGGACGCGACACAGACAGAGCCACGGGATGACAATGAAGTCGGGTGAAGTTCACTCGAGTTCATTCTGACCGTGCGGCTCTGTCTGTGTCTGCTGTCATCTGCCATTCAGCTCTGCTACATGGGTGTCTGTGTCTGCTGTCAGCGGCCATGTAGCAGAGCTGAATGGCAGATGACAGCTGCTGAGAAAAAAAAGGATCACATACGCATCACACACGCATTGTACACGCACTGCAATCATGAGAAAAATCTCAAGATCGCAGTGCAGTTGCATTGCACTCTGACCTAACGTGAACTAAAATCAGCCGAGTTATTTTCAGCCAACTCGGACCGATTTTACTCGCATAGATGTGTTTCCAGCCTTAGTGAAAAACACAGATGTGATTCACGACACGTGGTTTCTACATGTGCTATCCGTGATCAGTGATAGCACATGGAGATAAACTCACTTGTCCTTGCTCCTGCTCTCCGTGGTGCTGAAGTCTCCCAGATGATGTGTCCGGCCACTGTGTCTCTCACCACTGCAGCTATTTCCGGGTCAGCTATGCGGTGCATAAATGCATATGCATGAGAATAATGAGCCGGCTTGTTAGCAGCAGAGAGCAGCGGCTGAAGACAGCGTTGCTGGAGAAGGTGAGTTTAAAAAGCTTTTTATTTTCAATGTACGTGTTTTTCTGGTATGTGTTTCACAGATCACAACATAGTGTGGTCCATGGGACATCAGTGATGCCAGAAAAAAAACAAACATGTCTCCGTGCGGGAATCACGGACATATGGGTATGCCACACAGAGACACGGTCAGTGAAAAATCACTGATGTGTGCGCAGACAGATTAGTTTTAATAGGTCTGCATATGTCCGTGATTCTGGTATGTATAAAAACAGTAACATACGTACCAGAATCACTAACGAGTGAAAGAGGCCTTAGTTATTTTGAGGCATCAACTTACTTCTTGCTGGGTTAAGCAGGTGACATTTAATGAGGAATTTATGGTATCCCTGAACATGTCATCTGTCATGGAATGTTCTTATATAAATAATGTAGAAAATAAAAGAGTTATGGGATGTGTATCTCCAGAAACCTGACCTGGGCACAATGTACTGGATACTACGATGTATTGGGCACTATAATTGCTAATTTGCATCTTCACTCTTAACATCCATTGCTAATTATTTCTGGAAAACTCCCATGGAGACAAAAACACTACACTCATATATGAATTGCCAAGGGGATGTAATCTCCAAAATGGGGTCTCTTAAGGGGTTTTTTTTTTGCTTTTCTGGCACTTTGGGACTCTTTCTGCAAATTAAGTCTGCAATGTAGGAAAATCTGCACTCCAAAAGTCAAATAACGCTCCTTCCCTCCCAAGTTTTGCTGTGTTCCCACGCAATACTGTACAATCACATATAGGGTATTGCCATGTTCAGAAGAATTTGCGCAACAATTATGTTGTCAATTTTACCTATTTACCCTTGTGAACATTTAAACTCTGGGGCTAAAACACCATTTTAATGGTAAAAATTATTTTTTTCTACACCACCCAATGGTATAAAATTTTATGAAGCATATGGTTTCAATAATATGCTCACTGCACCGCTAGATGATTTCATTAAGAGGTAGTTTGTAAAATGGGGCCACTTCAGGGGGTTCTGCTGTCCTGACACCTTAGAGATGTTAAAAAATGTACGGCTGGGACACTATGATGTGAACAAGGTGCAATACTCAAAAATATACAACTAAACAATAGGATAAAGAGTTGCACACCAGTCACAATGTATAGGGGAATAATGAAAAGCAAACTGCTATGGGAATACTAGACTGAAAAATACAATGGACTATCTGAAAAAAGTGAAAACATGAAAATGGTATGTGCATAACTGCTATGAATAATAGGAATGAGAGATGTTTAGCCATTGTATTGATCAATGCAAAGGAGCCCAAAATCTTAATTAGTATGCATTTTCTGTCTGAGAACACTGCCCCACCCATAGCCATGTGTCTTATTTCACATATATAGCTTGGTCCTTTGCTTCCCATACAGAGCAAGTTTTTTAACTGTAGGTGAGGTCACACCTAGGATAGGGACCCTAAAAATAGAGATTACCTTGGCGTTTGGTTTGGGGCTCCTTTGCATTGATCAATACAATGGCTAAACATCTCTCATTCCTATTATTCATAGCAGTTATGCACATACCATTTTCATGTTTTTCACTTTTTTCAGATAGTCCATTGTATTTTTCAGTCTAGTATTCCCATAGCAGTTCTGCTTTTCATTATTCCCCTATACATTGTGACTGGTGTGCAACTCTTTATCCTATTGTTTACCTTAGAGATGTGACATGGCATCCGCAAGCCATTCCAGCAATATCTGCACCGACGACATGGTGCTTCTTCCCTTCCGAGCTTTCCAATGTGCCTGAAAAGTAGTTTCCGACGACCACGTATAGGGTATTGGCGTACTCAGGAAAAATTAGTAACACATTTTATGGTCCAGTATTTCCTGTTACCCTTTTTAAAATTAAAAATGTGAACCTTCAACATCAATTTAATTGAAAAAAAATGTGTAATCTTTTATTTAATGGCACAATATTATAACATTTTCTGAAGCATCAATGGTTTAAAGATGCTCACCACACCTCTAGATAAATTCCTTGATAAGTGTAATTTCCAAAATGGGGTCATATTTGGGGGGGTCTGATGTTTTGCAACCTACGCGGCTCTCCAAGTGCGACATGCCAGCAGCAATTTATTCCAGGCAGTTTCGAATATCAAACATCAAATAACGCTCCTTCATTTTCAAGCCCTGCCATGTGCCCAAACAACAGTTTTTGACATTATATGGGGTAACCCTGTACTCCCAATACCCTTCTGAAAATGAACAATTTGACGGTAAAATAACATTTTTTGGGGAAAAACAATAATGTTTAATTTGCACTGTCCAACGATTTAAAATTCTGTTTAGCACCTGTGAGTTGAGAATGCTCACCACACCTCTAGATACATTTTTTTGAGGGGTGTAGTTTCCAAAATGGGATCACTTGTGCAGAGTTTCCACTGTTTAGAGAGATCAGGAGCTTTGCAAAAGCGACATGGCATCCGATATCTATTCCAGTCAATTCTTAGCTCCAAAAGTCAAATGGTGCTTCTTCCTTTTTGAGCCCTACCCTGCACCCAAACAATAGTTTTCCATTACATATGGGGTATCAGTGTACTCAGGGAAAATTGCACAACAAACTGTATGTCCCATTTTCTACTGTTACATTGGGGAAAATGAAAAATGTGGGGCTAAAGAAATCTTTTTTCGGGGAAAAAGGTATTTTTCCATTGTCACGATTCAATATTGTAAAATTCTATGAAACAACTATGGGTTCAATGTGCTCATCAAACCTCCACATAAATTCCTTTAGGGATCGAGTTCCTAAGATGGGGTCATTTGTTGAGTGTTTCCCCTGATTAGGCACATCGGGGGCTCTACAAATCAGACATAGCAAACCCAAAATAAGAATAATATTAACATATACCCTACTGTAACTAATAAATAAAAGCATAGTGCATAAAAAATAAACATAGGGTACTTAGTAAACACAATTTTATCAAAAAAGCGTACAGCCATCCCACTGCGACAAGGTGTACCCAAATCGGGACGGTACATACACGCTCTAATATTAAAACCTTGCCATGTGTCAACAGACATCAATCTAAATAAGGGCAGAGAATGGCTGGGTCCTGACTGTATGCACACAGCCATGGGATGCAATGGATGAAATGCTCACCTCACTGGAAATGGGAGCCACACCCTATTTGTACTAAGTACAAAACACTAAAGAAAAAAACAAAAAATGAGCCAGAGCGTTAGCTGGTATACTGCACATTTTAAGTGTATGTTCACACTCGCCATAAGAAAAAAAAAACAAAATAAGAATATTAACAACTATACCAACTCACACTCCGGCTCATTTTTTTGGTTTTCTTTAGTGTTTTGTAACCAATACAAATAGGGTGTGGCCCCCATTTCCAGTGAGCTGAGCATTTCATCCCATGGCTGTGTGTCCTGTTGGGACCCAGTCATTCTCTGCCCTTATTCAGATTGATGTCTGTTGACACATGATGAGGTTTTAATATTAGAGAGTGTAGGTACCGTTCCGATTTGGGTACACCTTGTCGCGGTGGTTTGGCTTTACGCTTTTTTGATCAAAATTGTGTTTAGTAAGTACCCTATGTTTATTTACACTACAGTTCAAAAGTTTAGAGTGACTTAGATATTTCCTTATTTTTGAAAGAAAAGCACATTTTTTTTCAATGAAGCTAACATTAAATGAAACAGAAATACACTATACGTTAATGTGGTAAATGACTATTCTAGCTTCAAATTGTCTCTCCAGGAAAGGAGACAAACTCTAGCGCCACCTATTGGAAGTAGCAATCCTAAAAGTCAAAAGTGGCCTTCTGACAAGCCTTTTCATATGACTTAGGATATATGCTAGATCAGAATCCCAGTTTGCAGAGACGGTGTTTCGGGGTGATTGCCCCTCGTCAGTGAAAAATATGGGTAACTGATCTGGCTTATGAGAAGCTAATGGGGGACCACGGGGGAAGACTATCCTCCTTATGGAGACCTGACAAACCAGTCTGGCTGTCAGTGGTAAGGGGACTTATAGTTGCAATGCCCCTCTGGGAATTATTCAAATTGTCTCTCCAGGAAAGGAGACAAACTCTAGCGCCACCTATTGGAAGTAGCAATCCTAAAAGTCAAAAGTGGCCTTCTGACAAGCCTTTTCATATGACTTAGGATATATGACAGATCAGAATCCCAATTTGCAGACACGGTGTTTCAGGGTGATTGCCCCTCGTCAGTGCAAAATATGGGTAACTGATATTCTAGCTTCAAACGTTTTTAATGCAATATCTACATAGGTGTATAGAGGCCCATTTCCAACAACCACCACTCCAGTATTCTAATGGCACATTGTGTTTGCTGTGTTAGAAGGCTAATGGATGTTTAGAAATCCCTTGAAAACCCCTGTGCAAGTATGTTAGCACAGCTGAAAACAGTTTTGCTGATTAGAGAAGCTATAAAACTGACCTTCCTTTGAGCTAGTTGAGAATCTGGAGCATTACATTTGTTGGTTCTATTAAACTCTCAAAATGGCCAGAAAAAGAGAACTTTCATGTGAAACTCGACAGTCTATTCTCGTTTTTAGAAATAAAGGATATTGCATGCGAGAAATTGCCAAGAAACTGAAGATTTCCTACAACGGTGTGTACTACTTCCTTCAGAGGACAGCACAAACAGGCTCTAACCAGAGTAGAAAGAGAAGTGGGAGGCCCCGCTGCACAACTGAGCAACAAGACAAGTACATTAGAGTCCCTAGTTTGAGATATCGACGCCTCACATGTCCTCAACTGGTAGCTTCATTAAATAGTACCCGTAAAACGGTAGTGTCAATGTGTACAGTGAAGAGGCGACTCTGGGATGCTGGCCTTCTGGGCACAGTGGCAAAGAAAAAGCCATATCTGAGACTGGCTAATAAAAGGAAAAGATTAATATGGGCAAAAGAACACAGACATTGGACACAGAAAGATTGGAAAAAAGTGTTATGGACAGATGATTCGAAGTTTGAGGTGTTTGGATCACACAGAAGAACATTTGTGAGACACACAACAATTGAAAAGATGAAGGAAGAGTTCCTGACACGGTAATGTGATGGTCTGGGGTTGCTTTGGTGCCAGTAAAGTGGGAGATTTGTACAAGGTAAAAGAGATTTTGAATAAGGAAGGCTATCACTCAATTTTGCAACGCCATGCCATATCCTGTGGACAGCGCTTGATTGGAGCCAATTTCATCCTATAACAGGAAAATGACCCAAAGCACACCTCCAAATTATGCATGAACTATGTAGGAAGAAGCAGGCAGCTGGTATTCTATCTGTAATGGAGTGGCCAGCCCAGTCACCAGATCTCAACCCTATTGAGCTGTTGTGGGATCAGCTTGACCGTATAGTACGCAAAAAGTGCCCATCAAGCCAATGCAACATGTGGGAGGGGCTTCTGGAAGCATGGAGTGAAATATCTCCAGATTGCCTCAGCAAATTAACATCTAGAATGCCAAAGGTCTGCAAAGCTGGAATTGCTGCAAAGGACCATTCTGTGACGAAAGAAGGACCATTCTGTGACGAAAGCAAAGTTTGAAGGAGAAAATTATTATTTCAAGTAAAAATCATTATTTCTAACCTAGTCAATGTCTGGACTATATTTTATATTCATTATGCAACTAATAAAATAAATAAAAGTGTGATTTTTCATGGAAAAGACAAAATTGTCTGGGTGACATCAAACTTTTGAACTGTAGTGAATATACACTATCCTTTTATTTATTTGTATTTATTAGTTATAGTAAGGTATATGTTAATATTATTCTTATTTTGGGTTTTCTTTGTCATATGATTAGTGTGAACATGCACTTATAATGTGCACTATACCAACTCACGCTCTGGCTCATTTTTTTTTTATTTTTCTTAAATCAAACATAGCGTCCACTGTCTATTTCAGACAATTTTGCGCTCTAAAGTCAAATGGTGCTCCCTCCCATCCGAGCCCTGCCATGCGCCCAAACAGTAGTTTTACACCACATATGGCGTATCAGTGTACTCAAGAGAAATTGCACAACAAATTGTACAGTCCACTTTCTCTTGTTACCTTTCTAAAACTGAAAAAATGAGGCTAAAGCAACATTGCAAGTTTTCTTGGAGCACAAGCACTTTTGAAAATTGATTGCATTTGTCAAGTTTATTCTGAGTAGTCACTGAGCAATGGATCCACTGCAAAAGTGAAGCAGGTAAAATGTAATTTAACATTACTAGATGAAGAATAAAACAGAGTCTTGTTATTTTAATGGTTTAATTCCACCTCAAACATTAACAGTCTGTTCTGCATGTACACCAAAACAAGAGAAGACATTCATTAACTAATTCCTGCAAATCAATTCAGGCCAGCTCTAGCTGACGACTCTTCAGGGGGGAGAGATTGCGGTTGGTGGTGCGGTTGAAAGTGTCCACTGTTGCAACATACTGCCCCACAGGAAGGATGAGCTTTCGACGACTATCTACACACTTCTTGTCAAGACTAAGAGAATTTTCCTTACACTTGATGTCGGCTTCTATACGAGCAAGATGTTTGTAAAGAGCATCCAAGGCATCTCTGCAGGAATAGAATGGGCAATTAATCCAGTTGGACTACTGAATATGACTGTGTGAAGTTATTTCGAGACTAGCATTACTTAGGCTCTTAAGGGAAAATGATTCTAAGGGACAGTCATCACTGCTAATTGTATTGAGAACTTTCGTAATAACATCTACTGGATTTTCTGACTACGAGACACTCTGGCTATAATGTGGGCTTTACACGAGACGAGCTATCGTGTGATGCATCGTCGGGGTCACGGTTTTCGTGACACACATCCGGCATCGTTCACGACGTCGTCTCGTGTGACTCCTCCGAGCGACGCAGAATTGCTCACAAATCGTGAGTCGTGTACTCGTCGCTGAGTTTTAAAAAATTGTTTATTTAACATTGCGCCGGTTGTTCATCGTACCCAGGGTAGCACACATTGCTCCGTGTGACACCCTGGGGACGATGAACACAGCTTACCTGTGTCCCGCGGCACCCGCCAGCTATGCTGAAGGAAGGAGGTGGGCGGGATGTTTACGTCCCGCTCATCTCTGCCCCTCCGCTTCTATTGGCCGGCGGCTGTGTGACGTCGCTGTGACGCCGAACGTCCCTCCCCCTTCAGGAAGAGGATGTTCGCCGCCCACATCGAGGTCGCTCAGCAGGTAAGTACGTGTGACGGCGGTTTAACGACTTTGTGCGACACGGGCAGTGATTTGCCCGTGACGCACAAACGACGGGGGCGGGTACGATCGCTGGTGCAATCACACGATAGATCGTAACGTGTAAAGCCCACATAAGACACACCCGCGTTTGAACAACAAAAAATAGGAAAAAATATTAAAACTACCTTGGTGATGAAAAGATGTGGCGGATGTATTATCACTCTTGTTTGTGCTCATTTCTTGGTGCTCTAGGGTTGAACAGGGGGTGGAGTGGGGGGGGATTTATTCCAGGGGTGGGACGGTGGCTCAGTGGTTAGCACTGCAGTCTTGCAGCGCTGGGGTCCTGGGTTCAAATCCTACCAAGGACAACATCTGCAAGGAGTTTGTATATTCTCCCCGTGTTTGCGTGGGTTTCCTCTTGGTACTCTGGTTTCTTCCCACACTCCAAAGACATACAGATAGGGAATTTAAAGTGTGTAAAGTGCTATGGAGTTAATGAAAAAAGTTTGTTTAAAAGAACTGAAAGTCCTCAGTAGTTGATACCTTTTAATGGCTAATTGAAAAGATGGTAATAATAGCAAGCTTTCCAGACTACTCAGGTCTCTTCATCAGGCATGGTATAACACAAATATATGGTATAACACATGTGTTATACTGAGCCTGATGAAGAGACCTGAGTAGTCTGGAAAGCTTGCTATCATTACCATCTTTTCAATTAGCCATTAAAAGGTATCAACTACTGAGGACTTTCAGTTCTTTTAAACTTGTGTTATACCATGCCTGATGAAGAGACCTAAGTAGTCTGGAAAGCTTGCTATCATTACCATCTTTTCAATTAGCCATTAAAAGGTATCAACTACTGAGGACTTTCAGTTCTTTTAAACTTGTGTTATACCATGCCTGATGAAGAGACCTGAGTAGTCTGGAAAGCTTGCTATCATTACCATCTTTTCAGTTAGCCATTAAAAGGTATCAACCACTGAGGACTCTCAGTTCTTTTAAACAAACTTTTTTTTATCTATACTGGCTAACACGGTACAAAGATATATTTTACCTGTGTGGAATTAATGGCGCTATACAAGTGAATAAATATTGATATTATTATCCCAAAGCAGTAAAGGATGGTTGTATCAAAAAATGTTTTTTTTAAGTGTGGGGCATGTCATTGCAAATGCTGTAATTTTGCAAAAAAATCAAAAACCTTTTCTTCTATGTCCAATAACAGTGTGTACAACATTAATACATTTCTTAATTGTAACACTGATCATGTTGTATACTTGATTGAGTGCCAGGCATGTTGTATACAGTATATTGGTTGTACAATTGGTCTGCTAATGAAACGCATACGTAAGCACTTATCAGATATACCGAATGCTTTTTCAGGAAGGACATCAGCAGTGTCCAAACATTTTTCATCAGTACATAACGGAGATGTCAGCTGTTTTAGCTTTGTGGGCATTGAAAAAGTCTCTAAACCATCAGCTTTTGTCTGAGGGATAGACTCTTCTTCAAAGTATAAGGCTATGTGTGCACGTGTGCGCTCTGCACCGCACCTAAAAGGTGCGCTTCAGAGCGCAGCTGAAAAGCTCCGTTCTGAAGCGCATGGTGCCAGCAGAGAACGTGCGCTCTGCATGCAGCTCCTGCCATAGACAGAGCAGGGGCTGCCGGCAAAGCGCACGGAAGAAGTGACATGTCACTAACAAATTGCATTGTTCACCAATTTAATAAGCCCGAAAAAGCCCTCCATGTCCGGCGTACTCCAGGATGGTCCAGCGTCGCTTCCAGCTCTGCTGCATGAAGGTGACCGGAGCTGCAGAAGACACAGACGCTCCTGTCAGCTCCACAGAGCTAATGAAGGGAATAGCGCAATCAGCTGAGCTGTCACTGAGGTTACTCGCGGCCAACGCTGAATACAGCTGATCGCGCTATTCCCTTCATTAGCTGCGTGGAGCTGTCAGGAGCGGATGTGTCTTCTGCTGCTCCGGTCACCTCCATGCAGCATAGCTGGAAGCTACGCTGGACCATCCTGGAGAGGGCTTTTTCGGGCTTATTAAATTGGTGAACAAGGCAATTTGTTAGTGTTTTTTTTTCTAATAAAGGATTGTTTGGGTGTGTGTGTTTATTTAATGTAATTTACAGATTAATCATGGAAGGTATCTCGGAGAGACGCCTGACATGATTAATCTAGGACTTATTGGCAGCTATGGGCGTCCAATAACTCCTTATTACCCCGATTTGCCAACGCACCGGGGCAAATCGGGAAGAGCCGGGTACAGTCCCAGAACTGTCGCATATAATGTATGCGGCAATTCTGGGCGGTTGCTGACTGATATTGTTAGGCTGGGGGGCTCCCCATAACGTGGGGCTCCCGATCCTGAGAATACCAGCCTTCAGCCGTATGGCTTTATCTGGCTGGTATTAAAATTGTGAGGGACCGCACGCCGTTTTTTTTAATTATTTATTTATTTATTTTACTGCACAGTATAGACACGCCTACCGGCTGCTGTGATTGGGTGCAGTGAGACAGCTCTCACTCAGCGTGGAGGGCGTGTCTGACTGCAACCAATCACAGGCGTCTGTGGGTGGGGAAAGCAGGGAATACGAGATTGATTAATGAGCGGCCGGCATATTCAAAGTAATTGTTGCCGCGTATTCTCTGCACAGCTGTTCCTCGCCGCGCTGGTGATCGGGGAGCGGTATGAGCCGGGGAAGAAAAGAAGGGAATTTTGTTTACTTACCGTAAATTCCTTTTCTTCTAGCTCCTATTGGGAGACCCAGACAATTGGGTGTATAGCTTCTGCCTCCGGAGGCCACACAAAGTATTACACTTTAAAAAGTGTAACCCCTCCCCTCTGCCTATACACCCTCCCGTGGATCACGGGCTCCTCAGTTTTAGTGCAAAAGCAGGAAGGAGGAAAACTTATAAATTGGTCTAAGGTAAAATCAATCCGAAGGATGTTCGGAGAACTGAACACCATGAACCAAAAGAACAATTCAACATGAACAACATGTGTACACAAAAGAACAACCAGCCCGAAGGGCACAGGGGCGGGTGCTGGGTCTCCCAATAGGAGCTAGAAGAAAAGGAATTTACGGTAAGTAAACAAAATTCCCTTCTTCTTTGTCGCTCCATTGGGAGACCCAGACAATTGGGACGTCCAAAAGCAGTCCCTGGGTGGGTAAAAGAATACCTCGATAAAAAGAGCCGAAACGGCCCCCTCTTACAGGTGGGCAACCGCCGCCTGAAGGACTCGCCTACCTAGACTGGCGTCTGCCGAAGCATAGGTATGCACCTGATAGTGTTTCGTGAAAGTGTGCAGACTAGACCAGGTAGCTGCCTGACACACCTGCTGAGCCGTAGCCTGGTGCCGCAATGCCCAGGACGCACCCACGACTCTGGTAGAATGGGCTTTCAGCCCTGAAGGAAGCGGAAGCCCAGAAGAACGGTAGGCTTCAAGAATCGGTTCCTTGATCCACCGAGGCAAGGTTGACTTGGAAGCCTGCGAACCCCTACGCTGGCCAGCGACAAGGACAAAGAGCGCATCTGAACGGCGCAGGGGCGCCGTGCGAGACACGTAGAACCGGAGTGCCCTCACTAGATCTAATGAGTGCAAATCCTTTTCGCATTGGTGAATTGCATTAGGGCAAAATGAAGGTAAGGAGATATCCTGATTGAGATGAAAAGGAGATACCACCTTAGGGAGAAATTCCGGGACAGGACGCAGAACCACCTTATCCTGGTGAAAAACCAGGAAGGGGGCTTTGCATGACAGCGCTGCAAGCTCCGACACTCTTCGGAGTGATGTAACTGCCACCAGAAATGCCACCTTCTGCAAAAGACGTGATAAAGAGACATCCCGCAGCGGCTCGAAAGGTGGTTTCTGAAGAGCCGTTAGCACCCTGTTAAGGTCCCAGGGTTCCAGCGGACGCTTGTAAGGTGGGACTATGTGGCAAACTCCCTGCAGGAACGTGCGGACCTGCGGAAGCCTGGCCAGGCGCTTTTGAAAAAATACTGAGAGCGCCGATACTTGTCCCTTGAGAGAGCCGAGTGACAAACCCTTGTCCATTCCGGATTGAAGGAATGAAAGAAAAGTGGGTAAGGCAAACGGCCAGGGAGAAAAACCATTATCAGAGCACCAGGATAAGAAGATCCGCCAAGATCTGTAATAGATCTTGGCGGACGTTGGTTTCCTGGCCTGTCTCATAGTGGCAATGACATCCTGAGATAATCCTGAAGACGCTAGGAGCCAGGACTCAATGGCCACACAGTCAGGTTGAGGGCCACAGAATTCAGATGGAAAAACGGCCCTTGTGACAGCAAGTCTGGGCGGTCTGGAAGCGCCCACGGTTGACCCACCGTGAGATGCCACAGATCCGGGTACCACGATCGCCTCGGCCAATCTGGAGCGACGAGAATGGCGCGACGACAGTCGGACCTGATCTTGCGTAACACTCTGGGCAGCATCGCCAGAGGAGGAAATACATAAGGCAGTCGAAACTGCGACCAATCCTGAACTAATGCGTCCGCCGCCAGAGCTCTGTGATCTTGGGACCGGGCCATGAATGCCGGGACTTTGTTGTTGTGTCGTGACGCCATGAGATCGACGTCCGGCGTTCCCCAGCGGCGACAGATCTCTCGAAACACGTCTGGGTGAAGAGACCATTCCCCCGCGTCCATGCCCTGACGACTGAGAAAATCTGCTTCCCAGTTTTCTACGCCCGGGATGTAAACTGCGGAGATCGTGGAGGCTGTGGCTTCCACCCACTGCAGAATCCGCCTGACTTCCTGGAAGGCCTGACGACTGCGCGTGCCGCCCTGGTGGTTGATGTATGCGACGTCAGTGGCGTTGTCCGACTGTATACGGATCTGTCTGCCCTCCAGCCACCGATGGAAAGCCAATAGGGCTAGATACACTGCCCTTATCTCCAGAACATTGATCTGAAGGGAGGACTCTACCGGAGTCCAGGTTCCCTGAGCCCTGTGGTGGAGGAAAACCGCTCCCCACCCTGACAGGCTCGCGTCCGTGGTGACCACAGCCCAGGTTGGGGGTAGGAAGGATTTTCCTTGCGATAGAGAATTGGGAAGGAGCCACCACTGAAGAGACGTCTTGGTTGCAAGGGACAGAGAGACGTTCCTGTCGAGGGAAGTCGACCTCCTGTCCCATTTGCGGAGAATGTCCCATTGGAGTGGCCGCAGATGGAATTGCGCGAACGGCACTGCCTCCATCGCTGCCACCATCTTCCCCAGGAAGTGCATGAGTCACCTCAAGGGGTGTGACTGACCCCGAAGAAGAGATTGCACCCCTGCCTGCAGAGAAAGCTGTTTGTCCAGCGGTAGCTTGACTACCGCTGACTGTGTATGAAACTCCATCCCGAGGTAAGTCAGTGATTGGGTCGGTGTCAACTTGGATTTTGGGAAGTTGATTATCCACCCAAACTGCTGGAGAGTCGCCAGAGCGACGGTAAGGCTGTGTTGACACGCCACCCGAGAAGGTGCCCTGACTAGGAGATCGTCTAAGTAGGGAATCACCGAGTGGCCCTGAGAGTGTAGAACCGCCACAACGGATTCCATGACTTTGGTGAACACCCGTGGGGCTGTCGCCAGGCCGAAAGGCAATGCCACGAACTGAAGGTGTTCGTCCCCGATGGCGAAACGCAAGAAGCATTGATGTTCGGGTGCGATCGGCACATGGAGATAAGCATCTTTGATGTCGATCGATGCTAGGAAGTCTCCTTGTGACATCGAGGCGATGACCGAGCGGAGAGATTCCATCCGAAACCGTCTGGTGCTCACATGTCTGTTGAGTAGTTTGAGGTCCAGAATGGGACGGAATGATGCGTCCTTCTTTGGCACCACGAACAAGTTGGAGTAAAAGCCGCGACCATGTTCCTGAGGGGGAACAGGGATCACAACTCCTCCTGTCTTCAGAGCGTCCACTGCCTGAAAAAGTGTGTCGGCCCGAGCGGGGGGCAGAGAGGTTCTGAAGAAACGAGTCTGAGGACGAAAGCTGAACTCTATCCTGTAACCGTGAGACAGAATGTCTCTCACCCATCGGTCTTGAACATGTGGTCACCAGGCGTCGCAAAAGCGGGAGAGCCTGCCACCGACCGAGGATGCGGTTCGGGGATGCCGAGAGTCATGAGGAGGCCGCCTTGGAGGCAGTGCCTCCGGCGGCCTTTTGGGGGCGTGACTTAGACCGCCACGCATAGGAGTTCCTCTGGCCTTTCTCCGGCCTGCTGGACGAAGCGGATTGGGACTTGGCGGAGGGACGAAAGGACCGAAACCTCGATTGAATTTTTCGTTGCTGAGGTCTCTTAGGTTTGGACTTGGGTAAGGAGGAGTCCTTTCCCTTGGATTCCTTAATAATCTCATCCAATCGTTCGCCAAACAATCGGTCGCCAGAAAACGGCAAACCGGTTAAGAACCTCTTGGAGGCCGAGTCTGCCTTCCATTCGCGCAGCCACATGGCCCTGCAGACTGCCACAGAATTAGAGGATGCCACCGCTGTACGGCTAGCAGAGTCTAGGACTGCGTTCATGGCGTAGGAAGAAAAAGCTGACGCTTGAGAAGTCAGAGACGCAACCTGCGGAGCAGAATTACGTGTGACTGCATTAATCTCAGCCAGACAAGCTGAGATAGCTTGGAGTGCCCACACGGCTGCAAAGGCCGGGGCAAAAGACGCGCCCGTGGCTTCATAGATGGATTTCACCAGGAGCTCTATCTGCCTGTCAGTGGCATCCTTTAGCGATGAACCATCTGCCACCGATACCACAGATCTAGCCGCCAATCTAGAGACTGGAGGATCCACCTTGGGACACTGAGCCCAACCCTTAACTACGTCAGAGGGGAAGGGGTAACGTGTGTCAGTAAGGCGCTTAGTAAAGCGCTTGTCCGGAACCGCTCTGGGCTTCTGGACAGCATCTCTGAAGTTAGAGTGATCGAAAAACGCACTCCGTGTACGTTTGGGGAACCGAAACTGGTGTTTCTCCTGCTGAGAAGCCGACTCCTCTACAGGTGGAGGCGGGGGAGACAGATCTAACACCTGGTTGATGGACGAGATAAGATCATTTACTAAGGCGTCCCCTTCAGGGGTATCAAGATTGAGGGCAAAGTCAGGTTCAGAGCCCTGAGCTGCGACGTCCGCCTCGTCCTCCAGAGAGTCCTCAAGCTGGGAACCCGAGCAGTGTGAAGAAGTCGGGGAAGATTCCCAGCGGGCCCGCTTAGCCGGTCTGGGACTGTGGTCCGGGCAGGAGTCCTCCGCGTGGGACCTAGGGCCCAACCTGGGAGCGCGCTGCGGCGCGGACCGAGAGGGGCCTGGAGGCGACGATCCAACGGGGACCGGGGCCTGTGTAAGGACCGGTCTGGACTGCAAAGCTTCTAGCAGCTTGGCAGACCATTTGTCCATAGACTGAGCCATGGATTGTGAAAGTGACTCAGAGAGTTTCTCAGCAAACGCAGCAAACTCTGTCCCTGCCGCCTGGACAGGGGGAGCAGGGGGGGTCTACCTGAGCTGAGGGGCCCACTAGTGACCGAGGCTCCGGCTGAGCAAGCGAAACAGGGGTCGAGCATTGCTCACAGTGAGGGTAGGTGGAACCCGCAGGTAACATAGCCCCACAAGAGGTACATGTCGCAAAAAAACCCTGTGCCTTAGCACCTTTGCTCCTTGTGGACGACATGCTGTTGTCTCCTAGGAGAGTGATCACTGAGGGTATATGGGAAGGGGTATACAGCCCGACCGAACAGAAATATGTATATAAATACGTATCTATTCCGGCACCCTAGGGGGGACCAGCACCGGGTGACCGGTGTGGCTTACCGACCTCTAAAAAGCGGAGTGTGTGTCCTCCAGATTCCCTGCCTTAGGTCTCCCAGAGCTGCAGAGCTCTTCTCTGATAATCCTCCACCGGCAGAATGCCAAAAACATGGCTGCGGGAGCTCTCAGGGGAGGAGTGGAGCCGTGGGCGGTGCTAGAAAAAGTGCGGGAATCTGGGGTCCCCACAGTGATCAGTGAGGGGGGAGGAAACATACAGGATGCTCCGGCCCTCACATCCGACGTCAGGCCGGCCGTCCCGCCCTTACCCCTGACAGGCAGGCCCGGGGGCGGGATTTTTGCTACTAGGCCGCGATGAAGCCGGGGACTAAATTTAAGACCGCGGCCGACAAGCAGGCGCGGTCGGCGCGGAAGTCCGCCGGTCTTCACAAATCAGCGGCTGCTGCAGCGTCCGGGAAGAAGGCGCTCCATGCACAGTCCCCATGGGGACACAGAGTACCTTATAGATGCAGGGCCCGGTCCCTGAGGATGAATAGACTCCTGTCCGGCAGATTCCCACAGGGGCTGCGGAGGGAGCCCGGTCCCAGTGAATGGATGACCGGTCAGGATCCCACTTCTCCCAGAGCCGCTAAGGGATGGTGAAGGAAAAACGGCATGAGGCTCCGGCCTTTGTACCCGCAATGGGTACCTCAACCTTAACAGCACCGCCGACATAGTGGGGTGAGAAGGGAACATGCAGGGGGCCCCGTGGGGGTCCTCTTTTCTTCCAACCGATATAACTAATCTGAGAATGCATGAGTGGATGTGTGCCTCCTTCCACACAAAGGATAAAACTGAGGAGCCCGTGATCCACGGGAGGGTGTATAGGCAGAGGGGAGGGGTTACACTTTTTAAAGTGTAATACTTTGTGTGGCCTCCGGAGGCAGAAGCTATACACCCAATTGTCTGGGTCTCCCAATGGAGCGACAAAGAAAAACCGAGCGCCAATGTAAGTATGACTGAGAACAGCAGAAAAAAAGGTAAGTATACTGACTTTAATTTAAAAAAAATAAATAAATAACATCGCTAGTGTAAAAACGTGTGCGGTACGTGCAGGCACGGACCCATAGACTAAAGCGGGTCCGTGCCTGCGTGCTGCCGGCCAAAAACGGACATGTCGTCCGTGTAGAAAAGCGCACACACGTACTTACCACACGGACACACGTTCCGTGTGATTTTACGTGTGTGTGCCATCTACCATTGAATAACATGGGTCTCCGTGTGTACGTGTCTCCAGTACGTGCAAATACATACCGCACACGTACAAATTAAACGGATGTGTGTTGCGGGTCTCTCTGTCGGTCTCTCTGTCGGTCGGTCTTTCTCTCTCTCTGTGTGTCGGTCTCTCTCTCTCTTTCTCTCTCTCTCTCTTTTTCTCGCACTTTTTCTCTCTCTTTTTCTCTCTTCTTTTCTCTCTCTTTTTTTCGCTCTTTTTTCTTTCTTTCTCTCTATCTTTTGTTCTCTCTCTTTTTCTCTCTTTTTTCTTTCTCTTTCTTTTTTTCTCTCTCTTGTTCTCTCTCTCTCTCTGTCTTTTTCTCTCTCTCTCTCTTTCTCTCTCTTTTTCTCTCTCTCTCTTTTTCTTTATCTCTCTCTCTTCTTCCCTCTCTCTTTCTCCATCTGAATTTCCAGTCTGTCTCGTTCAGTTCCCCTCACTCCCGATCACATGACTCCAATACCCGCCCATAATTTCAAGTGACAGGATCCTGTAAAATAACACTTGCGTTTGCATGCGTTTCTCTTTGGAAAAACAGGATCCGCTTTTGCAGTAAAAAAACGTTCAGGGCGCATGTTAAAAAAACGTAGTGTGAAAGCAGTCTAACATACTACAACCATTAATTAGAGTGAGAGAGTGAGTGAACTATATAACTTATGAATACTCTACCCTGTGATTTAAAGGGAACCAACCAGCAGGATTTTGCTATATGAAGTAAAGGCAGTCCCATACTGGCATTAGGATGCTGAATCCAGGCATACTTTTTGTTCAAAGATCAGATGCTTGGTTGCTGAAATATCTTTAATCAAAGTTGCAGAAATGCACTTGAACTTTGATTGAGGTGTGCATCGGGGGCGGGCCTTTGTGGGTCGGGTCCTCTGTGTATATTCCTCCTCCTGCATCCTCTATGGTGTGCCCCCTTTTCTTTATTTAAATATTGCACCATGCCGCCATTGCTGCTGTTGGCGGTTTGAGTCCACACCACTTCTCCCAGATACTGTTAGTGTGCAGCACTGATGTCACATTTAGGCTAAGTTCAACTTCCGTTGTTTTCCATCAGTGACAATCCGTCGTTTTGAGAAACAACTGAATCCTGCAGAGCTTCAGTTTTTTCCCCATAGACTAGTATTAACGACGGATTGTGACTGATGGCCCTGCGTTGCATCCGCTATGCGACTGATCAGTCATGAAATGACTGACAGTTGGGCGAAAGCAAAGCAGAATGTAACATGTTTTGGAGCTGCAAAAAAAACGCACCGCGCTGGATTCCATCGGCATCCGTCATGGTTATAATGGAAGCTTATGGGCGCTGGAATTCGTCGGAATCCATTAAATGACTGATTCCGGAGACGGATCCGTTTTTAGCAACAGAGCATGCTCAGAAGTGGAAATTCCTTTCTGGTTAGTACAAAATTCTCTCTCTCACTCTCTCTCTCTCTCTGTCGGTCGGTCTCTCTCTCTCTCTGTCGATGTCGTTCTCTCTCTCTGTCGATGTCGGTCTCTCTCTCTCTGTCGGTCTGACCCTCCCTCTCCCTCCTTCATACTCATCGATCACCGGTGCGGCGCTGCATGGCTGTCACACTGCTCAGGTGGCTACTCCTGGATTTGAAAATGCTGGCCGCTCATTATTCCATCTCGGATTCACTGCTTCCCCCGCCCACTGGCGCCTATGATTGGTTGCAGTTAGACGAGCTACCCCCACCATGAGCCAACCAATCACAGCCGACGGTGGTCTTGCAGTAAAATAAATAATTTTAAAAAAACGGCGTGCGGTCCCCCTCAATTTTGATACCAGCCAAGGTAAAGCCACACGGCTGAGGGCTGGTATTCTCAGGATGGGGAGCCCCACATTATGGGGAGCCCCCCAGCCTAAAAATATCAGCCAGCAGCCACCCGGAAATGCCGCATGCATTAGATGCGACGGTCCCGGGACTCTACCCGACTCATCCCGATTGCCCTGATGCGGTGACAATCGGGGTAGTAAGGAGTTAATGGCAGCCCATAGCTGCCACTAAAGCGGGCTTTACACGCTGCGATCTCGCTAGCGAGATCGCAAGCGATCGTACCCGCCCCCGTCGGTTGTGCGACACGTGCAAATTGCTACCCGTGCCGCACAACCTCGCTTAACCCCATCACATGGACTTACCTGCCCTGCAACGTCGCTCTGGCCAGCGAACCGCCGCCCAATAGAAGAGGAGGGGTGGAGATGAGCGGGACGTAACATCCCGCTCACCTCCTTCCTTCCGCATTGCCAGTGGAGGCAGGTAAGGAGATGTTCGTCGCTCCTGCGGTGTCACACACAGCGATGTGTGCTGCCGCAGGAACGACGAACAACATTGCTAATAAGCAAAAAACGATTTTTTGTTTCAGAACGACCTCTCAGCGGCAAACGATTTTGACCGCTTTTGCGATCGTTTAAGGTCGCTCATCAGTGTCACACACTGCGATATCGTTAATGACGCCGGATGTGCGTCACAAACACCAGGAGCCTGACGATAATTCATTAATGATATCGTAGCGTGTAAAGCCCGCTTAAGTTCTAGCTTAGGGATGGCAGGCGTCTATGAGACACCACCAATCACTAAGCTGTAGTGAAAGTAAATAAACACAAACTCCTTGAAAAATCCTTTATTTGAAATAAAAGACATAAAAACACCCTCTTTCACCACTTTATTAATCCCCAAATACCTCTCCATGTCCGGCATAATCCACACGAGGTCCCACAACGCTTTCAGCTCTGCTACATCGACAGCTGACAGGAGCGGCCGTAGAACACCGCAGCTCGCTGTGGGCTCCATGGAGCAACTGAAGTGGGTCGCGCTGTCAGTGATGACGTCACTCAGGTAGTGCCGGTGTGTGTGCGGTGATAATGGGGGCGGTAGTGCCTGTGTGTGCGGTGATGATGAGGGCGGTAGTGCCAGTGTGTGCAGCGATGATGAGGGCGGTAGTGTTGGTGTACGCGGTGATGATGGGCGGTAGGGCCAGTGTGTGCGGTGATGATGGGGGGCTCTCTCTCTCTCCCCTTTGCCAGGTAACGGATCTGTTTTTTTAACTGATCCGTCCGATCAGTTGTACCACAATCTGCAATGCATCAGTCACATCAGTCACAAAACTGATTGTGACTGATGCAAAACAATGGGAGTGTGAACTTCGCCTAAGGGCAGCTTTGCACGTTGCAACATCACACGTGCGATGTCGGTGGGGTTAAATCGAAAGTGACGCACATCCGGCGTCACTTTCGACATCGTAGTGTGTAAATCCTAGATGATACGATTAACGAGCGCAAAAGCGTCGTTATCGTATCATCGGTGTAGGCTCCGACTTTTTCAAAATTACGCTGCCGTGACAGGTACGATGTTGTTTCTCGTTCCTGCGGCAGCACACATCGCTGTGTATGAAGCCGCAGGAGCGAGGATCATCACCTTACCTGCCGCCGCCAGCTATACGGAAGGAAGAAGGTGGGCGGGATGTTTACATCTTGCTCCTCTCCGCCCCTCCACTTTGATTGGCCGCCTGCCGTGTGACGTCGCTCTGACATTGTACAACCCGCCCCCTTAGGAAGGAGGCGGGACACCGGCCAGAGCGACGTCGCAGGACAGGTGAGTGCATGTGAAGCTGGCGTAGCGATAATGTTTGCTACGCCAGGAATCACAAGATATCGCTGCTGCGACAGGGACGGGGACTATCGCGTGCGACATCGCAGCATCGGCTTGCGATGTCACAACGTGCAAAGCCCGCCTAACACCGCTACTCAGCAAGTCGTGCTTTGAACGCAAACAGAGCTCAATTATTGGCTGCAGACAAAAATAAACCCAGAGAGCAGTATAGACTCAATGCTGTGCCCAGGGAAGATGAGCACAGTTTTCTTGTTATTAAAAAAAATTGCATCGGGGGAGCCAGAAAAAGCCATACAAATAGAAAGCTTGCACAGACCACTAAGGCTATGTGCGCACAGTGCATTTTTCGGGACGTTTTTGCGTGTTTTTCGAGTGCGTTTTTGGGTTAAAAACTGCATGACTTTGGTTCCCCAGCAAAGTCTATGAGTTTTCATTTTTGCTGTCCGCACACAAATTTTTTTTTAAGCTGTGTTTTTGAGCTTAAAAAAAATAATGGACATGTCAATTCTTTCCTGCATTTTTCTGCGTTTTCCCTCCATGCAATGCATTGGAAAAACGCAGAAAAACGCAGAGATCAAAAACGCACCAAAACGCGGTTAAAATGCATGCGTTTACCTATGCGTTTTTTGCGCGTTTTTGCCGCAGGGTGCGTTTTTATGCGTTTTCGTGCGTTTTTAGTGGCCAAAACCACACAAAAACGCAGCGTAAAAAAAAAACCACAGTGTGTGAACTTATCCTAATGCCGCTGGTTTTGCTGTCTATATTTCTCTGACTGAATATCAGTTCCATCTATCTGAAATGACTGCCTAAGGCGGGCTTTGCACACTACGACATCGCAGGTGCGATGTCGGTGGGGTCAAATTGAAAGTGACGCACATCCGGCATCGCATGCGACATCGTAGTGTGTAAAGCCTAGATGATACGATTAACGAGCGCAAAATCGTTGTAATCGTATCATCGGTGCAGCGTCGGCGTAATCCATAATTACGCTGACGCGACGGTCATCGCTGTGTGTGAAGCCGCAGGAGCGAGGAACATCTCCTACCGGCGTCACCGCGGCTTCCGTAGGATATGCGGAAGGAAGGAGGTGGGTGGGATGTTTACATCCTGCTCATCTCCGCCCCTCCACCGCTATAGGCCGCCTGCCGTGTGACGTCGCTATGACGCCGCACGACCCGCCCCCTTAGGAAGGAGGCGGGTCGCCGGCCAGAGCGACGGTCGCAGGGCAGGTGAGTGCATGTGAAGCTGGCGTAGCGATAATGTTCGCTACGCCAGCTATCACACGATATCGTACCTGCGACGGGGGCGGGGACTATCGCGTGCGACATCGCAGCATCGGCTTGCGATGTCGCAACGTGCAAAGCCGCCCTAAGATAGAGGGGACATTTGCAAAGCTTTCTGCAAACAAAATTTGCAGTGTGTAAATTCACTTTAGCAGACCTTAACATAAAAGCATTAAACAGTGAGGCTTCTGGTGTATCTGATAGTGGGGTTAATAATGGCATGGTGGAAGCAAGTGAAACTTACTGTGACTGGGCAAGTTTTTGTTTCAGAGCAGCAATAGTGCCCTCTAGCTGGTGGACCTCATCTGTCAGCCCATACTGCACCTACAGTACAAATGAAAAATGTTATACCATTGCATGACATGCTAAATTATACAATTCCTGCTACATAAGACTAGTCGCCCCATATACTCATCTCTCCACAAAGACAAAATATATCCCTTAAACACTCTGTCACAGGCCTCTCACCCAGCTAAATTAGACCTGCTTTGCACTGATGTAAGGAAAACACCCAGAAACATGTATCTGCCAGTGGAGTGTCTGTTTTGGCTTCTATACTTAGTCATGTGGCAAGGCTTGTTAAGAGGTCAAAATTACCTTTTAGGACTGCTACATCCATGTGGTACTATAGTTCAAGTTCTCTTCCACTCTGAAGAGACTATTTGCTTATTTTAGATTCTAATAGGACTGCATAGACTAGAATTCTCCATATCATCCTGGTACGCTCCAATGGGAGAGACATTACATCTTAGACACTCTGACAGAGGCATCTCACACAGCCAAATCAGACCTCCTGCTTTGCACTGATCAGGGGCAAACACCATGAAACGTGTCTGCAAATGGAGTGTCTGGTTTGGATTTTTATGTTAGGTCAAGTGGTAAAGCTCTTTAAAGGGATCCGGTTATGTCCCCAAATACTATTAACCTGTAGATTTACCTTGTAACTGCAGGTTACTAGTGTGTTATTACATGACAGGTTCCCAATAAAAGAAGGATTTTTGTGTACTCACCGTAAAATCTCATTCTCTGAGTCTTCATTGGGGGACACAGGACCATGGGTGTATGCTGCTGTGACTAGGAGGCTGACACTAAGTGAACGTAAAAAGAGTTAGCTCCTCCCTGGCAGTGTACACCCCGAGCCGGAGGCGGAACTATGCCAGTTTAGTGCAAAAGCAGTAGTAGGAGAGACCTGAACAACCATAACTAAACAATGTAATACACGAGAAAAATGTGTGGTGAAAAACACGTGTATATATATAATAGCCGGATGGAAACAAAGGTGACCCGCAAACAACATCGGGAAACATCCGGTAAATGAAGACTTCACAATCCAAACAGGGTGGGTGCTGTGTCCCCCAATGAAGACTCAGAGAAAGAGATTTTACGGTGAGTACACAAAAATCCTTCTTTCTCTATCGCTTTCATTGGGGGACACAGGACCATGGGACGTCCAAAAGCAGTCCCTGGGTGGGTACATAAGCCGTCCTACAGATCCAAAACAAACGCACAAATTCTGTAGGAACGCTCTGTACAATGTTTACTACCTTTTTAGAGGTGTGCGACGGCCGTCTGCAACACCTTTCTCCCAAGGCAGGTGTGGACCTTGTAAAACCTGGTGAAGGTATGAAGACTGGACCACGTTGCGGCTTTGCAGACTTGCTTGGCTGAAGCCTGGTGCCTGATTGCCCAAGACGCCCCAACTGCACGGGTGGAATGGGCTCTTACTCCCCTTGGAGGGGACTTGTCCCTGATTCGGTAGGACTCCGAAATGGCTGACCTGATCCATCTGGCAATGGTAGCCTTGGATGCCGGCATGCCCTTCTTGGAACCAGAAGGCAGGATGAACAGGTTGTCTGACGGAAAGGCGCAGTTCTCGAGACGTAAGTCCTGAGCGCTCGTACTAAGTCCAGAGTGTGTAGTGACCTTTCCAAGGAGCGAGTGGATGCCGGACAAAAAGATGGAAGCACGATATCCTCATTCAGGTGAAAAGGAGACACCACCTTCGGCAGGAACTCCGGAGACGGACGCAGGACAACCTTGTCCTGGTGAAAAACAAGAAAAGGTGAACGGCACGAAAGAGCTGCCAGTTCAGACGTTCTCCTGATTGAAGTGACCGCCACCAAAAAGATCACTTTCCAGGATAAGTGTGAGAATGAAGATTCTTTGAGCGGTTCAAATGGAGCCAGTTGGAGGGATCCTAAAACCAGATTAAGATCCCATGGTTCTAGCGGAGCCCGATAGGGCAGATTCAGATGAGCGACACCTTGGATGAACGTCTTGACCTGCGGACGTGATGCTAGATTTCTTTGGAAACGAACAGACAAAGCCGACACCTGCCCCTTGATGGTTGCCAGTGAGAGACCCGCTTGCAACTCTACCTGAAGGAACGCTAGAAGCATCAGGATTTACAGAACTAGCGGGGAGAGATTTCCGTTGACCTCGCACCACTGAAAAAAGGCCCTTCGGGTGCGGTAGTAGATCTTTGAAGATGAAGGCTTTCGAGCCCTAATCATAGTCTAAATCACTCCTGGAGCAAATCCTGACTGGGCTAATAGCCAGGATTCAAGAGCCATGCCGTCAAATTGAGAACCCCTGAATTTTGATGGAAGAGCAGACCTTGAGACAGCAGGTCCGGCCGATCCGGAAGCCGCCATGGGGTGTCTGCGACGAGCTGTGCGAGTTCTGCGAACCATGCTCGCCTGGGCCATTCTGGGGCGATGAGAATCACCGGAATGCCCTCTGCCTTGATTTTCTTGAGGACTCTTGGGATCAGTGGCAGCGGCGGGAAGATGAACGGTAGTCTGAACTGATTCCACGGAAGAATGAGGGCGTCGACTCCTAGCGCCTGCTTGTCGTGGGAGCGGGATATGAACTGTGGGACTTGATTGTTGAACCGCGAGGCCATTAGGTCCACATCCGGAGTCCCCCACCTGTGGCAGATCTGCTCGAAAACCTCTCTGTTGAGAGACCATTCGCCCGACGCCAGACCCTGTCTGCTGAGGTAGTCGGCCGCCCAGTTTTCCACGCCGGGGATATGTACCGCGGAGATCCTGGCGTGGTGAGACTCTGTCCACTGTATGATCCTCTTCACCTCTCTCATCGCCATGACGCTCCTCGTGCCGCCCTGATGATTGATGTATGCCACCGCCGTGGCGTTGTCCGATTGTATCCTGATTGGAGACCCCTGGAGAAGGTGCTGAAAGGCTTGCAGGGCTCGTAGGACCGCTCTGATCTCCAACACATTGATCGGGAGCCGGCTTTCCTGGTAGGACCACTGACCGTGAGCCGTGTGTTGATGGAAGACCGCTCCCCAGCCCAGAAGGCTGGCATCGGTGGTGACTGTCTTCCAGTGCACCGGTACGAACGACGTTCCTTTGACGAGATTCTGGCTGTTGGTCCACCAGCGCAGCGAGTGGCTGACTTCCGGGGACAAAAGTATCTTGCGATCCAAGGTGAATAGAGACTTGTCCCAATTGTGCAGCAGAGAAAGCTGAAGGGGGCGAAGGTGGAAGCGGGCAAACGGAAACGCCTCTATTGCCGCCACCATTCGACCGAGGGCCCTCATACCGAAGCGTATGGACACCGCTCTGGAGAGGTGGAGGGTCTGGACGTCCTTCCGGAGGGAGACAATCTTTTCCTGTGGAAGGAACACGCGTCCTTGGATGGTATCGAACTCAATGCCTAGTAAGGTAATCCGGCGCGCAGGGGTCAACGAGGACTTCTTCCGATTGATGAGCCAACCGAGACGGGATAGAGTGTCGATGGTGACCTGGACACTTAGACGACAGTCGTTGAAAGAGGACCCCTTGATCAGTAAGTCGTCCAGGTATGGAATTACCAAAACACCTCTGGAGTGCAGGATCGACATGGCAGCAGCCATGACTTTCGTGAACACTCGAGGCGCAGACGCAAGACCAAACGGTAGGGCAGTGAACTGATAATGATCGTGTGCCACGGCAAAGCGCAGGAATTTTTGGTGCTGGTGGGCAATCGGGATATGCAGATATGCGTCCTGTATATCCAGAGAGGCGAGGAATTCGCCAACCTCCATGGAGGCAATCACCGACCGGAGGGACTCCATGCGAAATCTTCGGGTTCTGACGTACCTGTTGAGGATCTTGAGGTCGAAAACAGGGCGCACAGTGCCATCCTTCTTGGGGACAACGAAGAGGTTGGAATAGACTCCCCTGAACCGTTCCGAATCTGGGACCGGAATCACGACCCCTGAGAGGTGCAGAGATTCGATGGCGTGAAAAAAGGGGCGAGCTCACGCATCCGACTCGGGAGGATGAGAAAGGAAAAAGCGACTTGGAGGAATTGACGTAAATTCTATCTTGTAACCCGAGACTAGGATTTCTCTGACCCAAGCGTCTGTGATCAAGGGGAGCCAGACGTGTTGGAAGAGAGAAAGGCGCCCCCCTACCTGGTCTGCGCTGACGCGCGAAGACCACGAGTCATTTGGAGGAGTATCGCTGAGATCTAGATGCTGGTTTGGCAGGCTGGCGTGGTCTGGAACGCCAGGAGGGATTTGTTTTGAAAGACGGGTTCCTCCTGCTTCTCTGCGGGGATCTGTTCCTCCTAGACTGTGTCGGGGAACTGAAGCTGCGAAAAGGGCGAAAACCTGAGGTCGGCTGGCGGCGTGGGATACGCCTTGGTCTCAGTTGGGGAAGGGAGGTGCTCTTTCCTCCCGTAGCCTCGGCGATAATCTGGTCGAGCCTGTCCCCAAACAGTCGGCCTCCTGCAAACGGGAGGGCGGTAAGGGATTTCTTTGAAGCCGCGTCTGCATTCCAGGCTCTGAGCCAGACCGCTCGGCGGATAGCCACCGTGTTGCTGGTCGCTTGTGCTGCGCAATTGGCTGTAGAAAGAGATGCGTTAATGATGTACTCACCCGCCAGGGCAATCTGTGCCGCCATGTTGACTAGCTCGGGATCGCCAGACTGCGAGCGAAGGCCTCTGCGAAGGGTGTCGGCCCAGGTCACCATGGCCTTAGCTACCCAGACGGCGGCGAAGGCCGGTGACAGGGCCGCGCCTGCCGCCTCAAAAGCCGAACGGGCGAATCTCTCAATGTTCCAGTCCGTGGCATCACGTAGCGATGTTCCGTGTGGCAGAGATAGAACTGTATGTGAGGCCAGGCGGGAGACCGGAGGGTCGACCACCGGTGAGCCCGCCCATTCCTTCCTGAGATCCTCGGGGAAGGGATAGTGTAAATCAATCGACTTACCGTTGTTGAACGTCCTGTCCAGTTGCTGTCTGTGCTTGCGCAAGATCTCAGCGAACTCCGGATGATCGCAGAAATACCTGTGAACACGTTTAAGTCGTTTGAAAGATACCTGTGAGCTCTGGGCGGTTGCAGAGTCCGGCTGTAGCTTCAGCGTCGTATTCACCGTGTCGACCAGGCTGTCCACCATATGCCTGACATCGGCTGCCTGATCCGAGTCCAGCAGGGAGTTTGCATCCGACTCTTCCCCTGAATCATCAGACGGTCTCGGAGACGAGTGGCACTCGGGCTTTGGAGGGGAGAGGGACCTCTGGGAGGAATTGGAAGACGAGACCATGCGGGTTCGCATCCGCGCTCCAGTAGCCAGGTCGGGGTCAGCACGACTGTCGTCCTGTGCCGGCTGGACTTGTGTGGCATGGCTGAGCGTAGGGAGCGACTGCAAAGCTTGCGCGATGGTCAGGGATGCTCTTGACAGAGAATCCACCGACTGGGAGAGAGAAGTCAGCCACTCCGGGGGAGGGAGCGCATTGGAGCCCGGGGCGTCCTGTACTGCTGCAGTAGTGGCGTGGACGTGGGGGGCTGGCGGCGTCTGGGGCAATCTGCGTGGGCTGCGTATCGGGAGCGCAAGCTGCGCAGAGGGAGGTAGCCTGGCCTTGGGAGAATTTTTCGTTGCAGGACGAGCACGCAAAATGCATTATAAAGGGGGCCTGTTTGGATCGGGACGACTTAAGCCTGCTTTACACGGTACGACCGATTGTGCGATTTCACAATCGATCGTACCCGCCCCCGTCCTTTTTGCGTCACGGGCAAATCGCTGCCCGTGTCGCACAAAGTTAGTAACCCCCGTCACACATACTTACCTCTCGTGCGACCTCGCTGTGGGCGGCGAACGTCCACTTCCTGGAGTGGGAGGGACGTTCGGCGTCACAGCGACGTCACACAGCCGCCGGCCAATAGAAGCGGAGGGGCGGAGATGAGCGGGACGTAAACATCCCGCCCACCTCCTTCCTTCCACATAGAGACGGCGGCGGCCGCGGGAGGCAGGTGAGCTGCTCATCGTTCCCGTGGTGTCACACGGAGCGACGTGTGCTACCACGGAAACGATGGTCAACTAAAGTAACCGATATTATGGAACCTAACGAGCAGTACCCGACTCACGATTTGTGAGCGATACTGCGTCGCTAGGAGGTGTCACACAGGCCGGCATCGCCAGCGATGCCGGATGTGCGTCACAAAAACCGTGACCCCGACGATCTATCGCACGATAGATTGCCTGGTGTAAAGCACCCTTTAGAGTTAGGCATGGCTGCTCAGGAGACTCCTACTAGGGACACTAGGGAGGAGATAGGAGATAGTTGGAAGAAATACCAAAAAAAGTACAAAGTGTCGCTAGTCCCAATGAGAAGCAGCACTCACCCTGGCCTGTGTCCTTCCCGGGTCAGCAGAAAAAATGCTGTTGCTCACCGGCCTGCCTGTGCTGAGGTGAGCCGTTGGAAAGAAAAACGCGGGCTTTTGCCTCTTTTTTTTTTACTGCTGGAGGGGGGCGTGCTGGCAGATGAGGTGGCTGTCTCCGGGCAGAATATGCGGAGGGCGGGCCAGAGGCGGCGCGCGCGCAAACGGGGGGCGGAGCGCTCCGGCCCGGGGTAGGCCCGAAGCCGGGGACTAAATTAGTGAGTGGCGGCCGCCGGGAGCGCAGCGCTGCGCGCGGAGCAGCTCTTACCTGCGTCCACGCGCGTCGCTCGGATCCATATGTCCCCTCCATGATGCTGCGGCCCCCGGTAAGTGTTGAGGGATGCTGAGGGGCCGTGATGGAGACTGTGGAGCGCTCCTGCGCTGCAGTGCCAGATCCTAAGCCTGGGCCCATTGTATCAGGTGAACGCTGGGGGAGGCCTCGTGACAGAGGACCCCTTGATGTGAGCGCTCCTGCGCTGTCACAGTCTGACATCCTCAGGGATTCCTCTTCACCTCCACCAGAAACACCCCCTCGGACGGTACCAAGGGGGTCGACGGGGAGTGTGTGCCCTTAAAACAATTAATAATATCGGTCCCCAATCAGCCCCTGGGGTGGTACCATGGGGCAGGAGGGGGATAGGGCCTGGCGTCTCGAGCCCTCAGGCAACCCTGGGGCGAGAGTTCTCTCTGAAGCAGGGTCTTTAACCCTTGAGAAGAGACAAAAAAGTAAAATGATGAGAATGCTGAGCGGCGCCGTATAGCCCGAAAAAAACGGGAAAAACGCAATAGCCTATGCTGAGGTTGGCCCACAGAGATATGGGCCCACTTCAGCCTCCTACGACACTAAGCAAAAAACTGGCATAGTTCCGCCTCCGGCTCGGGGTGTACACTGCCAGGGAGGAGCTAACTCTTTTTATGTTCACTTAGTGTCAGCCTCCTAGTCACAGCAGCATACACCCATGGTCCTGTGTCCCCCAATGAAAGCGATAGAGAAAGATCAATATTGGCTTTTAGGATTGCAGCATCCAATAAGTGGCACTGTGGTTCAAGTCTTTTATCGCTCTAGTTCAAGAGGCTATTTGCATTATACAGTTACACCCAGAAATACTTGGATAGTTAGGCCTAAGCCACACGGCGAGAAAAACAGTGCGAGTGGAGTGCGATAGAACATCGCATTCCCCTCGGACCAATTCTAGCCTGTGTGTCAGCGCACATGAGCGATTATTTTCTCAGCCCTAATGGGACTGAGAAAACAATCGCAGCATGCTGCGATTGTAATGCGAGACTCTTTCTCTCGCACCCATTCAAGTGAATGGGGCGAGAGAAAAATCGCACTGCACTCGCGGTACACCGGTGTACCGCTAGTGCAGTGCGAGAATGGCAATAGCCGGTTACGCAGGAGAGAGGGAGAGAAATCCCTCCCTCCCCTCCTGAGTGCCGGCCCGCCCCCCGCAGCTAAGGTCTGCTCGCACGAACGGAGCTCAGTTGCAAGGACACACGCATGACACTCGGCTCTGCTGTACTGCCAGCACGAGCCGAGTGTCATGCAAGTGGATCGCAGTAATCCCCGTGTGGCCCCGGCCTAATACACAGGTTTTGGCATTTTAGCCGTTTGTCAAAACATACTGTATTCAAGGTAGTTATATAATAAATATTATTAACACACAAGAGGTCTTAAGGTAACCGGACACTCCCATAATACACTTGTAGCAACACTATGAAAAAATATTCTTCGTATAATATTTCTTCAAAAAGGAGTACATAGATCCTGAATAATAAATAAAAATCTTTATTTCATAAATAATCACACAATTAAAAAGATGTGCACAGTAAACAGACAGACTATAGCAGCATAATATTGCACATAATAGAGTCAGTCCTGGAATAAAGTGACATTTGCTATTACGGTAGACAAGGTTATATTC
Source organism: Anomaloglossus baeobatrachus (assembly GCF_048569485.1). NCBI lineage: Eukaryota > Metazoa > Chordata > Amphibia > Anura > Aromobatidae > Anomaloglossus > Anomaloglossus baeobatrachus. The sequence goes on along the minus strand of NC_134354.1, from coordinate 367,846,794 downwards.
TAACTGGCAATACACTATGTCCAGAAAGGGGACTTCAGTATCTAAATAATGGTTCTATCATGGAAACTTCTCTTTCAAGCCCCTTTCCGATACCTATTAAACGTAGGGGTCACTCTATCGCCAATAAGTAATACACTTCATCAAGATTAATCACAAGAAAATCACCAGAATTAAATCCGTTCTGTACCATATGATTCTAAGACTGGTGGGTGACGGATCCGTCTCCTGCTCTGATCGTACCAGCTGCCTGTGGCACGGAGCAATCCCACCAAGGGGATATCCCCGTTATGCCGTGTACTTGCTAGACTGGTCGATATTCAAGCTCCCATAACGGATCGGTCAGCCACAAGACCAGAATATTTCATCATAGTAAGTCACAAAAAAATCCCTGGACTGCGTATACTCTGTGCTTAGTAACCCAGTGACCAGTGGATGATGGATCTGTCAATAAAGTAGGTCAAACCTTATTCCCAAAGGGGACATTAATCAAATACATTCACTACAGACGAGCCGGTTGCTTTAAGTACAAGCCACCTCCACCAAGGGAGGTATCCGCACTGCCATGTAGATACTACACCGGTCAACGTCCCGACAGTCAAGACAGATCAATCAAACACAAGTCCGTGGTTTACCTGGGTAAATCAATATAACATGCCGCCAGCCTCTTACCCCAACGTACGTTTCGCGCCCAGCTTCAACGGGGGGTGCCCCCCGTTGAAGCTGGGCGCGAAACGTACGTCGGGGTAAGAGGCTGGCGGCATGTTATATTGATTTACCCAGGTAAACCACGGACTTGTGTTTGATTGATCTGTCTTGACTATCGGGACGTTGACCGGTGTAGTATCTACATGGCAGTGCGGATACCTCCCTTGGTGGAGGTGGCTTGTACTTAAAGCAACCGGCTCGTCTGTAGTGAATGTATTTGATTAATGTCCCCTTTGGGAATAAGGTTTGACCTACTTTATTGACAGATCCATCATCCACTGGTCACTGGGTTACTAAGCACAGAGTATACGCAGTCCAGGGATTTTTTTGTGACTTACTATGATGAAATATTCTGGTCTTGTGGCTGACCGATCCGTTATGGGAGCTTGAATATCGACCAGTCTAGCAAGTACACGGCATAACGGGGATATCCCCTTGGTGGGATTGCTCCGTGCCACAGGCAGCTGGTACGATCAGAGCAGGAGACGGATCCGTCACCCACCAGTCTTAGAATCATATGGTACAGAACGGATTTAATTCTGGTGATTTTCTTGTGATTAATCTTGATGAAGTGTATTACTTATTGGCGATAGAGTGACCCCTACGTTTAATAGGTATCGGAAAGGGGCTTGAAAGAGAAGTTTCCATGATAGAACCATTATTTAGATACTGAAGTCCCCTTTCTGGACATAGTGTATTGCCAGTTAGAATATAACCTTGTCTACCGTAATAGCAAATGTCACTTTATTCCAGGACTGACTCTATTATGTGCAATATTATGCTGCTATAGTCTGTCTGTTTACTGTGCACATCTTTTTAATTGTGTGATTATTTATGAAATAAAGATTATTATTTATTATTCAGGATATAATAAATGAAGGGAATTTTGTTTACTTACCGTAAATTCCTTTTCTTCTAGCTCCAATTGGGAGACCCAGACAATTGGGTGTATAGCTTCTGCCTCCGGAGGCCACACAAAGTATTACACTTAAAAGTGTAAAGCCCCTCCCCTTCTGCCTATACACCCCCCGTGCATCACGGGTTCCTCAGTTTTAGTGCAAAAGCAAGAAGGAGGAAAGCTAATAAATTGGTTTAAAGTAACTTCAATCCGAAGAAATTTCGGAGAACTGAAACCATTCAACATGAACAACATGTGTACACGAAAAAAACAACAGCCCGAAGGGAACAGGGCGGGTGCTGGGTCTCCCAATTGGAGCTAGAAGAAAAGGAATTTACGGTAAGTAAACAAAATTCCCTTCTTCTTTGTCGCTCCATTGGGAGACCCAGACAATTGGGACGTCCAAAAGCTGTCCCTGGGTGGGTAAAATAATACCTCGTAATAGAGCCGTAAAACGGCCCGTTCCTACAGGTGGGCAACCGCCGCCTGAAGGACTCGTCTACCTAGGCTGGCATCCGCCGAAGCATAGGTATGCACCTGATAGTGTTTGGTGAAAGTGTGCAGGCTCGACCAGGTAGCCGCCTGGCACACCTGCTGAGCCGTAGCCTGGTGCCGCAAAGCCCAGGACGCACCCACGGCTCTGGTAGAATGGGCCTTTAGCCCTGAGGGAACCGGAAGTCCAGAAGAACGGTAGGCTTCGAGAATTGGTTCCTTGATCCACCGAGCCAGGGTGGATTTGGAAGCCTGTGACCCCTTACGCTGACCAGCGACAAGGACAAAGAGTGCCTCCGAGCGGCGCAGGGGCGCCGTACGGGAAATGTAGATTCTGATCGCTCTCACCAGATCTAACAAATGCAAATCCCTTTCACATTGATGAACTGGATGAGGACAAAAAGAAGGTAAGGAGATATCCTGATTGAGATGAAAGGTGGATACCACCTTAGGAAGAAATTCCGGAACCGGGCGCAGCACCACCTTGTCCTGGTGAAACACCAGGAAAGGAGCCTTGCATGACAACGCTGCTAGCTCAGACACTCTCCGAAGTGATGTGACTGCTACTAGGAAGACCACCTTCTGCGAAAGGCGAGAAAGAGAAATATCCTTCAAAGGCTCAAAAGGTGGCTTCTGAAGGGCCATCAGAACCCTGTTCAGATCCCAGGGTTCTAACGGCCGCCTGTAAGGAGGGACAATGTGACAAACCCCCTGCAGGAACGTGCGTACCTGAGAAAGCCTGGCAAGACGCTTCTGAAAGAACACAGAGAGCGCTGAGACTTGTCCCTTAAGGGAGCCGAGCGACAAACCTTTTTCCAATCCTGATTGAAGAAAGGAAAGAAAAGTGGGCAAGGCAAATGGCCAGGGAGAAAACCCCCGATCAGAGCACCAAGATAAGAATATCTTCCACGTCCTGTGGTAGATCTTGGCAGACGTTGGTTTCCTGGCCTGTCTCATAGTGGCAATGACCTCTTGAGATAACCCTGAAGACGCTAGGATCCAGGACTCAATGGCCACACAGTCAGGTTGAGGGCCGCAGAATTCAGATGGAAAAATGGCCCTTGAGACAGCAAGTCTGGTCGGTCTGGTAGTGCCCACGGTTGTCCCACCGTGAGATGCCACAGATCCGGGTACCACGACCTCCTCGGCCAGTCTGGAGCGACGAGAATGGCGCGGCGGCAGTCTGACCTGATCTTGCGTAACACTCTGGGCAACAGTGCCAGAGGTGGAAACACATAAGGGAGTTGAAACTGCGACCAATCCTGAACTAAGGCGTCTGCCGCCAGAGCTCTGTGATCGTGAGATCGTGCCATGAATGCCGTGACCTTGTTGTTGTGCCGGGACGCCATTAGGTCGACGTCCGGCATCCCCCAGCGGCAACAGATCTCCTGAAACACGTCCGGGTGAAGGGACCATTCCCCTGCGTCCATGCCCTGGCGACTGAGAAAGTCTGCTTCCCAGTTTTCTACGCCCGGGATGTGAACTGCGGATATGGTGGAGGCCGTGGCTTCCACCCACATCAAAATCCGCCGGACTTCCTGGAAGGCTTGCCGACTGCGTGTTCCGCCTTGGTGGTTGATGTAAGCCACCTCTGTGGAGTTGTCCGACTGAATTCGGATCTGCTTGCCTTCCAGCCACTGCTGGAACGCTTTTAAGGCAAGATACACTGCCCTGATCTCCAGAACATTGATCTGAAGGGAGGACTCTTGCTGAGTCCACGTACCCTGAGCCCTGTGGTGGAGAAAGACTGCTCCCCACCCTGACAGACTCGCGTCCGTCGTGACCACCGCCCAGGATGGGGGTAGGAAGGATTTCCCCTTCGACAATGAAGTGGGAAGAAGCCACCACCGAAGGGAAGCTTTGGCTGCCTGAGAGAGGGAGACGTTCCTGTCGAGGGACGTCGACTTCCTGTCCCATTTGCGTAGGATGTCCCATTGAAGAGGACGCAGGTGAAACTGCGCGAAAGGGACTGCCTCCATTGCTGCCACCATCTTCCCTAGGAAGTGCATGAGGCGCCTCAAGGGGTGTGACTGACCTTGAAGGAGAGATTGCAACCCTGTCTGAAGTGACCGCTGTTTGTTCAGCGGAAGCATCACCATCGCTGAGAGGGTATGAAACTCCATGCCAAGATATGTCAGCGATTGGGCCGGTGTCAGATTTGACTTTGGAAAATTGATGATCCACCCGAAACTCTGGAGAGTCTCCAGAGTAGCGTTGAGGCTGTGTTGGCATGCCTCTTGAGAGGGTGCCTTGACCAGCAGATCGTCTAAGTAAGGGATCACCGAGTGACCCTGAGAGTGGAGGACCGCTACTACTGTAGCCATGACCTTGGTGAAAACCCGTGGGGCTGTCGCCAGGCCGAACGGCAGTGCCACGAACTGAAGGTGTTCGTCTCCTATGGCGAAGCGCAGGAAGCGCTTATGCTCTGGAGCAATCGGTACGTGGAGATAAGCATCCTTGATATCGATCGATGCAAGGAAATCTCCTTGGGACATTGAGGCGATGACGGAGCGGAGGGATTCCATCCGGAACCGCCTGGTCTTTACGTGTCTGTTGAGCAGTTTTAGGTCCAGGACAGGACGGAAAGACCCGTCCTTCTTTGGAACCACAAACAGGTTGGAGTAAAAACCGTGACCCTGTTGCTGAAGAGGAACCGGGACCACCACTCCTTCTGCCTTCAGAGTGCCCACCGCCTGCAGGAGAGCATCGGCTCGCTCGGGAGGCGGAGATGTTCTGAAGAATCGAGTCGGAGGACGAGAGCTGAACTCTATCTTGTAACCGTGAGACAGAATGTCTCTCACCCAACGGTCTTTTACCTGTGGCAGCCAGGTGTCGCAAAAGCGGGAGAGCCTGCCACCGACCGAGGATGCGGTGTGAGGAGGCCGAAAGCCATGAGGAAGCCGCCTTGGTAGCGGCACCTCCGGCGGTCTTTTTAGGACGTGACTTAGACCGCCATGAATCGGAGTTCCTCTGATCCTTCTGAGGCCTTTTGGACGAGGAGAATTGGGACCTGCCCGCGCCCCGAAAGGACCGAAACCTCGACTGTCCCCTCCTCTGTTGGGGTATGTTTGGTTTGGCCTGGGGTAAGGATGTATCCTTTCCCTTGGATTGTTTGATGATTTCATCCAATCGCTCACCAAACAAGCGGTCGCCAGAAAATGGCAAACTGGTTAAGCACTTTTTTGGAAGCAGAATCTGCCTTCCATTCCCGTAGCCACAAGGCCCTGCGTATTGCCACCGAATTGGCGGATGCAACCGCCGTACGGCTCGCAGAGTCCAGGACAGCATTAATAGCGTAGGACGCAAATGCCGACGTCTGAGAGGTTATGGACGCCACTTGCGGCGCAGACGTACGTGTGACTGCGTCAATTTGCGCTTGACCCGTTGAGATAGCTTGGAGTGCCCATACGGCTGCGAATGCTGGAGCAAAAGACGCGCCGATAGCTTCATAGATGGATTTCAACCAGAGCTCCATCTGTCTATCAGTGGCATCTTTGAGTGAAGCCCCATCTTCCACTGCAACTATGGATCTAGCCGCCAGTCTGGAGATTGGAGGATCCACCTTGGGACACTGAGCCCAGCCCTTGACCACGTCAGGGGGGAAGGGATAACGTGTATCCTTAAGGCGCTTGGAAAAACGCTTATCTGGACAAGCTCGGTGTTTCTGGACTGCCTCCCTGAAATCAGAGTGGTCCAGAAACATACTCGTTGTACGCTTGGGAAACCTGAAACGGAATTTCTCCTGCTGAGAAGCTGACTCCTCCACTGGAGGAGCTGAGGGAGAAATATCCAACATTTGATTGATGGACGCGATAAGATCATTCACTATGGCGTCCCCATCAGGAGTATCAAGGTTGAGAGCGGCCTCAGGATCAGAATCCTGATCAGCTCCCTCCGCTTCATCATACAGAGAGTCCTCCCGCTGAGACCCTGAACAATGTGATGATGTCGAGGGAATTTCCCAGCGAGCTCGCTTAGGCGGTCTGGGGCTGCGGTCCGTGTCAGAGACCTCACCCTGGGATCTATGAGACACCCCGGGAGCACATTGTTGTTCCAACTGAGGGGGACCAGGGTGCAATGATTCAACAGTGCCCATGGTCTGAGATACCGGTCTGGACTGCAAGGCTTCTAGTATCTTAGCCATAGTCTCAGAAAGTCTATCAGTAAAAACTGCAAACTCCGTCCCCGTCACCTGGACAGTGTTAGCAGGTGGTTCCCCCTGGGCCACCAGTAGCAGAGGCTCCGGCTGAGAAAGTGCCACAGGGGCCGAGCATTGCACACAATGAGGGTCGGTGGAACCTGCCGGTAGTATAGCCGTACATGCGGCGCAGGCAGCATAGTAAGCCTGTGCTTTGGCACCCTTGCTTTTTGCGGACGACATGCTGTTGTCTCCTCTGAGCAATCCAGGAGGGTATATAGCCAAAAATCAACCGTGCACCATACAGTGTAAAGTATAGCCTATAAGCATATAATCTATATGTACACTTCTGCACTAGTGGGGCCAGCACCTCAGGTGCTGCTTACCGCCCGCTCAAAGCGGTTGTGTGATCACCAGAATCCCTGCCTGGGTCTCCCAGAGCTTGTCTCCCCTCTCCAGCGTCAGAAGAGCTGACAGGAATACTTAAGCAAGCATTGTTGACCTTAGGGAGATCAACATATCCACTGCGGAGACACCATCACGTGTTTCTCAACGCAGTGATTCTAGAGCAAAGCCCCCTGGGAAGTATGCAAATGAGAAAGCCGCGGAGACACCATCACATGTTTCTCAACGCTGGCAGGAAACTAGCCAGGTCTTTCACCGGGAAGGAACAACCACGGGAAGGGCAGTCTCCAGTCAAGGAGACCACCTATACCAAACATGGTATCCATCCACAGACAGCCGTTTCGGGGTATTTGCCCCTCATCAGTGTGGAGTAGGAATCTGGCTAGTGGGGGCAATGCCTAGTAAAAGACTACTTAAGCAAGCATTGTTGACCTTAGGGAGATCAACATATCCACTGCGGAGACACCATCACGTGTTTCTCAACGCAGTGATTCTAGAGCAAAGCCCCCTGGGAAGTATGCAAATGAGAAAGCCGCGGAGACACCATCACATGTTTCTCAACGCTGGCAGGAAACTAGCCAGGTCTTTCACCGGGAAGGAACAACCACGGGAAGGGCAGTCTCCAGTCAAGGAGACCACCTATACCAAACATGGTATCCATCCACAGACAGCCGTTTCGGGGTATTTGCCCCTCATCAGTGTGGAGTAGGAATCTGGCTAGTGGGGGCAATGCCTAGTAAAAGACTACTTAAGCAAGCATTGTTGACCTTAGGGAGATCAACATATCCACTGCGGAGACACCATCACGTGTTTCTCAACGCAGTGATTCTAGAGCAAAGCCCCCTGGGAAGTATGCAAATGAGAAAGCCGCGGAGACACCATCACATGTTTCTCAACGCTGGCAGGAAACTAGCCAGGTCTTTCACCGGGAAGGAACAACCACGGGAAGGGCAGTCTCCAGTCAAGGAGACCACCTATACCAAACATGGTATCCATCCACAGACAGCCGTTTCGGGGTATTTGCCCCTCATCAGTGTGGAGTAGGAATCTGGCTAGTGGGGGCAATGCCTAGTAAAAGACTACTTAAGCAAGCATTGTTGACCTTAGGGAGATCAACATATCCACTGCGGAGACACCATCACGTGTTTCTCAACGCAGTGATTCTAGAGCAAAGCCCCCTGGGAAGTATGCAAATGAGAAAGCCGCGGAGACACCATCACATGTTTCTCAACGCTGGCAGGAAACTAGCCAGGTCTTTCACCGGGAAGGAACAACCACGGGAAGGGCAGTCTCCAGTCAAGGAGACCACCTATACCAAACATGGTATCCATCCACAGACAGCCGTTTCGGGGTATTTGCCCCTCATCAGTGTGGAGTAGGAATCTGGCTAGTGGGGGCAATGCCTAGTAAAAGACTACTTAAGCAAGCATTGTTGACCTTAGGGAGATCAACATATCCACTGCGGAGACACCATCACGTGTTTCTCAACGCAGTGATTCTAGAGCAAAGCCCCCTGGGAAGTATGCAAATGAGAAAGCCGCGGAGACACCATCACATGTTTCTCAACGCTGGCAGGAAACTAGCCAGGTCTTTCACCGGGAAGGAACAACCACGGGAAGGGCAGTCTCCAGTCAAGGAGACCACCTATACCAAACATGGTATCCATCCACAGACAGCCGTTTCGGGGTATTTGCCCCTCATCAGTGTGGAGTAGGAATCTGGCTAGTGGGGGCAATGCCTAGTAAAAGACTACTTAAGCAAGCATTGTTGACCTTAGGGAGATCAACATATCCACTGCGGAGACACCATCACGTGTTTCTCAACGCAGTGATTCTAGAGCAAAGCCCCCTGGGAAGTATGCAAATGAGAAAGCCGCGGAGACACCATCACATGTTTCTCAACGCTGGCAGGAAACTAGCCAGGTCTTTCACCGGGAAGGAACAACCACGGGAAGGGCAGTCTCCAGTCAAGGAGACCACCTATACCAAATATGGTATCCATCCACAGACAGCCGTTTCGGGGTATTTGCCCCTCATCAGTGTGGAGTAGGAATCTGGCTAGTGGGGGCAATGCCTAGTAAAAGACTACTTAAGCAAGCATTGTTGACCTTAGGGAGATCAACATATCCACTGCGGAGACACCATCACGTGTTTCTCAACGCAGTGATTCTAGAGCAAAGCCCCCTGGGAAGTATGCAAATGAGAAAGCCGCGGAGACACCATCACATGTTTCTCAACGCTGGCAGGAAACTAGCCAGGTCTTTCACCGGGAAGGAACAACCACGGGAAGGGCAGTCTCCAGTCAAGGAGACCACCTATACCAAACATGGTATCCATCCACAGACAGCCGTTTCGGGGTATTTGCCCCTCATCAGTGTGGAGTAGGAATCTGGCTAGTGGGGGCAATGCCTAGTAAAAGACTACTTAAGCAAGCATTGTTGACCTTAGGGAGATCAACATATCCACTGCGGAGACACCATCACGTGTTTCTCAACGCAGTGATTCTAGAGCAAAGCCCCCTGGGAAGTATGCAAATGAGAAAGCCGCGGAGACACCATCACATGTTTCTCAACGCTGGCAGGAAACTAGCCAGGTCTTTCACCGGGAAGGAACAACCACGGGAAGGGCAGTCTCCAGTCAAGGAGACCACCTATACCAAACATGGTATCCATCCACAGACAGCCGTTTCGGGGTATTTGCCCCTCATCAGTGTGGAGTAGGAATCTGGCTAGTGGGGGCAATGCCTAGTAAAAGACTACTTAAGCAAGCATTGTTGACCTTAGGGAGATCAACATATCCACTGCGGAGACACCATCACGTGTTTCTCAACGCAGTGATTCTAGAGCAAAGCCCCCTGGGAAGTATGCAAATGAGAAATGAGAAACACGTGATGGTGTCTCCGCAGTGGATATTAGCCAGATTCCTACTCCACACTGATGAGGGGCAAATACCCCGAAACGGCTGTCTGTGGATGGATACCATGTTTGGTATAGGTGGTCTCCTTGACTGGAGACTGCCCTTCCCGTGGTTGTTCCTTCCCGGTGAAAGACCTGGCTAGTTTCCTGCCAGCGTTGAGAAACATGTGATGGTGTCTCCGCGGCTTTCTCATTTGCATACTTCCCAGGGGGCTTTGCTCTAGAATCACTGCGTTGAGAAACACGTGATGGTGTCTCCGCAGTGGATATGTTGATCTCCCTAAGGTCAACAATGCTTGCTTAAGTAGTCTTTTACTAGGCATTGCCCCCACTAGCCAGATTCCTACTCCACACTGATGAGGGGCAAATACCCCGAAACGGCTGTCTGTGGATGGATACCATGTTTGGTATAGGTGGTCTCCTTGACTGGAGACTGCCCTTCCCGTGGTTGTTCCTTCCCGGTGAAAGACCTGGCTAGTTTCCTGCCAGCGTTGAGAAACATGTGTTGGTGTCTCCGCGGCTTTCTCATTTGCATACTTCCCAGGGGGCTTTGCTCTAGAATCACTGCGTTGAGAAACACGTGATGGTGTCTCCGCAGTGGATATGTTGATCTCCCTAAGGTCAACAATGCTTGCTTAAGTAGTCTTTTACTAGGCATTGCCCCCACTAGCCAGATTCCTACTCCACACTGATGAGGGGCAAATACCCCGAAACGGCTGTCTGTGGATGGATACCATGTTTGGTATAGGTGGTCTCCTTGACTGGAGACTGCCCTTCCCGTGGTTGTTCCTTCCCGGTGAAAGACCTGGCTAGTTTCCTGCCAGCGTTGAGAAACATGTGATGGTGTCTCCGCGGCTTTCTCATGAGCTGACAGGAATGGCTGCCGGCGTCCTAAGGAGAGGAGGGGGCCGTGGGCGTGCCCTAGAAAGTGCGGGAATCTGGTGCCCCACTGTGCACAGTGAGGGGGGTGGAGTATGCAAAGCATGTTCCAGCCCTCATCGCTGACGTCCTGTGCAGCGTCCCGCCCTTCCCCTGACTGGCGGGCCTGGGGGCGGGAAAAAAGTGAGACTAGGCCGCAAAAGCCGGGGACTAAAGTTATAAGCGCGGCCGGCGTATAAGCGCGGTCGGCGCGGTAGTCCCCGGCGTACTAACACTCCCAGCCGCGCTGCAGTGTGAAATGGCAGCGCGCGGTCAGCGCGGTAGTCCCCAGTAAACTAACACACCCAGCCACGCTGCAGTGTGTGATGGCACAAGCGCGGTCAGCGCTGCGGTCCCCGGCGCACTAACACACCCAGCAATGCTGCAGTGTTTCTGTGCGCGGTCCCCACGGGGACACAGAGTACCTCAAAGTAGCAGGGCCTTGTCCCTGACGATACTCGGCTCCTTGTCCAGCAGAGTCCCCAGGGGCTGTGGATGGAGCACGGTCCCAGTGCCTGGAGACCGATTAGGATCCCACTTCACCCAGAGCCCTAAAGGGATGGGGAAGGAAAACAGCATGTGGGCTCCAGCCTCCGTACCCGCAATGGATACCTCAACCTTAACAACACCGCCGACAAGAGTGGGGTGAGAAGGGAGCATGCTGGGGGCCCTGTTATGGGCCCTCTTTTCTTCCATCCGACATAGTCAGCAGCTGCTGCTGACTAAGATGTGGAGCTATGCGTGCATGTGTGCCTCCTTCGCACAAAGCATGAAAACTGAGGAACCCGTGATGCACGGGGGGTGTATAGGCAGAAGGGGAGGGGCTTTACACTTTTAAGTGTAATACTTTGTGTGGCCTCCGGAGGCAGAAGCTATACACCCAATTGTCTGGGTCTCCCAATGGAGCGACAAAGAAATTGTCTTAAAGTGCAGACTTTCAGCTTAAGGCTATGTGCGCACGTTGCGTCGAGCTAGTTGCAGTTCTAAACGCATCCTCTGGCAGAAATTGCTTTTGACAAAGTTGCTTTTGCCCACAAAATCGTGGTAAATACGCGTGCGTTTTTACCGCGTTTTAGCCGCGTTTTTAGCGCTTTTTACCTGCGTTTCCATTGCTTAAAGTCAGATGCGTTTTGATTACAAAGACACTACTAAATAAAGTTTTGACATACAAACAATATAAAAAAAGGGTAAAAAAAAATTAAAACAATATACTTATTTAAATCATAATGAAAATAGTTATATTTAATATAATTATAGCGGTTTTATACTATATATCGCTATAATTCCAATAAATTAATATTTTTCATTAATTTAATTGTCGGACTATGTGTGTGTGTGTAAAGGGACATATTATTCCATTATTTTGATGTCAGAAACGCATGCATTTATATAGTCCAAAACGCATGTTTTCTGCAGCCAAAAAGCATGTAAAATGCTGGAATTTTGATGTTGCTTGCTTTTTACAACTTGTCATTGACTTCAATGTTAGCAAGACGCAGCCCAAATGGCAAAAACAATTGACATGCTGCTTCTTTGAACACTGAGTTTTTGCCCAAAATTATGCAAATTAAAGGCAGCGTTTTGAACTGCAAAGTGCGCACAAGAAATCCACTTTTCCCATAGACTTTGCTGGAAAATCAAAACGCATGCATTTTGGCATAAAACACTGCAGTTCAAAACGCTGCAGAAAAGCAGCTGAAACGCAGGTGAAAACGCAAAGTGCGGACATAGCCTTAGGGGTACTTTGCACACTACGACATCGCAGGTGTGATGTGGGTGGGGTCAAATCGAAAGTGACACACATCCGGCATCGCTGTCGACATCGGAGTATGTGAATCCTCTTTACTCCGATTAGCGAGCGCAAAAGCGTCGAAATCGTGTGATCGGTGTAGTGTCGGTCATTTCCATAATTTCGGAAGGACCGATGTTACGAAGTTGTTTCTCGTTCCTGCGGCAGCACACATCGCTGTGTGTGAAGCCGCAGGAGCGAAGAACATCGCCTTACCAGCGTCCCGGCTGCAATGAGGAAGGAAGGAGGGGGACGGGATATTTACGTCCCGCTCATCTCCGCCCCCCTGCTTCTATTGGCCGCCTGCCATATGACGTCGCTGTGACGCCGCACGACCCGCCCCCTTAGGAAGGAGGTGGTTCGCCGGCCAGAGCGACGTCGCAGGCCAGGTAAGTGCATGTGAAGCTGCCGTAGCGATAATGTTCGCTACGGCAGCTATCACAAGATATCACAGCTGCGACAGGGGCGGGGACTATCGCGCTCGGCATCGCTACCATCGGCTTGCAATGTCATAGTGTGCAAAGTACCCCTTAGTCTGAGGGTATTCACATCCTAATTGGAGTAAGGGTTTAGGAATTACAGGTCTTTAATATGTAGCAGCTATTTTTCAAGGGACCAAAAGTAATTGGACAATTATCTCCAATGCTCTTTATTGGGCTGCATGGCATGGGCTGTACCCTCATCAATTAAAGGGAATTTGTCTGCTGGTTTTTGTTATGTAAGCTGAAGCCAGGATGCTGCAAGGGTTAACACAGAAAGTTCAGGCATGCCAGTTTTGTCTTAGTCCTTTTTTTTATTTGCTATGTTTATTTAAGCAGCAGGACCAGTCCGACACGCCCCCTACTGTCATTGGCACCACACTGTCAATGTACAATCTCTATAGAGAGCCTGGTATGTGTGGTAACAAGCCTCTGGACTCTGCAAGATGACTATACCTAAAAATTCAGATTTTGGCAAAATGTCTGCAGCCAGTAATCTAAGTGATACATCATTGGATTCAGGATCTCCTCTCCTACATCATGTTGTTCTCAGATGAGTTAGCAAAAACCTGTTGACAGATTCCCTTTAAGCTGGTAAAAGGTCTGGAGCTGATTCCAGGTGTGGCATTTGCATTTGGAAGCTGCTGCTGTGAACCCACAACATATGGTCAAAGGAGCTCTCAAAGGAAAAGAAACAGACCATTATTAGGCTCAAATAAAGAAGAAATCCATCAGAGAGATAGCAGAAATGTTAACAGTGGACAAATCAACAGTTTGGTACATTCTGCAAAAATAGCAAAGAGCGCACTGGTGTGCTTGGCAACTCAGGAAGGCCTGAACGTCCAGGGCAGACAACAGAAGTGGATGATCGCAGCAACCTTTCCACAGTGAAGAAAAACCCCTTCATAACATCCACCCAAGTGAAGAACATTCTCCTGGAAGTAGGTGTTTCAGCATCTACAGGGTGCTTTACACGCTGCGACATCGCTAACGATACATAGTCAGGGTCCCGTCGTTAGTGACGTACATCCGGCGTCATTAGCGACATCGTAGCGTCCTAGGAACAACAATCGCAAAAATGTCAAAAATCGTTCATCGTTGACACGTCGCTCCTTTTCATAATATCGTTGGTGGTGCATGCCGCTGGTTGTTAGTTGTTCCTGCGGCATCACACATCGCTATGTGTGACATCGCAGGAACAACGAACATCTCCTTACCTGCGTCCACCGGCAATGAGGAAGGAAGGAGGTGGGCGGCATGTTTCGGCAGCTCATCTCCGCCCCTCCTCTATTATTGGGCGGCCGCTTAATGACGCCGCTGTGACGCCAAAGGCACCTCCCCCGTGAAGGAGGGATTGTTCGGCAGCAACAGCGACGTCGCTAAGCAGGTATGTGCGTGTAACCCTGCTGTAGCGATATTGTTCGCTACGGCAGTGATCACCACATATCGCAAAAACGACGGGGGAGGGTGCTATCGCTCGCAACATCGCTAGCAATCGCTAGCAATGTCGCAGTGTGTAAAGCACAAGTCTGTCAAAAAGTCTATCATACTTCATGAAAGCAAATATAGAGAGTTCACCACAAGGTGCAAACCATTTAATGAGCCTTAATGTTAAGACTGAGCCCTTCCACTCACATGGGGAAGAACAAACCAGGGAAGATGTTAACCACAGGTCCCTGTACAAACTAGGAATACCCTAAACCTGACCCTGTTTTGTCCCTGCCTGGCCGAGGAGGTTGGTACTCTAAAGTTACCCAATGGCACCCACACTCAATGTCGGCTAAACCTGATTGTCCTTAACTACACACTAAACTATAAACAAAGTGTAACACAAAATACCAAAAAATATTAAAAAAAAGTGCACACAGGCAGACGGTGAGACACAGTGCTAAAGATGTGTTCACATAGTCATACAGGGAAGATGTAAAAAAATTAAAGAAACCCAAAAAGACTTACGAATAAAGTGGAACCCCTCCAAATCCCAAATTAAATAGAATGGGAGAAAGCTGGGAAGGAAACACACAAACAAACCACAAGGAAAAGCAAAAGTGATAATTCAGCAAGATTATTAAAAAACTGAGGAGCTGGGATTTCAAACATCCATCCACCTAGGAATATAGCCAGCACTCAGACATGTGTATGGTGCATAAAATTAGTGCCTCCCAAGATGTGATAGGACAAATAAAACAAGGAAGTGAACACACCTGAGAAGAAACACAGAAAGACAAGGCAGGGGAAGGGCAAAAGACCAAACAGCAGTTGTACCAATACAAAACATGCTGTGGTCCAACGGGAGAGGGAAACCGACCATAAAACCAGAGGTTTTGGATCGAACCCCGGAGTTGAGCCATACCATTTAAAAATAGAGAGCTTAGGTTAGACTTTGACAGAAAAACATCTATATAAATCAGCCCAGATCTGGAAAAGCATGCTTTGGACAGATGAAATTAAGATCAACCTGCACCAGAATGTTGGGAAGAAGAAAGTATGGAGAAGGCTTGGAACAGCAGATGATCCAAAGCACACCATATGCTCTGTAAAACATGGTGGAGGCAGCGTGATGGCACTGAGCATGCGTGACTTCAAATGGTATTGGGTGACTAGTGTTTATTGATGTGACTGAAGATAGAAGAAGCCGGATGTATTCTGAAGTGTATAGGGTGAGACTTTCTGTTCAGATTCAACCACATGCAACAAGGTTGATTGGACTGTGCTTCACAGTACAGATGGAGAATGACACCAAACATACAGCAAAAGCTACCCAGGAGTTTTATAAGGCAAAGAAATTAAATATCCTGCAATGGCTGAGCCAATCACCAGATCTTAATGCAATAGAGCATGAATTTCACATGCTTAAAACAAAACGTAAGTCAGAAAGACCCACAAACAAGCAAAAACTGAAGTCAGCTGTAGAACAGGTCTGGAAAAGCACCACAAAGAAGGAAACCCGGCGTTTGGTGATATCCATGGCTTCCAGACTTCAGGCAGTCATTTCCTGCAAAGGATTGTCTACAAAGTATGAAAAATGAACATTTTATTTATGGTAAAGTGAATTTGTCCAATTACTTTTGAGACCGTGGAATGAGGAGACTTTGTAGAATAATGGTTGCAATGCCTAAACGTTTCACAGGATATTGTTGTTCAACGCCTTTAATTAAACCTGAAAGTTTCCACTTCAATCACATCTCAGTTGTTTCATTTTAAATAAAAAATAGTGTCCTGCAGAGCCCAAATCATGAAGATTCGGTCACTGTCCAAATATTTCTGGACCTAACTGTATTCATTGTTAAACATGTCTTACCGTGTCCCTACAAAGATCTATGTTTGGTCTGTATGTACGGGTCTCAAGCCGTGTGTGGGCCAGTTTTAAAGGCCCACTCTTGTCTCTTAGATCCTTTTCTAAACGTCTTATGTCTTCCTCCAATTCTTCAATCTCATCTTTGGTCTGTTAAAAAAAAAATGTGAGACAACAATCAGTAGAGAAAATATTTATAATAAAAAAAAAAAAGTTTTACAGTTAAAAATTAATGTCTTTAAAAAATGAAATACTGTTTAAATCATACATTTATGTTGTGTATTTTTCTAAATAATATTTGTATATTTTGCAAGACTAAACTTTTTTTTTTTTTTAATACACATTGTAATGTGAAAAACTGTTACAATCTATATTAAAAAATGTGAAATCTTTTAATTTTTATACTGGCCACATGGGCTATTAATACAGTGGAACCTTGATTTACGAGAACAATCCTTTGTGGGAGTGTGCTAGTAAACCAAGTTACTCGTCTAGCAAAGCAAAATTTCCCATAGGAAATAATGCAAGCTCAGACAATTTGTTCCAGAACTTGTGCAATGTCCCATCCTGGTCCCCTATTGTGCCATTCCACACATGCACAAACACGCACACACACACAAACACGCACGAACACACACAATATTATGCTCACCTTACCTTCCGTTCCATTGCCGCCTCCCAGTTCTTGTAGTTCATCGGTACAGGAACTTCCGCTGCCAGAGCGCTGACGTCAAAGGCATATGCCGCTTGCCTCTGATTGGTCAGCGCGCTGCCTTTGAGAAGCGGCTGACAGCGGAAGTTCCTCCCTTGTCGCGTTGGTTACCCGATACACATCCTGTACCGGCGAACTACAACGGAAGGTAAGGTGAGCATAATATGTGTGTGTTTGTGTGTGTTTGTGCGGACTGCAAGAGCAGGTCAGAGCACGGTGAAAGTACGGAACCGGAAGTGTGTGCGGTGAGTATTTGCTCGTACAGCAAAGCTTGCTCGTAAACTGAGTTACAAATTTACAGCAAGCTTTGCTCGTATAGCGAAATACTCGCAAACCGGGTTATTCGTAAACCGAGGTTCCACTGTACTGCCTATTCTAGCAGGAAATCTACATGTATATAAGCATCAACAGAGTGACTCAGACCCTGGCATTTGTACTGTATTAAAGCATCTAATGAACATGTGCAAAAGTCATTTTGAAGGGAGGGGGATCTGTGAGATCACTTATTTTGATTGATGTGTTACCTGTCACTGTTAAGGGGGCTTTACACGGTAGAGATATCGCTAGCAATTTGTAGCGATAGCGAGCGTCTAAGTACCCGCCCCCATCGCGCATGCGATTGTTTGTGATCGCTGCCGTAGCGAACATTATCGCTACGGCAGCGTCACACATACTTACCTGGTCGGCGGCGGCGCTGTGACTGCCGAACAATCCCTTCTTCAAGGGGGAGGGACGTTCGGCATCACAGCGACGTCACCGCAACGTCACTAAGCGGCCGGCCAATCAAAGCGGAGGGGCGGAGATGAGCAGGACGTAACATCCCGCCCACCTCCTTCCTTCCGCATTGTGGCCGGCGGCAGGTAAGGAGACGTTCCTCGCTCCTGCGGTGTCACACACAGCGATGTGTGCTGCCGCATGAGCGATGAACAACATGGATAAACAACCCTTACCGATTTTTGAGTTTGGGACGACCTCTCCATGGTGAACGATTTTTACCATTTTTGAGGTCGCTTAAGGTCGCTGGTCAGTGGCACACGCTGCAATATCGTTAATAACGCCGGATGTGCGTCACTAACAACTTGACCCCGACGACCAAACATTAACGATATCGTAGCGTGTAAAGCCCCCTTTATCCTACCTGTAAAGAAAATGAGTCTGAAACGTTTGTTGTAAAGAACAGAGCCTCAAATAGTCCCAGGGACTATGTAAAAATTTACATATTTCTATTTGTTTTAATACATGTTTGAATAAGAAAACTCCATTTCCAATAATATAAAAAATAAATACATTTAACACAACAACCTGATGTAAATAAAAGGTCATTTTCTGATTATACATTCCCTTTATTGATGTTGGAGAGTGGCTACATTACTGAGCTAACCTGACATTGGCAGCAACATTTTATGAATCACTGCACATTGGTAGCAATAAGGTGGAGTGGACTATCATAGCCTCAGTATTGAAAAACATCAGCACTAACTACTGAGACGTTACGTCACCTTTCATTGAATAAAAAATTGCTCAGATCAATTGCAGACTTACATTTTTCTCTTGCCACTTGAGTTCATTGTGAGCTTTCTCAAATTCATGGATCCTTTTCCTGAAGGCAAACTCCACAGCCACTCTCTGGGCTTCCAGCTCATTATTCGTCTGTTAGTAAAGAGAACAATAGCGGTCATGTAATTTTATGTTTTATAACTTTCTACTATTAATCCTTTTACCTACCAGCGTTTTTTCCTCCCCTACTTCCAAGAGCCATAACTTTTTTATTTTTTCATCAATATAGCCATATGAGGCTTATTTTTTTCCCGGGACGAGTTGAACTTTTGAATGATACCATTCAATGTGCCCCATATTGTATTGGAAAACGAGGAAAAAATTCCAAGTGAGGTGAAAATGCAAAAAAAATTGCAATTGCACTATTGTTTTTTTTGTTTTTGTTTTTTTTTATCTACCATGTTCACTATGTGGTAAAACCGTCCTTAAGATTTCCCAGGTCAATACAAGCTTGTAGATACCAAACATGCATAGTTTTACTTTTATCTCACACAATTCAGAAGATTGTAGAAGAAAAAGAAAAGGATTTTCCGAGACCTGTAGTGTTCTTATTTTTTGGGATCTGGGGCTCAGTGATGGCTTATTTCAATGTGTCTAAGGCCCCTTTCACACGTCAGTGATTCTGGGACGTTTGTGCTTTTTTTTTAAACGTACCAGAATCACTGACATACGCAGACCCATTCTAATGAATGGGTCTGCTCACACGTCAGTGATTTTTCACTGCACGTGTCTCCGTGCAGCGTACCCGCGTGTGCGTGATTGCTGCACGGAGACATGTCCATT
Organism: Anomaloglossus baeobatrachus; assembly: GCF_048569485.1. Classification (NCBI taxonomy): domain Eukaryota; kingdom Metazoa; phylum Chordata; class Amphibia; order Anura; family Aromobatidae; genus Anomaloglossus; species Anomaloglossus baeobatrachus. The sequence continues at coordinate 367,827,709 of NC_134354.1, read as the reverse complement.
TTTTTCTGGCATCACTGATGTTCCACGGACCACGCAGTGGTGTGGTCCGTGAAACACGTGCCAGAAAAAAACGTGCATTTAAAATAATAAACATTTTAACTCACCCGGCATCCAGCGATGTCCTCTGCAGCCCGTGCAGCTTGCTGCTTCTAAGCCGGCTGATTACTGTCGCGCATATTCATTATGCGCGACACAGCCGACCCGGAAGCAGCTGCTGCGGGGGTCACCGCCGGCCGGATGCTGCGTCGCGGGAGCGATCAGCACCAAGGACAGCGGGAGCGGGCGCAGGTGAGTGAATCTCTAAGTGCAATCACGGGCCACAGAGAACGGAGCCCGGATTGTACTTAGACAACCCACGTGTGCCGAGATTCACGGCACACGCAGGGACATGTGCGTGTTTTACACGCCAGTGAAAAACGTCTGTGTTTTTCACTGACGTGTGAAACGGGCCTTAGGCCCGTTTCACACGTCAGTGAAAAACACTGACGTTCTTCACTGACGTGTAAAACACACACATGTCCCTCCGTGTTCCGTGATTCACGACACACGTGTGTTGTCCATGTGCAATCCGTGATCCGTGATCCATGATTGCATATGGACATTACTCACCTGCCTTCGCTCCTGCTGTCCATGGTGCTGAACTCCTGGGCTCTCCAGCGTCCGCCCACCGCTCTCTGCAGCTACTTCCTGGTCGGCTATTCCTGCTCTCATGAACATTCATGAGTCAGACAGGAGCTGCCGAGAGCGGAGGCTGCACAGCGAATCGCAGGCAAGGTAAGTTGAAAATATTTAATATTTAATATGTCCGTGATTTTCTGGTACGTGTTTCACGGATCACACACGGATCACACCATAGTGTGGTCCGTGGGTCATCAGTGATGCCAGAAAAAAATAGACTTGTCTCCGTGCAGAATCACAGCCACGGGTGTACGCTGCACAGAGACACGTTCAGTGAAAGACTGCACAGTCCGATCGCTTTTGCTGTTCAGAGAAGTGCTTCATCACCACTCTGTATAGCAGAAATGCTGATCTCCTGTGAATGTCAGCGCTCTGCCAGCATTCACAGGAAGTGAGTCATGACAGTAACAGTAGTCATCATCTGACCCCACACTCTCATGAAAACCCATTGGCACCCCAAGATTGCGTCACAAGGCTGCTGATGGAGGCGGAGAATGACGCAATCAGTTTGACAGAGTGATCTAACTAGTTAACAGGAGCCCGATCCACCCGAGTCTTTTAGCTGCATGTCCTTGATGATCAGATCAGCAGACATGTGAGGGGAATAATGAGGGCTTTCTGTACGAGCCCACATTAATGGGACAGATACATATGGGTATGTTCTAGGTTGTAAAATGGTTAAAGCAGAGGTCTCAAACACGCGGCCTGCGGGCCGCATGCGGCCCCTCAGGCTGCTTCGTGCGGCCCCCAGGCCCATTCCCCTGTTGACAATCTCGGCAGGTGCAGGGGCCGCAGCGCTGGCAAAACATCCATCTGACATAAATCGCTGACAGGGGCTGCGGGCGGCCCCTGCACCTGCCACGATAGACACCGGGGGCACGGAAGCAGGGATGAGGCAGCCGAGGGAACCCAGTACGTCATGGCGAAATCGCAGCCCCGGAGGCTGTGATCACCTTGCAAATACCTTAGATTTCGGAGAGGAGGGGACCTCTGCCTGACCTCAGGAGGGGTGGTGTCTCCTCCCCAGACCTACGGAGGCTGTGATTGGTTGACAAATGCCGCTCAGCCAATCACAGCCACTGTAATGTTTCAGCCATTGAAAATGGTTGAAACATTGAAATCCAGCCATGATCAGTGCAGCTACAGCACTGATCATTGGCTGGAGCTAGGTGACCTCTGTTTCACCCGCCCCCAGCTCTGATTGGAGAACACAGGCCTTGTGATCGATCTCTGTAATCACTGTGGATCTGGGGTCGGATACCGCTCCCCTCAGCTTCACTCCGGCGTCTGTGGAAGCCGAGAAGAGCGACTGGTAAGTTATAGTGCCACTGCCCACTTTCACCCACTGCCACTGCCAACCCCCCCCCGGCCCATTACTAAAGGATGGGGACAAGGTGGGCACATTACCATGGGGTGGGGATAAGGCTGGGGACATTACTATAGGATGGGGACATTACTATAGAATGGGGACAAGGTGGGCACACTACTATAGGATGGGGGCAAGGTGGGCACATTACTATAGGATGGGGACATTACTATAGCATGGGGACAAGGTGGGCACACTACTATAGGATGGGGGCAAGGTGGGCACATTACTATAGGATGGGGACAAGGCTGGGGACATTACTAAAGGATGGGGAAATTACAAGGATGGGCAAATACTATTGGATGTGGACATTACTATAGAATGGGGACAAGGCTGGGGACATTACTATAGGATGGGGACAAGGCGGGCACATTACTATGGGATGGGGACAAGGTGAGCACACTACTACAGGATAGGGACATTACTACAAGGGGGACAAGGATGGGAAACATTACTATAGGATAGGGATAGGGCTGCGGACATTACTATAGGATAGGTACATTACAACAAGGGGGACAAGGATGGGAAACATTACTATAGGATAGGGATAGGGCTGCGGACATTACTATAGGATGGGGACAAGGATAGGCACATTACTATTGGATGGGGACATTACTACAGGATGAGGACAAGGCTGGGGACATTACTATAGGATGGGGACAAGGTGGGCACATTACTATAGGATGGGGACATTACTATAGGATGGGGAACATTACTATAGGATTGGGACAAGGTTGGCACATTACTATAGGATGGGCACATTACAATAAGATGGGGACAAGGCTGGGGATATTACTATAGGATGCGGACAAGGATGAAAACATTACTACAGGATGTGCACATTACGATAAGATGAGGACAAGGCTGGGGACATTACTATAGGATGGGGACAAGGATTGGCACATTACTATAGGATGGGGACAAGGATGGGGCATATTACTACAAGATGGGGACAAAAACTCAAAATAAGGCATGACATAATTTTTTTACTGTCAAATTTTTTTTTATATACTTAAACAAAGAATGTGCACATTTGCTATAATAAACAAGTGAAAAATGTGCCAAATCAGTGATCCAAAGGTATGTAAAAAAAATCAATATTATATATATATATATATATATATATATATATATATATATATACAGTTAGGTCCAGAAATATTTGGACAGTGACACAAGTTTTGTTATTTTAGCTGTTTACAAAAACATGTTCAGAAATACAATTATATATATAATATGGGCTGAAAGTGCACACTCCCAGCTGCAATATGAGAGTTTTCACATCCAAATCGGAGAAAGGGTTTAGGAATCATAGCTCTGTAATGCATAGCCTCCTCTTTTTCAAGGGACCAAAAGTAATTGGACAAGGGACTCTAAGGGCTGCAATTAACTCTGAAGGCATCTCCCTCGTTAACCTGTAATCAATGAAGTAGTTAAAAGGTCTAGGGTTGATTACAGGTGTGTGGTTTTGCATTTGGAAGCTGTTGCTGTGACCAGACAACATGCGGTCTAAGGAACTCTCAATTGAGGTGAAGCAGAACATCCTGAGGCTGAAAAAAAAAGAAAAAATCCATCAGAGAGATAACAGATATGCTTGGAGTAGCAAAATCCACAGTCAGGTACATTCTGAGAAAAAAGGAATTGACTGGTGAGCTTGGGAACTCAAAAAGGCCTGGGCGTCCACGGATGACAACAGTGGTGGATGATCGCCGCATACTTTCTTTGGTGAAGAAGAACCCGTTCACAACATCAACTGAAGTCCAGAACACTCTCAGTGAAGTAGGTGTATCTGTCAGTCAACAGTAAAGAGAAGACTCCATGAAAGTAAATACAAAGGGTTCACATCTAGATGCAAACCATTCATCAATTCCAAAAATAGACAGGCCAGAGTTAAATTTGCTGAAAAACACCTCATGAAGCCAGCTCAGTTCTGGAAAAGTATTCTATGGACAGATGAGACCAAGATCAACCTGTACCAGAATGATGGGAAGAAAAAAGTTTGGAGAAAAAAGGGAACGGCACATGATCCAAGGCACACCATATCCTCTGTAAAACATGGTGGAGGCAACGTGATGGCATGGGCATGCATGGCTTTCAATGGCACTGGGTCACTTGTGTTTATTGATAACATAACAGCAGACAAGAGTAGCCGGATGAATTCTGAAGTGTACCGGGATATACTTTCAGCCCAGATTCAGCCAAATGCCGCAAAGTTGATCGGACGGCGCTTCATAGTACAGATGGACAATGACCCCAAGCATACAGCCAAAGCTACCCAGGAGTTCATGAGTGCAAAAAAGTGGAACATTCTGCAATGGCCAAGTCAATCACCAGATCTTAACCCAATTGAGCATGCATTTCACTTGCTCAAATCCAGACTTAAGACGGAAAGACCCACAAACAAGCAAGACCTGAAGGCTGCGGCTGTAAAGGCCGGGCAAAGCATTAAGAAGGAGGAAACCCAGCGTTTGGTGATGTCCATGGATTCCAGACTTAAGGCAGTGATTGCCTCCAAAGGATTCGCAACAAAATATTGAAAATAAAAATTTTTTTTTGGGTTTGATTTATTTGTCCAATTACTTTTGACCTCCTAAAATGTGGAGTGTTTGTAAAGAAATGTGTACAATTCCTACAATTTCTATCAGATATTTTTGTTCAAACCTTCAAATTAAACGTTACAATCTGCACTTGAATTCTGTTGTAGAGGTTTCATTTCAAATCCAATGTGGTGGCATGCAGAGCCCAACTCGCGAAAATTGTGTCACTGTCCAACTATTTCTGGACCTAACTGTATATATATATACTAGAAGGTGGCCCGATTCTACGCATCGGGTATTCTAGAATTTACGTATTGTGTAGTTCATGTATGATTTTTGTTATATATATATATATATATATATATAGATGTTGTTGTGTGTAGTTACCAAGTGTTTGTGTAGGGCGCTGTACATGTTCTGGGTGTGGCGGGGGGTGAGAGCGGTGTTGTATGTGTGTTGCGTGTGTTGCGTTGTTTGTGGAGCGCTGTGTGTCTGTAGCGGTGTGTGTGTGTGTGTGTTGTGCGGTTTGTGTGTGTGTGGTGTGTTTTGGGGGGAGGTATGTTTTGAGCAATGTGTGTGTTGTGCGGTATGTGCGTATATTTGTGTGTGCTGCGGTGTTTGTGTGTTGGGTGTTGTGTGTGTGCAGCGTTGTCTGTGTGTGTGGGTGTCTGTGTAGGGCGTTGTTTGTGGTTCCCAGTGTGTGTGTGTGTTGTGCAGTGCACGTGTGTGTGTGTGTGTGTGTGTGTGTGTTGGGGGGAGGTGTGCACCTCCCATCGTGCTCCATCCCCCATGCTGCGCACCCCCCATCGTGCTCCATCCCCCATGCAGCGCACTCCCCATCGTGCTGCATCCCCCATGCTGCGCACTCCCAAACGTGCTCCATCCGCCATGCTGCGCACTCCCAAACGTGGTCCATCCGCCATGCTGTGCACTCCCAAACGTGCTCCATCCGCCATACTGCGCACTCCCCATCGTGCTGCATCCCCCATGCTGCGCACTCCCAAACGTGCTCCATCCGCCATGCTGCGCACTCCCCATCGTGCTCTATCCGCCATGCTGCGCACTCCCAAACGTGCTCCATCCCCCATGCTGCGCACCCCCCATCGTGCTCCATCCCCCATGCAGCGCACTCCCCATCGTGCTGCATCCCCCATGCTGCGCATTCCCAAACGTGCTCCATCCGCCATGCTGCGCACTCCCAAACGTGGTCCATCCGCCATGCTGCGCACTCCCAAACGTGCTTCATCCGCCATACTGCGCACTCCCCATCGTGCTGCATCCCCCATGCTGCGCAGTCCCAAACGTGCTCCATCCGCCATGCTGTGCACTCCCTATCGTGCTCTATCCGCCATGCTGCACACTCCCAAACGTGCTCCATCCGCCATGCTGCGCACTCAAAAACGTGCTCCAGCCGCCATGCTGCGCACCCCCCATCGTGCTCCATCCGCCATGCTGCGCACTCCCAAACGTGCTCCACCCGCCATGCTGCGCACTCCCAAACGTGCTCCATCCGCCATGCTGCGCACTCCCAAACGTGCTCCATCCGCCATGCTGCGCACTCCCAAACGTGGTCCATCCGCCATGCTGCGCACTCCCAAACGTGGTCCACCCGCCATGCTGCGCACTCCCCAACGTGCTCCATCCGCCATACTGCGCAGTCCCAAACGTGCTCCATCCGCCATACTGCGCACTCCCCATCGTGCACCATCCGGCATGCTGCGCACTCCCAAACGTGCTCCATCCGCCATGCTGCGCACTCCCAAACGTGCTCCATCCGTCATGCTGCGCACTCCCAAACGTGCTCCATACGCCATGCTGCGCACTCCCAAACGTGGTCCATCCGCCATGCTGCGCACTCCCAAACGTGGTCCATCCGCTATGCTGCGCACTCCCAAACGTGGTCCATCCGCCATGCTGCGCACTCCCAAACGTGCTCCATCCGCTATGCTGCGCACTCCCAAACGTGCTCCATCCGCCATGCTGCGCACTCCCAAACGTGCTCCATCCGCCATGCTGCGCACTCCCAAACGTGCTCCATCCCCCATGCTGCGCACTCCCAAACGTGGTCCATCCGCCATGCTGCGCACTCCCAAACGTGCTCCATCCTCCATGCTGCGCACTCCCAAACGTGGTCCATCCGCCATGCTGCGCACTCCCAAACGTGCTCCATCCCCCATGCTGCGCACTCCCCATCGTGCTCCATCCCCCATGCTGCGCACTCCCAAACGTGGTCCATCCGCCATGCTGCGCACTCCCAAACGTGCTCCATCCGCCATACTGCGCACTCCCCATCGTGCTGCATCCCCCATGCTGCGCACTCCCAAACGTGCTCCATCCGCCATGCTGCGTACTCCCTATCGTGCTCTATCCGCCATGCTGCACACTCCCAAACGTGCTCCATCCGCCATGCTGCGCACTCCCAAACGTGCTCCATCTGCCATGCTGCGCACCCCCCATCATGCTCCATCCGCCATGCTGCGCACTCCCAAACGTGCTCCACCCGCCATGCTGCGCACTCCCAAACGTGCTCCATCCGCCATGGTGCGCACTCCCAAACGTGCTCCATCCACCATGCTGCGCACTCCCAAACGTGGTCCATCCGCCATGCTGCGCACTCCCAAACGTGCTCCATCCGCCATGCTGCGCACTCCCCAACGTGCTCCATCCGCCATACTGCGCACTCCCAAACGTGCTCCATCCGCCATACTGCGCACTCCCCATCGTGCACCATCCGGCATGCTGCGCACTCCCAAACGTGCTCCATCCGCCATGCTGCGCACTCCCAAACGTGCTCCATCCGTCATGCTGCGCACTCCCAAACGTGCTCCATCCGCCATGCTGCGCACTCCCAAACGTGCTCCATCCGCCATGCTGCGCACTCCCAAACGTGGTCCATCCGCTATGCTGCGCACTCCCAAACGTGGTCCATCCGCCATGCTGCGCACTCCCAAACGTGCTCCATCCGCCATGCTGCGCACTCCCAAACGTGCTCCATCCGCCATGCTGCGCACTCCCAAACGTGCTCCATCCGCCATGCTGCGCACTCCCAAACGTGCTCCATCCCCCATGCTGCGCACTCCCAAACGTGGTCCATCCGCCATGCTGCGCACTCCCAAACGTGCTCCATCCTCCATGCTGCGCACTCCCAAACGTGGTCCATCCGCCATGCTGCGCACTCCCAAACGTGCTCCATCCCCCATGCTGCGCACTCCCCATCGTGCTCCATCCCCCATGCTGCGCACCCCCCATCGTGCTCCATCCCCCATGCTGCACCAGCATCAGCCTCTCTGCCCGCAGCATCAGCCTCTCTGCCCGCAGCATCAGCCTCTCTGCACACAGCATCAGCCTCTCTCCTCCCAGCATCAGCCTCTCTCCTCCCAGCATCAGCCTCTCTCCTCCCAGCATCAGCCTCTCTCCTCCCAGCATCAGCCTTTTCTGTCCCTAGCATCAGCCTCTCTCCTCCCAGCCTACCCCAGCCTCAGCATCCCTCAGCATCAGCCTCAGCCTCTCTCCTCCCAGCATCAGCCTCTCCTCTCTGTCCCCAGCATCAGCCTCTCTCCTCCCAGCCTTCCCCAGCATCAGCCTCTCTCCTCCCAGCCTCTCTCTCTTCCCAGCCTCCCCCAGCATCAGCCTCCCCCAGCATCAGCCTCTCTCCTTCCAGCCTCCCCCAGCATCAGCCTCTCTCCTTCCAGCCTCCCCCAGCATCAGCCTCCCTCTCCCAGCCTTCCCCAGGATCAGCCTCTCTCCTCCCAGCCTCCGTCCTCCCAGCCTCCCCCAGCATCAGCCTCTCTCCTTCCAGCCTCCCCCAGCATCACCCTCTCTCCTTCCAGCCTCCCCCAGCATCAGCCTCCCTCTCCCAGCCTTCCCCAGGATCAGCCTCTCTCCTCCCAGCCTGCGTCCTCCCAGCCTTCCCCAGCATCAGCTTTCCCCTCCCAGCCTCCCGCAGCATCAGCCTTCCCCAGCATCAGCCTCTCTCCTCCCAGCCTCAGCCTCTCTCCTTCCAGCCTCCCCCAGCATCAGCCTCTCTCCTTCCAGCCTCCCTCAGCATCAGCCTCCCCTTCCCAGCCTTCCCCAGGATCAGCCTCTCTCCTCCCAGCCTCCTTCAGCATCAGCCTTCCCCTCCCAGTCTCCCCCAGCATCAGCCTCCCACTCCCAGCCTTCCCCAAGATCAGCCTCTCTGCTCCCAGCCTCCTCCAGCACGCCGTGCTCCTCTGCCGACACTCACACACACACGATCGCATACACTCACACACACAACCGATCGCATACACTCACACACACAACCGATCGCATACACTCACACACACCCGATCGCATACACTCACCCACACCCACCCACCCACACCCGATCGCATACACTCACACACACCCGATCGCACACACTCACACACACCCGATCGCATACACTCACACACACCGACACTGACGAAATCGCACATACGCGCTGATACTCACAACATCCGGAGATACCACATGCTTCTGGCCATGTGATCCTCCGTAAGGTCCTGGAAGGTCACAGCAGCACAGTATCGAGGCCGAGAAGCAAGCAATATCGCCAGATGCTGTGAGTGTGTGGATGCGATGTGATGTGTGTGTGAGGTGTGTGTGAGGTTTGTGTGAGAGTGAGTGTGATCTGATGTGTGTGTATGTGTGTGTGTGTGCTGTTATGTGTGTGCGTGTGGATCTTCCGCTGCTGCAGGACCTTGATGTGCTGGTAACTATGCTACCATGGTTACCAGCGCATCACGTCCCCCACTCGCACGAGAGCCCACACCAGCATATGGCGGCAAGGCCAGCAATGCAAGGGTAAGTGTCGGCTGGGTTGGCGGCGTACGCTGATGTGGGCTCCCGTTGGGAGGGTGGGGGGCGGGGCTTGTACAGAACTCACCTGGGAGCCGTGACCGTGTCAGTTCGGGGAATGCGCGGGAGGGGGGAGGGGGGCAGAGCTAGCGTCCATTGCGTGAGGGGGGCGGGGCGTGGCGTGGCCGAGTTGCCAATGCCTGCAGGGTGCCGGGGCGAGAGGCCAATCTGTGGGGGGGGGCGGAGCCTGGGCGAGCGGCTGGCCAATCCGTGTGGGGGCGCAGCCTGGGCGAGCGGCCAATCCGTGTGGGGGGGCGGGGCCATGGCGAGCCCAGCGGCCAATCAGCTTTGTGTCACCGTAAGGACACAATGTCACCGGAAGGACCCAATTTTGAAGCATGACAGACAGACAGACAGACAGACAGAATAAGGCAATTATATATATAGATATATATGGTACCAATAAAAATGTTACTTTGTCCTGCAAAGTATGCGGCCCCCCAAAATAATTTTTTTCCTCTGTGCGGCCCATACACCCAACCGAGTTTGAGATCCCTGGGTTAAAGGGAACCTGTCACCGGATGTTTATAATACCTAATGGTCGGTGTGGAGCAGACTGGTCGGATGGGCGTCTCTGTTTTCTAGGTCCGCGTCTCCTCTTTCGGCCATCTTTGTCCTCCTTCTTCTGAAGCTAGTGTGGATGACGTGTTCTACGTCATCTACACTGGCCGACATTGAGGGCCTGCACAGACGCACTACAATACTTTGATCTGCCCTACTCAGGGCAGATCAAAGTGCGCCTGCGCAGGACCTCAATGTTAATATGCTGGACTCTGGACAGCATACTGTATCTTGCTGCATGTTGTGCAATATGGTAGGTGACACGTTTGCACAAGCATCTGTGATACGTCGTCGTAGCTCCTGCAATGTTGGTGGAGGGGTCGCATACACCTGCTGTTTGATGTGACCTTACAGAAAGAAGTACAATGGGGTCAGGTCAGGTGAGCTTGGAGGCCACTCCACGCACCCACCGTACCCAATGACTTGTAGGAAGGTCTCCATGAGGTTTCGCTTCACGTCCGCAGCCTTGTGAGTTATACACGTTCTAATCATAGCATTTCTGTATGCAAGGTGTCGATTCGTATTGAATTGATGGTGCCCTACAACTTTGTAATTCACTTTTTTTCTCTATTTCGTTCCATTTTCGAAATAAAAATGCTAACTCCATTGTTTTCCACCAGGTGGCGCTATAGGTGGTTTCATTGCGTAACACATGGCTACTTTACTGTACCTAGACACCACTTCTATGCCTATAGCTGCCGCCGTTCTCAAGTTAATGGCAGTGGACAGGATATGGGTGGACACACTGTATACAAGCAGAAGAACATACATTCTAGATATATACAGTATATATACCACCAGTAGCCCATACATTCTAGACAGACATATATATATCCTTAGCTGGGGGCATGGCTCACTGGGCTTATAGCAAGTCTACAGCTGTCAATGGTGGAGCCCATCCATGGCTGTAGATTGTGAAGACACTGATAGATTTATTTCCATTTGTTATGCAAGGTTTCTTTCATAATTCTGGTTGGAGAATTAGATTAGAGGAAATCTCACCTCTTGAACATTATAATATTATGTGCTCATGCAATTACATCTAAATGTTTTTTAGAATAAAATGATCAGAATTTTACCTGTGCAATTGTCAAAGCAATGGCTTCTCTCAGTTGTGCAGAGGCTCTAAGCTCAGCTTCTGCTCTGTCCTTGTTGTAACGGCTGAACTGTTCCCATTCCTGGGGAGTAGTTGACCTGAGAAGATACGATACTTAGTGGTCATCTCCAGCATATATAAAGAAGTCTATGGTATTCTATGACTTAGGGCTTATTTAGACATCTGATTTTTGTGTATGAGCGCGATTCGTGGTTTTTACAGATAGTACTCATACATGTTATGGTCTATAGGTTCAGTCACATGCAATCCATGGAAAATCATATTTACATGTCCAATTTTGATCCAAAGATCAGATCAAATTGGCAATTCATGTATATGGGTCTGTGTGTAAAATTGTTCCACAATGATCAAACTCTGAGCCAAAAAGGTGGTTCGTTTTTTTTCATACGTGGAAAAATTGAAAGTCTGAATGAGGCCGTAGACAGAATTTTTCAATTATATATGCAGGGGCATTATTTGTAGAAAACTAGTGGTAAGTAAACAATAATTTGAATGTCCTGAATGTAATTTTCCACTTTCTCTTTGGTGGAGCTTAAGGCTATGTGCACACACATTATTTCTGCTGAAGTCAGAACCTGCTCTCTATGCAGTAAAAATGCTGCTTGCGAAATGTACGTTTTGCGGTGTTTTTGCAGCATTTTCTGGGTGCAGATTACATGTGATTTGAAATAACTTATCCACAAGGGATACATAGGGTGTATTAAAATGCAAGCTAAAATTAGCAAGGTGTCCACTGGGGGGCAGCATCATACCAAGTATCAACAGATGTCACTATAAAAATACAGTTATACTAATAAACATAGTAAAATAGAGTGGGAAACACTCACAGTCATGCGTGTGTGTGTGTGTGTGTGTGTGTGTGTGTGTGTGTGTGTGTGTGTGTGTGTGTGAATAAAAGAGCATTAGGTAATAAGATATCTCGAGCAACCATAAATTGTATATGCATATGCAGGCAATAGTTTGTACATAAATAGGTATACTCTGTAGGCTTAAGCGCCAGTAATACAAACAGTGGGATGTTCCTGAGCAACCATAAGCAAAGGAAAAACCTTACTAGTGACCAGACAATCACTTTATTTACTACTATAAATTTATTTTTATTATTCATATTGTGACAACTGTTGATACCTCTGAAGCGCTGCGGAATTGCGGAATATGTTGGCGCTATAGAAATAAAGATTATTATTATACTTGGTATGATGCTGCCTCCCAGTGGATAGTATGCTAATTTTAGCTTAATAAAGTATTACAATTTTATTAATTTGGGGGTTTTCATGCACCCTTTCTATCACTTGTGGATAAGTTGTTTCATTCTATACAGGGGTGCACCCCTATATATCTATATATACAATGGTGACATAGGGAATGAAAAATTACATGTATAATTTGTCTGCAATACATGCTTAATAAACTTTTTTTGTTTTTTGCTTTTTCACTTTCTCATTGCCTTTCTTTGGTTGAAAAAACCTGTGTAAAAATGCTGAAAGAATAGACATGTTGCAGATTTTAATAATGCTGCAGATCTAAATTTCTGTCTGGAAATTAAACAAACAAGTGTGTGCAGGAGATTTCTTAAATCTCAGGTTTTTTTCCTAGTGCTGTAAAAAGCAGCTTTTAATTTGCATTAAAAAACGCTGCATGTGAACATGGCCTAAGACTTGCCACTAGTTTCCTTTGCAGGTTACAGCTAATTGATGGGGTTCCTAGCAGCAGGACAACCTAAATACAGTAAATAATTTTATGGAGACTTTTCTAATAAAACTGCACAGACTAAAGGGATGTTAGCTTGGTTGGGGGGCACACTACACTTGAGGGGGAGTGGGCCTGGATCATTATATTGCTAGGTAGTTATTATTTCATTTTGAGCACTATATTTTACAAAGTTACACAGGTTGAAAAATTACCTAGGTCTATCAAGTTCAACCTTCCTTTACCAATTATCTATTTTTTTGTCACTAAATAATCTACAACCCACAATGTTGTGTGTACTGAGGAAATCATCCAGCCCTTTTTAAAAAGCTGTTATAGTGTCTGCCATTACTACCTCTTGTTGTAGGGCATTCCACACTCTGACTGCTCTAACTGTAAAGAACCCTTTCCTATTTAGGTGCTGGAATTACCTATCTTCCACCAGTAATGAGTCCTTAGTATGGTCTGTGGAAGGAAAAATTCATGTGCCAGTCCTTTGTATTGACTACACATGAATTTATACATATAAATGATAGACGTAAACTATATCTTTGTACCGTGTTAGCCAGTAGAGATAAAAGAATTGTTTAAAAGAACTGAGAGTCCTCAGTGGTTGATACCTTTGAATGGCTAACTGAAAAGATGTGACTCTTCAGATTTTGTGTTATACCATGCCTGATGAAGAGACCTGAGTAGTCTCGAAAGCTTGCTATTATTACCATCTTTTCAGTTAGCCATTAAAAGGTATCAACCACTGAGGACTCTCAGTTCTTTTAAACATTTTTTTTTACATATAAATGAGAACTCCTCTGAGATGTCTTTTTTCTAATAAGTCATATGGAAGGCCTTCAAAGCCTTGTAATTTTAGATCTTTAAAGGGTATTTACAGGACTGCCTAAGAGCTAACAGTCAGTTAGTTGCTACCTACCTGCCTGTTGTGCCTGGCATAATTTTTCGCAGGCACAGAGCAGTCACAGACCGCACCTGACGGCGATTCAGCTGCTTCCGCTTCTCGTCCCTCTGCTCTGTAGATGTAGCGGGAGACCAGGCATCATGCTGATTGACAGCCGGCTCCCTCGAAAAGGTAGCATGGAGCCAGCTGTCAATCAGCATCACATCGGCTGTCCTGCCTCATCTGCAGAGCAGAAATGAAGCCTCCGCTCTGTTGATGAAGCCACTGTATCGCCAGCAGGGTCTCGTTCTGCAACAAGTGCACATTGGTTATTCCTCCATAATGTGTACTTGTGTGAGCAATGCAGAACAGCAGCCTTGATCTCATGTCACTTCATACCCAATAAGATACTGACATACAGTAGAAATGGCTACAATTGCTATCATAAATATCAGCATCAGATGACAGACCACAACCTCTTTATAGTTACAGCCTTGATATTACAAGATAATCAATCACACTCTTTAAATTCTTACCCATGTGGTACACGGGTCGGATCCACTTTCAGCGATATATTGGGAGAATTTTTGGTAAGTGAGAGACATGTTCGGTCTATATCCAACGTTTCCACTTTGCCTCTCTGATCCCAGTTTAGCTGTTGACGAGATTCCTGTAGTAGACTAAAAGTGATACCCAGTAAATGTAACACTGAAGAAAAAGCTTTTAGCTTTAGGCTCTCTTCACATTTATTTCCTGGCTATCATTCATATTCAAAGTCGTGGCCTGTTACAAACAGCACTCTGATGCCCCCAATCATCAGGACAATTACGCAATTGACTAACATTTAATGGATGAGGCTGCGGCTGTTTCCACTACTAAGCCAATTATTGGGGAGCTCACAGTGAGGGTATAGTATATATACAGCCGAGTTCAAACACATGGAATATATATACCTTGGTATTGTCACTGCGAAGCCCCATAATAACCCCTCCAAAAATATTTGGGAGGAAAATGAGGTGTGCGTCTTGTAGCTTACCAGGAGGTGGTGGAGAGGTGTAGCAGGAGGCAGGGGCAATGCTGCAGGCTGCGGGTGCTGTGCTGGGACTTCGGCCACTGTGCTGCTAGCCCTTTGCTGCGGGCGGTGAGGAAGGGGTCATCCTGAAAATGCTGGCAGTGCGGGCTTTAAATAATGGCACCTGGAGTCGGCGCATGCACAGATGGAGCACTCAGCTCAAGATTTCATCTGCGCACCCGCTGCTTCCGGCCCACAGATCTCCTAGCGGCAGACTTAATGAAACTGGCACCTAGAAGTGGCGCGTGCACAGATGAGATCTCGGCTTGTCATTGAGCCGATAGCTCAATCTGTGCACGCGCACACTACAGGCGCCATTTCTTTGAAGCCTGCAATGCCGACAGTTTCTGGATGTTGCCTACCTTACAGAGAGCATCTGGAACACTCACTGCACCGCCCGCAGCATCGCCCTGCTCCACCAATGCCTCTGCCTTCTCTGACACTGCTCCACCACCGCTAATGCCCCCCTTCCCGGTAAGACACCACCGGATTATATGACGGACACCATTTTTTTTACCCTTTAAATTTCTTTAAATTTGGGGTGCGTCTTCTAAACCGAAAAATACGGTATTTATTCTGAAAAGTAGACAATGTTTATAAAAATCTACAAATCAAGCTATAAAGGGGAACAAATAATACATAGAATGAAAGTAATAAACAAAAGAAAATTACTAAACCTGATGTTGCTGCAATGAGGGAGGAACACCTTAAATAAAAAGGACAGAAACTACAGCAAGCTGCATGTTCCAAGAACTGACAAAGGAACAAACCCAATTTCTGTTTTTTAGTAGATCAAAGTTACGCACACCTCCCCTTGATGAGCGCATGTGGGGCTGTTTGTGGGGATGTGCTCAGCCCTTCAGAATTTTATGAGATCCCCAATTTACAGGATATCTGCCCCTGGAGGTCCCAGGCAAAAGATATCGTGGTCATGTTTCTTATCACGATTTTATCCTACTATAGAGAAGAAACATGGTATGTATAGCATCATACAATTAGCCAATATTAAATTGAAGGGGTTCTGCCGGTCTTATGGTGACGTGAATGAATGCATTATGTTTGTCCCTTCAATCAGATGCCGAAAATCTATCTCTCATAAATATCAGATGCATGCAAAACTCCAATATTCATATTTGGACACCGGAGACAGAGTGTCTACCAAAGATACTTTGATGAAATGAAGGTTATGCCTGGAAATGCAGTTCTCCTCCTTTGTGTAAAAGACTTGTGGTTTCTTTCCTACCAAATTTTGCTGCAGTAATTACCTGTACAGACCAGGAGGTCTTACTTCAATGACAATGGGACTGTCAACTCTCCCTTTCTCTTGTTTTAATTAGTTTCTTACTTCACTATTTATAATTGATCCCATATGTTCAGTGTTGTGTGGAGGTGGATATGCCCTCTCTATCCAGAGATGTATTATGGATTTTATAATTTCTTTATGACATGTCTTTATATTTAGGCAATAATACAATCTTCTAATTAAAGGCTAGTAGATAAAGATTTGCAGCCAGTTCAAGACTGGGCCACTTTCTCCCATTCATGACCAGGTACATATTCAATTGATTTTTTAGAAGCAGTTTTAAGACTGCTAAAGTTTTTTCCTGACTCATAATTAAAAATATGTTTTTACATTTTTTTGCTATTTATTTTAATATGGTAGCACAAACTATTAATATTTAATTGATTACCTCTCTCCATTAAAATTATTTTTATATATGGGATATACAGTATTTTTTGTTCGTTTGTTTCATTATTTTGTTTCCCATTTTTTCTTGTTTGTGCTTCATTTATTTTACAAACTGTGTCCCCCGTGACATCATAAAAAAATCTTGAGGCCTATTAACATAACAAAATGTATTTTTTATTAATGAATTCCCATGTAACTCAGGCTGACATATTAGCCTCAGTTACAGGGTTAATTCAGCTTTCTGACAACACTATAAAGCTGATTTGGGTTTGCTGAGACCCTGTTTCTTCCTCCCTCACTGATCTTATATTCTCAATTAATTGGTAAAATCTGTATTCAGTGAAGACAGACTTTCCCATCACGGAGATAGGAGATGACAGTTGGTGCTCGTAAAATTTTATAAGGATGGAAGGAGGAGGGAGAAGCTTGAGACAGACAGTCATTTTGCAGGAAGTTCACTAACTGTCATCTCCTATCTCAATATTGGGAATATCTGTATTTACTGAAGACACATTTTGCTTGTGAATTGAGAATTTTAAAGGGAACCTGTCATCAGAAATTTAGCTATAAAGCTAAAAGTTCCCCCCTCTGCAGCTCCTGGGCTGCATTCTAGGAAGCTTCCTATAGTTTTTTTGGCCCCTTTTATACCAAAATAAACACTTTGTAAACTGGTACCTTTTCATATGCAAATTTCTAAAATCTTCCATGGGGGCGGGCTGCCTGGGGTCCGTTGCTGTCCTCCTGCAGATTTACGCCGCCCCCAAACGCTGAATTTCAAAAGCTCAGGACGCCGCCCCTGGGTGCCCGTGGTCCCGCGCATGCGCTGTTCCACTGTAGCGGTGCCGTGCACTGCGTGCACGTGTGACCGCTAGTGACGCTTTGCGCGGGCACGAGGTTATGGGCGGCGCTGTGAGTGTCATCAGTAAGTGCCGCCCATAACCTCGTGACCGCACTTTCCCCTATGACTCCAGCGTTATGCGCAAGCGCTCGCTGGCCTGATGCCCGGACGTCCCCTCCTTCCCATCTATTTCCTGCTGCTGAGCAGGATGGGAAGGAGGGGACGTCCGGGCATCAGGCCAGCGAGCGCTTGCGCATAACGCTGGAGTCATAGGGGAAAGTGCGGTCACGAGGTTATGGGCGGCACTTACTGATGACACTCACAACGCCGCCCATAACCTCGTGCCCGCGCAAAGCGTCACTAGCGGTCACACGTGCACGGCACCGCTACAGTGGAACAACGCATGCGCGGGACCACGGGCACCCAGGGGCGGCGTCCTGAGCTTTTGAAATTCAGCGTTCGGGGGCGGCGTAAATCTGCAGGAGGACAGCAACGGACCCCAGGCAGCCCGCCCCCATGGAAGATTTTAGAAATTTGCATACGAAAAGGTACCAGTTTACAAAGTGTTTATTTTGGTATAAAAGGTGCCAAAAAAACTATAGGAAGCTTCCTAGAATGCAGCCCAGGAGCTGCAGAGGGGGGAACTTTTAGCTTTATAGCTAAATTTCTGATGACAGGTTCCCTTTAAGAATGATTGATCAGTCTTTGAGGAGAAAGGAGTGGCTTTCTCTATCAAGATGTATTACAAAAGAAGGGAATTTTGTTACTTACCGTAAATTCCTTTTCTTCTAGCTCTTATTGGGAGACCCAGACGATTGGGTGTATAGCACTGCCTCCGGAGGCCACACAAAGCAATTACACTAAAAAGTGTAAGGCCCCTCCCCTTCTGGCTATACACCCCCAGTGGGATCACTGGCTCACCAGTTTTAGTGCAAAAGCAAGAAGGAGGAAAGCCAATAACTGGTTTAAACAAATTCACTCCGAGTAACATCGGAGAACTGAAAACCGTTCAACATGAACAACATGTGTACCCGCAAACAAACCAACAATCCCGAAGGACAACAGGGCGGGTGCTGGGTCTCCCAATAAGAGCTAGAAGAAAAGGAATTTACGGTAAGTAACAAAATTCCCTTCTTCTTCGGCGCTCTATTGGGAGACCCAGACGATTGGGACGTCCAAAAGCTGTCCCTGGGTGGGTAAAGAAATACCTCATGTTAGAGCTGCAAGACAGCCCTCCCCTACGGGGAGGCAACTGCCGCCTGCAGGACTCTTCTACCTAGGCTGGCGTCCGCCGAAGCATAGGTATGCACCTGATAATGTTTGGTGAAAGTGTGCAGACTCGACCAGGTAGCTGCCTGGCACACCTGTTGAGCCGTAGCCTGGTGTCGCAATGCCCAGGACGCACCCACGGCTCTGGTAGAATGGGCCTTCAGCCCTGATGGAACCTGAAGCCCTGCAGAACGGTAGGCTTCAAGAATTGGTTCTTTGATCCATCGAGCCAGGGTGGCCTTAGAAGCCTGCGACCCTTTGCGCTTACCAGCGACAAGGACAAAGAGTGCATCCGAACGGCGCAGGGGCGCTGTGCGGGAAATGTAGATTCTGAGTGCTCTCACCAGATCTAACAAATGTAAATCCTTCTCATACCGATGAACTGCATGAGGACAAAACGAAGGCAAAAAGATATCCTGATTAAGATGAAAAGAGGATACCACCTTCGGGAGAAACTCCTGAATGGGGCGCAGCACTACCTTGTCCTGGTGGAAGACCAGGAAGGGAGCCTTGGAAGACAACGCTGCTAGCTCAGACACTCTCCGAAGAGATGTGATCGCTACCAGAAAAGCCACTTTCTGTGAAAGTCTAGAAAGTGAAACCTCCTTCAGAGGCTCGAAGGGCGGCTTCTGGAGGGCAACTAGTACCCTGTTCAGATCCCATGGATCTAACGGCCGCTTGTACGGGGGAACTATATGGCAAACCCCCTGTAGGAACGTGCGCACCTTAGAAAGTCGTGCTGGACGCTTCTGAAAAAAGACGGATAGCGCCGAGACTTGCCCTTTAAGGGAGCCGAGCGACAAACCTTTTTCTAACCCAGATTGGAGGAAAGAAAGAAGGGTAGGTAATGCAAATGGCCAGGGAGACACTCTCTGAGCAGAGCACCAGGATAAGAATATCCTCCACGTTCTGTGGTAGATCTTAGCAGACGTGGGCTTCCTAGCCTGTCTCATGGTGGCAACGACCCCTTGGGATAAGCCTGAAGACGCTAGGATCCAGGACTCAATGGCCACGCAGTCAGGTTGAGGGCCGCAGAATTCCGATGGAAAAACGGCCCTTGGGACAGTAAGTCTGGTCGGTCTGGTAGTGCCCACGGTTGGCCGACCGTGAGATGCCACAGATCCGGATACCACGCCCTCCTCGGCCAGTCTGGAGCGACAAGTATGACGCGGATGCAGTCGGATCTGATCTTGCGTAGCACTCTGGGCAAGAGTGCCAGAGGTGGAAACACATAAGGGAGCCGGAACTGCGACCAATCTTGCACTAGGGCGTCTGCTGCTAGAGCTCTTTGATCGCGAGACCGTGCCATGAATGTTGGGACCTTGTTGTTGTGCCGGGACGCCATTAGGTCGACGTCCGGCCTTCCCCATCGGCGACAGATCTCCTGAAACACGTCCGGGTGAAGGGACCATTCCCCTGCGTCCATGCCCTGGCGACTGAGGAAGTCTGCTTCCCAGTTTTCTACGCCGGGGATGTGAACTGCGGATATGGTGGAGGCCGTGGCTTCCACCCACATCATAATGCGCCGGACTTCCTGGAAGGCTTGCCGACTGCGAGTCCCTCCTTGGTGATTGATGTATGCCACCGCTGTGGAGTTGTCCGATTGAATTCGGATCTGCTTCCCTTCCAGCCACTGCTGGAAGGCTAGTAGGGCAAGAAACACTGCTCTGATTTCCAGAACATTGATCTGAAGGATGGACTCCTGCTGAGTCCACGTACCCTGAGCCCTGTGGTGGAGAAACACTGCTCCCCACCCTGACAGACTCGCGTCTGTCGTGACCACCGCCCAGGACGGTGGTAGGAAGGATCTTCCCTGTGATAATGAGGTGGACAGGAGCCACCACTGCAGAGAGTCCTTGGCCGTCTGGGAAAGGAAGACTTTCCTGTCCAGGGATGTCGACTTCCCGTCCCATTGGCGGAGAATGTCCCATTGAAGTGGACGCAGATGAAACTGCGCAAACGGAACCGCCTCTATTGCCGCCACCATCTTCCCGAGGAAGTGCATGAGGCGTCTTAAGGAGTGCGACTGACTTTGAAGGAGAGCCTGCACCCCTGTCTGTAGTGACCGCTGCTTGCTCAGCGGAAGCTTCACTATCGCTGAGAGAGTATGAAACTCCATGCCAAGATACGTTAGTGATTGGGTCGGTGACAGATTTGACTTTGGGAAGTTGATGATCCACCCGAACGCCTGGAGAGTCTCCAGTGCAAAATTCAGGCTGAGTTGGCATGCCTCCTGAGAGGGTGCCTTGACTAGTAGATCGTCCAAGTAAGGGATCACAGAGTGTCCGTGAGAGTGCAAGACTGCTACCACTGCTGCCATGATCTTGGTGAACACCCGGGGGGCTGTCGCCAGACCAAATGGCAGAGCCACGAACTGAAGATGTTCGTCTCCTATCACGAAGCGCAGAAAGCGTTGGTGTTCCGTAGCAATCGGCACGTGGAGATAAGCATCTTTGATGTCTATTGATGCTATGAAATCTCCTTGGTACATTGAGGCAATGACTGAGCGGAGGGATTCCATCCGGAACCGCCTGGCGTTCACATGCTTGTTGAGCAGTTTTAGGTCCAGAACAGGACGGAAGGAGCCGTCCTTTTTTGGAACCACAAAGAGATTGGAGTAAAATCCTCGCCCCCGTTCTAGAGGGGGGACAGGGATCACGACTCCTTCTGCTCTTAGAGAGTCCACCGCCTGCAGCAGGGCATCTGCTCGGTTGGGGTGTGGGGAGGTTCTGAAGAACCGAAGTGGAGGCCGAGAACTGAACTCGATTCTGTACCCGCGAGACAAAATGTCTGTTACCCACCGGTCTTTGACCTGAGACAGCCAAATGTCGCAAAAGCGGGAGAGCCTGCCACCGACCGAGGATGCGGAGGGAGGAGGCCGAAAGTCATGAGGTAGCCGCCTTGGAAGCGGTTCCTCCATTTGCTTTCCTGGGGCGTGAGTGAGCCCGCCAGGAATCTGAGCTCCCTTGTCCTTTCTGAGTCCCTTTGGACGAGGAGAATTGGGGCTTGCCCGAGCCTCGAAAGGACCGAAACCTCGACTGCCACTTTTTCTGTTGAGGTTTACTTGCTCTGGGCTGTGGTAAGGAAGAGTCCTTACCCTTGGACTGTTTTATGATTTCAGCCAATGGCTCATCAAACAGTCTGTCTCTAGATAATGGCAAGCTGGTTAAGCATTTTTTGGAACCAGCATCTGCTTTCCAGTCCTTTAACCATAAGGCTCTGCGCAAAACCACAGAATTGGCGGCTGCCATAGAGGTACGGCTCGTAGATTCTAGGACAGCATTGATAGCATAAGTCGCAAACGCAGACATTTGCGAAGTTAGGGACGCCACCTGTGGCACTGCTGGATGTATGATAGCATCCACCTGTGCTAAACCAGCTGAAATAGCTTGGAGTGCCCACACGGCCGCGAATGCTGGAGCAAACGACGCGCCGATAGCTTCATAGACAGATTTCAACCAAAGGTCCATCTGTCTGTCGTTGGCATCTTTAAGTGAAGCGCCATCCTCTACTGCGACTATGGATCTAGCCGCAAGCTTGGAAATTGGGGGATCAACCTTTGGGCACTGGGTCCAGCGTTTGGCTACTTCAGAGGGAAAAGGATAACGGGTATCCTTAGAACGTTTAGAGAAACGCTTGTCTGGATGAGCGTCGTGCTTCTGGATTGATTCTCTGAAGTCAGAGTGCTCCAAAAAAGCACTTAATTTACGCTTGGGATACAGGAAATGGAACTTCTCCTGCTGTGCAGCTGCCTCCTCTGCTGAAGGAGCTGGGGGAGAAATATCCAACAGTCTATTAATTGCCGATATAAGGTCATTAACCATGGCGTCACCCTCAGGGGCATCCAGATTGAGAGGGGCCTCAGGATTAGAATCCTGATCACCGTCCTCAGTCTCATCACAGAGAGATTCTTCTCGCTGAGACCCTGAGCAGTGTGATGACGTGGAGGGTCTTTCCCAGCGAGCTCGCTTAGGCTGCCTGGGACTGTCATCTGAGTCAGAGACTTCAGCTTGTGATGCTTGAGACCCCCTTGAAGTACGGATTAGTTCCAACTGAGGGGGACCAGAGAGCATAGCCACAGCAGTGTCCATGGTCTGAGGAACTGGCCTGGCCTGCAAGGTCTCCAGGATTTTTGTCATAGCCTCAGACATTTTATCAGCAAACACTGCAAAGTCTGTCCCCGTCACCGGGGCAGGGTTCACAGGCGTCTCTGCCTGGGCTACCACCACAATAGGCTCTGGCTGACGAAGTGCCACTGGGACTGAACATTGCACACAATGTGAATCATTGGAGCCTGCCGGTAGATCAGCCCCACATGCAGCACAAACCGTGCACACAGCCCGTGCCTTGGCAGCCTTGCGTTTTGCGGATGACATGTTGCTGCCTCCTCAGAGCAGTACAGGGTGTCCAGCCAAGAAGCGACCTACAGTGCAACTATATATATATATATATATATATATGGTACCAAGACAAAAGTACACTATATATCACTGAGGCACTAGTGGGGCCAGCACTACTGTGCAGCTTACCGCCCGCTTAGGAGCGGTGTGTGGTCGCCAGAAATCCCTCTAGTCTGGGTCTCCCAGAGCCTGCTGCCTCTCCCCAGCCAGATCGCATGTGTAATGGCTGCCGGCGTCCTTGTGGAGAGGGGGGGCGGGCCCTGGGCGTACACCGACGAAGAGCGGGAAGTCTGCTTCCCCTTGTGCCTAGTGAGAGGGCTGGAGCATGTAAATAAAGCTCCAGCCCTCGGCGCTGCCTATTGAGCAGCGTCTCTCCCCTACCCTGATTGACAGGGTGGGGGCGGGAACGAAGCGGCGCTAGGCCGCAGAAGCCGGGGGCTAAAGTTAGAAGCGCTGCCGCCGTAAAAGCGCGGTCGGCGCAAAGCCCCCGGCGCACCACAAGTCGCAGCTGCGCCGCCGCTCCAGGAGCGGTCGGCGCAGTAGTTCCCAATACACAACGTCACTCAGCAAAGCTGCAGTGACCTAACCCCCAGCGTACAGCGCCGCTGTCCCCGGCGCACTACAACGCTCAGCAAGCCCTGAGAGTGTCCGTGCCTGCCGGGGACACAGAGTACCTGAAAGTTGCAGGGCCTTGTCCCTGACCGGCACTCCCGCTCCACATCCAGCAGGTTCTATGGGTCTGTGGATGGAGCCCGGCCCCAGGGCTTGGGGGCCGGCAAGATCCCACTTCCACAGAGCCCTCCAGGGGATGTGGAAGGAAAACAGCATGTGGGCTCCAGCCTCCGTACCAGCAATAGGTACCTCAACCTTACAAGCACCAACCGCGGGTGAGAAGGGAGCATGCTGGGGGCCCCATATGGGCCCTCTTTTCTTCCATCCGATAGAGCCAGCAGCTACTGCTGACTACAAACAGTGGAGCTATGCGTGGATGTCTGACCTCCTTCGCACAAAGCAGAAAACTGGTGAGCCAGTGATCCCACTGGGGGTGTATAGCCAGAAGGGGAGGGGCCTTACACTTTTTAGTGTAATTGCTTTGTGTGGCCTCCGGAGGCAGTGCTATACACCCAATCGTCTGGGTCTCCCAATAGAGCGCCGAAGAAATTCTTATTTTCATATATACTATTGATTGTTAAAATATAAGAAACTACGGTTACACTTTATCTTGAGGATATTGCTTTAACTTCTATCCCAGGCTTACTTATTTCATTATTTATCAAAAGAATTTTCCCATCTGTATGTGGATCTGTATAAAGAAAGATGTAACAATATCAGTCATTTTTATATTACCAGAGCTGTTCAAAAGCCTCACTGATCTTCTGCTGCAGCGCCTTCCGAACACCTTCAATCACCTCCACCTCTTTGTGTACCTCATCCTCCACAGAATCTTTCACCAGGTCAATGTCTCGGCGGCTCTCACGTAGGGTCAGGCACTCTATAGCCACATCTGATGGGACATTTTTAGCCTGCAGGGCACGTTCTGCTTCATCTTTCATCTGCAATCCACCAAAAGAACATTCAGACTGGTGGAAGCAATGTCACTCAACAGATAACACATTTCTGGACTCAGCCATTGCACTATTCTGTGTTGTATGGCTCCATGCTCACACTGCAGTTTTGTTGTCACAAAAAAAGGCACCAAAACTACACCAAAACCTGCACCTTGTCCCAGAGAGCCTGGAAATGTATAAAAAAAAAAAAAAAAAAAAAAAAAAAAGCTTGTACTGATTCTGCGCTTTTGGTGCGTTTTGGGTGGGTTTTTGGTATGGGTTTTTTTTTGTGAAAAATAGCGATAGAAGGGCCGAACTGTGAAGTCTGGCCCCCGCGGGTTCAAAGGCACCAACGGGGTTCGGGCACTTGAGAAATAAAAAAAAAAGTAAAAATAAAGAAAAAATAATAAAAGAGAGTGCAATTTACTTACCTAGTGACCGGCGCGGCTGTACCCTGCTCCAGCAGCCACTCATTCTTCTTCCGGGGCTGCTCATTAGGCTCATACATATTCACTGTTTCCCCCATCCACCGCCGTCTGTGATTGTTGCAGTCAGACGTGCCCCCACTCTGAGTGACAGCCTGTCTGGCGCTTCCAATCACAGACCCGGTCTGCGGGTCTATATTATACAGTAAAAATAAATATATAAATAAAAAAAATTGGCGTAGCATCCCCACCAGCTGTCTGGTTTTATCTTGGCTGGTTATCAAAATTGGGGGTAACCACACACTGTTTTATTTATTTATTTTTTATTTTAAAGCCGCATGCGGTTCCTCCTATTTTGATACAGAACCAAGGTAAGTGCACGGCTGGGGGTTGCAGCCTGTATCCGTGGATATATCTGTGCTGGGAATCATAATATGGGGGGATCCTACGCCAATTTTTATTTATTCATATAACTGTATGACATAGACCCGCAGACTGGGTCTGTGATTAGAAGTGTCAGACAGGCTGTCATTCAGGGTGCAGGAGTGTCTGGCTGCAACCAATGACAGATGGGTGATCGGTGAGCATGAAGCGCTTGCTCCTACCCCTTTCTGGTCCTTATAGATTATATCGGGATCGGCATCCGGCCAAATACCAGGGATCAGTCCCCTGCCAGCTCCTGAGTCAGTGGGGGATTGATTTGTGACTCCTCTCATCACTAGTGAGAAACGCAAGGACAAAACACAAGAAGATAGAACATGCTGCAGTTTATTTGTTGTTTGTGACAAAAACTGCAATGTGAGCACAGCAAATCTGAATTCTCATAGACTTTGAGGGAAGTCAAATTGAGAACTAAACTGCACTAAAAAAAACGGCAAAAAATACAGTGTGCACATGTAGCCTAAAGTTGAGCTCACCAGGATGCTGAATAGCACATGTTCAGTGCACACAGACACCTACAGTGTTTTTCTACTTGTGTAGTATTCTGGAATATTGTGACCCCATGAAGGCTGATCAGTGACATGTTTAGACAAAATGACCACAATTCTATGTGCTCAGAACTATAGTTAATATCATGTTTCTGTACGCATAAAATATCACGATATCAGCAGCATGTCATCATTTAAACAAGACCATGTGGTGTCAATAATAATGATTTTAAAAATCATTGCACCCGACTGACAAACAAGCATTTTGTTCATTTGTCGGGTGTCTGTCAGCCTGTATAGATGACCTGGATAGAATATTGGTCCAGCTATATGTGCCTTAAAGGGGTTCTCCAATAATTGTTATAAAATCAATAAATAATAGAAATTTAAATATTAAAAAAAAATATCTATATGCACTCTGCCAAGATTTTAATGTTGGCAACTATCATAAATCAGTGTGCACCCATCTGAGATTACAGAGCACATGCAGCAGGACAAACTGCACAAAGAACATCCATCTCAGTCAGCCTGACAGTTTTAATGCAGTGCAGAGAGTACGTCTGTCTCACTCTTCATGCAGACCGTCCTAGGACACATGCACACTGCTAGATGGAAGTTGCCATCTTTAAAATTCTGGCAGAGTGCAGTAGATAAAGAATACCTTTTTTCTAAATAAAGGTATTTGAAAAAATGTTTTAATATTTTAAGGTATTTATTTGACCACATTTCTCGGAGAACCCACAGCATCAATAACGTTACAAAAAAAACAACTACTATCATCAGAATATGACCTATTTTTTAAATTTTGTGTTATTTTTTTATTTTGGGTGGCGATGTTTTTTTTAATTTACATTTCATGATCTGTATTAAAAATAGAAAAAAATAGAAATATTGCCATTTTTACACTAATCACTGGGGCTTTTTTTCAGACTTTCTTGCATTGTCAAGGGATAACACATTAGATGATAAATGGTCAGCCAGCAGAGTACCCAATGCAAATTTACAGTAAAAGGGAAACAGAAAATAAACAGGCTAATTAGTATGGTGAAGGAAGTATTTGCATTCCCAGGGGAGCATTGCATGGCTTATAAATTTCCTTACTTTAAGTTGGCCTTCCCACAAGGAGAAACTATGGTATATCCCCTTAGACCCTTCTCTCAGAGGCCTCTCACCTAGCTAAATTAGACCTCCTGCTTTGCACTGATGAGGGGAAAACATCCCTCAACATGTAGGTGTAAATGAAGTGTCCTGTTTGGCTTTTTATCCTAAGTCATGTTGCAAAGCTTGTTAAAAGGCTCAATATCGACTTAGGATTGCCACATCCAACAGGTGGCATTAAAATCCCAATCCTCTTCCTTACTGAAGAGGCTATTTGTATAATGGTGTACAAGAAATACTTTATACGAGGTCACGTTGGATAACACACCAGTTTAGTTGTATCCTTAAATTAGAGCTGAAACACACTGAGAGTGATGGAACAATACAAAAATCCAGAGATTGTGGACCACTTGACCTGGTATTGTGTGATGACACAAGACATGTCAACTAAGACTCACCAGTGTCAATGCTTCAATTTCAGCATCTACTTCCATCAGACACTTGTCCAACACTTGTTTCCAGTTTTCCACTTCATCAATGCGATCAGAAAGTCGGGTACGATTGTCCTCTTCATCCCATTTAGTCTAATCAAGTAGAACAGTTTGGTTATTCATGGTTACCATGCGATCCTGTGCTCAAACCACAACGAAATTCATTGTAGTAAAGGGGAAGTCCACTACTCGGACCATCACTTCTCAATCAGTATGTTTTTCACCTTGTAAAATAATAACGCCTATACTCACCTACGGTGCTGGCGCCATTCTGGTGGTGTCAATAGTGCCTCTCCAGAGGCATCTTCACTGTCAAATGAGTCAGGCCGAGAGCAGCTTTGGCTCCTCCAGATGATAATTACACCAGAAGGGGAGGACAGTAAAGGGGGCCCTGACAGGCTGCAGGGATCATGTGACATAATATCACACGAGCCCTAGGAAAGCCAGTGCCAGCACCACTGACACCGAAACATTGACTGAGAAGGGGTTGTCCGAGTGGTGGTTCACCTCTTTAAATTATAAAAGGAATAAATTAACAGTGATGGGACACACATCTAAACGGGCTGTCAAACTTTTTTTAAATAATGTTTAGTAAATACAAAACATCCACATAAAATGAACTTCATCCACAATTTGTTCAGAGTCTACTAGGTTTCTTCAATAATAATCTGCTCACATCTCTGTCTCTATACAGATCTTCTGTGGCAGATCCTGTTATGTTCACTTATGGACTCCTCAGAGGAACCCCACAGATGGCATATATCAACTAGAAGGTGGCCCGATTCTAACGTATCGCGTAATCTAGAATGTATATGTAGGTTAGCAGATTGAATAATAAGGTAATGAATGGACTGGATGGGTTAGGTTTAATTTAGTATTCTTATAATTGTTTATTGGTTTTAAAATGATAAATAACAGAAGGAACAGTTTTAATAGATGAGTCTAATGTATTTTTGTACACTACATTTTGTGTGAAGACCTTTTCACTAACTGTAAGTAACTTTCCTTGTAAAGGGGTGTCAACAACTTGCACTTTTACGTTGGATCTCATTGTCACTCTTGAAAACGCAACGTACAGTTGTCCATGGCCAAAAACTGGTTCCCATCTTGGTATAGTCTCCATCCTTGTATGGCCCCCATCCTGGTATGTGGGCTGATGCTGTGATGTGGCCCAATGCTGGTATGTGCCCCCATCGTGGTTCAGCCACCATCCTGACATGTGCCCCCATCCTGCGGGGTAATGTGTGCGGGGGACACAGTGCGGGGGGTAGAGCCGAGCAGGGCCATAGCGTTGAGGACGTCAGTGCTGGGGACTGCATGTCTGGTGACAGGTGACTATTCGTGTGTGTGTTCAGTGTATACATGCGGAGAGTGGAGTGTGGGGGGCGGAGCCGAGCGGGGTAATGTGTGCAGGGGGCGAAGTGTGGGGGGTGGAGCCGAGCGGGGCCATAGCGCTGAGGAGGTCAGTGCTGGGGGCTGCATGACTGGGGACAGGTGACTATTCATGTGTATGTGTTCAGTGTATACATGCGGAGGGCGGAGCGCGGGGCGGTGGAGCCAAGTGGGGTAATGTATGCGGGGGGTGGAGGCGAGCGGTGGGTATGTGTCGGCTGGGTTGCTGGTGTGGGCTCCCAGGTGTGCAGCACTCACCGGGGAGTAGGGGCTCCGTGTGGGTGCGGGGAAAAGTGTCGGGCATCGTCCTGTCTGCCCGTAGTTCGGGCTGTTCAGTTAGCTGAGCCGTTGGTCACAGGCTCTTTAGTGCGCACGGTGTGGCAACGGTTGTCACTGTAATTACGTCATTTTGGAGCAAGACAGACAGACAGAATAAGGCAAATATATATATACTAGAAGGTGGCCCGATTCTACGCATCGGGTATTCTAGAATTTACGTATTGTGTAGTTCATGTATGATTTTTGTTATATATATATATATATAGATGTTGTTGTGTGTAGTTACCAAGTGTTTGTGTAGGGCGCTGTACATGTTCTGGATGTTGTCTGGGTGTGATGGGGGGTGAGAGGGGTGTTGTTTGTGTGTTGCGTTGTTTGTGGAGCGCTGTGTGTCTGTAGCGTTGTGTGTGTGTTGCGCGGTTTGTGTGTGTGGTGTGTTTTGGGGGGAGGTATGTTTTGTGCAATGTGTGTGTTGTGCGGTATGTGCGTATATTTGTGTGTGCAGCGTTGTCTGTGTGTGTGGGAGTCTGTGTAGGGCAGTTGTTTGTGGTTCCCAGTGTGTGTGTGTGGTGTGTTGTGCAGTGCGCACGCGCGTGTGTGTGTGTGTGTGTGTGTTGGGGAGAGGTGTGCACTTCCCATCGTGCTCCATCCCCCATGCAGCGCACTCCCCATCGTGCTCCATCTCCCATCCTGCGCACTCCCAAACGTGCTCCATCCCCCATGCTGCGCACCCCCCATCGTGCTCCATCCGCCATGCTGCGCACTCCCAAACGTGCTCCATCCGCCATGCTGCGCACTCCCAAACGTGCTCCTTCCGCCATGCTGCGCACTCCCCATCGTGCTCCATCCCCCATGCTGCGCACTCCCAAACGTGCTCCATCCGCCATGCTGCGCACTCCCCATCATGCTCCATCTCCCATGCTGCGCACTCCCAAACGTGCTCCATCCGCCATGCTGCGCACTCCCAAACGTGCTCCATCCGCCATACTCCGCACTCCCCATCGTGCTCCATCCCCTATGCTGCGCACCCCCCATCGTGCTCCATCTCCCATGCTGCGCACTCTCAAACGTGCTCCATCCGCCATGCTGCGCACTCCCAAACGTGGTCCATCCGCCATGCTGCGCACTCCCAAACGTGCTCCATCCGCCATACTCCGCACTCCCCATCGTGCTGCATCCCCCATGCTGCGCACTCCCAAACGTGCTCCATCCGCCATGCTGCGCACTCCCAAACGTGCTCCATTCGCCATGCTGCGCACTCCCAAACGTGCTCCATTCGCCATGCTGCGCACTCCCAAACGTGCTCCATCCGCCATGCTGCGCACTCCCCATCGTGCTCCATCCCCCATGCTGCGCACCCCCCATCGTGCTCCATCTCCCATCCTGCGCACTCCCAAACGTGCTCCATTCGCCATGCTGCGCACTCCCAAACGTGCTCCATTCGCCATGCTGCGCACTCCCAAACGTGCTCCATCCGCCATGCTGCGCACTCCCCATCGTGCTCCATCCCCCATGCTGCGCACTCCCAAACGTGCTCCATCCGCCATGCTGCGCACTCCCCATCGTGCTCCATCCGCCATGCTGCGCACTCCCAAACGTGGTCCATCCGCCATGCTGCGCACTCCCAAACGTGCTCCATCCGCCATACTCCGCACTCCCCATCGTGCTGCATACCCCATGCTGCGCACTCCCAAACGTGCTCCATCCGCCATGCTGCGCACTCCCAAACGTGCTCCAGCCGCCATGCTGCGCACTCCCAAACGTGCTCCATCCGCCATGCTGCGCACTCCCAAACGTGCTCCATCCGCCATGCTGCGCACTCCCAAACGTGCTCCATCCGCCATGCTGCGCACTCCCAAACGTGCTCCATCCGCCATGCTGCGCACTCCCAAACGTGCTCCATCCGCCATGCTGCGCACTCCCAAACGTGCTCCATCCGCCATGCTGCGCACTCCCAAATGTGCTCCATCCGCCATGCTGCGCCAGCATCAGCCTCTCTGTCCCCAGCATCAGCCTCTCTGTCCCCAGCATCAGCCTCTCTGTCCCCAGCATCAGCCTCTCTGTCTCCAGCATCAGCCTCTCTGTCTCCAGCATCAGCCTCTCTGTCTCCAGCATCAGCCTCTCTCCTCCCAGCATCAGCCTCTCTGTCCCCAGCATCAGCCTCTCTGTCCCCAGCATCAGCCTCTCTGTCCCCAGCATCAGCCTCTCTGTCCCCAGCATCAGCCTCTCTGTCCCCAGCATCAGCCTCTCTGTCTCCAGCATCAGCCTCTCTGTCCCCAGCATCAGCCTCTCTGTCCCCAGCATCAGCCTCTCTGTCCCCAGCATCAGCCTCTCTGTCTCTAGCATCAGCCTCTCTGTCCCCAGCATCAGCCTCTCTGTCTCCAGCATCAGCCTCTCTGTCTCCAGCATCAGCCTCTCTGTCCCCAGCATCAGCCTCTCTCATCCCAGCATCAGCCTCTCTGTCCCCAGCATCAGCCTCTCTGTCTCCAGCATCAGCCTCTCTGTCCCCAGCATCAGCCTCTCTGTCTCCAGCATCAGCCTCTCTGTCTCCAGCATCAGCCTCTCTGTCCCCAGCATCAGCCTCTCTGTCTCCAGCATCAGCCTCTCTGTCCCCAGCATCAGCCTCTCTCATCCCAGCATCAGCCTCTCTCGTCCCCAGCATCAGCCTCTCTCGTCCCCAGCATCAGCCTCTCTGTCCCCAGCATCAGCCTCTCTGTCTCCAGCATCAGCCTCTCTGTCTCCAGCATCAGCCTCTATGTCCTCAGCATCAGCCTCTCTGTCTCCAGCATCAGCCTCTCTGTCTCCAGCATCAGCCTCTGTCCCCAGCATCAGCTTCTCTGTCTCCAGCATCAGCCTCTCTGTCCCCAGCATCAGCCTCTCTCATCCCAGCATCAGCCTCTCTGTCTACAGCATCAGCCTCTCTGTCTCCAGCATCAGCCTCTCTGTCCCCAGCATCAGCCTCTCTGTCCCCAGCATCAGCCTCTCTGTCTCCAGCATCAGCCTCCCCGTCCCAGCCTTCCCCAGGATCAGCCTCTCTCCTCCCACATACGCGCTCATACTCACAACATCCGGAGATACCACATGCTTCTGGCCATGTGATCCTCCGGCAGGTCCTGGAAGCTCACAGTACAGTATCGAGATCGAGAAGCAAGTGATATCTCCGGATGCTGTGAGTATGTGGATGCGATGTGATGTATGTGTGATGTGTGTGTGAGAGTGAGTGTGAGCCGGTGTACACTGGTAACTATGATACACATCGGGTAACTAAGGGACCTTAGTTACCCGATGTGTATAATGGTTACCAGCGTTCACGGGCTCCGTCAAGATCCCAGCATCGCAAGGTTATGTCTGGCGCTGCTGGGATCCTGACGGAGCCGGTGTAGAAGCAAGCGATATCCCAGGATGTTGTGAGTGTGTGGATGTGATGTGTGAGGTGTGTGTGAGAGTGAGTGTGATGTGTGTGTGTGTGTACTCACCTGGGAGTCGGAGCTACGTGTCAGTTGGGCCAGAGCGAGCGTGCATTGCGTGAGGGGGGCGGGGCCTGCAGAGAGCCAGGGCGAGAGGCCAATCCGTGGGGGGGGCGGGGCCATGGCGAGCCCAGCGGCCAATCAGCTTTGTGTCACCGTAAGGACACAATGTCACCGGAAGGACACAATTTTGAAGCATGACAGACAGACAGACAGACAGAATAAGGCAATTATATATATATATATATATATATATATATATATACAGTTAGGTCCAGAAATATTTGGACAGTGACACAAGTTTTGTTATTTTAGCTGTTTACAAAAACATGTTCAGAAATACAATTATATATATAATATGGGCTGAAAGTGCACACTCCCAGCTGCAATATGAGAGTTTTCACATCCAAATCGGAGAAAGGGTTTAGGAATCATAGCTCTGTAATGCATAGCCTGCTCTTTTTCAAGGGACCAAAAGTAATTGGATAAGGGACTCTAAGGGCTGCAATTAACTCTGAAGGCATCTCCCTCGTTAACCTGTAATCAATGAAGTAGTTAAAAGGTCTGGGGTTGATGACAGGTGTGTGGTTTTGCATTTGGAAGCTGTTGCTGTGACCAGACAACATGCGGTCTAAGGAACTCTCAATTGAGGTGAAGCAGAACATCCTGAGGCTGAAAAAAAAGAAAAAATCCATCAGAGAGATAGCAGACATGCTTGGAGTAGCAAAATCAACAGTCGGGTACATTCTGAGAAAAAAGGAATTGACTGGTGAGCTTGGGAACTCAAAAAGGCCTGGGCGTCCAAGGATGACAACAGTGGTGTATGATCGCCGCATACTTTCTTTGGTGAAGAAGAACCCGTTCACAACATCAACTGAAGTCCAGAACACTCTCAGTGAAGTAGGTGTATCTGTCTCTAAGTCAACAGTAAAGAGAAGACTCCATGAAAGTAAATACAAAGGGTTCACATCTAGATGCAAACCATTCATCAATTCCAAAAATAGACAGGCCAGAGTTAAATTTGCTGAAAAACACCTCATAAAGCCAGCTCAGTTCTGGAAAAGTATTCTATGGACAGATGAGACAAAGATCAACCTGTACCAGAATGATGGGAAGAAAAAAGTTTGGAGAAGAAAGGGAACGGCACATGATCCAAGGCACACCACATCCTCTGTAAAACATGGTGGAGGCAACGTGATGGCATGGGCATGCATGGCTTTCAATGGCACTGGGTCACTTGTGTTTATTGATGACATAACAGCAGACAAGAGTAGCCGGATGAATTCTGAAGTGTACCGGGATATACTTTCAGCCCAGATTCAGCCAAATGCCGCAAAGTTGATCGGACGGCGCTTCATAGTACAGATGGACAATGACCCCAAGCATACAGCCAAAGCTACCCAGGAGTTCATGAATGCAAAAAAGTGGAACATTCTGCAATGGCCAAGTCAATCACCAGATCTTAACCCAATTGAGCATGCATTTCACTTGCTCAAATCCAGACTTAAGACGGAAAGACCCACAAACAAGCAAGACCTGAAGGCTGCGGCTGTAAAGGCCTGGCAAAGCATTAAGGAGGAAACCCAGCGTTTGGTGATGTCCATGGGTTCCAGACTTAAGGCAGTGATTGCCTCCAAAGGATTCACAACAAAATATTGAAAATAAAAATATTTTGTTTGGGTTTGGTTTATTTCTCCAATTACTTTTGACCTCCTAAAATGTGGAGTGTTTGTAAAGAAATGTGTACAATTCCTACAATTTCTATCAGATATTTTTGTTCAAACCTTCAAATTAAACGTTACAATCTGCACTTGAATTCTGTTGTAGAGGTTTCATTTAAAATCCAATGTGGTGGCATGCAGAGCCCAACTCGCCAAAATTGTGTCACTGTCCAAATATTTCTGGACCTAACTGTATAGATATAGATAGATAGATAGATAGATAGATAGATAGATAGATAGATAGATAGATAGATAGATAGATAGATAGATAGGACAAAACTATGGTATGTGTTTGCTGTTTACAAAGTAAAAAATGGCCAGGTTTTGCTTTTATTTTAATCTTTCTTTTTCTCCAGATTCTGCTGGGGGTTTTTTAAAGTTACCATACTGTTCTAAATATGTGGTCATTTTTACTTAGTAATAATTTTTATGTTTTTTGTCCAGGGTATGTGGCTCACAAGCTAATTATATAGATCAGCCTAAAGACACGCTTCCAGAGAATCATTTGGGCCACCCTCCCTTGATAAAGACCATAACAATCAACACTAAATAAAAAAGCTTATTTCTATGAAACTGTAAGGCAGATTTTAAGAAAGAAAAAAGCAGAGTACTCAAGGTCACCACAGAAATAAAATAGGAGTATTAACTAACTATTTTTGAGCAGGTGACAAGTCCTCTTTAAGTCTATGTAAAAAATGGTGTATATACTAAATGTAGATCTCAGGCAAACAGATTAAAAGAGCATGTTCCCAAAATGTATGTAAATGAAGGAACTTTGCATCACTTCTCATATTAAGAAATACAAATGAAGCATCCTTGGGGAAGGTTGTGCAAGTTTCCGTTAACGTGAGTAGTATTCTTTCACAGTTCATTGCAACTATTGCTTTGTAACTGTTAAATACTCAGAGCTTACATGAGATTATACTGCTTATAATATGATTATTTTTGTTTTGCAATCTGCTTGTAACAATTTTGTCTAGTTAACAAACATCTCTGGTAATCTGTTACATAGCTGCTTTTATTATTTTACGACCTTCAGCTTGATCTCAAGTCATGGCTTCTTGATGGATGAACGTTCTGTAGGAAGATCGATCTTGTGCAAGCCTAGATAGGTCCACCGGGGTCTTCTCTACCGTTTTCTTGATAGTATCAAGCCATCAGGTTGCTGGTCTTCCTCTTCACCTTGTTCCTTCTATTCTTCCGACCATTATGTCCTTCTCCAGTAATTGCTCTCTTCGTATGATGTGTCAAAAGTAGGCAAGGCTTAGCTTGGTGATCCTTGCTTCAAATGACATATCTGGCTTGATTTGTTCCAAAATATTTTTTTTTTAGTTCTTCTTGCCATCCATGGTTTTGATAACATCCTTCTTCAGCGCCACATTTTTAAAGGCCTTGTTTCTTCTGTCTTGTTTCTTTATTGGCCAGGTTTTGCATGTTACTACAGAAAAGACCAGACTATGTATGAGCTGTGTCTTCGTCATCAGTGAAATCTTCCTCGATTTGAGGACTTTTTCCAGTGACTTTATTATTGATTTGCCCTTAGCTATTGTATTGACTTCTGGTGTTGTCGCTGCATCTTGAGTGATCATTGATAGCTGCTATACAGACAGTAAACACTATGCTTATACTGTAGGACTTGTAACACTATCATAGTGAATACCTGTAAACACCACTATGGGGAGAACACTGCATAAACATTTCTACAACGTCCACAAAAAAAAAATTATAGCTGGATATTTTCATATACTCCATATACAGTTAACTCCCATCTGCCCCACCAGTTGTGGCTGCATTTAGCCAGAATAAATTTATCATATTAGAGATTTCACGTCCAAGTGAAAGTCAGATATGGTGTAGTACCCCAGACTGGCAACTAAGCAAGTCACAGAGCTGTACGACATCCAGCTACATCCGGGGCAGATAACAGCAGAAGCTGAAACATAGCGGTAATGAAATTTGTCATCGCTTTTAAAGGGTTTCAGAGACAGTATTTGTGTGAACCACTTTGCTTAGCAGGTCTTGCTATTCACCCTTTCAACCCTTATATACATTTTATATATATTGAGTATGGACTGTATGAACATCTAGTTTATATATTCTGGCACTTTATATACACTGTGCACAGAATTATTAGGCAAATGAGTATTTTGATCACATGATACTTTTTATACATGTTGTCCTACTAAGCTGTATAGACTTGAGAGCCAACTACCAATTAAGTAAATCAGGTGATGTGCATCTCTGTAATGAGGAGGGGGTGTGGTGTAATTACATCAACACCCTATATAAGGTGTGCTTAATTATTAGGCAACTTCCTTTCCTTTGGCAAAATGGGTCAGAAGAGAGATTTGACGGGCTCTGAAAAGTCCAAAATTGTGAGATGATTTGCAGAGGGATGCAGCAGTCTTGAAATTGCCAAACTTTTGAAGCATGATCACCGAACAATCAAGCGTTTCATGGCAAATAGCCAACAGGGTCGCAAGAAGCTTGTTGGGCAAAAAAGGTGCAAAATAACTGCTCTTGAATTGAGGAAAATTAAGCGTGAAGCTGCCAAGATGCCATTTGCCACACGTTTGGCCATATTTCAAAGCTGCAACATTACTGGAGTATCAAAAAGCACAAGATGTGCCATACTCAGGTACATGGCCAAGGTAAGGAAGCTGAAAAACGACCACCTTTGAACAAGAAACATAAGATAAAATGTCAAGGCTGGGCCAAGAAATATCTTAAGACTGATTTTTCAAAGGTTTTATGGACTGATGAAATGAGAGTGACTCTTGATGGGCCAGATGGATGGGCCAGAGGCTGGATCAGTAAAGGGCAGAGAGCTCCACTCCGACTCAGATGCCAGCAAGGTGGAGGTG
The DNA here is from genome assembly GCF_048569485.1 of Anomaloglossus baeobatrachus. Lineage (NCBI taxonomy): Eukaryota > Metazoa > Chordata > Amphibia > Anura > Aromobatidae > Anomaloglossus > Anomaloglossus baeobatrachus. The sequence continues at coordinate 367,790,527 of NC_134354.1, read as the reverse complement.
AGGTACTGGTATGGGCTGATATCATCAAAGATGAACTTATGGGACCTTTTTGGGTTGAGGATGGAGTGAAGCTCAGCAGCTTGTCGTAGGTGATTTCGGAACCGAAAGCAGCAAACCCCCAAAACCGCTGTGGTGTGTGTCTGGGACCCACCTCTATGCGGCCCAGGTGTTTTTTTCAGTTTGCCGCCATCGCACGGGAAGCCACGCCCCTAAACGTTCAATCTGGGGTGTCTTCGCCAAACTTTTTTCCCCTAAAGGAAAAGCATAAAACACACACGTTTCAAGGACAACCTCAACTCCCAGACCTACTGCCAGTTTCTGGAAGACAACTTCTTCAAGCAGTGGTACAGGAAGAAGTCGGTATCGTTCAAGAAAAACATGATTTTCATGCAGGACAATGCTCCACCACATGCATGCAACTATTCCACAGCGTGGCTGGTCAGTAAAGGTCTAAAAGATGAAAAATAATGACATGGCCCACTTGTTCACCTGATCTGAACCCCATAGATAACCTGTGGTCCCTCATGAAATGTAAGATCTACAGGGAGGGAAAACAGTACACTCTCAGAACAGTGTCTGGGAGGCTGTGGTGGCTGCTGCACGCAATGTTGATTTTGTGCAGTTATATTGGTTTACCTGGTGAAAATAAACAAGTGTGATAGGAATATATTTGGTTTTTATTAAGTTGCTTAATAATTCTGCACAGTAATAGTTACCTGCAAAAACAGATATCCTCCTAAGATAGCCAAATCTAAAAAAAACCCACTCCAACTTCCAAAAATATTAAGCTTTGATATTTATGAGTCTTTTGGGTTGATTGAGAACATAGTTGTTGATCAATATTAAAAAATCCTTTAAAATACAACTTGCCTAATAATTCTGCACACGGTGTATATAATTTATTACCATATGACTGTTTACACTGTAATGTCCAATATTTTTATTCACATACATGTTGTATCTATGTAGTTAGAATACCAATTACACCAGTCTACTGATACCCATAATATCTAGAGTATGCATAATGCACTTTATTGTTTTATTACTTTTCTATTGCGTGTTGTACATATTTATTATTCCATATATAATATATATACACATTGACTAACAACTTGATGATATTCACTTGTACACATCATTCACACATTGTCCAAATATCCATTATCTGTTTTCAGATATTCGCATTTCACTAACATTTTAATATCATTAATATCCCCTTCACATTAAGACGTTATGTCTATTCCATCATCAGATCATTTTTCACCATTCTGCATTTCCACATATTATACATGATACTCTCTGGGGACATCTCCAGCAGCACGCATGTGCACTGGAGCTCAAGTGCTACCCCTGCCCCAGAATCTCTATGCGTGCTCTGCCGCGTAGCTCATCACAGAACATGTAATGGGACAAGTGACCGCGGTGATGTTTGCATGACGCGGACTCACAGTAAGATCCTACCAGCCACCCGAACAGTGCAAGTGTCGATGAGGCTAAACATCCATCTGTTTGGGCTCAGCATTTTTAAGCCTGGCACTCTATGATGTGACCACAACTCCTGATGAAGGCGCTAAGCTGGGGAACACACCATTCTGTGGACACACGCTTGTACGTTTTTCATGCAATCATTGACTAAATTGTCTTTTCCTTTTATATATTAATTTCTGACATTTCCATTTATTACTCACCATGGAGATCTGTCGTATTCCTGGAGTTTACACCTGTGACCTGATTACTCTATATTTGAGCACTTGCATCTTCATGTAATAATATACTTATCTGATTGAGCTCGCCACTCCAGGCTATAAGTAGCTACATGCGCTATGGCCTGTCTTATTTTCATATTTAAAGCTTCTCATGTTTATATGTAATTAGATAGTCTTTTGCATTACCCTTAACATAGCAATCTTAAGTTTCATTCATTTTATATTAACTCCTTTTTTCTAGCTAGTCTTTTTTTTCTGTTTTCTTTTTTTGTCTGCACACCAATTGTTATATTTTATTTTTGGGGGGACTGACCTACATATTTTTACCCCTGTTGCTCACTATTTTGAATCTTATATTATATTAACAATAGGTGGTTTTTACAACTATTTTGATTGTTACAACATTGATTCTACTGCATCTTAAAATTATACGACTATATATAATATCTGTTGTGTTGTTAAATTCATATGAGTGCATCATGTCTTAAGGGTGCTTTACACGCTGCAACATCGCTAGCGATCTCGTTAGCAATGTGACACGCCAGGTCGCAGATGCGATCTGTCGAGATCGCACATAGGTCGTTTTTAGCGCCAGTCGCATGTCTGATCTCGGCAGATCACATCTGCGATCTGACGTGTCACATCGCTAACAAGATCGCTAGCAATGTCGCAGCGTGTAAAACACCCTTTACACATTAACTATAATGCTCCACTTGAGTTTTTGGCGTCCTCATTTTTCTTGATGATTGTAGATCCATTTTTATTCCTTTTATATTAATAAAAATAATTCACTTTTACATGTATTATTGAGTTGTTTTTTTTCTTTCCTTTTGTACCAACCTGTCCTTATATTTACCCCCCATTTATTAAGAGCGAATTTCAAAAAATATGTTTTGGTGTTTTGATATTCAATATCACTTAGTTTTTATCACTTTTTTAACCCTGTACAGGGACCGGAATTTTGCTGCTGAGGCTTTTGGTGCGTGTCTACAGAGTACAGCGATTTGATAATGGGGTAATTAAGCCAAATCAAACAGTCGGAACCAACTACAAAATCAAGGGTTGGGGCGTAATCCAAAAAAATAATTAGTTGACTCACAGTACATAGTGGCATGCTAAGACCAGCATGGTATGACCAAGGTGCAAGACTCAAAAATATACAACTAAACAATAGGATAAAGAGTTGCACACCAGTCACAATGTATAGGGGAATAATGAAAAGCAGAACTACTATGGGAATACTAGACTGAAAAATACAATAAACTATTTGAAAAAAGTGAAAAACATGAAAATGGAATATGCATAACTGCAATGAATAATAGGAATGAGAGATGTTTAGCCATTGTATTGATCAATGCAAAAGAGCCCCAAAACCAAACACCAAGGTAATCTCTATTTTTGGGGTCCCTAACCTACGTGTAACCTCACCTGCAGTTAAAAAACTTACTCTGTATGGGAAGCAAAGGACCAAGCTATATATGTGAAATAAGACACATGGCTATGGGTGGGGCAGGGTTCTCAGACAGAAAATGCATACTAATTAAATAATGTGCGTCTGGAACACCAATGGTGTGAACAGGGTGCAAGACTCAAAAATATACAACTAAACAATAGGATAAAGAGTTGCACACAAGTCACAATGTATAAGGGAATAATGAAAAGCAGAACTGCTATGGGAATACTAGACTGAAAAATACAATGGACTATCTGAAAAAAGTGAAAAACATGAAAATGGTATCTGCATAACTGCTATGAATAATAGAAATGAGAGATGTTTAGCCATTGTATTGATATTTCACATATATAGCTTGGTCCTTTGCTTCCCATGCAGAGCAAGTTTTTTAACTGCAGGTGAGGTTACACGTAGGTTAGGGACCCCAAAAATAGAGATTACCTTGGCATTTGGTTTGGGGCTCTTTTGCATTGATCAATACAATGGCTAAACATCTCTCATTCCTATTATTCATAGCAGTTATGCACATACCATTTTCATGTTTTTAACTTTTTTCAGATAGTCCATTGTATTTTTCAGTCTAGTATTCCCATAGCAGTTCTGCTTTTCATTATTCCCCTATACATTGTGACTGGTGTGCAACTCTTTATCCTATTGCTAAGACCAGCGCTGCCCCCGCAAGTGACGTCACTTCGGGGGCGCCGCTGGGTACTCTGAGCGCACTGACAGTGTGCAATGTTCTGTGTTGCTGGCTCTACTGACCCGAGACTGCAACAGAGTGGATACAGTCACTGTGCAGATTGCACAGAGAGCAGGAAGTGACAGAGCAGCCCCTGAAATCAGTATCACTGATGACGCTTTATTTCAGGGAGGAGGCAAAGGCTGTGACAGTGACGACAGCCTCTGCCACCTGCTCTGATGAAGCTTTGTTTAAGTATCCCAGCATGCCCTGGGATTCTCAAATCAGGAGTATCCCAGCATGCACTGGGATTCTCAAACAAAGCATTATCAGACAGGATTTGGGAGGGGAAAATCAATAGTAGTTAGTGTAGTCAGGGAAGGGTAGGACATTTTTAATACAGCCATATTAGAAATTAGTTTAGATTGGGGCAATAAATAGGTAGCGATTTAGATTGAGATTTCTTCAGCCTTCAGACCACCCCTTTAAATTTCCTTGAGTACATAGTATTAAATAGTAACTGTATATGTCCCTGAAGATAACCCGAGTTGTAGAATAGGAAAAATTACTTCAAGGTCCAGTATTCCCCCTATTTATCAATCACTGAACAATCATTCTGAATGTACTAAGCGGTGAAGTTATTTGCCCATTGCTGATTACGTGAAGCCAAAGTTTCCTATTTATCATTGCCATCCTGACCAAGGGTCCATACTGAATACTTATAGACCAGAAAGCACATGCAGGATGCCGCACGTTAATAAAATTCAGAGCATGATGTAAAACTATTAGGGAAAAGTGACTGACAGATACCTGGTTGTTGGTTTCATTCCTAAGAGTTCTTGCCTCCTGGCGGATCTGATGTGAAGCGGATTGCTGCCTTTGAGCATTTGTAGAAATCAGCAAGTTGTTGGCATGCCAGTCTGGGACAGAGAAGCGGCTTCCTGGTTTCACACTTAAAGTAGCCATATCTGCTTAAAATAAATATTGTCATGTTAGCTATAAGCGTGCTGTCCTTATCTGCCGCCCCTGATTACTTACTGTGGTAGTCGTGGTGCTGGATTAGGTGGAATAAGCAGACACTCACACAGATGGTAAACCAAAGTCTCTAGGCACCGCAGTCTCTACGGGGAAGGCCCGTCCAGGTCCCGCTCCCACCAGTGTCACTTGGTAAGTCCGGAGCCCTGCCTCTGAACAAATTGATTGACCGTTGTGGCCCCTCGGCTTGAAGCTTTCGGGGCCCCGATACCCGTGTGTATGGCAGCTGTGCTCTTCATGGCTGGCACTTGGGATTTTAGTTGGTTGTGTAGTTTGGAGAACCCTATCCCCCGCGTTGTGCTGATGCCTTCAATCTCTGAGCTCTTGGGGAAAGTTCATAAAGAGACTATCCTCCACAGGTTAATTATCAAGGCGCTTGAAGCTCTTCCATGATCTAGGGTCCTGTACCCCGCTGTGCTCGGTACCGGTAAGTTCTTTTGGGCTTGCTGGTGCCGACAGTCCTACACGACTATGTCTGTTGCACCCCTTTCCAACGTCACTACTACCGGTCCCCGACTCCTGTGGTCCCAGACCACCGTCTGTGACCCAACCTGTCGCCTCCCTGGGAGCTCCAACTCCCTAGCTCCTCACTCTTTGAGGGCTAACTCTCAACTCTCCTCCTTCAGCTCCCCAGGAGCTACCACTCCAGCTCCTCTCATGCTGAGAGTTGACACTGTTCTGACTCAGTCCCTCCCACCAGTCTGCCTGACCCCTAGGTGGGCGGCCCTGCTCCAACTTGACTCCAACCCACTGGTGTGTCTGTACAGGTCTGGTGTGGGGTATGGTTGGGATTTGTAGTGCGGAGCTTAGTGACACTGTTGATGGGAACCTGGAACCATGGGCGGTAGGCCCTGCACCCTGGGGGACAGGATGCAGTTCCCTGTAGCACCCTGATGTAGTCAGGGGTGCTACACTTATATAGATGAAGTTGGTGGCTACCAGAAGGAGTATGAATGGCTACTAACATGATGAGATTTTTGCAAAACGTTGTTGTTATTATAGGGGTTCTCCTTAGTGGATTAGTGCTCAGTTCCATGCCCAGCTGTTCCATACCTTGCCCAGCTTTTCCGTACCATGCCCAGCTGTTCCATGCCATTCCCACCTGTTAGGTACTATACCCAGCTGTTCCGTACCATGCCCAGCTGTTCCGTGCCATTACCAGCTGTTAGGTACGATGCCCAGCTGTTCCATGCCATTCCCAGCTGTTAGATACCATGCCCAGCTGTTTCATGCCATTCCCAGCTGTTAAGTACCATGCACCGGCTGTTCCATGCCATTCCCACCTGTTAGGTACCATACCCAACTGTTCCGTACCATGCCCAGCTATTCCGTACCATGCCCAGCTGTTCCGTACCATGCCGAGCTGTTCCGTACCATGCCCAGCTGTTCCGTGCCATTCCCAGCTGTTAGGTACCATGCCCAGCTGTTTCGTGCCATTCCCAGCTGTTCCGTGCAATGCCTAGCTGTTCCGTGCCATGCCTAGCTGTTCCGTGCCATGCCCAGGTGTTCCGCACGATGCCCAGCTGTTCCGTGCCATGCCCAGCTGTTCCGTACCATGCCCAGCTGTTCCGTGCCATGCCCAGCTGTTCCGTGCCATGCCCAGCTGTTCCGTGCCATGCCCAGCTGTTCCGTGCTATTACCAGCTGTTCCGTGCCATGCCCTATATAACCTAAACCATGCCCAGCTGTTCCGTACCATGCCCAGCTAGTCCGTACCATGCCCAGCTGTTCCATGCCATGTCCAGCTTTTAGGTACCATGCCCAGCTGTTCCGTGCCATGCCCAGCTGTTCCGTGCCATGCCCAACTGTTCCATACCATGCCGGACTACAAATTTAGCTAATATGTCCCGTCATATATGGAACTAGGGAATCATCATGTGCCTCAAAATCCATTCCTTTTAAAGAGGACTTTTTACTTGATTTTTAAACTAAATTGAGTATCTCCTCCACTCTGAAGTTGCCGCTCTTCCACTGATTGTGAAACAGTTTTTCTTTTTCTTCTATGTCCTTCTGGTCCAAAGTGATGTCCTCAGATAATAAAGATGCAAATTTTCCCTTCAACCAACTGTGCGTGTACCACCGAAACTCTCTATCCTCACAACCAAAATTTTGTCTTGCCAACATCAGAGGAAAAAGAGCAAACACCCATGGAGAAGTTCTGTGGTACATGTCCAATTGATTGACGGAATTTTTTTTTATTTATTTCTAACTTTGGATTTGAGGGGCTCAGAAAAAAAAAGTAAAACTGTTCCATAATCAGTGGCGCAGTGGCACATGGAGAAAATTATTGATTTTAAAGCGCACCAATCACTAGGATTTTCCTATATAACCTAAACCCAGTGCTACACTGGCGCTATCAGGCTGATTCTCTACATGCCTTTAGTTGTTAGCTCGAATGTTTAGGTTTTGAAATACAAGCAAGTAAAGTTACAGAAATGTACAGCTTTTTGATTGGCAGCAGCTGCCAAATAGCTAATATGTGGGTGGGATTTTGCTATCTATTCCCGCCCCTGCTTGCTGCCTGGCCTCTATAGATGCTGGACTGTATGGGCTCCTTCCAGGTATGAGTCATTTCTGTCACGTGATAGGGGTGTGTTAGAAATGCAGCCCATACAGTATAGCATCTACAGAGACCAGACAGCAGACATTGGCAGGAACAGGTAGCAAAATCCGACCCACCTATTAGCTATTCGGCAGTTGCTGCCAATTAAAAAGCTGTACATTTCATAAACTTTACTTGCTTATATTCCAAAAGCTATACATCCAATCTGACCACTACAGGTATATATAGAATCAGCCTGATAGTGCCAGTATAGCACTGGCTTTAGGTTATATAGGAAACTCCTGGTGATTAGTGCGCTTTAAACCTTAAAGGATGTATACTGTAAGGATCGGTACTGTACACTAATTATCTTTACTGTGCCACCAATTGTGTGTATTTATGTATGTGTGTGTGTGTGGGCGGAGGAATGTATGTGTGTGGAAGGGGGTAGTGTCTGTGTGTGTTTCTTTTGGGGGGGAAGTATTTAAGTGTGTGTATGTAAAGCGGGGAGTGTATATGTAGCGCCCCTGAGCCACTCAGGGCACTACAAGGAATTGCATCCTTTTGGGGATGTATGACCTACTCCCTGGGAAATGGAGTACCAGTGCCGATACCACCAAAGCACAACCAAAATCCTAGTTCTCCACTCCACACCGGGCATAGAGGGTTAACCATGTAAGGGGATGGTTGCCATGGAAGGAACGAGTCCCAGGATTTGCCAGCCTGGTGGGAAGGGTCGGTAGTCTGTCTAGAGAAGTGAAGTGCACAGAGAGGTGTGCTGATGTGCCAGAGCTGGGTCCATGCAGCGGTGACCCCGGAGAGAGGTCGCCAGGGCGGGTACAGACAAGTACTGCTGGGACCGGAGCATGCACAGGGCACAGGACCCTAGATCAGGCGCCAGTTCTACACGGCTTGATAAATACCTGCCCGGTGAGGACACCTTCATGGACTTCACCAAACCAAATAATCCAGGGGCATCAGCAGTAAACTAGAATTGGGGTCCGGACACTTACCTCCCCACAGGGTCTGCACTGCCCGCCGTATGGAGAGGGAGACTCTACCCCCAACAAGGGACAGTCGGGCCCCAAACGCTTCACGCTACGGGGACCCAACCAACAGAGTGTGCCGGGGACAGAGCAACCTGGGTCACTACATTGGCACTGATACTCCAAGGGACCTGAACCAGTAATCCAAGGGCCTGAGTGAGTAGAGACTGTTCAAGACAACCTGGCGTGGTCTCCATTATTACCCCGACATATCTCCTAGGCGCGGCCCGACCTGCGGAGGGCCTAACACCATTACTGCAACCACCAGCTCTGGGAGTACCCACATTTAGTAGCGGTGGTTCTCCATCTTTAACCGCAAACCGCAGGTGGCGTCACGAACATTAACTCTTTTATCTCCCCTGTAAATACCCCTTTTACAAAAGAAGCCACAGGGCATGGGACCGGGCAACGGCCACCAGAGTGACATCCCCATTTGCAACCGCCCAGGACCGAGCACCCCCTTCCCTGGGCGTGACAGCTTCTTTTTCTGGCGTCACGAACAGGATACGAACAAGGCCCGTTAACACGGGTGACGTGTGCCTTAAGTCACTGTATTTAATGGACTGTTTGTGTAAAGACTGTCGACATCTTTAATTCTGAAAAACTGCTGCGCCATCACTGTGCCCAAAAGAGCGCGAAAAGCTGACCCTGCCCCCTGGGAGTGGCAACATGCAAAAGTGAAACTAAACACAGGAAGCCGGTAGGGCGCCTGCAGAATGCACCCTGGCATACGGAAGCGACACCAGCTCTGCAGCGCTAAAGCAGCACTCCTGCAAAAGACAAGATGTCTGTCCCTCCAGCCCGCTGAACTATGCCCTGGCTTGAAGTGGAGCTGGATCGGCTGGTCTCCGGATGCGGCTGCAGATGATTCAGCAGATCGAGCACTGGCGCAAGGAGATTATGTAGATGGTGGTGGCGCTTCAGACCCAAGCAGAACGGGTTCTGCACGAGGAGCGGTACCAGGAGCCGGAAAGCGTGGGAACCTCCTCTGCCCCGCTCGTCCCCATGGTCGCGGAACCAGTAACACCCGTGCCCGCTGACCTGCTGGTAACACCGGATCCTCCGACCGCGGCCAGACCAGACCAGGCCGCAGCGCCTCCGTCCACGGCCAGACCAGACCAGGCCGCAACGCCTCCATCCACGGCCAGACCAGACCAGGCAGCAACGCCTCCGTCCACAACCGGACCGGACCCAGCTAGGACGCAGCCCTGGAACACCCGACGACCACGAGAGAAGGCGCCGGTGACCAGCCCAACCTGAAATCCGCTAACAGTGATCCGGATGCGGGTTATTCGGGTTCGGGGAGCGTGAGGTTCGAGAGGGAGTCTGGTATGGCTACTGCGGCACAGAGGACTGTCGTTAATGAGAAGGTGGAGAGAGCCTGCCAAGTGAACATCCGGCAGCTGAACCAGGAGCAGAAGGCCCGGGCTGCCAAGAAAAGGCAATTGACGGCCCGAGATTTGCCAAGCCACCTGGGGAGCCCGTGGGGTCCGGTACCAGGGCACCGTAGACAAGTTTGACCAGCAGAAAGGTTGAGGGTTTATAAAGGAGCCCGGTATGCAAGCTGGCATATTTGTGTTCCACAGAGATGTGCTGAACCACCTGAAACAGGGACTGCACCTGGGTGATGTGGTCACGTATACCAGGCACCACGGAGAGAGGGGCTGGTATGCTTTGGATGTGCAGAAGATCCGTGATCTGTCCCTGCCAGCTCCTCCTACTCCCTCACAATTTCCAAAGTCCTCCACGCTGTGGTAGCGGAACCAGGCTACCGCAGCAGTTGAAAAGTTCAAATGTTATATGTTTGCTATATGCTTTAAAAATCTGCATAATCATTTGAAAATATTTTGAAAAATGTGATAATTCCTGGAAAAATAACCTGATTTTCTACAAGTTAATTTAAAAATCGACCCAGGCTGCAGGACTGGCAGCAGACAACACAAACTTGTGTCTTGTAAATAGTTGCACCATGTGTGCCTCCCGGAGTAATCCTTTTAGCCATCAGGGCACTGATAACACCAGCAAGGAGAGGCAGATTGGAGGAAAGGTCTGGGATAGAGATGGCCCAGACCTGGTCACCACTGGGTCCGGTGACCTGCCTCCTTAGAGGGTTTTGGGGACCAGGACCTTTTGGGTGGTGGGTTGATGGGGGAGGTTACTGCAAAGTTTAAGAAATGAGCGTCCACTGTGTGGGAAGAATGTTATGCATTAATCTGTTTACCTTTTATTGCGGTTAAATAAAAAAATAAAAACTCTATTTTTGCTTACAGCCCGAGGACGTGCTGTGTTTAACCAAGGGGGAATGTAGCGCCCCTGAGCCACACAGGGCACTACAAGGAACTGCATCCTCTTGGGGATGCAGGACCTACCCCCTGGGACCTGGAGTACCAGTGCCGATACTACCAAAGCACAACCAAAATCCTAGTTCTCCACTTTACACCGGGCATAGAGGGTTAACCATGTAAGGGGATGGTTGCCATGGAAGTAACCAGTCCCAGGATTAGCCAGCCTGGTGGGAGGGGTCAGGAGTCAGTCTAGAGAAGTGAAGCGCACAGAGAGGTGTGCGGACGTGCCGAAGCTGGGTCCGTGCAACGGTGAGCCCGGGGGCACGGGAGAGAGGTCGCCAGGACAGGTACGGACAAGTACCGCTGGGACCGGAGCACGCACGTGGCACAGGGCCCTAGATCAGGCAGGCGCCAGTTCTACACAGCTTGATAAATACCTGCCCAGTGAGGACACCTTCATGGACTTCACCAAACCAAATAATCCGGGGGCATCAGCAGTAAACTAGGATCGGGGTTCGGACACTTACCTCCCCACAGGGTCCACACTGCCCGCCGTACAGAGAAGGAGACTGTACCCCCAAAAGGGGCAGTCGGGCCCAAAACGCTCCACTCTACGGGGACCCAACCAACAGAGAGTGCCGGGAACAAAGAAAACCTGGGTCACTACATTGGCACTGATACTCCAAGGGACCTGAACCAGTAATCCAAGGGCCTGAGTGAGTAGAGACTGTTCAAGACAACCTGGTGTGGTCTCCATTATTACCCTGACACATCTCCCAGGCACGGCCCTACCTGCGGAGGGCCTAACACCATTGCTGCAATCACCACCAGCTCTAGGAGTACCCACATTCAGCAGCGGCGGTTCTCCATCATTAACCGCAACCCGCAGATGGCGTCACAAACATTAACTCTGATCTCCCCTGTAAAATACCCCTGTTACAAAAGAAGCCCCAGGGACCAGGCAACGGCCACCAGGGTGACATCCCCATTTGCAACCGCCTGGGACCGAGCACCCCCTTCCCTGGGCGAAACATATATGTCTGAGGAGGTGGAGTGTATGTGTGTGTGGGGAGGAGGGAAAGTGTGTGTGTGTGTGTGTGTGTGTGTGTATGGGAGGGGGGATTGTGCATGTATGTGGGAAAAAGAGTATGTGTGGAGTTTGTATGTGTGGAAGGAGGAGTGTTTGTGTGTTTGTTTTGGGGGAAGTGTGTGAATGCAGAGGGGGGAGTGTGTGTGAGTGGGGAAAAGATTATGTGTGTGGACGTAGTGTGTGGGATGGTGGAGTGTGCATGTCTGTGGGGCAAAGGAGTGTGTACGGAGGGGAGTGTGTGGTGTGTGGGGGAGGGGTGTGTGTGGGGGGAGGAGTGTGTGTGGGGGGAAGCGTGTGAGTGGAGAGGAGGAGCGTGTGAGTGGGGAGGAGGAGCGTGTGAGTGGGGAAAAGATTATGTGTGGGGAGGTAGTGTGTGTGGGATGGTGGAGTGTGCATGTCTGTGGGGCAAAGGAGCGTGTGTGGAGGGCAGTGTGTGGTTTGTTGGGAGTGGGGAGGAGGAGCGTGTGAGTGGGGAGGAGGAGCGTGTGAGTGGGGAAAAGATTATGTGTGGGGAGGTAGTTTGTGTGGGATGGTGGAGTGTGCATGTCTGTGGGGCAAAGGAGCATGTGTAAAGGGCAGTGTGTGGTGTGTGGGGAGTGGGGAGGAGCGTGTGAGTGGGGAGGAGGAGCGTGTGTGGTGCGAGGAGTGTGTGTGGGGAAAAGATTATGTGTGGGGAGGTAGTGTGTGTGAGATGGTGGAGTGTGCATGTCTGTGGGGCAAAGGAGTGTGTGCTGAGGGGAGTGTGTGGTGTGTGGGGGATGAGTGTGTGTGAGGGGAGGAGTGTGTGTGGGGGAGGAACGTGTGAGTGGGGAGGAGGAGCGTGTGAATGGGGAGGAGGAGCGTGTGTGGGGCGAGGAGTGTGTGTGTGGGGAAAAGATTATGTGTGGGGAGGTAGTATGTGTGAGATGGTGGAGTGTGCATGTCTGTGGGGCAAAGGAGTGTGTGCGGAGGGGAGTGTGTGGTGTGTGGGGGAGGAGTGTGAGTGGGGAGGAGGAGCGTGAGTGGGGAAAAGATTATGTGTGGGGAGGTAGTGTGTGTGGTATAGTGGGGTGTGCATGTCTGTGGGGCAAAGGAGTGTGTGTGGAGGGGAGTGTGTGGGAGGGGAGAGGTGTGTGTGAGGGAGAGGAGTGTGTGGGGGAGGATGTGTGGGAGGGAAGAGGTGTGTGTGAGGGTGGTGTGTGTGGGTGAAGGGGGAGAAGTGTGTGTGTGGGAGAGAGGAGTGTGGGGGGAGAGGAGTGTGTGGGGGAGGAGTGTGTGGGAGGGAGAGGAGTGTGTGGGGTAGGAGTGTGTGGGGGAGGAGTGTGTGGGGGAGGAGTGTGTGGGGGAGGAGTGTGTGGTGGAGGAGTGTGTGGGGGAGGAGTGTGTGGGAGGGGAGAGGTGTGTGTGAGGGAGAGGAGTGTGTGGGGGAGGAGTGTGTGGGAGGGGAGAGGTGTGTGTGAGGGAGAGGAGTGTGTGGGGGAGGAGTGTGTGGGAGGGAGAGGAGTGTGTGGGGTAGGAGTGTGTGGGGGAGGAGTGTGTGGGGGAGGAGTGTGTGGGGGAGGAGTGTGTGGTGGAGGAGTGTGTGGGGGAGGAGTGTGTGGGAGGGGAGAGGTGTGTGTGAGGGTGGTGTGTGTGGGTGAAGGGGGAGAAGTGTGTGTGTGGGAGAGAGGAGTGTGGGGGGAGAGGAGTGTGGGGGGAGAGGAGTGTGTGGGGGAAGAGTAGTGTGTGGGAGAGAGGAGTGTGGGGGGAGAGGAGTATACACATGCAAACAGTATAGCAGCACATAGAAGTTACATTTGAACCAGATTCATTGTCCGGATGCGTGTCCCTATAGGTCCCTATGGAACAGGGCTAATTCCGGATGCTGAAATGAGTGTGGTCCACGGAACCACTGATTGTAATGCTCCTATGCATTGCCTACAATGAACCCACCAGTCAAATGGCTGATAACAGAGAGCAATAGACTACATGACGCTGAAGAATGTAGATCAGACAGACATACAGAGTCTGGGATATACATAGTACAGTACAGCGCATATACATGGGTCAGGGCTGGGTGAATAAAGGAACAGCACTCAGTAACCCCTCCGGAGCCATGGCCATGTCATATAACCTACTTACCGCATACAGCGCTTTACACTTGTTCTTTGACAGTCGCTAACTAAGGTGCCTGCGCTGCGCCGAGTCTCATGGAGCCGTTTCCAGGGGAACGAAGAACGACCAATCATCGCTCAGTGATCTAGTTTACAGGTTACCTAGTAACGCAACACGTGACTTAGTCGTGCACGCCGCGCGCTGCAGGCAGCACAGGTGGGGCGAGTGTAGTCCAGTCAGCAGCGATAGGGCTGATGTGAGGGCGCAGTGACGTCACTGCACAGCATGAGGTATACCCCGGAGCACACGGGCGGGAGCGCGGCCTCAGTGTGCGGTGTTGGCCCCTATCAGTGCAAGACAAATGTATTGTTCTGCTGTGAATTAGCAATATGGAGGCAAAAACGTTGGCTGTTGTCCTATAGCAAACCTGTAAAAAAAAAAAAACCTGCGCCGCAGTGTGTGAACGCAGCACTAGAGAGCTGACTAGCGCAGTACCGGCTCATCATGACTGACCGTCCAGCTCCTTTTTGTGTATTTGGCTCTTGGCTCTGTAGGGGATGTTTGCCCATTTGTAGAATGCATATTTTCTGTCTACTTCCGGTTTGTCTGGACGAGTCGCCGATCGCTCACATTTTGCCCATTTCCAATCTTCGGCTGCTTTCACACATCCGCTTTTTGCAGTGCGGCACAATACAGCGCTCTGCTGAAAAACCGCAACCGTTTTTTTTTTGCCGCTGGTTGCGTTTTTTCCCGCATAGACTTGCATTAGCGCTGTATTGTGCCGCATGGCCTGGCGTTGCGTCCGTTTTTTGCCGGATGCGGCATATTTAGCCCATGCGGCAGCCGGATGGAACATTGCCTGGCACGTTCTTTTGTGCGGTGAAAAAACCGCATCGCGCCGGATCCGGCGCGATTTACAATGCAAGCCTATGGATACCGGATGCGGTTTGTTGCAATGCGCATGCTCATTATCAAGCCGCATCCATCAAAAAACGGACGGGCCGCATGGAAAAACATGCAACGGATACAGTTTGTTCGCCGCATCCGTTGAGCCGCACTGCAAAAAATGTGTGAAAGCAGCCTTAGGTGCTGCCAGTGCTGCCAGGTGCTGCACCCCTACTGGTGTTAGGGCCTTGTCTTCCCGATAAGTCCTGCCTGTTTAGCAGCGTCTTCTAGAACAGGTTTTCAGCCTGTGAATGGCACCAAAGAACTGGTTAATATGCTGGATTTACCACACAATAAGCACAGCATTGCCCTTTCCGTAGCTCATAATGGCTTTAATGGAGCATACAGCAGCCAGAAAGTGGCAAATGGGGGCAGGGCCAGATTAAGGTTGGTGGGGGCCCCTGGGCAGAAAATCTGGTGGGGGCCCCATAACATTAACATTTTTAGCCATAACAGTAGAGCACGAACCGTAGCATTTAGATATAAATGCAATGAACATTTATCTTATCCTGTTCTGCCACATTCAGATTTACAGCACTACAATAGAGACACAGTCCAGGATAAATCACAGCTGTCCACTTACACACAGAAAGTAGAGTTAAGGCTGCTTTACACATTTCGATCTCGTATGCGATCGCACACGCCCCCATCGTATGTGCGGAACAGGCAATTTGTTGCCCGTGTCGCACAAACCATTAACCCCCGTCACATGTACTTACCTTCCAAATGACCTCGCTGTGGGCGGCGAACATCCACTTCCTGAAGTGAAAGGGACGTCACACAGCGGCCGGCCAATAGAAGCGGAGGGGCGGAGATGAGCGGGATGTAAACATCCCGCCCACCTCCTTCCTTCCGCATTGCCGGCGGGACGCAGGTAAGCTGTGTTCATCGTTCCCGGGGTGTCACACGGAGCGATGTGTGCTGCCTCAAGAACGATGAACAAAGAGACGTTCTATTTTTAGAAAATGAATGACGTGTATGCAATCAACGTTTTAACGCACAATCAGGGTCGCACGTAGCTGTCACACACTACAATATCACTAACGATGCCGGATGTGCGTCACTTACGACGTGACCCCGCCGACACATCGTAAGATATATTGTAGCGTGTAAAGCCCGCTTTTGTCACATATTTTTTATTGATCCCAATGTTAAGGCAGCCAGGGCCGGCTCCAGGGTTTTGTGGCCTCCGGGTGAGTCTCAGTGGGCCCCATCCACACACAGACACGCACACACACATACAGGCATGCGTATATACATATTTGAAGACAAATTCAGAAAAATACATATAAACAGACAAATATATGCACAGTTATATACACTGACATACATGCAAACACAGACGCATTAGGGCTCGTGCGCACGTTGCGTAATTACATGCATTTACGCTGCGTATAGCACTGCAGTGTAAATGCATGTGTCCTGCGTCCCCTATACAATCTATGTAGATTGTGCATGATACGTGCACCCATTGCTTTTATGAACGCAGTGATTTGGGTGCTAAAATGTTGACCCAAATCCGTGCATTCATAAAATGAGCATGTCAATTATTCCGTGCGCTATGGATGCAGCTCCCACTCTGTCTATGGTGGGGGCAGCAGCCAGAGCGCATGAAATCGGCTTTTTTTGTACAGAAAAACTGCATCCATTATGCAGTGTTTCTGCAGCGATTTGACGCGCACATGTGCTGTCAAATCGCTGCAGAATATTCAGCAGTTACGTGCGCATGAGCCCTTACAGGTATTAATATGGGAAAGTCGCCAGCAGCCTCACTCACCTCTCCCGCTTGTTTCCATCCAGCTCCTTCAGGACATGTGGCTGTGTTTCACGATGGCTGTCACTAACACACATGACTGCACACTGACAGCACTGCTGTATATACATCACAAGAGGGGCTGGGGGCTACAATATATACATTACAGGATGGGCAGGGGGCATAGACGTTACTGGAGTGGCAAACAGCTCTGGTGGTGTACTCATCACTGCGATGGGTGACATAGCGCTCTGGGGAACCCATATAGTTCTGGGGGGGGGGCGCACAGACTGCTCTAATTCATATATACACACACAGTACTGCTTCTTACACACACATCTCTGACACACACACTACAATGCACCCCCCATCACCCCCTACACACACACACACACACAATACAATGCACCCCCCATTACCCCTACACACACACGCACACACACACAACACAATGCACCCCCCATTACCCCTACACACACACGCACACACAATACAATGCACCCCCCATTACCCCTACACACACAATACAATGCACCCCCCATTACCCCTACACACACACAATACACCCCCCATTACCCCTACACACACACACACTACAATGCACCCCCCATCACCCCCTACAGACACACACACACACACACAATACAATGCACCCCCCATCACCCCCTACAGACACACACACACAATACAATGCACCCCCCATTACCCCTCCCCACACACACAATACAATGCACCCCCCATTACCCCTCCCCACACACAATACAATGCACCCTCCATTACCCCTCCCCACACACAATACAATGCACCCTCCATTACCCCTCCCCACACACAATACAATGCACCCCCCATTACCCCTCCCCACACACACACACAATACAATGCACCCCCCCATTACCCCTCCCCCTACATACACACACACACAATACAATGCACCCCCATTACCCCTCCCCCCACACACATTACCCCTCCCCCCACACACAATACAATGCACCCCCCATTACCCCTCTCCTCACACACAATACAATGCACCCCCCATTACCCCTCTCCCCACACACAATACAATGCACCCCCCATTACCCCTACGCACACACAATACAATGCACCCCCCATTACCCCTACACACACACGCACACACAATACAATGTACCCCCCATTACCCCTCCCCCCACACAATACAATGCACCCCCCATTACCCCTCCCCACACACACACACACACAATACAATGCACCCCCCATTAGCCCTCCCCCCACACAATACAATGCACCCCCCATTACCCCTCCCCACACACACACACACACACACAATACAATACACCCCCCATTACCCCTCCCCCTACACACACACACACACACACACACACACAATACAATGCACCCCCATTACCTCTCCCCCCCACACACATTACCCCTCCCCCCCACACACAATACAATGCACCCCCCATTACCCCTCTCCTCACACACAATACAATGCACCCCCCATTACCCCTCTCCCCACACACAATACAATGCACCCCCCATTACCCCTCTCCCCACACACAATACAATGCACCCCCCATTACCCCTCTCCTCACACACAATACAATGCACCCCCCATTACCCCTCTCCTCACACACAATACAATGCACCCCCCATTACCCCTCTCCTCACACACAATACAATGCACCCCCCATTACCCCTCTCCCCACACACAATACAATGCACCCCTCATTACCCCTCTCCCCACACACAATACAATGCACCCCCCATTACCCCTCTCCCCACACACAATACAATGCACCCCCCATTACCCCTCTCCTCACACACAATACAATGCACCCCCCATTACCCCTCTCCCCACACACAATACAATGCATCCCCCATTACCCCTCTCCCCACACACAATACAATGCACCCCCCATTACCCCTCTCCCCACACACAATACAATGCACCCCCCATTACCCCTCTCCCCACACACAATACAATGCACCCCCCATTACCCCTCTCCCCACACACAATACAATGCACCCCCCATTACCCCTCTCCCCACACACACACACATACACACACAATACAATGCACCCCTCATTACCTCTCCCCACACACAAACACTGGACCCCTCATGACCTCTCCCCCCACACACAATACACCCTCCATTACCCCTCCCCCCACACAATACAATGCACCCTTCATTACCCCTCCTCCCCACACACAATACAATGCACCCTCCATTACGCCTCCCCCCACACACAATACAACCCTCATCACCCCCTACACACACAAATTACACTGCTCCATCCCTACACACTCCTGCCTCCCCCCCTCCCTCGGAATACAGTACTCCTCCTCTGCCTGTCACAGAGCTGTGTTCCTTCACAAATGTTCCCCGTTGTGTCCTCTGCCCCTCCTCACTCATCCCCATTAATTACACCTGTCTCTTCAGCTCCTTCATGGAGCGCTCGCTTCCTCATGTCCCCAGTGTGGCGCCGGCAGCACTGTGATGACGTCAGCAAGGTGCTGATCTCATCACGTTGCTGCACGTCGGGGGCGGGGCCCAGTCCCGGTGCGCTGTTCAAATGTATTTACGTCTGAAAGACGCAAATACATTTGAATAGGAACGGAAACAGGAAGCTGCGGTCATCGGCTCTGCTGCGCTCCTCTGCAGTGTACGAGCCGGCACACAGCAGAGCCGGCACACAGCAGAGCCGGCACACAGCAGAGCCGGCACAGCGCGCTGCCTGCTGCTCCTGCTAGTGTGCCTGGCATGTAAGGAGCGCAGCGGGGACAGCAGACAGCGGCCCACCACACCGTGCCCCTGCTTCTAGGTACGGCCACAGCACATAGCAGGGAGCATTAGCACACCTCTGACCCCGGAAGTTCAAGCGCCCGCTGGTACTTCCGAGGTCAATCAGCGTCCTGTGCCCGCAGTTTGTTTTTGCGTCTTAAAGACGCAGATGCAAATAAATAGCGGTGCCCCCCCCCCCCCCCCCCCGAAAACACAGCTGATTTATTAGACTGTCTTTACGGAGGGGGAGAGGGTGTGAAAAAAAAAATGCTGACAGGTGCCTAGTGCCAAGTATGGTGGGGGCCCCCTTAGAAGCTCTTTTGGTGGGGGCCCCTGGGCTCCAGCCCCGCCTGCCCCGCCTATAATCCGGCCCTGAATGGGGGTCAATGGCCCCTTCACTAGTAGGTAGGGGTCATATAGGTGGTACCTGCACTTACCAGATTTTTGTTATACCTGGTGCCATATGCCATGAAGGCTGATAATGGGTGCATGGTCGGCTTTAGGCATGTGCGACTTGTTTGGTCGCACAGGGCGCCGACAGCCATGCTTCGGGGGGGCGCAGCAGAGAGGTAAGAAATTGTAAATTTCCTGGCTTCTCCGGTCCCAGCACTGCATTTTTCCTATAACCACTGCTGGTTAATTACTTAGCTTTATGTAGCCCCTGGCCAGCCGGGCCCACCATGTTCACCGAGCCCCAGTCACAGTTGCAGCAGAGGGGCCCGGCGGTATCGCTTCAGCCACAACTGCAGTTTGCACATGACTAAGGTGTGTGCGAAGTCCTTCTAGGGCATCGCATGGAAATTAGCCATGTGGTCGGGGACGCACTGTGAATGGAGCAGAGCAGAAAGGTGGCGCCTCATCCCGCAGCCCAATGTGATGAGGTCATCACTCTGCATCTCATCACAGTGCTGTGGGCAACCCGAAGCTGGCGAGTGCGCGGCATGCAGCAGGGAGAAGTAGGCGCGCTATGAGCTGAAGATTGCCGGGGTGGTGGGGGACCCGCTGACTCCAGCCGTGGGGGGTGGGGGGGAGGGCACTGACTCCAGGGGCGAGGGGGGGCTGACTCCAGCCGTGGGTGGTGGGGGGGCACTGACTCCAGGGGCAGGGGGGTGCTGACTCAAGCCGCGGGGGGCGGTGGGGGCACTGACTCCAGGGATGGGGGGTGCTGACTCCAGCCGCGGGTTGTGGGGGGGTATTGGCGCTGACTCCAGCCACGGGGTCGGGGGGGGGGGTGCTGACTCCAGCCGCGGGTGGTGGGGGGGGGCACTGACTCCAGGGGCAAGGGGTTGCTGACTCCAGCCGCGGGTGGTGGGGGGGGCACTGACGCAAGGGGGTGCTGACTCCAGCCGCGGGTGGTGGGGGGGCGCTGACTCCAGGGGCGGGGGGGGGGTGCTGACTCAAGCTGCGGGGGGCACTGACTCCAGAGGCAGGGAGGTGCTGACTCAAGCCGGGGGGGGCGGTGGGAGCCGCTGACTCCAGCCACGGGTGGTAGGGGGGCACTGACTCCAGCCACGGGTGTTGGGGGGGGCACTAACTGCAGCACCTGCCCTCCACACATCCAGCTGAAATGCATCGTTGTTCAGAGAGGACGCTGCAGGATGTGGGAGCCAGGGAGGGTGAGTAAAATGTTTGGTTTTTTTTTTCTTTTTGCAGTAGACAAATATACGAGGAGAAAACCAGGAAAGGCACATATACACAAGAAGGAGGAGATACAGTTAGGTCCAGAAATATTTGGACAGTGACACAAGTTTTGTTATTTTAGCTGTTTACAAAAACATGTTCAGAAATACAATTATATATATAATATGGGCTGAAAGTGCACACTCCCAGCTGCAATATGAGCGTTTTCACATCCAAATCGGAGAAAGGGTTTAGGAATCATAGCTCTGTAATGCATAGCCTCCTCTTTTTCAAGGGACCAAAAGTAATTGGACAAGGGACTCTAAGGGCTGCAATTAATTCTGAAGGCGTCTCCCTCGTTAACCTGTAATCAATAAAGTAGTTAAAAGGTCTGGGGTTGATTACAGGTGTGTGGTTTTGCATTTGGAAGCTGTTGCTGTGACCAGACAACATGCGGTCTAAGGAATTCTCAATTGAGGTGAAGCAGAACATCCTGAGGCTGAAAAAAAAGAAAAAAATCAACAGTCGGGTACATTCTGAGAAAAAAGGAATTGACTGGTGAGCTTGGGAACTCAAAAAGGCCTGGGCGTCCACGGATGACAACAGTGGTGGATGATCGCCGCATACTTTCTTTGGTGAAGAAGAACCCGTTCACAACATCAACTGAAGTCCAGAACACTCTCAGTGAAGTAGGTGTATCTGTCTCTAAGTCAACAGTAAAGAGAAGACTCCATGAAAGTAAATACAAAGGGTTCACATCTAGATGCAAACCATTCATCAATTCCAAAAATAGACAGGCCAGAGTTTAATTTGCTGAAAAACACCTCATGAAGCCAGCTCAGTTCTGTAAAAGTATTCTATGGACAGATGAGACAAAGATCAACCTGTACCAGAATAATGGGAAGAAAAAAGTGTGGAGAAGAAAGGGAACGGCACATGATCCAAGGCACACCATATCCTCTGTAAAACATGGTGGAGGCAACGTGATGGCATGGGCATGCATGGCTTTCAATGGCACTGGGTCACTTGTGTTTAGTGATGACATAACAGCAGACAAGAGTAGCCGGATGAATTCTGAAGTGTACTGGGATATACTTTCAGCCCAGATTCAGCCAAATGCCGCAAAGTTGATCGGACGGCGCTTCATAGTACAGATGGACAATGACCCCAAGCATACAGCCAAAGCTACCCAGGAGTTCATGAGTGCAAAAAAGTGGAACATTCTGCAATGGCCAAGTCAATCACCAGATCTTAACCCAATTGAGCATGCATTTCACTTGCTCAAATCCAGACTTAAGACGGAAAGACCCACAAACAAGCAAGACCTGAAGGCTGCAGCTGTAAAGACCTGGCAAAGCATTAAGAAGGAGGAAACCCAGCATTTGCTGATGTCCATGGGTTCCAGACTTAAGGCAGTGATTGCCTCCAAAGGATTCGCAACAAAATATTGAAACTAACATTTTTTTTTTGGGTTTGGTTTATTTGTCCAATTACTTTTGACCTCCTAAAATGTGGAGTGTTTGTAAAGAAATGTGTACAATTCCTACAATTTCTATCAGATATTTTTTTTCAAACATTCAAATTAAACGTTACAATCTGCACTTGAATTCTGTTGTAGAGGTTTCATTTCAAATCCAATGTGGTGGCATGCAGAGCCCAACTGGCGAAAATTGTGTCACTGTCCAAATATTTCTGGACCTAACTGTATATACCAGGAAGGGGACAAAAACCAGGATGGGGACATATATACCAGAATGTGCCCAGGAGGGGAATATATATACATCAGGAAGAGCCTAGGATGGGGATATATATGCTGGGAAAGGGACAAATGAACCATGATAGGAACATATATACCAGGAGGAGGACATATATACCAAGAAGGGGACAGAAACCAGGATGGGGACATATATACCAGAATGTGCCCAGGAGTGGGATATACATACCAGGTGTTCAGGATTGGACATATATACCAGGATAGGGACAAATAAACCAGGATGGGGACATGCATACTAGAAGGGCCCAGGATGTAGACATATATACCAGGATTTGGACATATATACCAGGAGGATATTATACAGACAAGGTGTGTGTGGGGGGATAGTATACAGAGGGGTAGTGTGGGTGGGTGGGGTGATATACAGAGGAGCATTTTGTGTGTGAGTATATATATATATATATATATATATATATATATATATATATATATATATAAAATAAAAGAGGGGCAGCTTGTGTGGGGGATAGTGTACAAAGGGGCAGCGTACATGAGGGATATTACACAGAGGGTCATTGTGTGTGTATTATACAGAGTTGCAGTGTGTGGGGGATATATAGAGGGGCAGTGTGTGTGTAGGATGCTACACAGGGGAGTAGTGTGTGGGATATTATACAAATGGGCAGTGTGTGTTGGTATTTACAGAGGAGCAGTGTGTGGAGGGGGATATATTTAGGAGCAGTGTTTGTGGGGAGATATACAGAAGAGCAGTGTGTGGGAGGATATTATGCAGAGGAGCAGTGTGTGGGAGGATATTATACAGAGGAGCAGTGGGTGTGGGAGGATATTATACAGAGGAGGAGTGGGTGTGGGAGGATATTATACAGAGGAGTGCGTGTGGGAGGATATTATACAGAGGAACAGTGTGTGGGGGGGATATTATATTGATAAACAGTGTGTGTGGGGGATACTAAACAGATAAGCACAGTGTGGGGGGATATTATACAGAGGAGCAGTGTGTATGTAGGGATATTATACAGAAGACCAGTCTGTGGGGGGTATTATGCAGAAGGGCATTGTGTGTGGGAGATAGTATATTAAGGTGCAGTGTGTGTGTGGGGGCTAGTGTACTGAGATGCAGTGTCTGGGGGATATTATACAAAGGAGCAGTGTGGGGGGATATTATACAGAGGCACAGTGTATGGGGGATATTAGACTGAGGAGCAGTGTGTTTGGGGGGATATTATACAGAGGAGCATTGTGTGTGTGTGTGAATATTATACACAGGGGCATTGTGTGGGTATATTCTACTGAGGGGCAGTGTTTGTGGGGGATATTATACATGGGGCAGTGTGTGTGGGAGAAATATTATACAGAGAAACAGTGTGTGTATGTGGGATATCTTACAGAGGGGCAGTGTGTGGGGATATTATACACAGGGATATCGTGTGGGGGTACACTGAGGGGCAGTGTGTGGGGGAATATTATACATAGGGGCAGTGTGGGAGAGAGATTATGGAAAGGGTCGGTGTAGAGAGTATATTATGGAGAGGGGAAGTGTAGGGGGTGTATTATTAATTTTCTAAGGGAAATGCTTTATTTTCTGGAACAACATTTTTCCAAGAATGGTGGTGAGTGTGGAGGGCTTGAGGGGTGGAGTCGGAGCTGGGGTGGGGTGTAATATCCATGGATACGGCATAAATGGTTGAAATCGGAAGACCTCTAAAAAAACGAGATCAGACGTGGTGGATTTGAGGTGCAGATTCTCCAGCACAAATTTGTAATTTATTGTACATTTGAAGAGATCAATTTTCTTAGCATATAAAAAAATGGCCTCCTGTCCTCGTTTGTTTCCTGGGAAACTGGGTAAAAAAATCAGTGGGGGGGCACCAAAGGGCAGTTTTGCACAGGGTGCCATTCAGGTTAAGGCAGACCCTGACTGGGTGTAACCCTTTCATTGTTCTCTGCTTTAGACCCCATTCACACGTCCGTGATTCTGGTACATGTGACGTCCGTTTTCATATGTACCAGAGACGCAGACCCATTAAAATCAATGGGTCTGCGCACACATCCCTGTTTTCTCACTGACGAGTTTTGGTGTGCTCCACACAGCAACAAGTCGTCAACAACACGGGTGTCACACAGACCACACACTAATGTGATCCGTGTGACACGTAACGAAGACAATACAAGTCTTTGAAATAAAATGATTTTCTATATTCGCCTTTCTTCATCCCTGCTGTCACTTAGTTCCGGGCCCGCTCATTATGCTCATGAATATTCACTGCACCGAGGACTCAGAAGCAGCAGCAGTTTCGGAGACAGCAGAGCCAGGGACAGGTGAGTATAGAAGTTCCTGCTGTCTGTGTGCTATCACAGATAGCACATGGAGAGAACACTGACAGCGCACACTGTACACATGGAAGATGCACACATACGAACCCACACCACGCGTTTTTATCATGGACGTGTGAAGTGGGCTTTTAAGGTTAGAGAGTCCTGGACGTCCGAGGGTTTACACTGCTGTCTGTGTCTATGGTCAAAATAACATCCATCCATAGGATTCTGCGGAGTCTCAGAAAATCTTAAATGAAACTGGTTACCTTAGAAAATGCTATTTACCTGCAAATTTAGGGTTAATCAGGTAACTAGCTTTCTACTGCTGCATGGAAAACTTACTGAAAGTGCAGCTACTAAGAGAACTTATCTCCTCCTTGGAGCCATCAGTTTTCAATCATTGGGGTGGCTTAGTCATTGCCACAACGCACTATACTGTACCCTGGCACTTTGATTGACAGCCAGCCCTGCAGTGAGTCTTTGTAATACCAACTGTCAATCAAAGTGCTGGGGCATGCTTACAGCCACCACTCAGTATTGTGAGTGATTATTATAGCTGTTCAATGAATTCACCTACAGCTGAAAGCAACAGCTTCTGGGAGAAAATAAGTTAGTTTTCTCCCAGTAGCTGCACTTGACGGCCAGGCAGGCATCACTGGAACACTATTTATCTGCAGATTCAAACTATATATGCAGGTAGTCTTTTTTTTGGGTAATTAGTTTCCTTTTAAGGTCCAATTGCATTGAACAATGTTCGAACACGATTATCGTGCATTCTAAACAAGTTAACTGCTAGTTCATCAGTTAAAGTGATCTTTTGGAACACATAAAACATTGTTCTCTGTAGCAAACTGTCCTGTAAAAAAAAGGACTCGCGCTGCCAAGAAAAATGGCGAACTAGGAGCAATCTATCATGCCACACGCATTGAATATTAGTGAGGGTTTTTTTACATCAGTATTTGTAAGCAAAAACCAGGAGCTGCACAATCAGAGGAAACGTATAAGAGAAACACAACCACCATTTCTGCATCTTTTTACCCACTCCAGGGCTTTGGCTTCCAAATACTGAAGTAAAAATTCTGCGCCTCTGAAGGTGGGGCCAGTTGCACTCTGTAGTGCTAAGATATGTCTGGAAACACATTTATGCGTGTAAAATCAGTCAGACTTGCCTGAAAAAAAACTCGGCCGATTTTAATTCACGTTAGGTTAGTGTGCAATGCAAGTGCGATGCTTTTTTAAATTATTTAATGACTATCAGAGCGTGTGTAATGAGTGTTTGATGCGTATGGGATCCCTTTTTACTAGGTCATCTGCCATTTAGCAGAGCTGAATAGTCGCTGACAGCAGCCACAGACACAGATAGAGCCGCACAATCAGAAAGAAGTCGGATGAACTTCACCCGACTTCATTGTCATCCTGCGACTCTGTCTGTGTGTCGCGTCCTGATTAGCGGTCACTCGTGAAGGACTCACGGGTGACCGCTAATCCCATGAGTCACTGAAGTGAGCAGCGCGATTAGCGCTGCCATCACTCAGGCTACCCGCGACCAGCTGGACTCCTCCACCCGAGACCGCAACTCACCTGTTACTTCATCGCTGTCACTCGGGAGACTTGCTGTCACAGGTGGAGGATCCAGCGGGAACCGCACGCCGTTTTTTTTAATTATTTATTTTACTGCATGATATAGACCCGCCCACCGGCAGCTGTGATTGGTTGCAGTGAGACAGCTGTCACTCATCGTGGGGGCGTGTCTGACTGCAACCAATCATAGGCGCCGGTGGGAGGGTAAAGCAGGGAATAAGAGATTGAATAATAAGCGGCCGGCTTTTTCAAAAGAGGAGAAGCCGCCGGAGCAGTGTGAACGCCGTGCAGCGCCACGCTGGTGATCGGGGATCGGTGAGTATGAGAGAGGGGGGAAAAGGACCTGGACAGAGAGAGAGAGACTGACCGACCGACCGACCGACAGAGAGAGAATAGAGACCGAGAGGGAGAGACCGACTGACAGAGGTAGAGATTGACCGACATTGTGATACCTCACTCATTTTCAGTGTTTTAGGAAACATGCGATAAATGTATTTAGAAAATCGAATGTCACTAGGATGGTGTGAGTGCCGTCCATGTGACATCCGATTATTTACCCGCTCCCATAGAGAATCATTGAAGAGACTCGCGCGAGAAGCTCTCCAAATCGCAGCATGCTGCGATTTTTTTCTCAGTCTGATTTGGAGTGAGAAAAAAAAAAAAATCGCAGATGAGAGCTGAATCATTGAATAACATGTGTCCGAGTGCAATGTGAGAATTTCTCGCATTGCACTACCGCGAGAAAATCACAAGTGAGAAGCCGGCCTAACAATGAATATGGGAATATAGACATGCATTACTGCTATGGAAAAACATGTAAAATCGAGATACTTAGCACACAACAATGGCTAGTTTTATGTGAGCACAACAGCCAACGACAAGGCAACCTCTTTTTGTTGGGTCCCTGTCTACTCTAAGGCTATGTGTCCACGGTAGAATGTACTTGCGGATTTTTCTGCCTGAAAATCCGCGACTTTTGCGGCAAATCCGCACCCGCGGATTTGCCGCGGATTTTTTTTTTTCCCCATTCAAAACCAAAAATCCGCACCAAATCTGCACCAAACAATTGACATGCTGCAGATTTTTCCGGATCAAAATCCGCGGCAAATCCGCAGCGGAAAAATCCGCAGCATGGACACAGCATTTCCAAAATGCCATTGAAATGGCTTGGAAGTGCCGCTGCTGCAGATTTTCGGCAAATCCGCAGCAAATCCGCGGCAAATCCGCAGCGTGGGCACATAGCCTTATGCCTCTCTTTGGGTAAAAAAAAATCCTACAATTTATGGGCAGACAGGAACCTGCAAATGGAGAATTAGGCTATGTGCCCACGCTGCGGATTTTGCGCGGATTTTGCCGCGGATTTACCGAAAATCTGCAGCTGCGGCACTTCCAAGTCATTTCAATGGCATTTTGGAAATGCTGTGTCCATGCTGCGGATTTTTCCGCGGCGGATTTGCCGCGGATTTTGATCCGGAAAAATCTGCAGCATGTCAATTATTGTTACGGATTTTGGTGCGGATTTTGGGTATAGAATGGGGAAAAGAAAAAAAAAAATCCGCATCAAAATCCGCGGCAAATCCGCGGCAAAAATAAGGTGCGGATTTGCCGCGAAAGTCGCGGATTTTCATGCAGAAAAATCCGCAGGTACATTCTACCGTGGACACATAGCCTTAGGCTCAGTGCCCACGCTGTGTAGTTTTGATGCATAATTTTCAGAAATCTGCATGTCCATTGTGAAGCCAGCAAAGTCTTTGAGAATTTAGAAGTGCTGTGCCCACGTTGCTTATTTTTCCCTTGCATATTTGGTGGAGGAAAAAAGAAATCTGCACCAAATATGCAAGGGAAAAACACTCAACGTGGGCACAGCACTTCTGAATTCCCATAGAATTTGTTGGCTTCACAATGGACATGCAGATTTTGCTGCAGATTTCTGAAAATATGCGTCAAAATCTGTGTCAAAATACGCGTGGGCACAGGGCCTTAAAATCGCCTTAGCTCACATAAAACTGGCCATGTGTGTGAAGTATCTCAATTTTTATATTTTTCATAGCAGTATTGCATGTCTATTTTCCTATATTCATCGTTACACATATCTTAGCACTACAGAGTGCAACCAGCTCCTTTTTACTTACTAGGTTTCATGTTCAGTTTGCACCTGTTCACATTAGAAAGGTAGGATGTGCCATCAGTCTTTTTCTTAGATTACAGGGTCATACCTTCTGGTTGAGCACTTAGGTAATTTTAAGTCTGCATTTGTAGGTTCCTGTCTGTCCATAAATTGGATGGGGGTTTTTTTAACCCAAAGAGAGGCATTAGAGTAGACAGTGGCCCCCAGCCATTAGCAGAAAACTGACCATTTTTGTGTGCTAAGTATCTCAATTTTTACGTGTTTTTCATAGCAGTAATGCATGTCTATATTCCCATATTCATTGTTACATGTCTTATCGCTACAGAGTGCAACTGTCTTCTTTACTGTTTCATGTTCAGTTTTCACCTGTTCACATTAGAAAGGTAGGATGTGTCATCAGTCTTTTTCTCTGAAGCAGGGGCAGCCTATGTAAACAGGCTATTAAACAGATCCCATCAGCAAACATTGCCAATTGGTAGTTAAAGGGAACCTGTCAGGTCCCATATGTATTGTGAGCTCTAAGCAGAGTGTTGTGTGCCCTAAAAACCCCTTCCTACCCATCTCTGTGTTGTCATATTGTGTAATATGGAAGTAATAAATGTTTTATTACTTAAATATTCCCTATGTAGTGATCAGAGGCTGTCGCCCCATGGGCGTCACATCACCCTGTGGGTATTTGCATACTTTCTGTGGTATCACGCCCCTTACTATGGATTCACATGAGCGCCGTCCCCCGTCGCTCCTTCAGATACTGCACGTGCGCGCTTAGCAATCCTGCAGCCTTTTCCGGGAGCTCGTTGTCAGCTTCAGACGTGCTCTGCTGATGATCAGAAGAGTCTGAGCATGCGCAGAGTGCGTCAGAAACCAAAATCGAGCACCCGGAAAAGGCTGCAGGATTGCTAAGCACGCACGCGCATTATCTGAAGGAGCGACAGGGGACATCGCTCATGTGAATCTATGGTATCACGCCCACTGGGGCGTGATACCATGGAAAGTATGCAAACGCCCACAGGGTGATGTGACGCCCATGGGGCGACAGCCTCTGTTCACTACATAGGGAATATGTAAGTAATAAAACGTTTTTTATTACTTTCATGTTACACAATATTACAACACAGGGATGGGTAGGAAGGGGTTATTAGGGCACACAACACTCTGCTTATAGCTCACAATGCATATGGGTCCTGACAGGTTCCCTTTAATTCTGTGCTTCACACAGTGTAGATGGACCCCAAGGCCTTGTCCACAATTCATTTCTGCAGTGCATTTGCATGTTCTGTCTGAATCCCATTAGTCTTCTATATTTTTGTGCCTGTCTGAATAAACAAGGAAGGGGGGGGGGGAATGGAATACAGAGTTAATTTAAACTCCATTAGTGTCTCTGTAGGCTATAGCCCAGTTGAGAGTCTGTCTGAATCCTGTCATGAGTGCTGTTTTTAGGGGAACCCCCTAACACTGTGGAGGTGGAGTCTGAGTCGGTATAAAATGGACTGACTTAGATTCTTAATATATATAACAAATTGCGTTCAGTAGTTCAATGCAGTATACCGTTTCTTGCTATTGTAACTGACAATGCTTCAAACTTAAGTACAATGAAATTGAAGAATGAGAATAATGAAGATGAACAGCAGCTAGAAAAGAACTTCAGATTCAGTATGTTTGAGATGGAGCCACAGGCCTGTTCCTGTAACTGAGGAACAAACATTATTATAGAAAAGTAAATTGATCCTTTAGAATTAGATGATCTTGTTGAAGCTGCTTCATATCTCTCTCCTATATATCACATGCGTTGTGTTGTGCACTGTCACGAACAGCCGGGGAAGTCCCTCAGAAATCCGCAGCTGTTCACTGATTTGTTACACACGACTACTCTCTAGCGCCCCCCTTGTCTGCAGGCCACTTTTGGTACTGCAGGACAATGCATAAGATGAGGCTGCTGAGCTGATAATGCCAAATATTGGAGGTCTCACAGCAAGGGTAAATGTATATATCCCCGATTCCTGCTAATGGAATATTTATATACCTCGGTACCCTTAATGATAGCACTCCAATAATTCTATGCAATAACAATTACGCTGCCACCACCCAGACTTTCTACAGGTAGCTGGGAACCCGTTTCAGATAGCATAAGGCCCTTCGGGGTTTTGGATTCGTATATAAAGCATAAGGAAAGAAACTCTTAAATTTTTATATATTTAATCCGAAAATAGGCAGTGTTTAAAGAATATACAGGAATTTACAAAAGGGAACAATACACATTACGGCATAACAGTTACATAAAATAAAAGGTATAAACGTGAAACTTACTAAGCTTGTGCCATAGAAGTGACGTCTGCTTAGGGAGTAGGAGGGAACTCCAAGAGATGTTAGAATCGGCCAGCATCACCCTTCATGATGCCCTCCTCGTGCTGACTGCCCCCCCAAGACAGGAACTGTCTCTTATGCTCTTGCTAGCCCCCCTTGCCTGTGACATCATTTTACAGTCACTTGTGGGCTGGGCTTGAGATGGTCACAAAGTTCCATAATTCTAGGGTTTTTCATATCTTTGCTCCTGGGTCACACAGGTGAAAGATATTAGCGTCATATTTAATATCTCGATTTTACAGTTACATTGATACCAAACACAACGCCTCTAGCACAATTTTACTGGCCAATACTAATTTGTCGTGATTCCGTCGATCTCCTCGTCAGGTGAGACGGTGCGCTGGGTTCCGCACGACGCAGGGATTCTGGCAATGTGTTTTTCATCTTTCTAGCATTAAAGTCGCACTTCAAAACCTGCTTTGGGAGTTTTCCCGCCAATATTACAAAGAATTGTCTTTCTCTGCAGCTTTTGGCTTTAGTTCTACCATCACCCAAAGTCATAAATACCTTAAGCTTCCAGGCCAATCAGATAATCGCCATGACGACCTGTGGCTGGTGAAGAAGAGGGGGATGAAGTCCCTTCAACCGTTCTACATGACACCTCCCCCTTTTTGAGGTAGCATGGGAGATTGATTTGCCAATCGTCTCCTAAGCCTACCTCGCTGGCATCCCCCTGCCGGGATAGCCCATCAGCGTTGCCATGCTCAACACCCTTCCTGTGTTGAATGGTAAAGTCATACTGCTGTAGTGCCAAGCTCCACCGCAGTAGCTTACCATTGTCGCCGGCCACCCGATGTAGCCAGCTGAGAGGGTTGTGGTCTGTCACTATGGTGAAGTTGCGTCCATATAGGTAGGGCTGCAGTTTCCGCAGGGCCCACACTATAGAGAGGCACTCCTTCTCCACAGTGGCGTAGGCCACTTCCCGGGATAAGAGCTTGCGGCTGAGAAACATCACCGGATGCTCTTCTCCCTTCCCATTTACCTGGCTGAGTACTGCACCAAGGCCAAACGCACTGGCATCTGTCTGAACTATGAACCGTCGGGTGAAGTCCGGAGCTTGTAGGATTGGGGAACTGGCGAGGGCAGCTTTTAGTGCCCTGAAGGACCGTTCACAGTCATCTGTCCAGGTGACTACTTGCGGTAGCTTCTTTTTGGTGAGGTCCGTCAACGGCTTAGCAAGAGCACTATAGTTAGGAACGAACTTCCTATAGTACCCTGCCGTACCCAAGAAGGACATCACCTGCTTCTTTGACTTGGGGGTAGGCCAGGAGGTGATGGCATCAACCTTCCCTGGCTCTGGTTTCAGGGTCCCGCCACCCACTCTGTGTCCAAGGTACTGTACCTCAGTCATGCCGATCTGACACTTCCCTGGCTTTATAGTAAGACCAGCGCTTTGGATCCGCCTGAGCACCTGCTCCAGGTGCCCCAGGTGTTCCTCCCAAGTGGGACTAAAGATGGCAATGTCATCCAGGTAAGCTACTGCAAACCCTCCTAGTCCCTCGAGCAGCTGGTCGACCAATCGCTGGAAAGTGGCAGGAGCATTTCTCATGCCAAAGGGCATGACAAGGGATTCATACAGCCCGAATGGGGTGATGAAGGCGGACCTTTCCTGTGCTTCCTTGGACATAGGAATCTGCCAGTACCCTCGACTCAGGTCCATGATGGTCAGGTACTGGGCCCCGGCTAAGCAATCCAGTAACTCGTCGATGCGTGGCATTGGGTACGCATCGGGTGCTGTGATTGCATTTAGCCTCCTGTAGTCCACACAAAACCGGGTTGTCCGGTCCTTTTTGGGAACCAAGACTACAGGCGAGGCCCATGCACTTTTGGACCTCTGGATCACTCCCAGGACTAGCATTTCATCGATCTCCCTTTTTATGTCCTTTTGTACCTCTAGGGAGACACGGTATGGGGGTTGACGAACTGGGGAATGACTCCCTGTGTCCACCTGGTGGGTGGCTAGGGATGTCTTCCCTGGGACATTCGTGAAGGTCATCAGGTAGGGCCGGAATACCTCCCGCAGCTGGGACTTTTGGTCCAAGGATAGCTGTGGGTTGAATGCCGCCTCCTCGATAGACCCTCCATCCCGGGCTGAGGCGAGCAAGTCCACCAAGACTTCACTTTCGCCTTCCTCGGGAAGACTACACACAGGAAGAGCAAAGGCTTCCCTGTCATGATGAGCTTTCATCATGTTGACATGGAAGACCTTTTGCCTCTTCCTGGCATGGTCGATGGTGACCACATAGTTTACGTCATTGAGGCGCTGATGCACCAGGTATGGACCCTCCCAGGCCGCCTGAAGCTTGTTCTGGGTCATTGGGACTAGGAACCACACCTTCTGACCCACTTCATACACCCGCTCTCGAGCGTGTTGGTCGTACCATCGCTTCTGGCTGGCCTGGGCTTGCGCCATATTCTCATGCACCATCTGCGTCATTGACTGCATTTTGTCACGGAGCCGAATGACATACTCCACAACGGACACTTCTGGGGAATTCAGTTCCTCTTCCCAGGATTCCCTTACCAGACCAAGAGGCCCCCGGACTCGTCTGCCATACAGGAGCTCGAAGGGGGAAAACCCCGTTGAGGCCTGTGGTACCTCTCTGTAGGCAAACAGCAGGTGTGAGAGATACCGCTCCCAGTCGCGTCCATGTGACTCAACCAGCATCTTAAGCATCTGCTTAAGTGTACCATTAAATCGCTCACACAAACCATTGGTCTGTGGGTGATAAGCGCTTGATATCAGATGCCGCACCTGCATTTTCTTACAGAGAGCCTCCATTAGACGAGACATGAACTGAGTCCCCTGGTCGGTAAGCATCTCCCTGGGAAATCCTACTCGGGAGAATATGGTCAAGAGGGCATCTGCCACCTTATCGGCTCTAACTGAGGACAGAGCCACTGCCTCCGGATACCGGGTAGCATAGTCTACCACAGTAAGGACGAACCGTTTTCCAGAGCTGCTGGGGACGGCCAGAGGCCCGACAATGTCCACAGCGACCCTCTGGAAAGGCTCCTCTATCACCGGCAAGGAGATCAGGGGAGCTTTGGGAGCAGGCCCTGACTTTCCCACTCTTTGACATTTGATACAGGAGCGGCAGTAGTTGGCAACATCTGTCCCCATTTTGGGCCAATAGAAGTGGTGAGACAGCCGGGCCTTGGTTTTGCTAACCCCCAAGTGTCCGGCGAGTGGGATCTCATGGGCAATCCGCAGCAACTCACTCCTAAAGCGGTGAGGCACCACCAGCTGTTTTTCCTTCAGCCACTCTTGTTGGGGGTTACAGGGAATTGTCTCCCGGTACAACTTTCCCTGGTCCCAGAATACCCTCTCCTTATCGGTCTCGGAGGAGGGCTTCTCTGCGAGGTCCCTTAACGTCTCTAGACTGGCATCAGTTCGTAGAGCCACCTGAAACTCTTGGCTAGAGGCAGCCAAAAGTGACGTTAAGGTTCCAACCTCACCGGGACCCTCTGGGACCTGCTCTGGGTCCATCACCAGTTCCGTTATCCCTCTGGGTGAAGAGGTGTCAGAAGGCAGGGTTTCATTTGCGTTCTGGGCACTCTGACTGCGGGTGACAGCACCGATGAAGGCTGTCTCCCCGGGGAATAACCACTCTTCCCCATCAGCCTGACAGGTACTACTGGCTGTGTCACTGTCCGCTGTGACACTGCTCAGCTGCATTTGGCCACTGTCCTCGTGGTTCTCATGTCTGCCTCCATCTCTGTCAGCACAGACACTTGCTACCTTGGGGTTGTCCTCAGCCACGTCACCCTGCCGCGTGGCATGGCTGAGTTCCCCTGTACAAATCTCCACATTATTACCATGCACAACATTTGTAATTACGTTCTGGGTATCCGCATTCGGGTCGCATGACTTATCAACAACATTTGCATCACATGATTTAACAACATTTGCATCACATGACTGATCAACAACATTTGTATCACCTGACTTTTTGGATTCGGGAGGATCATCAGGGAGAAATTGTGCAACTAATCGCCCCAGATCAGTCCCCAATAAAACATTGGTTGGTAGATGTTCATCCACCCCCACTTCCCTCCACCCTCTCCCAGCACCCCAGTCGAGGGGAATCAGGGCCATTGGGAAGGAGTGGTGGACACCCCCCGCCAAGGCGACAGTCAGGAGTTTTCCCGGGATAAAGTTTTCAGGGGGTACCAGTTCAGGGCGGACCAGTGTTCTGTCGGCCCCAGTGTCCTTGAGCCCCACAGTGGGGGTTCCGCCTACGGTGACGGGGTGTAGGTTTTCGCAGGCCCTACCACCCGCCTTCCTTGCCAAAAGGACAGTTCCAGTGGGCCCTTGGGCCTTGGATGTGGGGTTCCTCTTCTGCCTCTCTGGGCAACCAGAGCTGAGGTGTCCAGGCAGGTTGCAGGAAAAACACCTGCGAGTGTCAGAGGTGGGCCGGGCACTGGTGGATGAAACAGGACCTACGGGAGGTCGGCTGGTAGGGGCAGGGGTGGTTGTAGTTGTCATCTTACCCCCTTTCCAGCTAGTGGTGGACGGCTTCCGCACCTCCGATGCACGGTTGGCCACATAGGCGTCGGCAATCTGGGCTGCTTTTGAGGCCTCCTTGGGCTCTCGGTCCATAACAAACTGTCGAACCTCCACAGGACAGACATGTAGGAGTTGGTCCTTCACCATGAGGTCCTTTAACTCCTCAAAGGTTGTAACGGACAGTCCTTGGATCCACTGGTCAAAGGTGCGCTGGAGCCCACCCTCCAAATCGCTGTAGCTGTCATGAGGTCCGAGCTGGAGGGTCCGGAATTTTTTTCGGTACACCTCCGGAGTCAGCTGATACTTCCGTACTAGGGCCTGCTTTATGGCCCCATAGTCTCCACTCTGCTCTTGAGGGAGACTGGCAAACGCGTCCAGGGCCTTGCCTCGCAGCCCTGGGGTTAAGTATTGTGCCCATTGTGTTGAGGGCAACTGGTACTGCAAGCAAGTCTTTTCAAATCCCCTCAGAAAGGTGTCCAAATCCCCGTCCTTTTCCATCACAAGAAAGTGCTCCGGTCGGGGCTTAAAGCTGCTGGCATTATTGGACTCACCGTTTAGTGAGGAAGATGTCTGCTGCCGGGCTTTGAGGATATTCAATTCATGGTCTCTCTGGGCTTGGCGCTCTCGCTCGGCTCTCTCAGCCTCTCGCTCGGCCTGAGCCTGGCGCTCGGCTCTCTCAGCCTCTCGCTCGGCTCTCTCAGCCTCTCGATATTGCTGAATGAGGCTTAGCCGTCCCTGCCGGTCATCTGCAGCGAATTGTTGTAGAGCCATCTTCAGGAAAGAGTCCATGTTGCCCCGGTCACTGCTCTGGCTTGCAGTTGATGGTGGGGACTCTGCAGAAGCACTATCCTGGGCTTGGCTTGCCTCCTCTTCTCCAGCACTGGGGGAATGAACGTGCTCTGCGTCCCATTGTAAAAGTTCTTTAATGAGGTCTTGCCTCGTTTTGCCATGGCCATCAATCAACTTGGATCTGCAGAGTGCAGCAAGAACTTCCTTCTTCTGCTGATTGTACCAGGCTTCTGACACAGCATCCATAATTGCCAAATAAAAGATAGGATAGAAAACAAGAGAGAAGGGGAGGGGGTAACTGCTACACGTACAGTATTGTTCCAGGTATATTTAAACACTGAGTTCAATCCTCAAAACTTTTGCAAGTTTTTAGTGAAAGGGATGATTGCTCAAACCAGATCACTAATGCTTTATATATCCCACCGCTTGCCACCAATTTGTCACGAACAGCCGGGGAAGTCCCTCAGAAATCCGCAGCTGTTCACTGATTTGTTACACACGACTACTCTCTAGCGCCCCCCTTGTCTGCAGGCCACTTTTGGTACTGCAGGACAATGCATAAGATGAGGCTGCTGAGCTGATAATGCCAAATATTGGAGGTCTCACAGCAAGGGTAAATGTATATATCCCCGATTCCTGCTAATGGAATATTTATATACCTCGGTACCCTTAATGATAGCACTCCAATAATTCTATGCAATAACAATTACGCTGCCACCACCCAGACTTTCTACAGGTAGCTGGGAACCCGTTTCAGATAGCATAAGGCCCTTCGGGGTTTTGGATTCGTATATAAAGCATAAGGAAAGAAACTCTTAAATTTTTATATATTTAATCCGAAAATAGGCAGTGTTTAAAGAATATACAGGAATTTACAAAAGGGAACAATACACATTACGGCATAACAGTTACATAAAATAAAAGGTATAAACGTGAAACTTACTAAGCTTGTGCCATAGAAGTGACGTCTGCTTAGGGAGTAGGAGGGAACTCCAAGAGATGTTAGAATCGGCCAGCATCACCCTTCATGATGCCCTCCTCGTGCTGACTGCCCCCCCAAGACAGGAACTGTCTCTTATGCTCTTGCTAGCCCCCCTTGCCTGTGACATCATTTTACAGTCACTTGTGGGCTGGGCTTGAGATGGTCACAAAGTTCCATAATTCTAGGGTTTTTCATATCTTTGCTCCTGGGTCACACAGGTGAAAGATATTAGCGTCATATTTAATATCTCGATTTTACAGTTACATTGATACCAAACACAACGCCTCTAGCACAATTTTACTGGCCAATACTAATTTGTCGTGATTCCGTCGATCTCCTCGTCAGGTGAGACGGTGCGCTGGGTTCCGCACGACGCAGGGATTCTGGCAATGTGTTTTTCATCTTTCTAGCATTAAAGTCGCACTTCAAAACCTGCTTTGGGAGTTTTCCCGCCAATATTACAAAGAATTGTCTTTCTCTGCAGCTTTTGGCTTTAGTTCTACCATCACCCAAAGTCATAAATACCTTAAGCTTCCAGGCCAATCAGATAATCGCCATGACGACCTGTGGCTGGTGAAGAAGAGGGGGATGAAGTCCCTTCAACCGTTCTACATGACATGCACATGTTGCAGTCAGCAATAAGAGAGTCTGCAAGAGGGAAATGCTGGAACTCTGATTGGCAAAGTGAGGAAATTGGTTATTGCTGCCTAAACCCCTAAAATTGATTCCATCTTGAAGAAACGTGCTGGAAAATGAGAAATTATAGATCAAGCCACTCAGTGAGACATCACTTCTTATTTAATGATTGAGCAATTGCTTGAGTTGAAACCCTTTCTTGTAGACATGGCCAACCTTCAGGTAACACTAAATCAAGGTTAATGGACACAGGTGGCTGGCTGAATTGAAGGAATTGCTTTATCACCCATTTACAGTCACTAAAAAATTACAAGCTGAGGATTTAACTCCCGGTATTTTCATAAATGAGTGGAAGAATGTGCTGTTTTGCCTGTCCCAAAGAGGAGGTATAATCGTAGATGACATGTCTGTTTCAATGACACATAGAGAGACACTGCAATTCTTCTGGCAGCTGTGTATGTGGACCCAAGTCATCGTATAATTCTGGATGATCAACAGCTTACGAAAGGAAAAGAAGTTATGACAGAGGTAGCAGTTATAGCACGGCCAAGAGCAAAAGGACTTGGGTGCTAGTGCTACTGCTGCAGTATCTTCAGCCGCATCAGGTGAGGAGTTTAATTTTGAAAAGTACTTGGATGACATGGAGCAGCAAAACGTTGCTACAGGGAAAAAGATTAGACCTCCCATAGCTAACAGATTGACCATATTTTAGTAAAAGTTTTCACTAGGTCTTAAAGCAGTAGAAGAGTTTGACCGTTCATCAAAACTGACTGTGCATGAGGCAATTCTTTTATACCCCGAGATTATGACCGATGTTGCCCATGTGGTTACTGCATTTCCACCAACCCAAGTTACTGTAGAGAGGTTATTCTCTAGCCTTAAAATAATTAGGTCAGATTTGCGGTCCTCTATGAAGGAGGATCTGATGGAGGCGATACTATTTCTCAGAACAAATTCATAGACTGCACAAATGTTATTCAGTACTTTTTTATTAAATCATTTTTTCCCATTTACTGCATAGTGTATTGCATATTTAGTCTATTGACTTTGTGTTCTAAAATTGGTATTCCAGTAAATATATTTTATGTTCTATCTAAATAGCTTGATTATTGATTGCATCATAATGATTAAAAGTCTGTTACCATTTTACTACAGTAAGTTTATCACAAACTTGAGCCATGAATGAGGAAGTCAGAGTAAGGGAAATTGAGGACTGAGTTGGAGTTGGAGTTTTGGCTTACCGACTCCACAGCCCTGCTTAAAATTGGCTTCTAAACCCATTCACGCACGGTCAATCAACCCTGAAATGTTTGGCTTGGATGAGTATTTATTTTACTCACTTATACAACTCCATTAATTCCACAGCGATTTATTGACATTTTCATCACTGTCACCATTGGGAGTCATAATTCCCAGTATAGGTTTGAAATATGGAAGGAAACCAGAGAACCCGGAGGAAACACAGATAAAGCATAAAATCTCCATCCATATGTCCTTGGAGGGATTTTAAACCATGAGCCCTGCTCTGAAAAGCAACAGCGCTGACCATGCAGCCAGTGTGCTGACTATGCAATGTTTCATTGGAATGAAAACTTTTATAAAGTGTTGGAACACGTTTTTGATCTACTTTTACTAATCAATATACCAGTTAGGCCAACAGGTTTCTTTGCACTTGTGATATTAAAATGTCTTAAAACTGAAGGGTCAGAAGGCATAAGTTAAGTTGTCCAGTTATTCAGGTATTTCTCTTAACCCCCTTCCACACATGCACATTCAGCGGGTATAACCAGATTCTGATGGCACTAGC
Organism: Anomaloglossus baeobatrachus; assembly: GCF_048569485.1. Lineage (NCBI taxonomy): Eukaryota > Metazoa > Chordata > Amphibia > Anura > Aromobatidae > Anomaloglossus > Anomaloglossus baeobatrachus. The sequence goes on along the minus strand of NC_134354.1, from coordinate 367,750,691 downwards.
TTATGTCCTATGCTAATAAGGCATGTTGAAATCCAACATGTTAAATTCTTTTTTTCTCCACAAGATGCAGTGGGGAAGGGCTCTGTATGAGTAAAAAAAAAAAAGTTATGTGGATGCAGTGTGGCAGTGACTTTATTAATAGGATTAGTGGTGGTCCTGGAGGTTGATTAGCAGTTAACCTGTCATGTCCAATAATGCTATTAACTTTCAGATATAGATGAACTCGGTGACATCATTAAACTCCGTGACCTCACCTCGGGTGAACTGAGTTCACAGACCTGCATCTCCTGGCAGAAAACTGTGGGGGTTTTTTTGCCAAGAGATTCAGATTTGGTGCTGAAATTTATGCACCATATTCCTACAGCAAATCTGCATCTCCTTGCAAAAAAAAACGCATTAATATCGCATCAAAACCACATTTTTTATGCAGTTTTATTACCAGAAGATGTAGCTTTGGTGAGAGAATATGATTTATACATTTCAGTATCAAATCTGCATCTCTTGGCAAAAAAATGCAATTTTCTGCCAGGAGATGTAGGTTTGTGAACTCCGTTCACCTGAGGTGAGGTCACTGAGTTTAATGAGGTCACCTGAGGTCAGTTTACCTGCGGTCACAGGTGGGGTACCGTGGGAACCTCCAGCTATGACCACAGATAAACTGAGTGACATCACCGCTTACAGCTGCAGCTAAGTTAGCCTCTGCCTGAAGCCACAGTGTGCAGACGTGTTCTGTGCCTGCCCGCTGTAACTTTAGTATGTATGTAGCAGAGCTGGAATTGTCATGGAACCTTGTGTGGATTACATCTGAACTAGGTGTTTGCGAAAGAGGGTGGGTTTCTAGTATTTTATTTCAAAAAGAGGATTTTTGTTCAGTGTTTGTGTTCATTTCTTTTCACTTACAGATTAGTAATGGGGGAAGGGGGGGGTGTCTCAGACACCTCCCATTACTAACCTAGGACTTCGTGGTAGGCTGTGAGCTGTCATTAACCCCTTATATTACTCAGATTGCCACTTCACTAGGGCAATCGAGAAGAGCTTGGGAAAGTGCTGGGATTGTTGCATCTAATAGATGCAACAATTGTGGGTGGCTGCATGCTGCTATTTTTAGGCTGGAGACACCCAATAACCACGTGTCTCCCCAGTATGAGAATATCAACTCCCAACTGTTGGCTTTATCATGGCTGGGTATCAAAATTGGGGTGGGGGGGACCGCATTCCATTTTTGTAAAATTATTAAAATAATTTAAAAAAAAAAAAGCCGCATGGGGTCCCTCTTATTTTTGATACATTGCCATGATAACCACCCGGTTGGAGGCTGCAGTCTATAGCCGTATGCTTTATCTGTGTTGGGTATCATAATATGGTGAGACCCTATGTCAATTTATTTACTAAATTATTTTCACACCAGTGCAGACAGAGTGTACGATTCCAAGCAGTCAGACACACTGTCACACAGGGTGGGGGCGTGGTCTGACTGCAATCAATCAGATAGTCCGGATCTGCCGGTGGACAGGGGAAGCAGAAAATATGTAGGAGGGTAATGAATGGCCCCAAAAGCAGTGTTACAGCCACACGGGAGACTCGGTAAGTATAATGCACCTGTTCTAGTTCTCATCCCCCTAGCCCTTTAAAAGCACATGATTCATGTCCCTATAGACTTATATAAGGATTGGAGTCAGGGCATATATCCGAAACCCCGTTCCCGAAGTTTAAAAAAAACAAAACAAAACACAAACAAAAAACGGTTGGACCCACTGATTTCTGATATCTGCGGGTTTGTTCATCACTATCCATCATCACTCTACACCAACTATGCCAGTGAGCAGGTCTCTGGCTGTAGAGCAGTAACCTACGGAGCCAAGAACTCTGCCAACTGCTGCGGTGGCAGTTTCTGCCTGTCTGCCCCTGTACTGTTTGCCTCACACAGGTGCCATCACATTGGCTTGTGGAAGGTGTAGTCTCTCCAGCCCGGACAATTTCTGTCAGGAGAGTCATCTGTTGCGGCTGTAGAGTCTGCTGGATCAATTGCTTGATAAGCTCCCCCATGCTTTCAGGCGTGTTTGCAATGCTGTAGTTGCCTTTAACCAGGACATTCAATTTTTTGAACTGTAATCACCTTTGCTCTTGGGGACATTAAAATATCAATTATAGGGGTTTTAGGCTCTTTAGTAGCCGCTTGGACACGTACATTGTTTCATATAAAAAAAAAAACAAAGTAAATTTTATTGTTCTTCATAAACTTTTAGCTACAAAAAGGAAAAGGGCTTTCTTCACTCAAATTAATAACAAAACAGACCTTTCTTTTTGGGTAAAGCAAAACAAATCAAACAGTCTCACCAACTCATTATCACAGGCACGTTTCAATCTCTGACAGACAGTTCATGATGGATAGTCTTTCGCCAGTCCCAGCACAACACGCAGTACGGAGCTAACCCAGCTGCCTGTTAGGCATGTAAGACCCAGACTGAAGTATGGGAGTGACCTTTCCCACCCAGGCTCTTTTGGTCATTCCTAAATCCCAGACCCAAAAATGCAGTCAAAATAAAAACATCTCCGTAACCTATTGCTATTAGTGCACTTTATCCCGGGACTTACATCACCGAGGCCAGTCATGTTGGTGACACATACCTGCCATCCAAGATGCCCCCCCCAACTAGTTTTGCAAAATCAACAAATAGTTTTTTGTCCCATAAAACATGGAAAGATCTTAAAATGACTTTGTTGGTTTGTACTTTGCTAAAATCTAAAAGAAAAAAAGTATTTGACAACAACACAGAAATTTATTTTTCTTTTTATTGCAGGAATTATTGAAAGTTACATTTCAAATTGATGCAAGCGACATTAATAACCCAGATAAACAACCAACATAAGTACAAATAAAACATCATGGAAATGAAAAACACACTGACGGTTCCAATAGGCAGACTGGCATTGTGAGGGGCTAGGAAGCTGTCAGTGGAAACCAGTGACAGTTTTGGCTCAGGATTTACTGTGAGGGTGTAAGCGTGAGGTCATAATCCTTTGTAATACAGCAGTTAAAAGCAGTGAAAAACATAAAATGAAAAATGTATTCTAAACCTTTAGCATGAAAGATGGACAGATGTAGTCAGTAACAATCTCCATTTCATTCTAAGTCTGTAAGAGATAATTCTACGTAGTGTTGGGGATAACAAAATAAAAAAAATAGTCCTCTCACTTACGAGATGTTAAAGCAACAACATTTAGAACTTCTAATATAATGTAACTGTATATACCATAGTCCATTGCTTAGGAAACCAAGACAATGTATGTAACAGAGCTTATGTAAATATACACTAAGGAAATTCAATTTTAATGAATTAGTGGGGTGCAATGTGCACTGGTTTAACCCTCTTGCTTGCGGAGCAATTAATAGTTATACATAGGATAGTAAAACATACAGTATATCACAAAAGTCACTATACCCTTCACATTTTTGTAGATATTTTATTATATCTTTTCATGGGACAACACTGAAGATATGACACTTTGATACAATGTAATCAGCAGACAGCTTATATGAGTGTGTAAATTTGGTACCCTCTAAATAACTGAACACACAGCCATTAGTGTCTAAACAGGCGGCAAAAAAAATGAGTATACCCCTAAGTGAAAGTGGCTAGAGAAGAGCGGACCTGAAGTTCTGTGTCAGAACAAACTCAGAATTTAAAAAAAAAAAAAAAAAAACCCAAAAAAACAAAGTTATGGTTTGGTGTCCGGGTGCTTTAGGAATGCAAACCACTCGCACGAGCATCGATGTGCTCAGGTATGCATGATGCTTGACCCATTGTGAGCAGCTTGCAGTGTTTGAACGGCTCGCACTGGGGGTAAAAACAGCATGATCAGATGAACCTGAATTTCCACGGGTCCGCTCATCTCTAAAAATGGCACAAAATTTAGTCCAAATTAGCCATTTCCCCTCCCGATGTCATGTGACTCAGTGTTGCAAAGTCTCAGGTGTGATTGGGGAGCAGGTGTGTTAAATTTGGTGGTATCACTCACAGTCTAATACTGATCACTGGAAGTTCAACATGGCACCTCATGGCAAAGAACTCTCTAATGACCTGAAAAAATAATTATTGTGTTACATAAAGATGGCCTAGGCTATAAGAAGATTGCCAACACCGTGAAACTGAGCTGCAGCAAAGTGGACAAGACCATATAGCGGTTTAACAAGACAGGATCCACACAGAACAGGCCTCGCTATGGTCGATCAAAGAAATTGAGTGCATGTGCTGGGCATCATATCCAGAGGTTGTCTTTACAAAATAGACATAGGAGTGCTGCCAGCATTGCTGCATAGGTTAAAGGGGTAGGAGGTTAGCCTTTCAGTGCTCAGAGTGCACACTGCATCATATTGGTCTGCATGGCTGTTGTCTCAGAATTAAACCTCTTCTAAAGATGATACACACGAAAGTCTACAAACAGTTTGCTGAAGACATGTAGGACAAGGACATGGATTACTGGAATGATGTCCTGTGGTATGATGAGACCAAAATAAACTTATTCAGTTCAGATGGCAAGCATGTGTGGCAGTAACCAGGTGAGATGTACAAAGACAAGTTTATTTTTCCTATTGTCAAGCATGGCGGTGTGGCTGCATGAGTGCCGTCGGCTGTGGGGAGCTATACATTGAAGAAACCATGAATGCCAACATGTACTGTGACATACAGAAGTAGAGTATTATCTCCTCCCTTCAGAAACTGGGCCACAGGACAGTATCCCAACATGATAACGATTCCTAACCCCATCACAAAAATGACCACTGCCTGACTAAAACAACTTAGGGTAAAGATGCTGGAGTGGCCAAGCATGTCTCTAGACCTAAACTGGAGAGCATGTGTGGGGCCTTCTCAAACAGAAGGTGGAGAAGCGCAAGGTTGCCAACATCCACCAGCTCTATGATGTCCTCAAGGAGAAGTGGAAGAGGATTCCAGTGGCTTCCTGTGAAGCTCTAGTAAATTATATCCAAGCAAGTTAAGGCAGTGCTTGAAAATAATAGTGGCCACAAAATATTGACACTTTGAGCACAATTTCGCCATTTTCACTTGAGTATACTCACTTCTGTTGCCAGCAGTTTAGACATTAATGGCTGTGTTGAGTTAGAGGAAACACCACATTTACACTGTTATACAAACTGTACACTGACTACTTTACATTGTATCAACATGTCATATCTTCAGTATTGTCGCATGAAAAGATATTATATCACTTTTGTGATATACTGTATTATCTAATCCTTACAGGTTATAATATAGTAAAAAATTAAAATACAAGATAAATACCATAATTTAGAACAGTTCAGATGCTGCTTGGGGACACAAGATTGAATACATTTTCCTAGTCTTTGAATTTTAGTGTGGCTACATGAAAATATCTGCATTTCTCCCCAGTATGAATTGCTCAGCCAATTTTTATTTTGAGAAAAGCATATCTGCATAGCAAAATGTTTGCAAAATAGAATTTCCACCTAAATTCTAAAATCATTTAAAAGCAAATCAGACGTTCACGCATAAGCCACAGTTTTGTAATTCTGCTTTATATACCTGCTGAGAGACTGGAATGTTTTGTTGTGGCAGCCATTTATGCAAAAGCAAAGTCATAAAGTGCAGCCGTAGTGGTTGTGACTGTTAACGTGGCTTCTCAACACATTGTCACAAAACATATATTAAAAGAAAAGATGACATTATAAATGATCAAACATAAGTTAAAATAAAGAAAAAAAATCTAATACAAAAAAATGACATCCAGCATGTCCGCACTTCCTGTTAACAATTTTGTACAAATGGCTGCTAAAACAGAATAAAATAATGCACATTTACATAAAGAGAAAAAAAAAAATCACAATCAAATATATTAGGAAAGAGATTTGTTTTATTCTCATTTCCTAATATGGTATCTAATTTTAGTTTTAGGGAAAAAAACATTGAGGTGTGAAACATTATTAGATCAATGATATTGAACATTTTCTATTACCAGAAATGATCATTTTGTTACCACAGACCTACAAATTATCAACAAGTTTGCTTTTTATTACTAAAAGATGACATAAGATGTAGATGATAAAACAGTATTAGAAGGATTGGGTACAAAAATACATTATAAAGATTTCTAATTCTGCTTAAAAGTGGCGTATCTCCAGCTTTTAAACTGCCATTGATGAAAATCCCCCCTAATGTTAATAAGTCAATATGTAATTCTCATGTATAACAGTTTTACTTCTATAACATATAAATATCTTAGCTAGTATAATTATTCATGTAGTTGTCTGCAGCTATAGCCATGGAAAATTTGGCAAGGTTTTCTAGAAACGTATAGTACAAGTAACAGATGATGCCATACATATTTATGTATTAAAACACCCTGATATACAGTACATCTCATCAGACAGACAGGACACACACGCTACAAGTTCCATAAGTCACAGCGCTTCATTGGTTAACCAGAAAGAGCAACTAGCAGCATGTCTAATACCTGGCGTACAAGTCCCAAAAAACCAATGTGGCAAAAGCAGACCTTACCGAACCTATTGTAGAAACAATAAATCCTGTTGATGGTAAATGTGTCTTATAAATATTGTTCTTTCTTGAAATATTGTACAATTTGCATTTTATACCTAAAGGTTTCAAAGCTAAAGCCAAAGGTATGACCTGCCCTGTAATTGGTCTGGGTAACAGTCTGAAAAACTATACTTCTCAATGACATAAACGAGATCTGTAACACCAAGCAGACATAAGGCATCGGAGTTCATCCAAAACATACTGCGCTCACGTCTTTCCAATTATAGAACCATAGTATAAGGCACACTGCAGCAGTGTCACTTGTTATGTTCCATGAAAGACCCAGGAAAATGTAAATCTTGGAAGAGAAATGAGCTGTAGGCTTTGTGCTTCTTAGCGGTTTACTTTTTCCTACATGTAATATGAGTAGAACCATGGAAGAAAACTAAAGCTTGTATGTATGGTGGCTAGCTGACCTTTCATTATTATGTAGACTTCGTAAGTAACAAGCTTTTTAGCAGGATTAATGTTTTGAAGTAAAAACTATTGTCCAAAGTTTTCACAATTTTTCTTTATACGATAAAAAAGTAATATCTATCCAAACGATTGGTGATAACTGATCACCAGAGGCTCCACCAGTGAGACCTCCACTGACGAGTACCACCTCACCAGTCTATGGGACTGTTGGAGAAAGCAGAATACAGCGTTCCATTAGAGCATGTCAACTACCACTACAACCACAAAAGAGTTTTCATAGGATCCCCCGTTCTCATGATCGGCTGGGATTCCAGCAGTGGGATACCCAGCAATAAGACCCATCACCTCTCTTTCATGTATACAACAAAACTTTGGTCTTTTCTTACGCACTTCTAGAAGTCTTATTGACAGACTAACAGTTGCAACTCAAAAAATAACCAACATGTCTTTAGGACATTCTCAAACTGGCCACCAGCTGTAAATGACCCAGGCTTAGAATGAAAAATGAATTGAGGATACCTTTAATTTAGCAGTAGATGTGCTTCACCTGTAAAAGTATGGTTAAAAAATACAATAACTGGATGTAGAACTGCAGCAGTGGGAATCCCTACTAAACAACTGTGTGTACAGATAGGTCTCAAAGGTTATGATTATACAATTCAGCACACTACCAGTATGCATGATGGTTGTAGAGACACACTGGGATTCCATGGTATCCCTCATAATTCTTACACATAGATCTGAAGCCAGGCTTCTATTTTGCCATTGATGATCTAACTAAATGTATTATTCATATTTATTTAAAGAGCAGCATTGATTTCATGGTGCTGTACATGAGAAGGGGTTACATACAAAATACATATACAATTTAAAGGGAACCAAACATCAGGAATTTCATGTATAAGGTGCAGCCAGTGCAGTACTGGCACTATCAGGCACAGTGTGTACATACCATCAGAGTGCAGCTCAGGTGTTTAGTCAGTGAAATCCAACTTTATTAAGTTTGAAAAAATTCGTGCACTTTTTGATTGACGTGTGCACCTCCCTCCTAATGTCCGGGCGTGTTGTGCACGTTTATCCCGCCCCTCCCCACCGCCTGTTCCTCACTCTCACTGGCCGTTTGTAAATTTCTCTCTTCAGAAACATGGCCCCGGAGTTGGCACCTGCGCATAGCACTTATCTCCGGCGCCATGTTTCTGATGCCCGCTGTACTTAGTATTTTGCAGGAGAGGGAGGCGCATGCGCCCTCGCTTCTTCAGATCCCGTTGTGGCTGCGGGAGCGCACGTGGTCACAACAGGACTGCAGAACAGCTGATGAGAGGATGCGATTACCTGCAGCTAATCGTGTCCTCTGAGATGTACACACTGTGCCTGATAGTGCCAGTGCTGCACTGGCTGCACCTTATGCATGAAAATTCTGATGTTTGGTTCCCTTTAAAGTAGACAAACTGGTACAGAGGGTAGAGGGCCCTGCCCTTGCAAGCTTAAATTTTATTGGATAATGGGGAGGAGACAGTAGGTGGGGCGGTGGTGAGGCTGTAGCTCCACAAGTGGTGGTGGCAGGGTCATTGGAGACTGTAGGCATTTTTGAGCAGATGGATTTTCAAGTTCCGTTTGAAGCCTGCAAGTGTAGCAGATAATCTAGCGAATTGAGGCAGCGAATTACAGAGGACAGGGCATACTCGGGAGAAGTCTTTGAGTCGGTTGTATGAGGAGCAGATAAGTGTGGAGGAGAGAAGGAGATCTTGGGAGGACTGCAGTTTACGTGCTGGAGTATATCAGGAGATTAGTTCAGAGATATACGGAAGAGACAGCTTATGGTCGGCTTTGTAGGTCAGTGTTAGTAATTTAAATAGGATATGGTGGGGAATTGGAAGCCAATGAACGGATTCGCATAGGGGAGAAGAAGTGGAGTAGTGAGGAGTAAGGTGGATCAGTCGGGCAGGTGAGTTAAGGATGTACTGATGAGGTGTGAGAGAACTAGCAGGGAGGCCACAAAGGAGGATGTTGCAGCAATCGAGGCGGGCGATTACGAGGGCATGCACTAGCATTTTTGTAGATTAAGAGTTGAGGAAAGGATGAATTTTGGAGATATTTTTTAGTTGGAGACAGCAGGAGGTGGTGAGAGATTGGATGTATGGTATAAAGGACAAGTCAGATTCGAGTGTTACTCCAAGGCAGTAGACTTTGGGTACTGGGGAGAGCATGATATTATTTAATATAATAGATACATCAGGTAGGGAACATAGGTGACATGAGGGAAAGATGATTAGTTCAGTTTTGCCCACATTGAATTTTAGGAAGTAAGAGGAGGAGGAGGATATGGCTGATAAACACTGAGGGATTCTGGCCAGAAGAGAGGTCACATCTGGGCCAGAGAGGTAGATCTAAGTGTCATCAGGATATAGGTGGTACTGAAAGCCATGGGACTTTATGAGTTGTCCCAGGCCAAAAGGTACAGTTGGGGAAGAGTAAAGGTCCCAGGACCGAGCCTTGCGGGACACCAACAGAGAAGGCAGGAGGAAGAGGTTGTGTGGGAATGAGAGAAACTAAAAGTGTGGTTGGAAAGGTATGAGGAGATCCAGGAGAGGGCAAGGTCTCTGACACCAACGGAAGAGATGATCTGTATTAGAAGGGAGTGGTCGATGGTGTCAAAGGCTGAGGACAAGTCATAGAAGGAGGAGTATAGAGAAATGTATGTTACCTTTGGCAGCAAGTCATTAGTAATTTTGGTCAGGGCAGTTTTGGTAAAGTGGTGTGGAAGGAAGACTGATTGTAGGTTGTCAGAGTGAGTTCATTGAGAGGTGGGAGGAAAGTTCAGCATGGATATGCTGTTCTAGAAGTTTGAAAGTGAATAGGAGCAGCAATATGTGGCGATAGCTGTAGAAGTTGGATTGATGGACGTTTTCTTTAGGATGGGTGTGATTGTTGCATGTTTGAACGTAGAAAGGAAGATACCAGAGATTAAAGATAGGTTGAAAAGATGGGTTTAAGCTGGGATAAGCATAGTAGTGAAGATGGGGAGGAGGTGGGATGGGGTCGAGAGTGCAAGTGGTGAGGTGTGATTTCAAGAGATGATGTGTAAACTCTCAGTTATGGTTGAGAGGAAGATTATGGGAGAAGGGAAATGGTCTGTTAAATGAAGGGGTTGTGGTGATGGAGCAGAAAAGACTTGCCTTGTTTGGACGATGTTATTTTTGAAATATGCGGCAAAGTCTTCTGCAGAGATGAGAGAGGTTGAAGGGGGCGAGGTGGGCGGAGGAGGGAATTAATAGTATTGAATCACTGTTTTGAGTTGTGGGGTAAAGAAGATACGAGGGTTCTGAAGTAATCCTGTTTAGCAAAGAACAAAATGTGTGAATTGATTTTATGAATGTGGTGAAGTCTTCCTGAGAGTGTGTTTTCTTCCAGTGCCATTCAGCAACCCTATACACTTGCCAAAGCTTTTTATTGGGGCTATTGTGCCAGGTTGTTTATTGATTCGTCGCACTCTGCCACGCACAAGAGGAGAAACTGAATCAATACCTGATGCGAGAGTGGCGCTGTAGAAAATGGTGGCACTGTGTGTCATGGAGTGAAGATATGGAGAACAGCGGAAGGATAGAGTCAGAGAGGGTGTGAATGTCAAGATGTGCAAGGTTTCTGCAGGGGTGTGCTAGTTGCTGGACAAGGGGAGCAGGTAGGGAGGATAGGGCTGTAAAGGTCAGTAGGTGGGGGTGGTCAGATAGGGAAAGTTGTGAGGTTAGATAGGGAGCAGAGGTAGGTGAAGATAAGATCCAGTGTGTGTCCAGTTTTATGGGTGGCAAAGGTGGACCACTGAGTTTTGACTAAAGGATGAACCAAGGGACAGGAGTTTGGAGGCTGCCGACTGCCAGGTGTCAGTGGGGATATTGAAGTCACCCATGATGATGGTGGGATAGTCAGCAGATACAAAATGTAGAAGCCAGGAGAAGACTTGGTCAATGAAGGTAGTGGCCGGGCCCAGCATATGACGGCCACTTGGAGATTGGAGGGAGAGTAAATGCAGACAGAGTGCACTTCAAAAGAAGGAAAGACAAGGGAGAGTAGAGGTGAGATCGGGTTAAAACTGCAGTTGTTAGAAAGGAGAAGACCCACTCCTCCATCCTGTCTATTGTACGTGAAGTGAAGGTTGTCATTACATAGCACAGCAGGGGATGCAGTGTCGAAGGGAGTCAGTCATGTTTCGTGAGGCCCAAGATGGGTAGCGTGCTAGAAGTAAAAAGACCATGAATTATATGCAGTTTAATGCAGACATAATGGGTGTTCCAGAGCGCTCCAGAGGAAGAAAGCAGTGAAGTGGGTATCAAGGGAATGGATTTTATATTGGAGAGATGGCAATAGTTTCTGGTAGGTGGGGAGTGACAGGAAAACAAAAAAAATGAAGGGGGGGTATCGGTGGTGGGGGTCCAGGATTGGGAGATATGTTGCCAGCAGTAAGGAGAAGCAGAGAGGCCGGCATCTTTTGCATTTTAGTAGGAGAGATCTGAGGTTTAGGAGCAAGTCAGCAGATGAGGTCAGGTGTTAGGTGGGGAGGTAAGAGGAAAAGGGAGATAATTATGTGTTGGAGAGTGCTGGAGTTTGAGGACAGTGAAGAAGAGTGAGGATCAGTGAAACAAAGACTGTAAGGTCATAGGTAAGCATGGTGAAATTAAGTTTGGAAATATGCAATGGGAAGCACAGTTAAACAAAACCTTCTGGTCACTTATAGGACATTTCTGCTGTCCATTTAGCGAGTCCCACTTAAGGAGTTACACCCAGACCTGGGCCTCCACATCTCTAAGTGCACAGAAGGACCACCAGATGCGAGCAGGAGGGAAGAATCACAGGGAGACAGGTCACACAAACTCAGTGGGGGGATATTAAGAGTTTTAAGCTAACAGGAACATTTGGACTACTTTACAGTAAAAGCAGACACGATGGAGGAGATATAGACAGGTGTGAACTAGGATCAAAGAATTAGAAAGATATTGTATTTAGGAAGTCAACATACCAGCAGAGGCAGATATACTGGTGTGAATTGAGTTCAGTGAATATGGGGAATATTACAGCCAGGGAACATACGGTGTTCTCGTCTTCGCATTCTTCAGTAACCTCAGACTCTTTGTGCACCACCACACGAGTTATAAACATGTCAGTGTGTTGCTCTTTGGCTACCTTTATTGCTTGTGCTAATGCCTCATAATGGTCAATTTCTGTATCTCCACTGATAATGCATTTTTCAATTCTGGTTATAGATTTTCCACCTTTTCCAGTGAGCAGATTTGAAGATAATGGGTTTTGTCTCAGTCTGAACTATTGGGACTTTTTTTGTTGAAATTTCAGTCCACTGTGTGTCATCAGAAATGGTGTCCATCTCTGATTCGACATTTTCTTTAGGTTTTTCTGATATAACATGCTTGACAGATCTACTTTCAGCTTTGTAGTCTACCTCTTCATTTTCACTCTTGCTACTGCTATAATAAGAAGAGACTGACTGGAAGTCATTTTTATCCAATTCTTTCACTTCTGCCAGCAGTTCAGTCACATCTGTATGCTATTCAATATGTCTATTTATTCCAGCTTTAAGGTCTTCCTCTGAGTTCTTTGTGTTGTTAAGGAACATTGATTGAGCACTGGGTGTTGATATTCCATCCTGAGATTCACAAATTGAAGCCATTGACCCAGACATTAAACCATCAACTCCACTCTCTATGGGAGAAACAGATGCATTCCTCAGTAGGCTCTGATTCATGATGCTTCCAATCGGAGCTCCATAAAGACTCCTGGACACACGTTTGCTGATTGTACGTTCAAAACAAGGAACTGGTCTGTTTATCCTTGTGCTCGCTTCTCGTGTTTGTGCCTGTGTGCGACCACTGTACCGAAACTTAGACCCCAGTCAAGAACCTGGCATTAGGATGCTGTTCAGCAGAGGAGAGCCTGTAAAATGTGTGATGCAGAAATGCATGATTCAGGGCTCATAAAAGGCCACTTCAGAATACTCCAATATTTTCCTCTTAGCCATTTTTGGGTGTTTTTAGCTGTGTGTTTTGGGTCATTATCCTGATGAAAGACACATGACCTTCGACTTTCTGACACAAGGCAGCACATTTCTCTCTATAATCCATCGATAATCTTGATATTTCATTTTACCCTGCACAGATTCAAGACACCCTGTGCCATATGCAGCAAAGCAGCCCCAGAACATAACAGAGTCTCCTCCATGTTTCACAGTAGGGACAGTGTTGTTTTCTTGATATGCTTCATTTTTCCATCTGTGAACATAGAGCTGATGTGCCTTGCCAAAAAGTTCCATTTGTGTCTCATCTGTCCATAGGACATTCTCCCAGAAGCTTTGTGGCTTGTCAACATGTAGTTTGGTAAATTCCAGTCTGGCTTTTTAAGATTTTTTTCAACAATGTTGTCCTCCTTGATCATTTCCCATGAAGTCCACTTCATGGAGGTTGGTTACAGTCCCATGGATATTAAATGTCTGAATAATATGTGCAACTGTAGTCACATGAACATCAAGCTGATTGGAGATAGTCTTATAACCTTTACCTATAACATGCTTGTCTATAATTTTCTTTCTTATCTCCGGAGACAACTCTTCCCATTGCTTCCTATGGTCCATGTTGAGTGTGGTACACACCATGTCACCAAACAGCATAGTGAGTATCTGTAGCCCTATATACAGGCCCACTGACTGATTACAAGATTGTAGACACCTGTGATGCTAATTAGTGGTCAAACCTTGATTTAACATGTCCCTTTAGTCACATTATTTTCAGGGGTACCATCATTTCTGTCCAGGTCTGCTTCATGAGTTTTTTTTTTTTTTTTAAGAATTCTGTGGAACATGGCTGAAAAGCAATATCTGACTTTCATTTGTTCATTTTCCTAGATAATTTCATTTATTATTACTTTTTTCAGATTCAAGTTATTTCTGTGACCATTGTAGGTTTTTCTTTCATTAAACGAGGGGTACCAACAATTTTGACCACGTGTGTACATTTGCAGTCTTCAGGAATAGTCACATTGTAAATTTTTAAGATTTTCTTAAGATATTAAAAAAGTAAGGACATCACTTAAGAAGGTGGAGGAAAAACTTTGTACTTGAATCTGTCAAAAACAAAGCGGCAAATATTAACAGTTCCTTACAATAGTGCTGTGAAGTATGGAAGGTCTTATCTGTACAATACCATGTCTCTGCTCAGCTCTGAAATAAGGGACACCTCAAATTATACTTTGTATCATGTTACTGACAGCGCCATAATGGTCGCAGTACTCATAGAAAACCCATTAAACATGCTAATAAATAATGGTTTATTGTTTTATTAATTTTATAGGTTATTTTATTATTTTTATAGGTTATGAGAAAAAGGCAAACTACAGTACAGACCATTGGCCACAAGTGCAATTTGCCACATCCACATAAAGGCATCATGGAGTGTCGCCAGCCATTGGTATGACACAGTAAAAGACAAACATTAGTAATGGTAATAAACTTGATCAAGTAATCAATATATGTCCAGATTTAGCTTAGCGTATAGAGATCGGATATTTTTAGTAATGTTGGAAACACTTAACATTAATATATAGAAATACATAAGACATGACCTTATAGAAGATGTTGCTGGCTGAGTTACGCATCGAAATCGTAGAATATATGTCATGTAACTGGGTCATTTCCATTTGCTCCACTGTGACAATTTCAATTACTTATTGATCCACAAGATCATAAGTAACAAATAATTCCCATTCATGACAGACTGTAAAATAAGCATGATGGCTGTCAAAAAAAAGTAGAACGAGCCTTCAGTATCTTAGCAGTATGAGAGCATCACAATTAAGATAAGCAGATCGCTTTGTGCAGTAGCCGACCAGGTCAGTCTGTGGACGAGGACAGGAGCTGCACATTTCCTTAACCCATGATATCAAAGGCTCGGCTTTCTGATTAGCTGGGCTGGAAAGACGTCACCTGTGCATTGCATAGATGATGTCAGGCCAGGTCAGTGAATCAAACACCGCAATGGAGAGAACAGCTCAGGAAATGTCAGCAGCTCTTGTCCATGGCTAGAGAGCACTGACCATGGTTGCGACTTCAAGCAATGGTATACATTAGGACTACACAACTAGCCAATGCATCACTACAAAAATGTAATTAGAGTCACGATTCTGATTAATGATCATGCCAATGCAAAAAGAAGAGCCATCTTTAAGAAACAGTGCAGCAGCTCTATAAATTCTGTTAAGTTATCTTAGCAGCATTAACAAACAAAATGTTTACAATGTGCAGAATGTACTTCAAATATGCATTAACCATGTAGATCAGTTTCAATATAAGGCAGCTTTCTCATTCATAGGAAACATGAGCACCTTCCTACTCAAATGCTAGCACCAAGGTTACAGTAAACATTACAAGAGTGCGTTCATGCAAAAGTGCATGGGAGATGTTCCACCAGCAGCAGCATTTTATCCAATACTTAGTAACACTCAATTGTACAAGAATAGATATCAAATATACCCTACACATGCACAGCTGATCACCTACTGTGTATCAACTAAAAATAAGATACAAATAACACTACATAGAGAGCAGATATTGGTGAGATTCCAAAAAATCTCAACAAGAACAAAAAAAATGTTATGGTCACTTGTGTGTGGACCAGTAAGTTCCTGATCAATGTAAACTCTTCAACTGTGATGTAAAATACTGGCACATGCTTACGACGCAAGACTGGTACTAAGCACCAAGACAGTCTGACATCACATCTATAGTGTTCCCCGTGAGGGCTGTGCGTTCATGAGCAGTGCGGACAAGTGGTGCTGTTATCCAGATCAAACAATCCCTTTTGGTCTGGTTGCTAATCAACTAATTGTGTTTGCATTTGTTTTGATCCTTACATTGTGCTCAAAAGAGACAACTGCTAGTTAGGCTGGTAACCCAAACACTAGCTATACCTAGAATATCCATGCTGTTCATACCTCATTCTGGTCATTGATCTTTCTGCGCTCTGAACAGGAATTCTGTCATTTTTAATACATGTTCATTATTTCCTGGAAAAACACAAGCTTTAATAGCCAGCATTATGGTGTAGCAAAACCTACAAAAATACCAGCAAATTCTATAGTATACAAAATATTTTTTTTTGTCTGTAAGTTACAATACTTGCAGAAATGAGAGGCTAATTCTGCACTCATTTTATCTTGTAAATATAAAGCACAAGGTGCCTATGGTATAAATGTTCATCTAACAGTCTGTTACGCTGCATATATTATACACAGCCACTACATAAATGGCAGGCTATCGATGCCACTAGATAGAAATGGCAAAATAGATTTAACGATAAAATAGTACAGTGAAATGATATTCTTCTCCTTAACAGTAATTAATCACAAATTACTAATATGAATGGAATAATTTTCAGTAAATAAACCTTAACCGATAATACACAAAGCCCATCTGCTAAGAACAAACAGATGACATAATTTACCAGAATGGGACTTCACAGTATGGGAATAAGCTATGGGCCAGATTTATCATGTAGTTTTTGCCAGTTTTAAACACCTTAAAACCTCACAATTTTTTAACTAACTCGAAGTTTCTCAAAAAAGTTGCAACTTTTGGTGTTTCTACATCAGTCCTGGCAACCCCCTCCAGAGTGGGGGAAGTTGGGGCTGGAAAAGGTATTGGAAAACCGTCCAATTCATAAGAATTTACGCCATCTTATTGTGTTAACCCTAGAACGCATACCTGGGGCCTCGCAGGCCTGCTAGGTTACTTGTTTTCTATGGTAGATTTCTATGGTTGCGCGTTCTAGGGTTAATAAATTGGGCTCCATATGCGCAGCTCAGTTTTAGGTCTGCTAAAATAAACAGGTAAAAATGTCCAGCTATATAAACAAAACACAAAAAAAAGGAAATTGATGGTTTTCATAGCAGCCAAACAAATAAGATTATATATTATATACTGTAAATAATAACATATATATACACACACACACACACACACACAGTGCCTTGCGAAAGTATTTCGCCCCCTTGAATTTTGCAACCTTTTCCCACATTTCTGGCTTCAAACTAAGATAAAGATTTTAATGTTATGATGAAGAATCAACAAGTGGGACACAATTGTGAAGGTGAACGAAATGTATTGTTTATTTTTAACTTTTTAAAAAATGAATAACTGAAAAGTGGGGCGTGCAATATTATTAGTCCCCTTTACTTTCAGTGCAGCAAACTTACTCCAGAAGTTCATTGAGGATCTCTGAATGATCCAATGTTGTCCTAAATGACGGATGATGATAAATATAAGCCACCTGTGTGTAATGCACCTGCTCTGTGATAGTCTCAGTGTTCTGTTTAAAGTGCAGATAGCATCATGAAGACCAAGGAACACAACAGGAAGGTCCATAATACTGTTGTGGAGAAGTTTAATGATTTGGTTACAAAAAGTGTCC
The DNA here is from genome assembly GCF_048569485.1 of Anomaloglossus baeobatrachus. NCBI lineage: Eukaryota > Metazoa > Chordata > Amphibia > Anura > Aromobatidae > Anomaloglossus > Anomaloglossus baeobatrachus. The sequence continues at coordinate 367,733,233 of NC_134354.1, read as the reverse complement.
AAAACTTTAAACATCCCAAGGAGCACTGTGCAAGCGATCATATTGAAATTAAAGGAGTATCATACCACTGCAAATCTACCAAGAGCCGGCCGTCCATCCAAACTTACATCTCAAACAAGGAGAAGACTGATTAGAGATGCAGCCAAGAGACCCATGATCATTCTGGATGAACTGCAGAGATCTGCTGAGGTGGGAGAGTCTGTCCATAGGACAACAATTAGTCGTACACTGCACAAATCTGGCCTTTATGAAAGGGTTGCAAGGAGAAAGCCATTTCTCAAAGATATCCATAAAAAGTGTCATTTAAAGTCTGCAACAAGCCACCTGGGAGACACCAAACATTTGGAAGAAGGTGCTCTGGTCAGATGAAACCAAAATCGAACTATTTGGGCACAATGCCAAATGATATGTTTGCCGTAAAAGCAACACAGCTTAGCACCCTGAACACACCATCCCGACTGTCAAACATGGTGGCGGCAGCATCATGGTGTGGGCCTGCTTTTCTTCAGCAGGGACAGGGAATATGGTTAAAATTGATGGGAAGATGGATGGAGCCAAATACAGGACCATTCTTGAAGAAAACCTGTTGAAGTCTGCAAAAGACCTGAGACTGGGATGGAGATTTGTCTTCCAACAAGACAATGATCCCAAACATAAAGCAAAATCTACAATGGAATGGTTCACAAATAAACATATCCATATGTTAGAATGGCCAAGTTAAAGTCCAGATCTGAATCCAATCGAGAATCTGTGGAAAGAGCTGAAAACTGCTGTTCACAAACGCTCTCCATCCAACCTCACTGAGCTCGAGCTGTTTGCAAAGGAAGAATCTGCAAAAATGTCAGTCTCTCGATATGCAAAACTGATAGAGACATACCCCAAGCGACTTGCAGCTGTAATCGCAGCAAAAAGTGGCGCTACAAAGTATTAACTTAAAGGGGCCGAATAATATTGCACGCCCCACTTTTCGGTTATTTATTTTTTAAAAACGTTAAAAAAAAGCAATACATTTTGTTCAACTTCAAAATTGTGTCCCACTTGACCTGTTGCTTATTCTTCACCATAACATTAAAATTTTTATCTTTATGCTTGAAGTCTGAAATGTGGGAAAAGGTTGAAAACAAATCAAGGGAGCCAAATACCTTCGCAAGGCAATGTGTGTATGACATATATATATATATATATATATATATATATATATATATATATATATATATATATACATACATATACATACATACGGTATATAACTTCTAAATAATGGTTCTAATCCCTTATTCACACATCCCTACCATATTTGTTCAGTATTTTGCATCAGTATTTTTCAAACCAAATCAGTAGTGGATCCTAGAAAGAGAGAAGGTATAATAGAAGATTCACAGCTCTTATACTGAGGAAATACTGACCAAAAATACGAATGTCTGAATAAGGCTGTAGGTTAAGTTCATATTGCATCTGTGCACGTAATCTAAAGAATTAGGTTGAGTACAGAGTATAATGGAAGTCAAGGAGAAACTCGATCTCCTAGAAAAATGCCTGAGTTTCTCATTAACTTCCATTATACTCGGTACCAAAGTTGAGCCCATCCGAGCATCTGACCTGCTTATTTCCAGTACCAGAGCATGCTAGTGCTTACTCATCACTAGCCAGGAACTTTCCCCAACGTAATCTGTAACAATCCCATAGCCCCTATTCGCCAAAAAGTGGCCAAAGATCCATCTGAACATCATTTACTGTATAGGAAAATGCAACAGAGACTGTTCTTTCCTATAAAGAGGGCCACTGCAACGAAACGTATACAGTACACTGTATTTCTTTGCAATGAGTCCCAATGGTGGACGGATGCCTCGGGATACATCTTGACTGTGGCCATTGCCGGACACAACTCCTGAGCGTTTGCGCTCGACAGTGAGCACAAATTTAGTGTGGACCTAGCTTCATATACGTCTGAATTTCCAAAAATACTTTCATTTTTAGAAGCTAGTATAATAGGCATCAGTAAAGCACATCCTCTAAATATGGTAACAACTACTGCACCTTAATCAACTATTGTGAAAAGGACACTTAAAGGATTACATCAAGTACATATTACTCAACAGAGTAACTCTGAATATACAGGAACATCTCCAGGGCATGATGCAGCAAGCACACAATCAGGTACATTTAGAAGCTAGTACAGACTGAAAGCAGAGTAGTTGTTCATAGCATCAGATGACTGCCCTACTTCTTCCCTGCACTCTATAATGTAGTAAATGGTGTCATATGGGTCGCTCTGAAAATGGTGCTAATCCCTAGATAAGGGTTGACATTTCCAGAAATATCAATCTATTCCTGGTGTAGGGTCAGCCGTGACTTATGATAACCACTAATACAGAAAAAACTCTTAATTCTAAAGGCTGTACTAAAAATACAGTAAAACAAGTGTATTCTGAAGGAAAAGAGTTAAAGGGGCTGTCCAGTCTTCGGGTAAAAGTTTGTGGTCACTATGTCTAACTGCAGACTTCGGAACCCTTACAACATGCACACTGTCAGGACTCTGTTATTGCCGGTGGGAGCGAGCGGTCACGTGACCGCGAGTATGCGATTTGGTTGTTTGGAGCTGTGTTGTTCTGCTTCATACAGTTTATATCCAGCTAGAGCTCATAACAGTAACTCACACAGTTCTGATATTAATCTGTCTGAAGAATATAATCATAGTGGACAACCCCTTTAAGGATGCATTCACACGCTACAGATTTTGCAGAAATTTCTTGGGACTGATCAGTCCATTCATCTGAATGGGGTTGTTTCTAATGAATTGGACAGTTGCAAACATTTCTATAACAAAATCTGCAAAGAGCAAATTCTCTCCAGTGACCCACTTTTGGTAGGCAAATCATTAGTTAGGTAAAATAACTGAAAAAGTCGCCAGCATCTGAAATATAATTGTACTAATGTTACCTAGCTGAATGTACTGTACTCTGCTTTACTGCATTGTTATATATGGGTGAGACGATACAACTCTTCTTCCATACTAGAATGCCAGTGGCAACACTTTGGCATTATTCCTAACACATTGTGCAAATTGCTTGAGTAAGATTATAGCATAGTGTTTATGTTTTTCATTTGGATTAGGCTCTGGTCACACTTCATTACTGCCCTCTGGGTAGAAGTTGGGAGCATTTATTATGTATACCTCCAATGTAATTGTGGTATGTGTGCCACTGTATAGACCAGGGGTCTCAAACACGCGGCCCCCGGGCCGCATGCGGCCCGCCAGTCTGATTTATGTGGCCCGCAGACACAGTGCAGAGCACTTGATATTTGCCCTCCACTGCCTCCAGTCATTGTCGCCAGCCGCACTTTCACATTGCAGCCGCGGCCGGCCGCACTTCCGCATTGGAGAAGCAGGGAGAAGCAATAAAATGCGGAGTTCAATCAGATGTCAGGGTAAAGCAATCGACCGCGGCGTTCAACTCGAGCTCAGCAGAGCGACCCGAGCAGCGCTGACGTCAGCTGCTTTGCCGGCGGGTGCAGCGGAAGGAACAAGAGCATAGGGCACGTTAGAACGTTTGTGGTGTCTGTGTCTGTGTGTGTGTGTGTGTGGATGATGATGATGATGGCTGTGTGTGTGTGTGTGTGTGTGTGGATGATGATGATGATGGCTGTGTGTGTGTGTGTGTGTGTGTGATGATGGCTGTGTGTGTGTGATGATGGCTGTGTGTGTGTGTGTGTGTGTGTGTGTGTGATGATGGCTGTGTGTGTGTGTGTGTGTGTGTGTGTGTGATGATGGCTGTGTGTGTGTGTGTGTGTGTGTGTGTGATGATGGCTGTGTGTGTGTGTGTGTGTGTGTGTGTGTGTGTGTGTGTGTGATGATGGCTGTGTGTGTGTGTGTGTGTGTCTGTGTGTGTGTGTGTGTGTGTGTGTGGATGATGATGATGATGGCTGTGTGTGTGTGTGTGTGTGTGTATGATGATGATGATGGCTGTGTGTGTCTGTGTGTGTGTGTGTGTGTGTGTGGATGATGATGATGATGGCTGTGTGTGTGTGCGTGTGTATGATGATGATGATGGCTGTGTGTGTCTGTGTGTGTGTGTGTGTGGATGATGATGATGATGGCTGTGAGTGTCTGTGTGTGTGTGTGTGTGTGTGTGTGATGATGGCTGTGTGTGTGTGTGTGATGATGGCTGTGTGTGTGTGTGTGTGTGTGTGTGTAATGATGGCTGTGTGTGTATGATGATGATGGCTGTGTGTGGATGATGATGATGATGATGATGATGGCTGTGTGTGTTGATGGTGATGATGGCTGTATGTGTGTGTGTGTGTGTGTGTGTGTGTGTGTGTGTGTGATGATGATGGCTGTGTGTGTGTGTGTGTGTGTGATGATGATGGCTGTGTGTGTATGATGATGATGGCTGTGTGTGGATGATGATGATGATGATGATGGCTGTGTGTGTTGATGGTGATGATGGCTGTATGTGTGTGTGGATGATGATAGCTGTGTGTGTGGATGATGATGATGATGGCTGTATGTGTGTGTGGATGATGATGATGATGGCTGTGTTGATGATGAGGAGGATGATGATAGCGGTGGTGGCTGTGTGTGACCGATGGTGGCTGTGTGCGACTGATGATGATGTCGGTGGTGGCTGTGTGGGACTGATGATGATGACGGCGGTGGTGGCTGTGTGCGACTGATGATGGTGGTGGTGGCTGTGTACGACTGATGATGGTGGTGGTGGCTGTGTGCGACTGATGATGATGATAACGGTGGTGGCTGTGTGTGACTGATGATGGTGGTGGCTGTGTGCGACTGATCATGATGACGGCAGTGGTGGCTGTGTGCGACTGATGATTCTGATAGCAGTGGTGGCTGTGTGTGACTGATGATGATGGTGGCTGTGTGCGACTGATGATGATGATGTCGGTGGTGGCTGTGTGTGACTGATGATGATGATGATGGCGGTGGTGGCTGTGTGCGGCTGATGATGATAATGGAGGTGGTGGCTGTGTGTGACTGATGATGATGATGATGGCGGTGGTGGCTGTGTGTGACTGATGATGATGATGGCGGTAGTGGCTGTGTGCGGCTGATGATGATGGTGGCTGTGTGTGACTGATGATGATGATGTCGGTGGTGGCTGTGTGTGACTGATGATGATGATGATGGCGGTGGTGGCTGTGTGTGACTGATGATGATGATGGCGGTGGTGGCTGTGTGTGACTGATGATGATGATGGCGGTAGTGGCTGTTTGTGACTAATGATGATGGTGATGGTGGCTGTGTGCGACTGATGATGATGATGATGATGATGGCAGTGGTGGCTGTGTGTGACTGATGATGGCGCTGGTGGCTGTTTGTGACTGATGATGATGATGGCGGTAGTGGCTGTGTGTGACTGATGGTGGTGGTGACTGTGTGCAACTGATGATAATGGCGGTGGTGGCTGTGTGTGACTGAAGAAGATCGTGGTGGTGGCTGTTTGTGAGTGACGATGATGATGATGACGATGGCTGTGTATGATGATGATGTTGGCTGTGTGTGTGTGTGTGTGTGTATAATGATGATGATGATTGCCATGTGTGTTTGTATGATGATGATGGTGGCTGTGTGTGCATGATGATAATAAAAATGATTTTGATGATGATGGTGACTGGAAGACCGGAAAATGTTACTTTCAGTCTCAGCCTTCTTGTCGGTCTGGACAGACGCTCATCTGTTCAGAGCGATGAAGCTGAGCTGACATTGACTTTGGACTACGTCAGAGGGAAGCTTTTTTTTTCTAAAAAAGATGGGAGTCCCTAAATGTGTTTTTTTGTATAATTTCTAATAAAAATATTTTTCTCTGTGTTGTGTTTTTTTACTATTTACTAAAAATTCATGGTGGTCACATCTAATTTGACATGACACCATGAATTTCGGGTTTACTAGCAGCTGAGAATACAAAGCTGGTATTAACCCCATTATTACCCAGCGTGCCACTGCCACCAGGGATGCTGGAAGAGCCAGGTAAAGCACCTGGAAATGGCGCTGTGATGAATGCGCCATTTCCAGGGGCGGTTGTGGTCTGCGGGGGGCCCAAAATGCTTGGGCCTTACCACGCTGAGAATCCCAGCCCTCAGCTGTCTGGTTTTACCTGGCTGGTGATCAAAATATGGCGGGAGCCCACGCATTTTTTTTTTCATTATTTAATTAAAAAAAATTGGGTTTCCCTATATTTTGATTGCCAGCTAAGTAAAAGCCAGGCAGCTGGGGGTGGCAGCCCGTAGCTGTCCGCTTTATCTGCTCTGAGAATCAAAAATACTGCGCAGCTCTATGTAATTTTTTGAATGCTGTGACAGAGAATGAGTGTCTGTGCTTGGCTGTTGGAATAACCTGGAATCTGCTTATACATTTTGATGCTGATGCCAATCACAGATGCCCACTCTCTTTGACAAATAAATAATATAAAAAAATGACGTTTTGCTTCACGGTATTTTTGATTCTCAGCGCATACTAATGTAGCATTGTTATAACAGTTGAAATAATTAATTAACAATTATATTGTATTGTATTAAATTTGAAAGGAATGCGGCCCTCTGCCTTAAATTTTTTTTATGTGCGGCCCACTTACTCTGACGAGTTTGAGACCCCTGGTATAGACCAACAGATGGGATACTGCATAGGATACTTTTTAAGATATGACTTTGCATGGAATAGTGTAGTCTATTATGCTCGTCCATGCAAATAAACCAGTAATGCAAACATGTCCTGATTATGCCCAGATAAAAACATCTTGACATACGTTGGAGGAACATGGCTATATGAATAAGGTCTCATGTTTGCGTTGGAAGCCTCTGCATACACACCAAGCATAGGTCATAAATGAAGTGTGAACAAAGCCTTCATGCCTTCACACATCATTTGGAATCACTATAGGCGATTTACTAAGCTAAAAACACCCCAAAGTCTGCCCTCATTTTGCACCAAAATACTGGTGAATGTGTTGTTCCATATTATGAGTTTTAGATACATTCTACGCCTCACTAGACTGTTTTATGTTTATAAAAGGAAGGGTGTGTAAAGCGGATTCGGCACCACATTTCTCAATGCATTCCGCATACATTATTAAATAGATGTTTTAGACCCGAGGCGATTGTACTTGCTGTGTAAATCCATTTCAAAATGACTGTATAATCTTGATATTACAATAAGCACTTTATCTGCCCAACCCTAGAGTGAGTTGGAGTCAAAGGACCCAATTTATTATTGCATTTGCACCTGTTTTCTTGTCAGGTTTTTAGTGTTTTGGGGTGTTTCTTTTGTTTGTGCCATCTTACTGTTTAAAGTCCATTTTGTATGTATTTGCCTATTTTTTATTTATTTTAAAGCTCGCCATTTTTTGTGACGTTTAGGGTTTCCAGATGTTTCAACTGATTCATCATGTGCAAAATTTGCCAGTACAGTCTCCCATGGTGTGATTTTATAGTTGCCAGGTATTTTTGTGCCGATTTGTAAACCGTGTGACTTTTTGCTCCAAGAAGTTTCAAAAATCGTTAAAGACAAAAATAAAGAAAATAACAAAGACCATTCATCAACTGAATGCTCCCTTCTAAAGTATTTGGTAAAACAAAATGATAACTTTTCTTTTTTTGGGTATTGGTTATTAAAAAAAAATAGTAGATGCAGAATCGGGACCAAAGTGTATTCAGTCTCAGCTCAACACTAATTTTAGTTTAAGAGAATAATAAGTCTACATCAGTTTGTAAGAGACAATACCTACAAAGTACAAAATGTAATAGAACATGGCACAATTTTTACAGAATTCTTGAGGAAAATAACTTTTGTATATCTCTGTAAGATTAGAGTAACAGCATGACTGCATAGATTTATATAAGAACCATGTTTGTGATGCAGGTAACAGTCCTCAAATTTGGCCAAGTGCATAAGGCCTAACACTGCATTTACAATCAATTCATAATTACCTTTATGATTGTTACATTTAGTGGTGGTTTATTCTGTCATTTCCAAAATGAGAATAACAGAAGGTGATAACTGTGGTTTCGGTTCAGTGTTAACTCAGCTCTATACTGATGACTTGTGTACAGTCATGGCCAAAGTTTTGAGACAGTCACAAATTTCTGAGTCTTTGTCTATCTACTTTCTGAAGATGAATCACAGGTTCTCAATAACATTGAAATCTGGGGAGTTTCTTGAAATCTGGCGAGTTTCTTGAAATCTGGGGAGTTTCCGGACCATAGACCTAAAATTTCAATGTTTTGTTCTCTGAGCCAACACTGTAAATATTGACTCCTTGTATAAGCCTGATAAATTTGTTAATAAGAGTGTAAGAACTTATTAAATGCTTATAATTGTAATTCAGTAACCACTGAAACATCTGACCGAAATACTAAAGCAGTAAACTTTGAAATAAACATATGTTTCGTTCTCAAATCGTTTGGCCACAACTAAGTACAGTAGAACGTGCTACCTTGATCATTTTAACAAATATGCTGTATACTTTATTGTAAAATACATACTAGTATGTTATTAGAAGATCAGCGCCAATGTTTTGGTTTGTAAAGGATTATTCCCTTGTTTTGTGCAGTCTTTCTAGACAGTCTACATACCATGTTTTTCCAAAAATAAGACACTGTCCTATATTTTTTTTTTTTTTTGCACCCCAAAAAAGCACTAGGGCTTATTTTTAGCGAAGGTCGTATTCTTGGAGAAACACGGTTGAGGGCGTAAGTTTATCCCCCAAAAAAGCAGACCCCCCCACTTCCCAGGAGACTCATACTTACCAGATCCGGACGTCTGCATGGCTCCCAGGTCCTCCCTGTGATCTCCGGTGGGTGCTGCACGCCACCCTCCCCTGCTTCTGGTTGACACACTCACACATCGCACACACAGCAGATCGCAGATCACACACACAGCAGATTGCAGATCACACGCACACAGCAGATTGCAGATCACACGCACACAGCAGATTGCAGATCACACACACAGATTGCAGATCACACACACAGATTGCAGATCACACACACAGATTGCAGATCACACACACAGATTGCAGATCACACACACAGATTGCAGATCACACACACAGATTGCAGATCACACACACAGATTGCAGATCACACACACAGATCGCAGATCACACACACAGATCGCAGATCACACACACAGATAGCAGATCACACACACCAAACATCCAGCATTAAACAATGCTTCTGGCCATAGGGAATGATGGCAGGAAGTCACGTGTGTCTGCAGGTCCTGTAATCAAACATTACAGACCTGCAGGGGTGTTTGGGGGGTTAATAAAGTGGTGAACAAGGGTGGTTTTTGTATTTTATTTCAAATAAAGGATTTTTTCTGTTTGTGTTTATTTACTTTCACCTACAGATTAGTAATGGGGTGTCTCATAGACCCTCCCCATCACTGATCTAGGACTTAGTGGCAGCTGTGAGCTGAGATTAACCCTTATTACCCAGATTGCCTCTGCACCAGGGCAATCGGGAAGAGCAGGGTAAAGTGTTGGGATTGTCACTTCTAATGAATGTGACAATTCTGGGTGGGTGCAGACTGCTAATTTAGGCTGTGGCAGCCCAATAACCATGGGTCTCCCCAGCCTGAAAATAGCAGCCCCCAGCTGTCGGGCTTTATGATGGCTGGGTATCAAAATTGGGGGGACAAGTCTATTTCAATTATTTATTTAAATAATAATTTAAAAAAATCCTCATGTGGTTCCTCTTTTTGTGATACACGGCCAAGATAAGCACACAGCTGGGGGCTGCAGCTATATGCTTTATCTGTGCTGGGTATCATAATATGGGGGGACTCTACGCAAAATATTTTATTTATTTTTATACCACAATAAATGCACATAGCGTCTGTGATTGGAAGCAGTGAGCTGAGATGCTGCCACTTAGGGCAGGGGCACATCTGACTGCAACCAATCACAGATGCCGGTGGGTGGAGACAGCTGTGCATATGCAATGAAGGCAACGAGCAGCTTCGAAAGTGAACGAGCAGCCACGAGGCAGTTACAGCCATGCCGGAACCTCGGTAAGGACAGCACGCTTGCTCTAATCCCCCTATCCCTTCTACCACCATTTTTAATTGCTGGATTCTGTTCTCAATAGTCTTATATGAGGACCGGCATTCAGCCAGATATCCGGGATTAATTTCAGGCCGGAACTGGATTTTTTTTTTTTAAATCCAGTTAGGTTATCTGCGAGTCCGCACATCACTTGTCGTGTCCAAATCTCAAGTATTTCAGTGGCATCCACAACTCTCCACTGCAGCATTTTGTGTCAAGGTCAGTTTTCGCCATATTTTTATTTGTTACTTCGCTATATTACAAACAAAATCTAGTGTAGGGATAGCTAGTATTTGCTTCAATAAAAGGACAGTGACAGACACATTGTAACACTCACCAACACTTACAGATAGGCATGTAAATGTAAGCAACGGGTGGATCAAAAGTAAAATCTTCAAATCTATGGTATGTTTCTAACTGACACATTCTCTGAACCCTATTGCAAATTCGTAACCTTTGAATGTATATACTAGTACCTTAAATACTCAATCTGAAATTGAGTTAACGTGCAGTGCAGAAACCCCCCCCCCCCCCCCAGCAGGACAGACAACCAATTATAATCTGCAACATCAGTGTATAATGCTCTATCAATGTAAATTAGGGTTCCATGAGACAGACAAGATTATATAAATAGGCTCCGCTGACCCATGCAATTCTCCAGAAGGCAAACAATGGCGTAACTTAGTGCACATATGAATCGGAAGGTCCATTGCAAAAAAATAAAACACACAGGAATGTATTAGTCAGGCAAAAGACACACACTACAATTATAATAATATTCTTTTATTCTGTTGTGATGCAAGCTGAGGTTTCACTTGCATAGAAACAGAACTTGCAACTTTGGAATATACAAACCCGAACAGTGACCATTAAAAACATTTTGAAACAAATGCATTTGTTACAACCAAACATTCTATATATTTGCAACAGCAGTACATAGATTCCATAGAGTCACTAATGCCCGTTTAAGTGCATGGATTCCTTGCAATTCGACCTATATCAGGATACACACATAGCAGCAAGGGTTACATAGTAAAATACACATTTTGTATTATCGCCTAAAAATAATATTGTGCATTACAGATATATGTAAACAGCGCTTTCAGTTGCCACAATAGCCATAATACATCTGTTACAAAAATAAAGCCTTTTCTCTAGATTAGTAAAATGGACTGTACCATTACTCCATGAAAGTGGAAGGGTGATTCCAGAGCCATTAGCTATACACAAGGTGCCCTACTCCTAGGAATATAAGTGCCTCCACCATGATATTAGTTGACATATTCCATGCTGCTTCATAGCCTAGTCACAATCCTCATGAAACATGAGACTGCACAATAAGGAAAAAAATATTCAATAAAATAACCTTTGGCAAAGAGGTGGTGCAATGTAGAAAAAAATATATATTTTTCTTGCTAACTGTATAAAAGAACATTGTCTATGAGACTGCGGGAAAATGAATAGAACGGAGGTTGAGTATGCACATCTCTGCTTAATTCACCCCGTTCCAGACCCCAAATCTTGGGATTTATCTGGGTCTAAGTGGTCCCTGTGTATGGTGGTATTAAATGAGGAGAGAAAAAGAAAGGAAAAAAAAAAAAAAAGACTATAGAGTTTTTACAACTACAGTACATAATTATTTGTGGTGGTTTATGTAGATGGCAACATCACAGTGTTATATGCTGCCAGATGACAACATTGGCTTAAGGTTGGGATGAAACGTGGTTTTGGGGGTATATTACCATTCCACTCAGAAGTCTTTATTTATTTATAACCACCACGTTAATCCTACAAGGTCACTAAAACTTATTGAACCAGAAATTAATTATTGCTTTTTCCGAAAACCAGCAATACATACTATGCTGGGTGAATTTTGCAACACATCACACAAATAGTAACCATTTATCTTACTTTTCTAAAGTTTACAGATGAAGCAAAACAAACAGAAAACAACCGTAAATACACTTAAATGTGTTCGACATCAGCACCGTGGTAATTATTTATTTCCAGAATTAAAGATATGAATAATATATAAAACAAACTAATAAAATAAAACCGTCCAAGACGTTTTAGTAATGTTTTCTCAGCTTCAGTGACCTGCTAGTTATCAGAATGGCAAAATATGTTTACACGGATAAGATTTCTAAATCTGTTCATTATGTCGTGTCAATTTCAGACATGTAACCCTTTGGGCCATGGCTACCTTTGGTGAGATGGCAATCACTAAACTGGAATAGAATAGAACAAATTACCGTAATTGCAGAGGAAAAATCCTGGATTACTATGAGCTTTAAGAAATGCTAAGCACCAAATCTGCTTTACAAAACAAAATAAAGCTCACATTGTTACAAAAATCCCTAAAATTTTAAGGCTCTGCAGGGTCAATGAGTGAAATGGTTTTTTTATTCTCTTAGGGCCATTTCACACATACGCATTTCGTCGGATTACTGGATCCGGCACACTCCAGTACAGTGTAATACAGTACAATGGCATCGCGGCAACCTCCGGTCACATGCTGTCATGTGACCGGAGCTTGCCGCGATGCCAATGTACTGTATTACACTGTACTGGAGTGTGACGGATCCGGTAATCCGGCGAAATGCCGGATGTGTGAAACGGCCCTTAAAGAGAACCTGTGACAGTGAATACACATTCCGAACAGGAGGAAAACATTATGTGAAACTTGTATTTTATTAATTGAAATCCCAGTTGCTAAGGATTTATCAGTCTTGTGGGCAGTGCTCCTCAGTGACTGAGGGCCTTCCTTCTACAAGTGTGCATGTAGAGAGAACTGTCAATCACGGATGAGGACCGCCCCTTGACTGAAAGGAGCAGATTGAGCAGGGATTTCTGTGAATAATATGCAAGTTAAACTATACAGTGGAACCTCGGTTTACGAGTAACTTGGTGTGCGAGTATTTCGCTATGCGAGCAAAGCTTGCTGTAAATTTGTAACTCAGTTTACGAACAAGCTTTACTGTACGAGCAAATGCTCACCGCACACACTTCCTTTTCCGTACTTTCACCGCGCTCTGACCTGCTCTTGCAGTCCGCACAAACACACACATTATGCTCACCTTACCTTCCATTCCCCGCCAGCCTCCTGGTTCTTGTAGTCCGACAGTACGTTATGTGTATCGGGTAACCATCGCGACGATGGAGGAACTTCCGCTGTCAGACGCTTCTCAAAGGCAGTGCGCTGACCAATCAGAGGCAAGCGGCTCCTGAGTTTGATGTCAGCTCATTCGCAGCGGAAGTTCCGGCACCGGTTGCGATGGTTACCCGATAAACATACTGTACCTGCGGACTACAAGAACCAGGAGGCCGGCGATGAAACGGAAAGTAAGGTGAACATAATATGTGTGTTTCTGCGTGTTTGTGCGTGTGTGTGTTGGCACAATTGGGGACCAGGATGGGACATTGAACAAGTTGTGGAACGAACTGTCTGAGCTTGCATTATTTCCTATGGGAAATTTTGCTTTACTAGATGAGTAACTTGGTTTACAAGCACACTCCCAGAACGGATTGTTCTCGTAAACCAAGGTTCCACTGTACATCAATTTACTATAACATGCAGATTGGAATACATTTTCAATGTTACAGGTTCATTTTAATGAATGAAACACTGGACGGCTCTTATATTTCTACCCTCTACCGTCAGTTATGCAAGTCATGAAATTTGAGAATGTGTGCAGAGTTAGGTTTTTGAGATGGGTCACAATTGTCAAATGTTTGGCACTGAAATACATAATCTGTGGCCATGAGCCATAGGCCCTTTTATATTTACTGTAGATGGCACAGCAGTTGACTAAACATTGAGGTGCGACTGGTATGAGATGTTATGACGTGGTGAATTAGTGTTATGCCAGGAGGCATTCTAGTTTCTTCTAATTACATTTGTTTTCCTGTAAAATATTAATAAGCTCATTCTAAGTATAGATTACTTGGACTGGAGGATTGCGGAGTGGTATTGCTCAACATGGTGTATAAATATTAAGGGAGTAGGCTGCAGCTACCACTTATCCAAGCCACTTCTCTGTACGTACGGTATCTTCATAGCTATAGCCCATTTTTGCAACATTTAACTACAGATGCAGCAGAAGAAAGTTTTGCACTTGGCACAAAGCACCATGGTATCATAATATGCTCTGGTTTTACAAGGAATGCAAATACACCTGTTGTACTATCATTATCATAAGCAACCATATGAAAGGAGTCAACTCTGTAATCACTATTATGTTTCCACTCTTCTGCCTACAACACAGTAACAATACAGAATGAGGCCACTGTATAAACACCCTTCCGTCTAGTCAAACCAACAAAACCAAGTGCATGTCAAAAGCCACAACATCCACTTTTATACAATAAATCTATCCTAACAAAATTACCACTATATAGACCATGACTGCGGAAATCATAGTGTGGCCTGCTACAAAGTCACAGCATGTGACACAGCTAGGCAAAGGGCATATTCTACCTTCTTGTGGGTACATCCGGTGATAGTATTTGGTCCCAAAAAGATGAGGTACAGACCAAGGAAATGCTAAACTTATATTTGGATCACCACTGATTCTACTGATTTAGCAGAAAACCTGTGTGCTAAGAATAAGATAAAACAAGTAAAAGAAATATGTAATGTAAAGCATCTGTATAACCAACTAGAGCAGAAAAGCACGGAAAAATGCCTGTAATAAAATTGTGACGTTACCTGTGTTGGCTAGATGCACTTCAATGTAACCATTTATATTATTATTATTTATTAAGAATATGACAAGGTATGAAAAATGTAATGACTACAGTATAAAAGAAACTGATGCTTGGTGATGTTATCGAAAAAAAGAAAACATTGTTCAATCTAGCCAACCTAGTTTATACATGAGGCTCTCTGTAAATAGGTAAGTGTATAATATGTACATTAGACATATAATACAGACACTAACATGTGCGTTATTATCCAGAACGTCTACAGCAGGTTCATGCTCTGTAACTTACAAAAATGTTCTTTACCTGTAGATATAGTGAAAATTTGTAGGTAAATAGTGGTTAAATCTTAAAGGGGTGGTTCACCCATATTTTATATTGTCTAGTTCAAGATTATATTGAGAAACAAGGCTTCTCTCAAATACCTTGTGTTGGCAATAGTGCCTGTGAGAGGTGCTATTTCAGACCACTGTTCCTGCTCCAGTGACGTCACCGTCAAGTGCCGCACACATCACATCCGTGCAGCCGGCTGAATTCTTCCAGACTCACTGAGCTGTGGGCGGTGTTTCACCGCTGTCACAGCCCATCTGCTCCCTCCTCCCTCACGGCAGATCGCTGCAAGCAAGAGACGAGACGCTCTGTGCTGTGAGGGAGGAGGGAGGGGGAGCAGGAGACGCGCTGTGCTGTGATGGAGGAGGGAGGGGGAAGCAGGGAGCAGATGGGCTGTGACAGCGGTGAAACACCGCCCACAGCCCAGTGAGTCTGGAAGAATGCAGCCGGCTGCACGGATGTGACGTGTGCGGCAGTACACATGACTGGAAACAAGCGGCTGCAGGGAGAATATAACTTCAGTTTGTTTCTGTAGCCGCACTTCCAGTAAAGTAGCCTAAAAGTATTTAACCCACAGATTTCCACTATATCCGCAAGTGAATAGCATTTTATGTAGGAGACCGGTTCCTTTTAAATTTCCAGTTATATCTCAACCTCTTCCACTTACTCTCAAAACAAACATACAGTGATATCCAATTCAAAGACCATATCCTTCACTTTCCAAGAACTAAACATCTTTCTATGCAGGGCACAGAATCCAACCTCACATGCCAAAAACATCATTATGTCTAAAAGAAAAACAAACATTACATGCCATGCCTACCATCAACCTGGGTATAGTGTCTGAATATTGCCTGGATTGTCCGCACTTTGTCCTAAGATGTTAGATGAGGTGACAAAGGAGTTTTATCCACATAAGAGTGCGGTTCTTAATGGGAAATCAGCCACTTTTTATTTGCTCTAATTTTGATACATTTCTTGATAAACACTACAGGCAATCAACAGGCCTTCAGTTTTTCCAAGTGTACCTTTTGTGCATCACACACACATCGTTCTCGGTAGCGCATCTCCTGTGCTGCCGAAAACAATGGCAGTCTATGTGTACTGATCGATCTATTGCACATCATTTAGTGTGCGTCGTTTCAGCACTGTCTGCCTGTATAAACAGGCCCTATCGCCGAAGCACTGCGTAAAAAGAAGTGACATGTCACTTCTTCCGTGCGCTTTGCCGGCAGCTTCTGCTCTGTCTATGGGAGGAGCTGCAGGCAGAGCGCATGGAATCGGCTTCACTACGGACATTTCTGCAGCGATTTAAAGCACACATGTGCTCTTCAGATCGCTGCAGAAATTTCTGCAGTGACTGTACGCAACGTGCGCACATAGCCTAAACCACATCAGTAATGCGGCATCCACACATCTCGTCTGTGAGTTCAGGTATGGAGCATGAAGCACAGACTGCCACTGGTCGAGACTGACAATCTGCAGCATTTTGTATGAACATATTCTTAAGCTTTCAGGAGCTAAAAAAAAGTTTGACATATGGCACTGTAAATTATTATTGCCTTATCTTTGCTTTTATGTAGGTATGCAAGTAAACCTACTACATTATGTTACATCAACAATGTAAGCCAAAGAGTTAAATGAGTTATCTGGTAGTTTTGTATATGTTTCTTATGGGTTGAAGAAATAATAGGCAGGTAGTTACTAACTACCTGCCTGTTCTGCCCAGCACCAATTTTAAAGACCGCTCCTGCAGGAGATTTAGAGGCTTCCACTGAAATCAGGTGAGCAGAGCAGCTTCTTCTCTTCCGCTCTGCTATGTCAACAGGGGTTCACTGTGGATGTCATGCTGATTGACAGCTGCCTAACTGCGTGGAGCTGACTGTCAATCAGCACAATGTCGGCAGTGATGCCCTGTCAACAAGAGGAAGAGCTGCTTTGTTGACAAACAGGCCATATGAAGGGGCAGAATTGTCGGCACGAGCAGTCCATGACCTCTCTGAGCCGGTTAAGATCAGCTATGGGCAGAGCAGGCATGTAGTTAAGAACTTACAGGCAGGTAGTTGCTATCTCCATAAGGAAAAAATAAAAAAAAGTTCTGAATAACCCCTTTAAAAAGGACTAATTTGGTGCTGCCACAAAAAGGTATAAAATGTTTCAGCTGACCACATGCCCACTATACCCACTGCAGATCCCTACTCTATATTATCGAATGATACTAATGGTCATCTTTTATTATCACATAATAGTGTACAATATTAATTTAATCATGTAAGGCCATTAGCACTTCACACTTAGGCCTTCTGACACACATTGTGCAAGCCATCATCACAACAAAAACATCATTAACTAAGGATAGGTGCACCGTTCATCGACTTTAAGGTGGCTATGAATATAAAGGCCAGGTGTATAGTTACGCTTTTCTACCTCTTTCCTATACGCTATTTGGAGAGACGAGCTTGTCTACCATGTTGAAAACACTATTCAAAGGTAAATTACCACTACCCTGCAGAAGACATTTAATGAATAATGCACTGAAAAAAATGATACTTGGCAGAACATGAGGCCATATACTTCATAGACCATTTATTACAACATCTGCCTCCAATTTATTTTCAGAAAGCAAACAACTGGTTTATAATTTGGAGAGGAAGAAAAGAACATCCCATGGAAAAACTTATAAAGCGTTGTCCAGTGTATGCCTCGTTCTAGATGGACATAGATACAACAAGATGGTTCAGAATGTAGTAAATAAAGGTTTATAGATAAAGAACATTAACAATGACAAAACGCAATCAATAAGTCACTCACATAGGCCATCTATAGAAAGTACCGTGGTTCAATCCCTTCCATTCCCTCAGCTCTGTTAAAGGAAACCTGTCACCGGATGTTTATAATACTCACCTAACGGTCGGTGCAGAGCAGACTGGTCAGATAGGCGTCTCCGTTCTCCGGGTCAGCGCCTCCTTCTTCTGAAGCTAGTGTGGATGACGTGTTCTACGACATACACACAGGCCGGCATTGAGGTCCTGCACAGGTGCACTAAAATACTTTGAGCTGCCCTACTCAGGGCAGATCAAAGTGTGCCTGCGCAGGACCTCAGTGTTGGCTTGTGTGTATGACGTAGGACGCGTCATCCACACTAGCTTCATATGAAGGAGGACAAAGATGGCTGAAAGAGGAGGCACGGACCTGGAGACGCCCATCCGACCAGTCTGCTCTGCACCGACCGTTAAGCGAGTATTCTAAACATCCGGTGACAGGTTCCCTTTAAGCAATTTCAGGACAAAATAAATAATAAATACTTTAAGGATCAAGAATCCAGGGTGAAAAAGGCTGGATTATAAATCCGCAGCATGTCAGCTTATGTCTTGGATTTCATCCCGTTTAATGGGTGGGGTGAAATCTGCAATGAGCGCATAGCAAATTAAACATGCAATTTTGTTGAGGATTCACAGATTTTATCATGGATTTTTTCTGTTGCAATCACATCTTGTGAGAATGTACCCATATGGAATTAAAGCAAGGTTTGCCTAGAAGTTAAGCACTTATACTGTAATATTAAATGTTAATACTTTATTCTTTGGAACTATCCTCAAATTACAGCCTGTAAAGCCTTATGTAAATTCTGCTGACCGCAAAGCATCTCTAGTAGAGTGCAACCACTTTTGTACCAGACACTGTGCAGTAAGCTGGTGTGAGGTGCACAAATGCATTATAGAATCCGGTTGTTTTTAGGGTGGATGGGAGTGTGCCGGATGGGAGTGTTTTCTGTCAAGACACTATTGAACAGCAGAATTGTGATTGCAGCTCTTGGTAACCATACAGACTATAACTCAGGTTCAGGAGATAATAAACTGTACAATGTATTTACAAAACTAATGTAATTTATGTTTAAACAACAGTAAAAATAAATTTTGAACCTATACTTCAGGCACTTTTGATCAGTAGCACCCTTCTCCTTTATTATCTGGAGTAGACAGCTCCAAATAAATATCTGGACAGTTCTATCTTCTGAGTTCATTTCAACAATTGGATGCACAATGAAAGGTTGTTACTTTGATGGGAAAACTCCTTTCATTTTTCTGCCCATCAGGAGTTCTGTATAAAAAGTTACATAAAGGAGCTAAACCAACTGTAAACTAGACTTGTAGATGTCATATTAGAATTTTTTCTTGTTGCTTCTTAATAGGTATCTAAACTTACAAGAAAAAAAATACAATTGTTGTGGATGACAACAGAAAACCACTATATGCTTCCACATCAGTTCTGTCCCAGCATCAACATATATCAACTCAAAGGTCGCAAGGTTACACAAGTGACAGCGTTTCTGACACGGCAATCTGAAAACTGCTCATGTAGCCCGAGCCGTATTTACTTCTTACTCCTACTTCTTAAGTTACATGCAAAAGAATAATGGCAACGAAAGCAAAATGAGGTTTGTAAGGTGATCAGCACAAATTTTAATAACCTGTTAACCTACTGACATCTAAATGTATATAGGGCGATGAAGATTTTATCTTTGGAATACTATACTGATTATATTAAGCATGACAATTATATTACTATAATTATGCCAAATACAAAAAAATAATAATATTAACGCAAAAACTAAAACCAAGTTTTTTGGTGTCACATATCACTTTAGACTTAAATGAATATGAAAATAAGTATTGCTCGGTGTAACTTTCTATCCAGAATTTCAGTTAAAAATATACATAAATAAAAATAATAATGTAAAGGGCTACTCCGGGGAGATAAACATTTCTTCTACTGTCCCTGGCCTCAAACTATAAAGATGAGATGCGCAGTGCAGTCCTATATCCTTACAATACCTGTAATTCATTGTGACAGGAGCTGCTCTTTCTGCTTCCCTCTCTCCTCTGGGATGTCACATCACACATCAGGGGGTTTGCTCCCTACTGTTAGTAACAGCATGATAATGGCTGTTTCTCTGCAGTCAGAGAACAGGGGGCATAGCCATGTCTCCTGTTCTCCAACAGAAGCAGATATCAGGTGACTAGCTGTCACTAACAGCACGGAGAAAACCTCCTGATGTGTGATGTAACATCCAAGAGGGAAGGGGGAACAGAAAGAGCAGCTCCTGTCACATTGAATTACAGGTATTGTAAGGATATAGGACTGCACTGTGCATCTCATCTTTGCAGTTTATAATGGCACAGATCGTAGAATTTATCTCTGTGGAGTAACCCTTTAAGCTGCTTATCCATCTTTTGAAGATTGTTGCAAGCCAACTATATATAAAGGATTTCCTTTTTAGAAGCTTCTACCTGTTCTAGCAATATATCATGGATTCACAACTAACAAAGATAGATGAATTATAAGATCTTTGAGTCTTATATGGGAAGATGGGAATGTATAGCATTGAATTACATGTATAGATGAAACATGGACTATATACATGGATGTAGTGCACTTGATCATTTTATCACTTATGGTGTATTCAGGCTATTCATTAAACTAGCAGTCATATGCTGTGTATGGTAACAAAACTTGTCAAACCATTCATGCTGCCCAAAAAAGGGGCATGGTGCACAATTGCATCCAGGTACATTTTTCCCTAAAATGCTTCGGCACTTCAGAGGAAATCTATTTGAAGATCTGGCCAGGGGCCATAGGCTAGACTAGTCCTGTGTCGCCACCGGCCTGCTTTTCCTTGCGCTGCTGCAGTTGACTGACAAGTCATTCACAAACGACACACATGGGAGCGACCTGTCAATCAACTTGAGCAGCACTGTGATACGTCAGAGCATTTCAGAGAAAAATAATACTTGGCTGTAATCGTGCAGCCAGGATCTGATTCACGCTGCCAGTGGTTTCAACAGCATGACTTGACAGGTAGTTTCCCATTACGACCTACTAATGCTGGTGTGCCCAAAAGCTGCAGTAAAACCGTGTTAGATCTCTAGACTGCAACTATTATCTACTAAGCAATGGTATGCTCTGTACACTACAAATAAAATAACAGGACAGGAGAGAAGGAATTCTTAATGCCATATTATATTGGTTTTGTGATGTGAGGTGTATTAAACAGATCATATTGGTCCGTATATGAAAATAAAAGTTTTGTTTCCGAAATGTAAAGCATCAACACCAAAGCATTGCACTACTCATTGACGGGAACACAGTACGCCCCATATATTTCTCGGTAGCCACTATCTGGAGAAGATCTTTTCATAGTTAAGGCTTTTGTTTATTTTAATCGCAAAGTAGCCACAGGGGCCAGCAGGGTTAGGCAGGCCTCTTTGGCATTGCTGGGTTTAAAATTTATTTCTGCTTATTGCACTAAAATGAGAGCAAAATTAAACATACATCTAGTGAGTCCCACACCCCTCCCACTCACCCCATCCCCCCAAAAAGAAAACGAAAAAAAAAAACATAACATCATCAATGGTGGCAGAGAATAGGTTCTGAAATAATTAAATTAGTGTCATTAATCTAATAAATACATTTATATATATAAAAAGTACTAGAAAAGCTTACAATTCCCACACAACCATGTATACGGTACATGACTAAAGAGAAGGTTTATTCCCACATCCTTTTGAAGTAGTTTTCAACAATACTTGGAGGGTGAAGGGTTAAAACACTCCCCTAATGTGCGGAAATGGACAACCGTTTGCAGCATACAGAATACGAGGATATAGTTTGGAAATATTCTATAGAGCAGAGGCTGGGATGTGGGATTATCAGAGAAGTTTCTTTGCTGTTTTTTCCCCCACTAATACAATGCTTAGCTAGCAAGACAGTTTGAGGAATTAGACCCAAAGCGGGCCATGTGCTAAGCTTTCCTATCCCAACGCCAGCATTGTGTTTCTGCACTGCAGGGAATAAGTGGCAATATTCTTGTTGTAATAGTATAAGTATAGAGATCCAGTCACTTGCATGACCATAGCACTAGGCACATGCAATACCCACTTGCATCTTACTAATCATAATGTTGCAGAAATAATAAAGGCGAAGCACTGAAGGACTTATACAAATGAAATTTACATCAAAGGCAAAAGAAACAGGACGTGACAATGAGATAGATGGCGCCACAAATAGAAATCCTAGTTTTTTGCAGGATGTCCTTCTACTTCATATCCATTATTAACACATACACACAAGTATATGCATACACATATATGTACTCAACACTTAACACATATACGTGTGATACATAAACATACCTGGGCACACAAGAGCCAGCTTCTACCTCTAAACCCCTGTGCAGCTGGAGTTTCACAATTCACCCTGATATCACCAGAAGGTGTTAGGAGGTGAACACAAAGTAGATCAGGTATGGCTGCTAGCAGATATTATATTGGATGATAGACCTGCCGCATCACAATTAGGCTGAATACCCAGATGTGGGAAAACAAAGCCCAAGTGTGTACAGATATGCAAACACACTACATACATCCCTATGTTTTGCTTGTCTCTTTTTTTTTTGTTTTTCTTTTTTTTTTTCTTCAAAAAGAGCTAGTGCTGCAGAGCAATTTGAGGTAAAGGCATAAAAGGGTTAAAATATTGGAACGTAAAAGAAAGACAACGTAAGCAGTGCATCCAAGTGGAGGCTCCATTACAACGATCTAGCAGTTGGCTGGTTTCATATTGCATAATAGTGCTGTGTTCCTCAAAAATCTTCTATTCCCAGGATTAGCCCTCCCCTCAATCACTGTGCCTGGGCTTCAGTGCAAGCCAGAAGGGAGGACAGGAGAATGTGATCCACTCTACTGGGCCCTGAAAACCCACAAGAGATCCTTCAGGTTCCTTGTTGCAAGTCAAACCTGCGCCTTTTTTAGGGACAAATGTTGCTCTCACGCGAAGTACATGGTACGTAAGGTATCCTGGTGAATTTGCACGGCCTTGGCAAGGGCTTGTGGATCCCGACCATTGCTTTGACCAGATACGTGGCTTCCTTCAGCACTATAGAATACAAAACAGAAGTTAACTGTATGAAGCATCACGCTGCTAATTCAGCTCAGAAAGTATATAAACCGTTAATAAAATAATATGTAATTGAGAGTAAAGAGGTAAATAAAGCCCCCGAGGAAATGAAGCAGAAAAATTAAAGTAAGCCTCCTGAAAATGTATGTACAAATTATTTATAGGGAACTTGCCTGCTCAGATTATGGAGAGCATGGATCAGAGCTTGGCTGCAGGATTCCAGCCAAGTATGTTTTTATCTCAAAACACTCCAGCGTTTCAGAGAAAAAGTAGTGTGAAGAGCCGGCCGGGGACTAGGGAAAGAGACCTGGCTAGTCTGGTGCAGCCATAAGCTGGCTTCTCCCCAGTGTTACAGGTGATTGACAGGTATCTCGCTATGTACACACATGCGAGAGACATATCAATCACCTGGTGAAAGAAATGGAGAGGCCAGCTGGGCACTAAAGGAAGAAACCTGACTAGTCCGGTGCAACCTCAGCTGGCGTCTTCATCCACCACTCCAGATGAGTGACAAATCTCTCTCTATGTACACACATGCGAGAGATCTGTCAATCACCTGGTGTGGGAAATGGAGAGGCCAGCCAGGCACTAAAGGAAGAGACTTGACTAGTCTGGTGCCTCCCTTGCTGGCTTCTACATCCAACACTCCAGATGAGTGACATGTGTCTCTTTATGTACACACATGTGAGAGATCTGTCAATCAATTAGAGTGGTGAAGGAAGAAGCCTTCCAGTGACTGCATCAGACTAGTCTTATCTCTCCCTATGGTTCCTGGATCTTCAAACACACCTTATCTGAAACCTTGAAGGGTTTTACAAAAAAACCATGCCCGGCTACATTCCTGCAGGTAGATTCTGATTCATGGTGCCCATGGTTGGACAGCATAAATCAAATGACAGGTTCGCTTAAGGGTCAAAGGCATTTAAAAAGCTACTACATTGGAGAATGTTATAAGGTCACTGCATCAGTCTGTGATTTCCATGGTAACAACTGTTGCTTAGAAAAGTTATCGGCTGATGGCAGCAGCTCAGTTGCTATGGATACTGACCAGCAGTATGTGACGTAGATAGACCAGATGTATACCTGATCAATCATCATCCTTGCCATTCCCCTGATTATGGAAATTGGAAGCTGGTGTGTAATCATTTCCTATGCCTTGAAATTACATTTTTAGGGGGAATATCAAGTGTATAAATAGACCAAAACCTACTAAGGAGATTGTCACCTTAGCAGATTACAATAGCTGTCAGCTAGTCAACAGACAACATGACCAGGAGTCCTCTAGTAACCCAGACCTTGCACCATGCAGATCTGACACACATTTGTGCCCTACAGAAGGCTCCTAACAATAACTGGAAGATTACAGTTCTATAAGGTAGAATATAAGTGATGATTTCATAAAGGAGAACAAATGAGGAATGAGGAGAAAACTAGCTGCATACGATACCTGTCATGTTCCTTGTCCACGAGATGGTACCTGGCTCTGAATGCCACAAGGTGAGCGTAATAGGCAGGTGCGGGGATGGAGACAGATCGCGTGCATCGCACATACGTGTGGCACAGCTGGTAGGTGAGCAGCTGGAGTTCATCAGCAGTGAAACAGTTATCATCCCACAAGACATGATAGTGAGAAGGCCTGCTAGTACCCTGAAAGACAAAGCGGGCGCTGAATGTGGCATCACAATGACAACTGCAGGCAAAGAAAGTCCAAGAGAACTGTGTGGATCTGTCATTTCTGAAAAGCTTTCAACTGTGAGATATGCAATTAGCAGCAAAACTATGCTCATATACAGTGCCTTGTGAAAGTATTCGGGTCCCTTGAATTTTTTAACCTTCTCCCACATTTCAGGCTTCAAACAAAGATAAAAATGTTATTGTTATGGTGAAGAAACAACAACAAGTGGCACACAATTGTGAAGTTGAACGAAATTTATTGCTTATTTTATGTTTAATATATAAATTGTCAAAGTGAAAACAAAAAGGTACAAATTTTCAGTAAAACATTTATAAGTCAGTAATATTAAAGTTTGTGGGACAAGTAGGGCATATATCTTCGAAACTTAATGACGCCCTCAACACAAGAGGTATGGAGTTGCCGGATTCAGTCCGGGATATAGCTGGTTATACAATGGTCACCTCAGTCCTATTTTGTCATATGCTTTCTGCCCAAAGTCCCTCTTGCAAGTATCACTATGCAAATTATAACGTATATGTATATCTTATATGAAAGGAATGGAAAGGACAAAGTCCTAGAATCAACCATTCCAGAGTTATAACAAAAGTAAAAAATATGTCAAGGGAAAGTAAGGAAGAGAAAAGACAGAAAGAAAGAGAGGGAGAAAGAAAGAGAGGGAGAAAGAAAGGTAAAGAAAAGAAATGATGAAGAAAATAGTACCATGATGTCACACTATACCCCACCTCATTTGTATGCCCCAACCTTCGTGAGACACCCTTTAAGCCAGAACGCCTTGAGTTAGCCAGATTTGAAATTGTTGTGACTCTCTGAAGTCAAGCCACGGGTACTAGGTAGCAAACCATGTCTGATTTGGCGTGAAACGCCCTCAACTCCTCTAAGCATCACAATGCATCTAATGCCTCAACCCAATCCACTCTTTTCAACTCATATGGTGATCTCCAATGCCTGGGTGTGATCTGTCTCATTGAGACTATGAAATAGGACAACAGGTCTTCACGTATTTTGGAGACCGATCCAGCAAACATGGACAGTAACGCTATCTCTGGGGAGGAAATCACATCCAAATGTGTAGGATGGTTATAAAAGGAGAAAATGTCATCACAATGTTTTATAGTCACTGAGCAGGACCACCAAACATGTAACATTGCTCTCGGAGATCTCGGACATCTCCAGCACTCGTCCGAGACCTCGGGTAGATCTTCGAAAAAGGAGATAAGGCACGGGTAATATGCAAAATATAAGTTTTTTATTAAGACAATACAACATGGTATAAAAACACATACAAAAAGGATTGGGTCAGGGGGGCGTGGGTAAGGACTGTCAATCCTTATGTGAAATGTGGGGTAAGAGAAATGCCATACAGAACCAGGCCAGGTTGTATTAACAGGTACAGCGCGCACCGATACCCACCGTAATTAAACATTATCGTCAGCACCTTTGCATTCCCTTTATAGACCGGATCGCAGTGCACACAGGCTACTTCCTATAGAAAAAGCGTCTGCGAAACGGCTGTTGGAGGTTCACTTCTTGCCTCCAGAGCCAGCCCTCCTCACCACCAGGCAATACAGCGGCTCCTTTATATACAGGTACAGGGTGCTCACTACTTTAATGCACATTCTCTGCCCTGTGGCTTTATTTTCATTAACCCTAGCACTGCCTCATAGCCACTGGAGAGACTGGTGTTTTTGTATTCACCTTGCTACCTGTTTTTACTATGTTCTTTGGGGGACACATGTTTAATTACATGCCTGTATAGGCACATATGCATTTTCCCATGCACAAGGTCTTCTCATGTGCGCCCCCATAGATTGAGCCGCTGTACCTGTTAATACAACCTGGCCTGGTTCTGTATGGCATTTCTCTTACCCCACATTTCACATAAGGATTGACAGTCCTTACCCACGCCCCCCTGACCCAATCCTTTTTGTATGTGTTTTTATACCATGTTGTATTGTCTTAATAAAAAACTTATATTTTGCATATTACCCGTGCCTTATCTCCTTTTTCTCCTTTTTTGATATGTCTACCGGAGTCGGCACCACTCCCGAGGGATACCATTTTGCTATCCACTCGGAGCATTAACCATGGCCAAATTTATGTTTATAATCCATTCTCTTTCTGTGTTTTTCACAGCACTCCAACTGGCCAACATGAACTTCCGCTCACGCGACCAGGCGTGGCTGAATCAATTGGATAAAGTCTTCCAGGAGCGTGGGAGCAATTGTCCAGTCGTCCTCGGTGATGTCACGTCTACAGACAATTCGTCTTTACAATCCACCATGCACAGGTACAGGGATCTGTACAGGAGGAGGATACGGTTATGGTGGAACCGGGCTTTTTTGACTAAATACATGGATAATGGATGGGTCCCACGCGGTCTCCGCGTTCAAGTTTTCCCCTCATTTCCTGTCATTGATGAGGCCTTCAAAAAGGAATGGGAGGATAACTTGCAAAGTTGTTCTATTAAATCTATGGAGCTCCTCTCTAAACACAATGGTTCCACGCTTGACTCCATTGAGGCCGAACTAGAGGGTCTCGAAAAAACTATTCAGAGCCTCTGTACTCCAGATGCTCTTACCAAATTTAATACAGATATTGGCAATGATGCTCAGAAATGGGAGAAGGAGGTCTGTGAGCTTAAGTTAAAAAAGTTTCAGCGTGACGCTAATGACTACTCTACAGGCACGGCTTATAGATGGAGCCATCGCTTCTCCAGGGGTAGAAAACCATCTAAACAGGGCTTCCCCTCCCGATCTCGTTCTGCATCCAACTTTTCTGAATCTTCCTTTGAAGAGATGTCGTCGGGTCCATCGGACAGGACACGTAATCCTGGAAATCCCACTGGAGTAACTACCAGGAGTCGTCAAAAGGATTCCACTACTACCAAACAGCCTGTTGACCTTAAAAACAAATTGCAGGTAATAAATCTATCCTCACATGTCCTGTCAGATATTGAACTTGACGTACTCTCTATGGGCTTAAATTTTTGCCCAACTAATTCCTTTAACCTTTTTTCAGCGCTAAAGGATATGAACTTGTTTGCCCGGAAGCTATTGCTTAAAAAACTTTATACACGGAGACAACAACCCAGCGACCTGGACGAGACCGAGAGGGGCGCTCTTCAAGACCTCCAGGATCTCTTGGAGGAACAGAACCATGCCCCAGGTACATCTCCCGATTTTCTACTGCCCAGATCTACGCGCTTTCCCCCCTTGTCTTTATGCCCGGCCATTGACATCTTTTTGAGGCTGGTGACCGACGACCTCAAACAATTACCAACCCGACGTAGGTTTGATAACTTAACTCGGCGTCAGAGGTCGGCGATCACACAGCTTCAGAATTATGATGATGTTGTAATCAAGGCGGCAGACAAGGGGGGCAATATCGTGATCTGGCCAGTGGATAAATATGAGAAAGAAGCATTCAAACAACTCAGGGATAAAACCACCTACTCACGCTTGACCCACAGCCCCTTAACCTCCTTTTCCTCTGAGCTCAAAAAGATCCTTTCCATGGCACATCACAAGGGCATTATTGACGAGAAGATGCTCGGGGGGCTGCTCACTGTCTGTCCTCGTGTCCCTACTTTCTATTTGTTACCTAAAATCCACAAAGATGCCCTTAACCCCCCGGGGCATCCGATTGTGTCTGGCATAGGAGGGTTATGCGAACCAATTTGTAAATTTGTTGATTTTTACTTAAAACCTTTAGTTGAATGCTTACCCTCCTATGTCAAGAATACCACGGATGTCCTGAGGCGTCTTGACGGCATCTTTGTGGATGATGATATGGTGATGGTTTGTGCCGACGTGGAAACGCTTTATACCTGCATCAGACATGAAGACGGCCTGGAGGCAGTCCGCTTCTACCTCACGTCCTCCGGTCACGATGGCGCTTTGGTTGATTTGATCTTGGAGTTGCTCGGTTTCGCCCTGACTCATAATTTTTTTGTTTTTAAGGATTTATTTTATCTACAGCGGCGCGGCACTGCAATGGGTGCGGCCTGTGCGCCCGCCTATGCCAACCTATTCCTGGGTTACTGGGAGAGGTTGGTATTTGGGGACACGGGCGCTTCAGGAAGCACCCATGTGCAGTGCTGGCTCCGCTATATAGATGACATTTTTATTGTTTGGCAGGGCCCAACCGAGCAACTCGGTCAATTCATGGAAGAGCTTAACCATAATTCATTGAATATTAAATTGACCTATCGGTCTAGTAAAACTAAATTAGATTTTTTGGATATTGGGATCTATGTGGATGCATTGGGGGGCATTCAGACTGACGTCTTCCGCAAGGACACGTCGGTCAATGCCCTCCTTCATGCATCCTCTAGTCACACCATGTCAACTATACGCGCCATCCCGACCGGACAGTTTCTGCGGATGAAGCGGATCTGCTCTACCCCTTCCACCTTCGAATCCCAGTCGTCCGATCTCCGATGCAGGTTTAAAGCTAGGGGGTATAGCAATAGATGTATAAAGAAGGGTTACCTTCGTGCTAAAAATACCCCCAGGGAACAACTTCTACAATACAAACCACGTCGGCCAACCATTAACAACCAAGTCCGGTTCATCGGGACTTTCAATCATGAATGGGAGACGATGAGGGGAATCCTGGGCAAACACTGGTCAGTACTATTTACTGACCCCATTTTGGCTCAAGTGTTGCCCAGGCGTCCCCTCATGACAGCCAGGAGAGCCAGGAACCTCGGGGATCTTCTCGTCACGAGCCATTATATCCCCCCCCGGCCGAATTTTTTCGGATCCAGAGGTCCTCTCCGAGGATTCTTCCCGTGTGGCCATTGTGTTGCCTGCAAGAATACTATCAGGGTGTCATCCTTTGCCTCATCAGACGGTAAGAGCACGTTCTCCATCGACCAGCATATTACATGTAGTACCACACATGTGGTTTATTACGCAACGTGTCCGTGCTCCCTGATATACGTGGGGCTCACTTCACGTGAGCTCCGCATACGAGTTAGGGAGCACGTCAGAGATATCGCAGCAGCTGGTTCGGTGGAGGATGTTACTCTTCTCAAAACACTTCCTCGTCATTTTAGAAGTTACCACGAGTGTAATCCTAAATTGCTCGTGGTACGGGGTATTGATGCAGTCCATGGGGGTGTTCGGGGCGGCAATCTACGTAAGACTCTCGCACAGCGGGAGTCCAGGTGGATTGTCTCCCTGAACACTCTCGTTCCTTTCGGTCTTAATGAAACAGTGAGTTATGCTCCATTCCTTTAAATCTCTCTGCCCCCTGCTAGCTTGTATTTACCATCCATGCCCGTGTGTTTGCTCTTGAATCCTTTTTCCGCCTTCCTAGTCCTTCTCCTGTTGTTTCCCTGTGCCATGTGATTCATGGATATGTAGATGTGACTCCCCCTCGACCCCTGGATTTGTGGGGTTTTGTTTTTAGCTCGTGTTTGCTCTGTTTTAATTTTCCTGTTTTTAATTCCTTGTCCCCATCCATTATTTTTCTGCAGGTTTCCTTGATGCGGTTCTACATTGGGATTGAATCATGTTCCATTGTTTACTTCTTCATACTATACCAGCGGGGAATGTCTTATTTATATTGCACTTTGCCTGACCTAACTATGTAAACCTCTAGTGATGTTCCCCCTGTCCTTTGTTTACCTTTACTTGCGGTGGCGCGCGTCCTCCGACTCTCTGACACTGGGCGTGGGTTTGGAGCCGGGCCTGTCTGGTGCGCGCGCGTGGTGGCCATGGTGACGTGTCCCATGGCCCTGCGCGCGCGCCGTTCGCAGCAGTGTCCCTGCTCCCTGCCTGTGCTCGGGCTCGATTGCCGGCGCACGCGCACTGATACCCACCGTAATTAAACATTATCGTCAGCACCTTTGCATTCCCTTTATAGACCGGATCGCAGTGCACACAGGCTACTTCCTATAGAAAAAGCGTCTGCGAAACGGCTGTTGGAGGTTCACTTCTTGCCTCCAGAGCCAGCCCTCCTCACCACCAGGCAATACAGCGGCTCCTTTATATACAGGTACAGGGTGCTCACTACTTTAATGCACATTCTCTGCCCTGTGGCTTTATTTTCATTAACCCTAGCACTGCCTCATAGCCACTGGAGAGACTGGTGTTTTTGTATTCACCTTGCTACCTGTTTTTACTATGTTCTTTGGGGGACACATGTTTAATTACATGCCTGTATAGGCACATATGCATTTTCCCACGCACAAGGTCTTCTCATGTGCGCCCCCATAGATTGAGCCGCTGTACCTGTTAATACAACCTGGCCTGGTTCTGTATGGCATTTCTCTTACCCCACATTTCACATAAGGATTGACAGTCCTTACCCACGCCCCCCTGACCCAATCCTTTTTGTATGTGTTTTTATACCATGTTGTATTGTCTTAATAAAAAACTTATATTTTGCATATTACCCGTGCCTTATCTCCTTTTTCTCCTTTTTTGATATGTCTACCGGAGTCGGCACCACTCCCGAGGGATACCATTTTGCTATCCACTCGGAGCATTAACCATGGCCAAATTTATGTTTATACTCGGGTAGATCTTGTAGAGCTTGTCAGGTGTTCTGTATCACCTAGATATTTTAAAATTTAATTCTTGTATCCTATTGGATACTGTTATTTTATTGCTTATTTTAAACTTTTCTAAAGAATAAAAACTAAAAATTGGGGCGTGAAATATTATTCGTCCCCTTTACTTTCAGTGCAGCAAACTCACTCCAAAGTTCATTGAAGATCTCTGAATGATTCAATGTTGTCCTAAATGACTGATGATGATAAATATAAGCCACCTGTGTGTAATCTAGTCTCCGTATAAATGCACCTGCCCTGTGATAGTCTCACTGTTTTTTTTAAAGCGCAAATAGCATCATGAAGGCCAAGGAACACAACAGGCAGGTCCGTGATACTGTTGTGAGGTTTAAAGCTGGATTTGGTTACAAAAAGATTTCCAAAACCTTAAACATACCAAGAAGCACTGTGCAAGTGATCATATTGAAATGGAAGGAGTATCATACCACTGCAAATCTACCAAGACCCGGCCGTCCATCCAAACTTTCATCTCAAACAAGGAAAAGACTGATCAGAGATGCAGCCAAGAGGCCCATGATCACTCTGGCTGAACTGCAGAGATCTACAGCTGAGGTGGGAGAGTCTGTCCATAGGACAACAATCAGTCGTATACTGCACAAATCTGGCCTTTATGGAAGAGTGGCAAGGAGAAAGACATTTCTCAAAGATATCCATAAAAAGTGTTGTTTAAATTTTGCCAAAAGCCACCTGGGAAACACACCAAACATGTGGAAGAAGGTGCTCTGGTCAAATGAAACTAAAATCGAACTATTTGAGCACAATGCCAAACGATATGTTTGCCGTAAAAGCAACACAGCTCATCACCCTGAACACACCATCCCCACTGTCAAACATGGTGGTTGCAGCATCATGGTTTGGGCCTGCTTTCCTTCAGCAGGGACAGCGAAGATGGTTAAAATTGATGGGAAGATGGATGGAGCCAAATACAGGACCAGTCTTGAAAAGAAGGGAATTTTGTTTACTTACCGTAAATTCCTTTTCTTCTAGCTCCTATTGGGAGACCCAGACAATTGGGTGTATAGCTTCTGCCTCCGGAGGCCACACAAAGTATTACACTTTAAAAAGTGTAACCCCTCCCCTCTGCCTATACACCCTCCCGTGGATCACGGGCTCCTCAGTTTTGGTGCAAAAGCAGGAAGGAGAAAACTTATAAATTGGTCTAGGGTAAATGCAATCCGAAGGATGTTCGGAGAACTGCAAACCATGAACCAAAAGAACAATTCAACATGAACAACATGTGTACACAAAAAAACAACCAGCCCGAAGGGTACAGGGGCGGGTGCTGGGTCTCCCAATAGGAGCTAGAAGAAAAGGAATTTACGGTAAGTAAACAAAATTCCCTTCTTCTTTGTCGCTCCATTGGGAGACCCAGACAATTGGGATGTCCAAGAGCAGTCCCTGGGTGGGTAAAAGAATACCTCAATAAAAAGAGCCGAAAAAACGGCCCCCTCTTACAGGTGGGCAACCGCCGCCTGAAGGACTCGCCTACCTAGACTGGCGTCTGCCGAAGCATAGGTATGCACTTGATAGTGTTTCGTGAAAGTGTGCAGACTAGACCACGTAGCTGCCTGACACACCTGCTGAGCCGTCGCCCGGTGCCGCAATGCCCAGGACGCACCTACGGCTCTGGTAGAATGGGCTTTCAGCCCTGAAGGAAGCGGAAGCCCAGAAGAACGCTAGGCCTCGAGAATCGGTTCCTTGATCCACCGAGCCAAGGTTGACTTGGAAGCCTGCGAGCCCTTACGCTGGCCAGCGACAAGGACAAAGAGCGCATCTGAACGACGCAGGGGCGCCGTGCGAGACACGTAGAGCCGGAGTGCTCTCACAAGATCCAAAGAGTGCAAATCCTTTTCACACTGGTGAATTGGATTAGGGCAAAATGAAGGCAAGGAGATATCCTGATTGAGATGAAAAGGGGATACCACCTTAGGGAGAAATTCCGGGACCGGACGCAGAACCACCTTATCCTGGTGAAACACCAGGAAGGGGGCTTTGCATGACAGCGCTGCTAGCTCAGACACTCTCCGAAGTGATGTGACTGGCATTAGGAAGGCCACCTTCTGCGAAAGACATGATAGAGAGACATCCCGCAGTGGCTCGAAAGGTGGTTTCTGAAGAGCCGTTAGCACCCTGTTAAGATCCCAGGGTTCCAGCGGACGCTTGTAAGGTGGGACTATGTGGCAAACTCCCTGCAGGAACGTGCGGACCTGCGGAAGCCTGGCTAGGCGCTTTTGAAAAAACACGGAGAGCGCAGATACTTGGCCCTTGAGAGAGCCAAGTGACAAACCCTTGTCCATTCCGGATTGAAGGAATGAAAGAAAAGTGGGTAAGGCAAACAGCCATGGAGTAAAACCGTTATTAGCGCACCAGGATAGGAAGATTTGCCAAGACCTATAATAGATCTTGGCGGACGTAGGCTTCCTGGCCTGTCTCATGGTGGCAATGACATCCTGAGATAACCCTGAAGACGCTAGGAGCCAGGACTCAATGGCCACACAGTCAGGTTGAGGGCCACAGAATTCAGATGGAAAAACGGGCCTTGTGACAGCAAGTCTGGGCGGTCTGGAAGCGCCCATGGTTGACCCACCGTGAGATGCCACAGATCCGGGTACCACGACCGCCTCGGCCAGTCTGGAGCGACGAGAATGGCGCGACGGCAGTCGGACCTGATCTTGCGTAACACTCTGGGCAGCATCGCCAGAGGAGGAAACACATAAGGCAGTTGAAACTGCGACCAATCCTGAACTAAAGCGTCCGCCGCCAGAGCTCTGTGATCCTGAGACCGTGCCATGAATGCCGGGACTTTGTTGTTGTGCCGTGACACCATGAGATCAACGTCCGGCGTTCCCCAGCGGCGACAGATCTCTCGAAACACGTCTGGGTGCAGAGACCATTCGAGGGAAGCCGAACTCCTGTCCCATTTGCGGAGAATGTCCCATTGGAGTGGCCGAAGATGGAATTGCACGAACGGGACTGCCTCTATAGCTGCCACCATCTTCCCCAGGAAGTGCATGAGGCGCCTTAAGGGGTGTGACTGACTCCGACGAAGGGATTGCACCCCTGCCTGCAGAGAAAGCTGTTTGTCGCTCGGAAGCTTGACTAACGCTTGCTGGGTATGAAACTCCATCCCAAGGTACGTCAGTGATTGGGTCGGTGTCAACTTGGATTTCGGGAACTTGATGATCCACCCGAACCGCTGGAGAGTCGCCAGAGCGACAGATAGACTTTGTTGACACGCCACCCGAGACAGGGCCCTGACTAGGAGATCGTCCAAGTAGGGAATCACCGAGTGGCCCTGAGAATGCAGGACCGCCACAACGGATGCCATGACTTTGGTGAAAACCCGTGGTGCTGTAGCCAAGCCGAAAGGCAATGCCACGAACTGGAGGTGTTCGTCCCCGATGGCGAAACGCAGGAAATGTTGATGCTCGGGTGCGATCGGTACATGGAGATAAGCATCCTTGATGTCGATCGATGGTAGGAAGTCTCCTTGTGACATTGAGGCGATGACCGAGCGGAGAGATTCCATCCGGAACCGTCTGGTTCTCACATGTCTGTTGAGTAGCTTGAGGTCCAAAACGGGACGGAATGACCCGTCCTTTTTTGGCACCACGAACAAGTTGGAGTAAAATCCGCGACCACGTTCCTGAAGGGGAACGGGGATCACAACTCCTTCCATCTTTAGAGCGGCTACTGCCTGAAAAAGTGCGTCGGCCTGAGCGGGGGGCGGTGAGGTTCTGAAGAAGCGAGCCGCAGGACGAGAGCTGAACTCTATCCTGTAACCATGAGACAGAATGTCTCTCACCCATCGGTCTTGAACATGTGGCCACCAGGCGTCGCCAAAGCGGGAGAGCCTGCCACCGACCGAGGATGCGGTCAGGGGAGGCCGAGAGTCATGAGGAAGCCGTCTTGGAGGCAGTGCCTCCTGCGGCCTTTTGTGGGCGAGACTTGGATCGCCACGCATAGGAGTTCCTCTGGCCTTTCTCCGGCCTGTTGGACGAAGAGGATTGGGACTTGGCGGAGGGACGAAAGGACCGAAATCTCGATTGAACCTTTCTCTGTTGAGGTCTCTTAGGTTTGGCCTGGGGTAAGGAGGAATCCTTTCCCTTGGATTCCTTAATAATCTCATCCAATCGTTCGCCAAACAAACGGTCGCCAGAAAACGGCAAACCGGTTAAGAACCTCTTGAAAGCCGAATCTGCCTTCCATTCACGCAGCCACATGGCGCTGCGGACTGCCACAGAGTTAGCGGATGCTACAGCTGTACGGCTAGCAGAGTCCAGGATGGCGTTCATGGCGTAGGATGAAAAGGCTGACGCCTGAGAGGTCAAAGACGCAACTTGCGGAGCAGAATTACGTGTGACAGCATTAATCTCAGTCAGACAAGCCGAGATAGCTTGGAGTGCCCACACGGCTGCAAAGGCCGGGGCAAAAGACGCGCCCGTGGCCTCATAGATGGACTTCACCAGGAGCTCAATCTGTCTGTCAGTGGCATCCTTTAGCGATGAGCCATCTGCAACCGACACCACGGATCTAGCCGCCAATCTTGAGACTGGAGGATCCACCTTGGGACAGTGAGCCCAACCCTTAACGACTTCAGATGGGAAGGGGTAATCAGCAAAAGAGGCGAACTCTGTCCCTGCAGCCTGGTCAGGGGGAGCAGGGGGGTCTACATGAGCCTAGGGGCCCACCAGTGTCCGAGGCTCCGGCTGAGCAAGCGAAACAGGGGTCGAGCATTGCTCACAGTGAGGGTAGGTGGAACCCGCAGGTAACATAGCCCCACAAGAGGTACAGGCCGCAAAAAAACCCTGTGCCTTAGCAGCTTTGCTCCTTGTGGACGACATGCTGTTGTCTCCTAGGAGAGTGATCACTGAGGGTATATGGGAAAGGGGTATACAGCCCACCGAACAGATAGATATAGATATATACGTATCTAATCCGGCACCCTAGGGGGACCAGCACCGGGTGACCGGTGTGGCTTACCGACCGCTAACGAGCGGAGTGTGTCCTCCAGATTCCCTGCCTTGGATCCCCCGGAGCTGCAGAGCTGTTCACTTAGAATCCTCCACCGGCAGAATGCCAAAAAATGGCTGCCGGAGCTCTCAGGGGAGGAGTGGAGCCGTGGGCGGCGCCAGCAAAGTGCGGTAATCTGGGGTCCCCACAGTGATCAGTGAGGGGGGAGGAAACATGCAGGATGCTCCAGCCCTCACATCCGACGTCAGGTCGGTAATCCCGCCCTTACCCCTGACAGGCAGGCCCGGGGGCGGGATTTTTGCGACTAGGCCGCGATGAAGCCGGGGACTAAATTTGAGACCGCGCCCGACAAGCAGGCACGGTCGGCGCGGAAGTCCACCGGCCTCCTGAATTCAGCAGCCGCCGCGGCTTCCGGGAAGAAGGTGCGCTCCCTGCACAGTCCCCAATGGGGACACAGTACCTTTGAGTTGCAGGGCCCGGTCCCTGAGGTTGAAGAGGCTCCGGTCCGGCAGGTTCCCACAGGGGCTGCGGATGGAGCACGGTCCCAGTAAATGGATGACCGCTTAGGATCCCACTTCTCCCAGAGCCGCTTAAGGGATGGTGAAGGAGACGGCATGTGGCTCCAGCCTCTGTACCCGCAATGGGTACTTCAACCTTAACAACACCACCGACGTAGTGGGGTGAGAAGGGAACATGCCGGGGGCCCCGTGGGGGCCCTCTTTTCTTCCAACCGACATAACTAAGTTGAGAATGCATGAGTGGATGTGTGCCTCCTTCCACACAAAGCATAAAACTAACTGAGGAGCCCGTGATCCACGGGAGGGTGTATAGGCAGAGGGGAGGGGTTACACTTTTTAAAGTGTAATACTTTGTGTGGCCTCCGGAGGCAGAAGCTATACACCCAATTGTCTGGGTCTCCCAATGGAGCAACAAAGAAAAAACCTGTTGGAGTCTGCAAAAGACCTGAGACTGGAACGGAGATTTGTCTTCCAACAAGACAATGATCCCAAACATAAAGCAAAATCTACAATGGAATGGTTCACAAATAAACGTATCCAGGTGTTAGAATGGCCAAGTCAAAGTCCAGACCTGAATCCAATTGAGAATCTGTGGAAAGAGCTGAAAACTTGTTCACAATC
This sequence comes from Anomaloglossus baeobatrachus, assembly GCF_048569485.1. Lineage (NCBI taxonomy): Eukaryota > Metazoa > Chordata > Amphibia > Anura > Aromobatidae > Anomaloglossus > Anomaloglossus baeobatrachus. The sequence goes on along the minus strand of NC_134354.1, from coordinate 367,695,796 downwards.
GCTTTCCAACCAACCTCACTCAGCTCAAGTTGTTTGCAAAGGAAGAATGGGCAAGAATTTCAGTCTCTCGATGTGCAAAACTGATAGACACATTCCCCAAGCGACTTACAGCTGTAATCGCAGCAAAAGGTGGTGCTACAAAGTATTAACTTAAAGGGGACGAATAATATTGCACGCCCCAATTTTCAGTTATTTTATTTTTTTACAAAAACCCCACTTTTTTTAAAAAAAAGTTTAAAATAAGCAATACATTTCGTTTAAATTCACAATTGAGTCACACTTGTTGATTCTTCACCATAACATTACAATTTTTATCCTTCTGTTTGAAGCCTGAAATGCGGGAAAACGAAAAATTCAAGGGAGCCGAATACTTTTGCAAGGCACTGTAAGTGCCTCCATTTATTGTTCCTCAGAGTCCTGCAGAACACATACCACAGAACTGTGCTACTGGCAGGAGCCTTCATGAGGCAGCAGCTATGCCATAGTCAGAATGTGTTCATGCTCCCGGATGGGTCTGGTATAATTCCCAGTACGTTTCATTGGGTTCTGCAGCACATGCCACAATTTGTGGAGATTGAGTGCTGGTAATATAAATTCCACAAACTGTGGTGAATTCTTTTTTTTTTGCCTTTACAGTGGAACCTTGGTTTATGAGTAACTTTGTGTGCGAGTATTTCGCTATATGAGCAAAACTTGCTGTAAATTTGTAACTCAGTTTACGATCAAGCTTTGCTGTACGAGAAGATACTCACCGCACACACTTCCGGTTCCACAGTCTGACCCGCTCTTGCAGTCCGCAGAAACACACACAAACACACACAAACACACACAACATATGCTCACCTTACCTTCCGTTCCATCGCCATCCTCCCCGTTCTTGTAGTTCGCCGGTACAGGATGTGTATCGGGTAACCATCAAGACGATGGAGGAACTTCTGCTGTCAGCAGCTCAATGGAGGAATTTGCGCTGTCAGCAGCTTCTCAAAGGCAGCAGAAGCTCCGGCATCGGTCGCGATAATTACCGATGCACATCCTGTACCGGCGAACTACAAGAACCGGGAGGCTGGCGATGGAACGGAAGGTAAGGTGAGCATAATATGCGTGTGTGCATGTTTGAGCATGTGTGGAATGGCACAGTAGGGGACATTGAACAAGTTGTGGAACGAATTGTCTAAGCTTGCATTATTTCCTATGGGAAATTTTGCTTTGCTAGACATGAAACTTGGTTTACAAGCATACTCCCAGAACGGATTGTTCTTGTTAATTAAGGTTCTACTGTACTTTTAAACGCCTCCAAATAAATGTAATAAGTTCTTTCTCATCTCACTTATTTTTCTTGCTTTTATAGCATCTCCCTATTGAGGCGGCCATTATGTTCAGACTAAATCATGTTCAGTGGTTCTACATGGTCCTAGATTCCTCTGATGAACCCCGGATCACTTGTTCTGAGGGGAAACGCGTTGGGTGGACATGAGGTGAAGTTGACCAGATAAGTACCCCTGCTGCACCTGAATATGGCCACTAAGCATGTTTTCCTATTTACAGGTATTTATGTATATCTTTTGTTGGAGTGGTCAATTGAGATTATTTGACTAACTGTATCAGTAGTTACTTGACAACTGGGGTCCATATTCTATCTTCTTTGGAAAACTAGTGGATGGCCTAACACTTTATTGCTTGTCAATCTCTATATACCCTGATGAGATTTATCTGATATTTTTCTCCTTTCACTACAGTAAGTGTATTAAGTAGTACATAATCTTGTATCAAGGTAGTCTGTGTATGGCTAGGATATTAGAATATTGAATTGCACTGGACACTTTAGGGTAAAGGTGGCGTATCTAAGTGAGGGGGTAGTTAGGGTCAGCCAATGCTGAGCTGCAGCATCAACTGATCTATGGTGTAACCTCCGCTGGCAGGCAGATATTTAGTGAGGGATAGCTTTCCTCCTACTGGCCGCCTTTATTGTCTTTACCTAATGCCACTTGATTTGTAATGGGGCACATATGTGTGATGTCTGTACTGTATGTGCATTGATCTTAACTATAGTTACTAAAGTATCTATTTTAGAGTTTTTGGTTATGGATTTTACTCCACTGTTACTGTTGGGGCTCACAATCTAAGTTCCCTTTCAGTTTGTCTTTTTAGGAGTGGGAGGAAACCCAAGCAAATATAGTTGGACCGGCATACTTGTTATATCGGGGACCGGAAGTGAGTGAGCGTGACCGCCTGGAGTTAGTGGTAGGGAGAGCAGTCGGTGTTTTACACTGACAGAACTGAAGTCCGACTTACCTGTATTCCAGCATGGCTGCAGAGGTAAAAATCAAACTCGTAAGGATGTGTTATATCGGTATCCACAGTGGTACCAGCTGGGATATTTCCACTTCTTCCAACCTGATGCAAAGAGAAGAGATTAGACAGCAGCTAATTAAGAGAGTTCTACATGAAGATACAACAAGGTAATGTGCCATGTCAGAAATGCCAGTATGCAGATGTAGAAGTGGAAAAAAAGCAGGTTTAGTAAAATACGTCCATGTTCAGCACAGTTGAATCTCCAGAATTATCAGCACTAACGTCTATTTACCAGTTATATTCTCAGTGTCTAGTAGAGGATATCTGTGGCTCAGACAGCGGCTTCTTCACAGATTCTGCCCTCAACAGTGCCACAGGCAAGTTATTCTGGAACCTTGGTACTTCTACTTTTAAAATAAGAAGCCTATCAATCTATGCTCCCCTTTAGGTATGTTAGTAGGTCTGGGGACAAATCAACCATACCATAAGCCCAGACTGCAAAAAAAAAAAAAAAAGTTACTGCTATTAGTCCTATGAGTAGTAAAGCAATTTTGAAAGGGAAAATGTCAGCTAGTTCACAGAAAGCATGAATCAGAACCTGGCTTCATGACTGCAGCAGGTGTATTTTTTTTTCTAAAACACCCTTGATAAAAAATATAGTTTGAAGATTCAGCTGGGGATCATAGGCCGACACCATCCCCGGCTTCTCCTCGCACTGCTCTAGGACGTGCAGCCTGGCTCTGATTCTGCCGATCATGGTTCATCAACTGCCAAGTTCCCTTTAAACATGGCAGCATACCATGATGACAGCTCTTACAATCATTTCTTTCTGACATCTAACCATCTTGCTACCTATGGCCTGTCTCTTTGATGTTTATTCCTCAATGCTTAGGCATATAGTTCGAGAGTATTTCACGCCAAACCTTAGACTGTGTGCCCATGATCAGTGTTTGCAGCATTTTGGATATAGCATGCTTCAGCTGCGTCCAAAACATTGCGTTGTACAGTACAAGCACAGTGGATGGGATTTCTAGAAATCCCCTGCCCACTGTGGTTGTTTTTTCTGCAGCACACACTGACCTGCAGTGCGACTTTCCAGACCGCAGCAGGTCAATTGTTTGCTGTGGATTCGCATGCGTCCTCCGTAGGGAAAACACAGCGAGAGACCGCTGCGCACTGAACCCTGATAATGGGTACGAGCAGCTGCAGTCAACTGCATTTTCCTGCGGAGGAGATGCGCGGCCCCGCAGGTCAGGACACCCTGCGTCCAGGACACAGTGAGTCCTGATCGTGGGCACATACCCTTATTGAATACTTCCCAGAATTTACTTTTTGAGAGATGAAAGAGATCACCTAGACGAGCCCAAAGTCCATATAGACCAAGACTCAGACCAACATCGCATAGAGAGATTCTCCTGGTCTGTATGCACTGTAGTATGTTTTGGATCTTATATGTATTAAGACTTTGCAGTTTATTTTATATCTTTGAACTGTGGGCAAAATGATATAATACGCCATTTTTGGTTATAAGATAGGAACTTTCAAATTTTTTTTTTCATTTTTATTATTGTTCCTATTTATTTTTAAAGCACCGTTGATTCCATAGTACCGTACACGTGTGAAGAGGGTTATATACACATCACACATATAAAATAAAGGAAACAGACAGAATGACAGGTACAGAACAGGAGAGGACCCTGCCCTCATTTGGCCTACAATCTGCACAGCATTGGGGAAGAGTTAAGGGAACCTGTCACATGTAAAAAAATATAGGGTTAATAGCATTTGAAACCTGCCTGGCACCTGCACATTGAACCCCGCTGACAAAAGGAAATTAATTTGAATCCTCCTGGCAGCATTCAGGTATCGGTCACAGGGGTGCAGGTGTGAGTTCAGTCACCACTGTATGGAGAGTGGCGCCTGTAACTATGCACACTGCACTGACTGACAGCAGCTTAGCATTAGAGCTGGCTCTCAGTCAGTGCAAGGGGCGTGGTTACAAATACTGCTACCCAAATGCTACCCTAGTCTTTCTTTATATGTCTGCATTAGAGACGCCATGTCGAAATTACGTGACCACTGCAGCAAATGACATGACTCAGCAGTGATGCAGGTTAAGACTGCACCAGACAGACCAGAGATTGGCTACTGCAGTCATGTGATGTTGACGCAACGTGACTATTGTAGAGAGCCGAGTAAGAGACACATCCCTAGAATCAGGGTGACCCCTACATTATGCTGTTGTCAGATGGGGCAGCAGTTCTCTGAATGCGGAGTTCTCTATAATGCTGCCCCCAACACTGATTGGCAGCTTTCTTCCCATCTACAGTGTACACAGAAATTTGTCAATCAGTGGTAGGGGTGGGGTTATACAGACTTCATGAACATGCTTGACTACTTATCAACAAGTTTACTAGTCCTCTAAAAATACTATCCTGCTGATAAAGCAATGAACTACACTAAGAAGTCCAAGAAGTGACAAATCACTGAAATCAGGGACTTGGGCTCTCCTTTCTGCTGTTGTCAAATAAGGTGAGAAAAAAACCTGGTGACAGATTCCCTTCAATGTGAACTGAGCCTTTCAATAAGAACAGGGTAGGTTTAGGGGTTCCACATGAGGCACAAATATTGAAGTGAAATATTATATATATAGAGATCTGTATAACATTTTTCTCACTATGATGCACACTTTTTAACAATAAAAAAAACTCTTGCTACAAAGTGTTATAGTCCAGTAGTAGCTGTGATGGAGAAGAATGGAGACGCCACGTCCTACTCAATCACAGAGAAAACTCTGCCCTTTCCTCCTGACCAACACACACCTATGTGATCTGTGCAGTGCAGAACAGAAGCTTACTTGGACCTGCACAGAGGTTACACAACATGAGCAGCTAAAAGACCTTCCACCCAATTGATCACAAGACCTGAAAGGTCCTTGAATTAGTAACATGCCTGAAAGGTTGAGTTAGTCAGATGCCTGAAAGAAACTGCAAGATATAATAATGTAAAGTTTGTGTGTGTGTGTGTGTGTGTGTGTGTGTGTGTGTGTGTATATATGTGCATGTAGCAGAACTACATGTGCATGTAAATGTGCATGTAGCAGAGCTGTGTCTATAAATATGCATGTACCAGAGCTGTGTATGTCTTTAAATGTGCATGTAGCAATGCGGTGTTTGTGTCTATAAACGTGTAGGTAGCAGAACTATGTGTGTCTAGATGTGCATACGTAGACCTTTGTGTGTACATACGCATATGTAGCAGAACTGTGTGTGTCTATTAATGTGCATGTAGTAGGACTATGTGTGTCTACAAATGCATATGTAGCAGTCCTGCGAGTCTATTAATGTGTATGTAGCAGAGCTGTGTGTGGGTGTCCATATGTGCATGAAGCCGAGCTGTTTGTATATATGTGCATATTTAGCAGACCTGTGTGTCTATATATCCATACGTAGCAGAGCTGTGTGTGTATACATGCTGTAGAGAAACACTAACAATATATATATTTTAGTCTATACCATTATTATACCACCAGGGAAGTTGTAATCAATAGGAAAAATGTTTTTTCCTATTTTCTGCTGTCTAAATCTGGGGTGTATCTTATGGTATGGTGCATCTTATAGTCTAAAAATACAGTGTATATGTTAGTATGATATATACACTCATGGCCGAAAGTGTTGGCACTATAGCGTCTCATAAGCCAGATCAGATACCCATACTTTGCACTGACGAGGGGCAATCACCCCAAAACACTGTCTGCAAATTAGGGTTCTGATCTGGCATAAATCCTAAGTCGTATAAAGAAGGGAATTTTGTTTACTTACCGTAAATTCCTTTTCTTCTAGCTCCTATTGGGAGACCCAGACAATTGGGTGTATAGCTTCTGCCTCCGGAGGCCACACAAAGTATTACACTTTAAAAAGTGTAACCCCTCCCCTCTGCCTATACACCCTCCCGTGCATCACGGGCCCATCAGTTTTGGTGCCAAAGCAGGAAGGAGGAAACTTATAAATTGGTCTAAGGTAAATTCAATCCGAAGGATGTTCGGAGAACTGAAACCATGAACCAAAAGAACAATTCAACATGAACAACATGTGTACACAAAAGAACAACAGCCCGAAGGGAACAGGGGCGGGTGCTGGGTCTCCCAATAGGAGCTAGAAGAAAAGGAATTTACGGTAAGTAAACAAAATTCCCTTCTTCTTTGTCGCTCCATTGGGAGACCCAGACAATTGGGACGTCCAAAAGCAGTCCCTGGGTGGGTAAAAGAATACCTCGATAAAAAGAGCCGAAAACGGCCCCCTCTTACAGGTGGGCAACCGCCGCCTGAAGGACTCGCCTACCTAGGCTGGCATCTGCCGAAGCATAGGCATGCACCTGATAGTGTTTCGTGAAAGTGTGCAGACTCGTCCAGGTAGCCGCCTGACACACCTGCTGAGCCGTAGCCTGGTGCCGCAATGCCCAGGATGCACCTACGGCTCTGGTAGAATGGGCTTTCAGCCCTGAAGGAATCGGAAGCCCAGAAGAACGGTAGGCTTCAAGAATCGGTTCCTTGATCCACCGAGCCAAGGTTGACTTGGAAGCCTGCGACCCCTTACGCTGGCCAGCGACAAGGACAAAGAGCGCATCAGAACGGCGCAGGGGCGCCGTGCGAGAAATGTAGAGCCGGAGTGCTCTCACCAGATCTAACAAGTGCAAATCCTTTTCACATTGGTGAACTGGATGAGGGCAAAAAGAAGGTAAGGAGATATCCTGATTGAGATGAAAAGGGGATACCACCTTAGGGAGAAATTCCGGGACCGGACGCAGAACCACCTTATCCTGGTGAAACACCAGGAAGGGGGCTTTGCATGACAGCGCTGCTAGCTCAGACACTCTCCGAAGTGATGTGACTGCCACTAGGAAGGCCACCTTCTGCGAAAGGCGTGATAGAGAGACATCTCGCATCGGCTCGAAAGGTGGTTTCTGAAGAGCCGTTAGCACCCTGTTAAGATCCCAGGGTTCCAGCGGACGCTTGTAAGGTGGGACTATGTGGCAAACTCCCTGCAGGAACGTGCGGACCTGCGGAAGCCTGGCTAGACGCTTTTGAAAAAACACGGAAAGCGCCGATACTTGTCCCTTGAGAGAGCCGAGAGACAAACCCTTGTCCATTCCGGATTGAAGGAAAGAAAGAAAAGTGGGTAAGGCAAACGGCCAGGGGGTAAAACCCTGATCAGCGCACCAGGATAAGAAGATCCTCCAAGCCCTGTGATAGATCTTGGCGGACGTTGGTTTCCTGGCCTGTCTCATGGTGGCAATGACATCTTGAGATAACCCTGAGGACGCTAGGAGCCAGGACTCAATGGCCACACAGTCAGGTTGAGGGCCGCAGAATTCAGATGGAAAAATGGCCCTTGAGACAGCAAGTCTGGACGGTCTGGGAGTGCCCACGGTTGACCCACCGTGAGGTGCCACAGATCCTGGTACCACGACCTCCTCGGCCAGTCTGGAGCGACGAGGATGGCGCGGCGGCAGTCGGACCTGATCTTGCGTAACACTCTGGGCAGCAGTGCCAGAGGAGGAAATACATAAGGCAGTCGAAACTGCGACCAATCCTGAACTAATGCGTCCGCCGCCAGAGCTCTGTGATCTTGAGACCGTGCCATGAATGCCGGGACTTTGTTGTTGTGCCGAGACGCCATGAGGTCGACGTCCGGCGTTCCCCAGCGGCAACAGATCTCTTGAAACACGTCCGGGTGAAGAGACCATTCCCCTGCGTCCATGCCCTGGCGACTGAGAAAGTCTGCTTCCCAGTTTTCTACGCCCGGGATGTGAACTGCGGAGATGGTGGAGGCTGTGGCTTCCGCCCACAGCAGAATCCGCCGAACTTCTTGGAAGGCTTGACGACTGCGTGTGCCGCCCTGGTGGTTGATGTACGCGACCGCCGTGGCGTTGTCCGACTGTATTCGGATCTGCCTGCCCTCCAGCCACCGCTGGAACGCCTTTAGGGCTAGATACACTGCCCTTATCTCCAGAACATTGATCTGAAGGGAGGACTCTGTCGGAGTCCAGGTTCCCTGAGCCCTGTGGTGGAGGAAGACCGCTCCCCACCCTGACAGACTCGCATCCGTCGTGACCACAGCCCAGGATGGGGGCAGGAAGGATTTTCCCTTCGACAAAGAAGTGGGAAGAAGCCACCACTGAAGAGAGGTTTTGGCTGCCAGTGAAAGAGAGACGTTCCTGTTTAGGGACGTCGACCTCCTGTCCCATTTGCGGAGAATGTCCCATTGAAGTGGACGCAGATGAAACTGCGCAAAGGGAACTGCCTCCATTGCTGCCACCATCTTCCCTAGGAAGTGCATGAGGCGCCTCAAGGGGTGTGACTGGGCCCGAAGGAGAGATTGCACCCCTGTCTGCAGTGAACGCTGTTTGTCCAGCGGAAGCTTCACTATCTGTGAGAGTATATGAAACTCCATCCCGAGGTAAGTCAGTGATTGGGTCGGTGTCAATTTTGACTTTGGGAAATTGATGATCCACCCGAACCTCTGGAGAGTCTCCAGAGCAATGGTCAGGCTGTGTTGACATGCCACCCGGGAGGGTGCCTTGACTAGGAGATCGTCTAAGTAAGGGATCACCGAGTGGCCCTGAGAGTGTAGGACCGCCACCACTGCTGCCATGACCTTGGTGAAGACCCGTGGGGCTGTCGCCAGGCCGAAAGGCAGTGCCACGAACTGAAGGTGTTCGTCCCCGATGGCGAAACGCAGGAAGCGTTGATGCTCTGGTGAAATCGGCACATGGAGATAAGCATCCCTGATGTCGATTGATGCTAGGAAGTCTCCTTGGGACATCGAGGCGATGACAGAGCGGAGAGATTCCATCCGGAACCGTCTGGTTCTCACGTGTCTGTTGAGCAGTTTGAGGTCCAGAACGGGACGGAATGATCCGTCCTTTTTTTGGCACCACGAACAAGTTGGAGTAAAAACCGCGACCACGTTCTTGAAGGGGAACGGGGATCACAACTCCTTCTGCCTTCAGAGTGTTCACCGCCTGAAAAAGTGCATCGGCTCGCTCGGGGGGCGGAGATGTTCTGAAGAAACGAGTCGGAGGACGAGAACTGAGCTCTATCCTGTAACCGTGAGACAGAATGTCTCTCACCCATCGGTCCTTGGACATGTGGCCACCAGGCGTCGCAAAAGCGGGAGAGCCTGCCACCGACCGAGGATGCGGTTTGGGGAGGCCGAAAGTCATGAGGAGGCCGCCTTGGAGGCGGTTCCTCCGGCGGTCTTTGTAGGACGTGACTTAGACCGCCATGCAGAAGAGTTCCTCTGGCCCTTCTCTGACCTATTGGACGTGGAGGAATGGGACCTGGCTGAGGGCCGAAAGGACCGAAACCTCGGTTGTATTTTTCATTGCTGAGGTCTGTTTGGTTTGGACTGGGGTAAGGACGAGTCCTTTCCTTTGGATTGTTTAATAATTTCGTCCAATTGCTCGCCAAACAAACGGTCGCCAGAAAATGGCAAACCGGTTAAGAACTTCTTGGAAGCAGCTCCTTCAACACAAAGCATAAAACTGATGGGCCCGTGATGCACGGGAGGGTGTATAGGCAGAGGGGAGGGGTTACACTTTTTAAAGTGTAATACTTTGTGTGGCCTCCGGAGGCAGAAGCTATACACCCAATTGTCTGGGTCTCCCAATGGAGCGACAAAGAAAAGGCATGTTAAAGGTCTACTTTTGACTTTTAGGATTGCTACTTCCAATAGGTGGCGCTAAAATTTGTCTCCTTCCTCCCTGGAGAGACAATTTGAATATTTCCCAGAGGGGCATTGCAGCTATAAGTCCCCTCACTGACAGCCAGACTGGTTTGTCAGGTCTCCGCAAGGAGAATAGTCTTCCCCGTGGTACCCTTGAAATTAATTGTTACAGAAAATGAAGTATTTCTTGCATAATATTATTGCAATTACACATTGTCCAGCCAGTTTTAGGAATTTTGTGTGAAACTATGTTGAATTAGATTTTTTTTCTGTTTTTTGGAATACACACAAAGGAAATAAACATGTGTATAACAAAATATGTCTAATTGAAATAATTTTCTGGGAGAAATACTTAATTTTCTGGAACAATTTCAAGGATGCCAACACTTTTGGCCATGACTAGATATGCAGTGCCTTGTGAAAGTATTCGGCCCCCTTGAATTTTTCAACCTTTTCCCACATTTCAGGCTTCAAACATAAAGATAAAAAATTTAATGTTATGGTGAAGAATCAACACCAAGTGGGACACAATTGTGAAGTTGAACGATATTTATTGCTTATTTTAAACTTTTTTAAAAAAATAAAATAACTGAAAATTGTGGCGTGCAATATTATTCGTCTCCTTTAAGTTAATACTTTGTAGTGCCACTTTTTGCTGCGATTATAGCTGCAAGTCGCTTGGGCAATGTGTATCAGTTTTGCACATCGAGACACTGAAGTTCTTGCCCATTCTTCCGTTGCAAACAGCTCGAGCTGAGTGTGGTTTGATGGAGAGCATTTGTGAACAGCAGTTTTCAGCTCCTTCCACAGATTCTCGATTGAATTCAGGTCTAGACTTTAGGGTACTTTACACACAACGATATCGCTAACGATAGATCGTCGGGGTCACGGTGTTCGTGACGCACATCCGGCGCCGTTAGCAATATCGTTCTGTGTGACTAAAAGGATAAACGATCGCAAAAACGTCAAAAATCGTTGATTGTTGACACGTTGCTCCTTTTCATAATATCGTTGGTGGTGCATGCCGCTGGCTGTTCATCGTTCCGGTGGCATCACACATCGCTATGTGTGACACTGCAGGAACAACGAACATCTCCTTACCTATGTCCACCGGCAATGAGGAAGGAAGGAGGTGGGCGGCATGTTCCGGCTGTTCATCTCCACCCCTCCTCTGCTATTGGGCGGCCGCTTAGTTACGCCGCTGTGATGCCGAACAAACCGCCCCCTTAAAAGAGAGATTGTTTGGTGTCTCCAGCGACGTTGCTAAGCAGGTATGTGCGTGTGACCCTGCCGTAGCGATGTTGTTTGCTACGGCTATGATCACCCCCATGACGAAACAGCGACATGGGCGGGTGTTAGCGCGCACGACATCGCTAGCGATGTCGCAGCGTGTAAAGCACCCTTTTGACTCAGCTATTCTAACACCTGGATATGTTTATTTGTGAACCATTCCATTGTAGATTTTGCTTTATGTTTGGGATCATTGTCTTGCTGGAAGACAAATCTCTGTCTCAGTCTCAGATCTTTTCCAGGACTCCAACAGGTTTTCTTCAAGAATGGTCCTGTATTTGGCTCCATCCATCTTCCCATCAATTTTAACCACCTTCCCTGTCCCTGCTGAAGAAAAGCAGGCCCAAACCAGGATGTTGCCACCACCATGTTTGACAGTGGGGATGGTTTGTTCAGGGTGATGAGCTGTGTTGCTTTTACGCCAAACATATCGTTTGGTATGGTTGCCCAAATAGTTTGATTTTGGTTTCATCTGACCAGAGCACCTTCTTCCACATGTTTGGTGTGTCTCCCAGGTTACTTGTGGCAAACTTTAAACACCACTTTTTTATGGATTTCTTTAAGAAATGGCTTTCTTCTTGCCAGTCTTCCATAAAGGCCAGATTTGTGCAGTGTACGACTGAAGTTGTCCTATGGACAGACTCTCCCACCTCATCTGTAGATCTCTGCAGTTCATCCAGAGTGATCATGGGCCTCTTGGCTGGATCTGTGATCAGTCTTCTCCTTGTTTGAGATAACATTTTTGAGGGACGGCCGGGGTCTTGGTAGATTTGTAGTGGTAGGATACTCCTTCCATTTCAATATGATGGCTTGCACAGTGCTTCTTGGGATGTTTAAAGTTTTGGAAATCTTTTTGCAACCAAATCCGGCTATAAACCTCTCCACAACAGTATCACGGACCTGCCTGTGTTCCTTGGTATTCATGATGCGCTTTAAAAAGAACAGTAAGACCATCACAGAGCAGGTGCATTTATACGGAGACTTGATTACACACAGGTGGCTTATATTTATCATCATCAGTCATTTAGGACAACATTGGATCATTCAGAGATCCTCAATGAACTTCTGGAGTGACTTTGCTGCACTGAAAGTAAAGGGGACTAATAATATTGCACGCCCAAATTTTCAGTTTTTTATTTTTTACAAAAATGTAAAATAAGCAATAAATATCGTTCACCCTTCACAATTGTGTCCCACTTGTTGATTCTTTACCGTAAAATTTAAATTTTTTATCTTTTGTTTGAAGCCTGAAATGTGGGAAAAGGTTGAAAAATTCACGGGGGCCGAATACTTTCGCAAGGCACTGTAGCTAGTTAGCTAGATAGATAGATAGATAGTTTTTCTTGTAGGCCAGATTTACCATTAAAAACCAGTAACACAACAATGAAACAGGTTCCTTTTTTCTGCTCTAAGATCAGGATCCACAACGATCTTGTTTTTTTGGAAAGAGAAATGGACTTCAACAGGTACCTTTTTTTCCTAACATGCTGTGTAAGCAGGGCCTTTGATAGCTGGAGATGTAATTACTGGGAAAGCACAGACCTTTCTGTTATTATAGTTATTACATACCCTTTCAGTTCTGTCGGCACAGAACAACCTTGTATGATGCCTTTTCTGTACCACAATGTAGGTGATCCCAGGCTGGTAATCCTTCTCCAGACTGATGCAGGCTTCTCTAATTGCTAGCAGCTCATAATATAAGACCTGCTTAAACGGGGAAGAACAGTACAATTGTAGGACATGGCTGGTGTGTAAAGGAAAATAGACTGTCACCCTTTCAGAGCACTGTACAATGTTTGCAGCAGTTTAGGGAATAATTGACTGTACTGAAATTTGGACTGTACATACTTTGGTTCATAAGAAGTGAGAGTGCAATGAACCTCAGCGACGAAAAACATCCTCACGCTGAGTGGCCTCGACTACTTGTCACCTCGCTGGTCAAGATGAACTTGCTGTATAGATTTCTGCACGTCGCTAGTTTATGTGGGGTGCTTGCATTTCACTGCTGCCGAATTCCTTCTTCATTTGTTAACAATGTAAAGTTTGCAGGAGCATGTTTTCATTGTGAAAATTCATTGGAAAAACAGTCCATAAAGAGTTGCCAAAGTGAATTTCTAAAGAAGTTTGGAGGTCGAAATCCACCATCCTAACAGCGTATTCTGGCATTGGTGCATAAGCTTGGATGTACAGGAATAGGCATGATGGAGGAGGTCCGAAAATGTCTAAGGAAAAATCAAGATGTGAAACAACGACTTCTGGCATCTGAATCGTTGCACAGGATTTCCTAGGAGACAATCATGTTGTATTCCATATGTCAACGAGTGGCCAAGAAAGGTCGGGTTCGCCCTTACAGGGTCACTGTTATTCAGGAATTGAAAAAAAAATAAATTTGAAATTGATCAAGAGAAAATTATTAAAGAAAACATATTGGACTACATGTGGAATACTGACAAAGCCTGGTTTCACCTATGTGGCTACATCAGTTCACAATCTACTTGGATTTGGTGCAACGTGTCAAACGTCGGTTGTTAGCATGACAGATTGAACCCTTCTTTGATGACAGTCATCTTCAAGGGATTGTGGCCACCAAGATCATCTGAATAAACACCAAAGGACTTTTTCCTATGTGGACATTTGAAAACTTAGGTGTATAGTAACACGCCACAAACATTACAGGCACTCCGAGAGAACATACAATGAGAAATTTAGGCTATGACACCAGACGTCCTGCAGAATACATTTAACAATATGGAAAGGCGTGTGCAGGCGTGCTTGGATGCCAAAAAGTGGACATTTTCAACACCTGCTTTAAAACATAAAAGTTTCTCATGAACCAAATAATGTTCAGTCCAAATTTGAGTACGATAGATAATCTTTTAGAAGTTACAGCAATTCTTCCAGGTAAAGTAGAGAGTGAATCACCCTGTATAATAGTAGGTGTTAGACTCCATGGATTTATAGCAATTAAGAAGAATAACTCCAGATCCCCAAAAATTAAACTTAGGTTAGCAGTTCCTTGTATCCTCAGTGAGGACTGCCAGGTTCATGGCAGCACACCTTTGTCTTCATTCGTTCATGGTGTTTACATCGTTCCAAAACCCGAAAGAAAAAAAGGTTCCACTGACCTGTCTGAACTGTCCTTCTGAGACTCCATCACGATAAAAGATGATCCGTGTGGGTTTGAAGCGTGTGGATTTGTAGAACTGGATAAGAAGTTCTCTCACCATGGAAGCAAGGTCATGGATAATTTCCTGCCGAGGTCTCTGTACCCGCACTGTCGCACAGTATCGACTTGGGTGGGCATCCATACTGCCTACAACCTATTAAAACAATTACATCTTTTCAGATCAAATCACTGTATTGCAGATGAAGCCGGAGCCTTACAAAATCACCAACTTAGCTCACTTACAGCAGCAATTGAAGGTTTTTTGCCATCTCCAGCAGGTGGATGAGTGACATCTGCTCCCAAGAAAATGACTGGTTGTTGGAACACAGACGGCCTAAGTAAAAATATACACATCTATGAAGAAACTTTCAATTACTTATAGTCAGGATAACAATTTCTCATTTCACGTTCCCACTAATGTTCTTTGCTTGCCTTGTCATGCAGATAGGGGGTCACCTTTTTACAGATCACTCTATAACTAGGCAGGTGTAGATTTGCTGTTCCGGAGTTGGGAAAGTGAGGTTACAAACCAAATTAGAGTGATGCAGCTAATTTTACTTTTTAATATCATCGACTTCTACTCCAATCAATAGATTTGTATATTTAACCCAATATGAAAACAACATATCAACTAATACATCTTATGTGCATACATAAACCCAATTCTTCCTAATACTTATGTAACTGGCCACCTCGGGGCTGCAGGGTGACCGGTACCCTAGACAATCTGCTGCATATTATACAATTAAAAAAGCCCTCCATTCTTGATAACTTTAATGCAAGGTACACTGCAAAGTTGCCTGTTCTTACAATCCCTTTGCAATTCTAAAGGCCCATTTACACAGAACGATATCGCCAACGATATGTCATCGGGGTCACGGAATTCGTGATGCATATCCGGAGTCGTTAGCGACGTCATTGCATGTAACAGCTCCGAGCGAGTGTTAACGATCAAAAATACTCACCTAATCGTTGACACGTCGTTCATTTTCAAAATCTCGTTGGTCATTATGGACGTAGGTTGTTCGTCGTTCCTGAGGCAGCACACATCGCTACGTGTGACACCCTGGGAATGACGAACAACAGCTTACCTGCGTCCTCCAGCAACGAGGTGGGTGTGTCGTTAATGTAGCTGCTCTCCACCCCTCCGCTTCTATTGATCGGCTGCTGTGTAACGTCGCTGTGACAGCGCACAAACCACCCCCTTAACAAAGAGGTTGTTCGCCGCCCACAGCGACGTCGCTAGGAAGGTAAGTTTGTGTGACGGGTGTTAGCGATATTGTGCGCCACGGGCAGCGATTTGCCCGTGACGCACAAACGACGGGGGCGGGTGTGATCGCTAGCGATATCGTAGCGTGTAAATGGACCTTAACCATATTTAACTTCAGACAATCCCTTTCAAGGTGGTTAATATGATTTCTAGAGAGAACATGACAAGCAAACCAACTACGAATAAAGAGCAGAGAGTGAAGAAATAAAATAATTCAATTTCTGCAGAGCCACCACAGAAAATAATCTTCCGCAAGGATCTTCTTACCTTTGATGCGGTACCAAGATATTGTTAATCCCTCCCAGTTTGACATTGATTTTTAGGCACAGATTTGAGAGAGTTTGAGGAGATGTTTTTATTACATTCTTCACTTGGACGCACTGTGTGGCCATCCCCAGTAATGTGTCTCCAACTCGCTTTACCTCAGCTATGGGGGAAGGGAAAAAAAACGGTTACAGAATCTAGCAGAAAAGAAGGGAATTTTGTTTACTTACCGTAAATTCCTTTTCTTCTAGCTCCTATTGGAAGACCCAGACAATTGGGTGTATAGCTTCTGCCTCTGGAGGCCACACAAAGTAATTACACTTTAAAAAGTGTAACCCCTCCCCTCTGCTATACACCCTCCCGTGCATCACGGGCCCCTCAGTTTTGGTGCCAAAGCAGGAAGGAGGAAACTTATAAATTGGTCTAAGGTAAACTCAATCCGAAGGATGTTCGGAGAACTGAACCATTAACCAAAAGAACAATTGAACATGAACAACATGTGTACACAAAAGAACAACAGCCCGAAGGGAACAGGGGCGGGTGCTGGGTCTCCCAATAGGAGCTAGAAGAAAAGGAATTTACGGTAAGTAAACAAAATTCCCTTCTTCTTTGTCGCTCCATTGGGAGACCCAGACAATTGGGATGTCCAAAAGCAATCCCTGGGTGGGTAACAGAATACCTCGATAAAAAGAGCCGGAACCGGCCCCCTCTTACAGGTGGGCAATTGCCGCCTGAAGGACTCGCCTACCTAGGCTAGCCTCTGCCGAAGCATAGGCATGCACCTGATAGTGTTTTGTGAAGGTGTGCAGACTCGACCAGGTAGCCGCCTGACACACCTGCTGAGCCGTAGCCTGGTGCCGCAAAGCCCAGGACGCGCCTACGGCCCTGGTAGAATGGGCTTTAAGCCCTGAAGGAATCTGAAGCCCCGATGAACGGTAGGCTTCAAGAATCGGTTCCTTGATCCACCTAGCCAAGGTTGACTTGGAAGCCTGAGACCCCTTACGCTGGCCAGCGACAAAAACAAAGAGCGCATCCGAACGGCGCAGGGGCGCCGTGCGAGAAATGTAGATTCTGAGTGCTCTCACGAGGTCTAACAAGTGCAAATCCTTTTCACATTGGTGAACTGGATGAGGGCAAAAAGAAGGCAAGGAGATATCCTGATTGAGATGAAAAGGGGATACCACCTTGGGGAGAAATTCCGGGACCGGACGCAGGACCACCTTATCCTGGTGAAAGACCAGGAAGGGGACTTTGCATGACAGCGCTGCTAGCTCAGACACTCTCCTAAGTGAAGTGACTGCCACTAGGAAGGCCACTTTCTGTGAAAGGCGAGATAGAGAGATCTCCCGCATCGGCTCGAAAGGTGGCTTCTGGAGAGCCGTCAGCACCTTGTTAAGATCCCAGGGTTCTAGCGGACGCTTGTAAGGTGGGACTATGTGGCAAACTCCCTGCAGGAACGTGCGGACCTGCGAGAGTCTGGCTAGATGCTTTTGAAAAAACACTGAAAGCGCCGACACTTGTCCCTTGAGAGAGGCAAGAGACAAACCCTTGTCCAATCCTGATTGAAGAAAGGAAAGAAAAGTGGGCAATGCAAACGGCCAGGGAGCAAAACCCCTAGCCGAGCACCAGGCTAAGAAGATCTTCCAAGTCCTGTGGTAGATCTTGGCGGACGTTGCTTTCCTGGCCTGTCTCATGGTGGCAATGACATCTTGAGATAACCCTGATGACGCTAGGAGCCAAGACTCAATGGCCACACAGTCAGGTTGAGGGCCGCAGAATTCAGATGGAAAAATGGCCCTTGAGACAGCAAGTCTGGTCGGTCTGGGAGTGCCCACGGTTGCCCCACCGTGAGGTGCCACAGATCTGGGTACCACGACCTCCTCGGCCAGTCTGGAGCAACGAGAATGGCGCGCCTGCAGTCGGACCTAATCTTGCGTAACACTCTGGGCAGAAGTGCCAGAGGGGGAAATACATGGGGTAGTCGAAACTGCGACCAGTCCTGAACTAATGCATCTGCCGCCAGCGCCCTGTGATCCTGAGACCGTGCCATGAATGCCGGGACTTTGTTGTTGTGCCGAGACGCCATTAGATCGACGTCCGGCGTTCCCCAGCGGCAACAGATCTCTTGAAACACGTCCGGGTGAAGAGACCATTCCCCTGTGTCCATGCCCTGGCGACTGAGAAAGTCTGCTTCCCAGTTTTCTACGCCCGGGATGTGAACTGCGGAGATGGTGGAGGCTGTGGCTTCCGCCCACAGCAGAATCCTCCGAACTTCTTGGAATGCTTGACGACTGCGTGTGCCGCCTTGGTGGTTGATGTATGCGACCGCCGTGGCGTTGTCTGATTGTATTCGGATCTGTCTGCCCTCCAGCCACCGCTGGAACGCCTGTAGGGCTAGATACACTGCCCTTATCTCCAGAACATTGATCTGCAGGGCGGACTCCCTCGGAGTCCAGGTTCCCTGAGCCCTGTGGTGGAGGAAGACCACTCCCCACCCTGACAGGCTCGCGTCTGTCGTGACCACAGCCCAGGATGGGGGCAGGAAGGATTTTCTCTTCGACAAAGAAGTGGGAAGAAGCCACCACTGAAGGGAGGTTTTGGCTGCTCTTGACAGGGAAACGTTCCTGTCTAGTGACGTCGACCTCTTGTCCCATTTGCGGAGAATGTCCCACTGAAGTTGACGCAGATGAAACTGCGCAAAGGGAACTGCTTCCATTGCTGCCACCATCTTCCCTAGGAAGTGCATAAGGCGTCTCAAAGAGTGTGACTGACCCCGAAGAAGAG
Source organism: Anomaloglossus baeobatrachus (assembly GCF_048569485.1). Taxonomy (NCBI): domain Eukaryota; kingdom Metazoa; phylum Chordata; class Amphibia; order Anura; family Aromobatidae; genus Anomaloglossus; species Anomaloglossus baeobatrachus. The sequence goes on along the minus strand of NC_134354.1, from coordinate 367,677,003 downwards.
ATTGGACCCCTGTCTGTAGTGAACGCTGTTTGTCCAGCGGAAGCTTCACTATCGCTGACAGAGTATGAAACTCCATCCCGAGGTAAGTCAGGGATTGGGTCGGTGTCAATTTTGACTTTGGGAAATTGATGATCCACCCGAACCTCTGGAGAGTCTCCAGGGCAATGGTCAGGCTGTGCTGGCAAGCCACCCAGGAGGGTGCCTTGACTAGGAGATCGTCTAAGTAAGGGATCACCGAGTGGTCCTGAGAGTGTAGGTCCGCCACCACTGTTGCCATGATCTTGGTGAAGACCCGTGGGGCTGTCGCCAAGCCGAAAGGCAGTGCCACGAACTGAAGGTGTTCGTCCCCAATGGCGAAACGCAAGAAGCGTTGATGTTCGGGTGCGATCGGCACATGGAGATAAGCATCCTTGATGTCTATTGATGCTAGGAAGTCTCCTTGTGACATTGAGGCGATGACCGATCGGAGAGATTCCATCCGAAACCTTCTGGTGCTGGCATGCTTGTTGAGCAGTTTGAGGTCTAGAACGGGACGGAAAGATCCGTCCTTTTTTGGCACCACGAACAAGTTGGAGTAGAAGCCGTGACTATGTTCCTGAGGGGGAACGGGAATCACCACTCCTTCTGCCTTCAGAGCATTCACCGCCTGAAAAAGTGCAGCGGCTCGCTCTGGGGGCGGAGATGTTGTGAAGAAACGAGTTGGAGGACGAGAGCTGAACTCTATCCTGTAACCGTGAGACAGAATGTCTCTCACCCATCGGTCTTGGACATGTGGCCACCAGGCGTCGCAAAAGCGGGAGAGCCTGCCACCGACCGAGGATGCGGTTTGGGGAGGCCGAGAGTCATGAAGAGGCCGCCTTGGTGGCGGTGCCTCCGGCGGTCTTTTTAGGCCGTGACTTAGACCGCCATGCAGAAGGGTTCCTCTGGCCCTTCTCCGACCTGTTTGATGTGGAGGAATGTGACTTGGCCGAAGGCCGAAAGGACTGAAACCTCGATTGAAACTTTCGCTGTTGAGGTTTGTTTTGTTTAGACTGGGGTAAGGACGAGTCCTTTCCCTTGGATTGTTTAATAATTTCGTCCAATTGCTCGCCAAACAAACGGTCGCCAGAAAATGGCAAACCGGTTAAGAATTTCTTGGAGGCAGAGTCTGCCTTCCATTCACGTAGCCACATGGCTCTGCGGACTGCCACCGAATTGGCGGATGCTACCGCTGAACGGCTCACCGAGTCCAGGACGGCGTTCATGGCGTAGGATGAAAAAGCCGACGCCTGAGAAGTCAGAGACACAACCTGCGGAGTAGCGGTGCGTGTGACCGCAGTAATCTCAGACAGACAAGCTGAGATAGCTTGGAGCGCCCACACTGCCGCGAATGCCGGAGCAAAAGATGCTCCTATGGCTTCATAGATGGATTTCATCATGAGCTCTATCTGCCTGTCAGTGGCATCCTTGAGCGATGAGCCATCTGCCACTGAAACCACAGATCTGGCCGCCAGCCTAGAGACTGGAGGATCCACTTTTGGACACTGAGCCCAACCCTTCACTACTTCCGGGGGGAAGGGATAACGTGTGTCATTAAGGCGCTTAGTAAAGCGCTTGTCCGGGTAAGCTCTGTGCTTCTGTACAGCATCCCTGAAATTAGAGTGATCGACAAAGGCACTCCGTGTACGTTTGGGAAACCGAAACTGGTGTTTCTCCTGCTGTGAAGCCGCCTCCTCTACAGTTGGAGTTGGAGGAGAAATTTCTAGCACCTGGTTGATGGACGCTATAAGGTCATTTACTATGGCGTCCCCTTCAGGTGTATCTAGATTGAGGGCACCGTCAGGGTCTGAGCCCTGAGCTGCGCCTTCCTCTTCATCCTCTAGAGAGTCCTCATGCTGAGACCCTGAGCAGCGTGATGAAGTGGAGGAAGGTCCCCAGCGAGCCCGCTTTACCGGTCTGGGACTGCGGTCCGAGTCGGAGTCCTCACCGTGGGACCTATGTGTCACCTCAGGAGCAGATTGCTGCGCCAACTGATGGGGACCTGGGGACGAAGAACGCACAGTGCCCTGCATCTGTGTTGTTGGTCTGGACTGCAAGGCTTCTAGTATCTTAGCAGACCATTTGTCCATAGACTGAGCCATGGACTGTGAAAGCGACTCAGACAGTTTGTCAGCCAAAACTGCAAACTCTGTCCCTGTCACCTGGACAGTGGGAACCGGTGTCTCTACCTGAGCCGGGGGTCCCACCAGTGCCTGAGGCTCCGGCTGAGTGAGTGTCACAGGGGCCGAGCATTGCACACAATGAGGGTAGGTGGAACCTGCAGGTAGCATAGCCGCACATGAGGTACAGGTTGCAAAATAAGCCTGTGCCTTGGTACCCTTGCTCTTTGCGGACGACATGTTGTTGTCCTCCAAGAGATAAGTAAGGGATCACCGTGATCACTGAGGGATATATAAATAGCCTCAAGTTAACAGTACAGCCGAACCTGTATACACAAAAGATATATATATATATATACAGTTCGGCACTCTGGGGGGTCCAGCACCGGCAGACCGGTGTGGCTTACCAACCGCTCTGTGTGGCCACCAGATTCCCTGCCCCGGGTCTCCCTCAGCTGCAGCCAGAAGTTCTCCACCGCAGAATGCTGAAAAAATGGCTGACGGCGTTCTCAGAGGAGGAGGGAGGCGTGGGCGTAGTCACAAAAGTGCGGGAATCTGGTGCCCCAGCATGAGTAGTGAGGGGGGCGGAGGACAGCTCAGTGTACTCCAGCCCTCACTGTCGGCGTCATACCGACCGTCCCGCCCTTTTCCCTGACTGGCAGGCCTGGGGGCGGGAGAATACTGTACTAGGCCGCAAAAGCCGGGGACTAAAGTTAAAACCGCGGCCGGCCGGCAGTGCACGGTCGGCGCGGTAGTCCCGGACCCATACCCACGCCGCAGTCGCTGCAGCGTCTGGGCCCAAGGTGCTTTATGCGCCATCCCAACGGGGACACAGAGTACCTGTGGATGCAGGGCCATGTCCCTGACGATACTCCGTCTCCTTTCCGGCAGATTCCCCCAGGGGCTGCGGAGGGAGACCGGTCCCAGTGTCTGGATGACCGGATAGGATCCCACTTCCCCAGAGCCCCTAAGGGATGGGGAAGGAAAGCGGCATGTGGCTCCAGCCTGTGTACCCGCAATGGGTACCTCAACCTTAACAACACCGCCGACCTGAGTGGGGTGAGAAGGGAGCATGCCGGGGGCCCCATAGGGGCCCTCTTTTCTTCCATCCGATAAAGTCAGCAGCTGCTGCTGACTAAAAACGTGGAGCTTGCGTGAATGTGTGCCTCCTTCAACACAAAGCAAAAAACTGAGGGGCCCGTGATGCACGGGAGGGTGTATAGCAGAGGGGAGGGGTTACACTTTTTAAAGTGTAATTACTTTGTGTGGCCTCCAGAGGCAGAAGCTATACACCCAATTGTCTGGGTCTCCCAATGGAGCGACAAAGAAAAATAGAATTCCTTTACTCTGAGCGTTTATGGCGGCAAGCAGAACTGGAAATATGATTGAAGAAAATGACAGCAATTTTGAGTGAGTGGATTAGAGTCATTAGAGTCCTCCTTCTGAAAGCCACATGTAGCAATAGAGGACTCATCCTAATGGGATGTCTGACCTCAGCCTAACGTACCAGGTGACACAATCTCATCTGTACCACATCACAAAAGAGCCACAATATGTGAACACATAGTTTCAGAGCAATTTTCCTTCTTTCGCACATTATTTTTTATAGTCATAACATGGATGGAACCATTATACCATTTCACAAAAGGCATTGCAATTCTTAAGGCCTCCATACACATTCAAAGACTGTCGGCCGAACAATGCCTCGGCTATCTCTGCCATGCACAGGAGCTGAATGCTCCCATGTACTCTATGAGAAAGCCACCGACAAACGTTTCTGCCGGATACTTATCTCTAGGGGTAAAAAAAAAGTGATCGGCAGCCCAAAATCAGACATTCTAGATCAGATGATGACGACTGCTGGGGGGAGGGGGAGAGTCATTATCTCCTCTCCCCTCCAGCAGTCAGGTCCTCTGTAGTAATGTACCCATCCTTGTCCCCTGTAGTAATGTGCCTATCCTTGTCCCCATCCTATATATTTATGTGCCCATCCTTGTCCTCTGTAGTAATGTGCCCATCCTTATCCTCTGTACTAATGTGCCCATCTTGTCATACAACAACGTCACCTGCTGGCCTCTGTTTGGCCGACGGCTGACTTTGGTGAAGCTCTGCAGAGAGTTCCTGAGCGCCATGGCAGAAATCAAAAATCTGAAGTAAAGCACAGTTGACTGTGGCCCCGGTGTAGGGTTGCGATTGTCAGGGTTCCTGCAGGCTGAAAGAAGCTCAGGGGCCACCCTTGGGTTAGAGAGGTGTGTTACGTACTGTGTGGTACGTAAACACGCCTCACTCAGGATCCTGGTTAGGGTATGTCCGCACGCTGCGTTCTTGATTTGACAAAAAAAAAAAATTCACCCTCTGCCAGACTTTGACAACTGTAAACACTGCGTTTGACAAAAAAAATGCATGCAAAATGCATGCATTTTGGATGCGTTTTTGACATTACAATTGCAATTCAGCTCTGCTACATCCCTGTTCTGTCACAGAAGCACCATAGAGCAGGACTGGCCACTGACAGCAGACAGAGACACGCGATAAGAATGGACTCGGGTGAACCTCTGACGTCAGTGCCGCGACACAGGGAGTAGCGCAGGGCCCGCAGTTGTGACGTTAGAGGTTCACCTGAGTTCATTCTCATTGCGTGGCTTTGTCTGTGTCGCGGCCTGATTTGCAGTCACATGTGAAGGACTCCAGCTGTGAACGAAAAACACCTGAGTGATAGCACCGCATATCGTGCGGCTCACTTCAGTCATTCAGGTGATGGTGATTTGCTGTCACAGGTGGAGGACTCCATGGCAGCAACTAACCCGAGTGACGTCACCACTGATCACACAGCAACTGAATTACGTTGCGCTAAGTTCACAGCGAGCAGTCATGCTCTATGGCCGCACGCTGTATCAGATGTAGCAGTGCTGGAAGCGTTGTGGGACCTAGTGTGTATTACGTCGGACCTAGAGTGGTGTTTGAAGGTTAATAAAGTGGTAAAAGGGGGTGTTTTTTTGTCTTTTATTTCAAATATTTTGGGTGTTCGTGTTTATTTACTTTCACTTAAAGATTAGTAATAGAGAGGGTCTCCTAGACGCCTGCCATGACTAATCTAGGACTTAGTGGCTACTATGGGCGGCCAATAACTCCTTATTACCCAGATTGCCACTGCACCAGGTCATTCGGGATGAGCCGGGTAAAGTCCCGGGACGGTCGCATCTAATGGATGTGGCAATTCCGGGCGGCTGCTGGCTGATATTTTTAGGTTGGAGGCTCACAATAACGTGGGTCTCCCAAGCCTAAGAATACCAGCCCTCAGCTGTGAGGCTTTATCTTGGCTGGCTATAAAAATTGAGGGGAACCACACGCCATTTTTTTTCATTATTTATTGTCCTGTACGATATAGACCCTCTCCACCGGCGGCTGTGATTGGTTGCAGTCAGACAGCTGTCACTCAGCGTGGGGGTGCGTCTGAATGCAAGCAACCATAGGCGCCGGTGGGCGGGGGAAGCAGTGAATATGAGATGGAATAATGAGCGGACGGCACTTTCAGAAGCAGGAGAGGCCGCGGGAGGAGTGTGACAGCCGCACCGCGTCGGTGATTGGTGAGTATGAAGCGGAGAGAGACAGAGAGAGAAAATGGAGAAAAGTTGGTGACCTGCGTTTTTGTTGACAAGAAAGGATCCAAAATGCAGTGCAAGAGCACAGCTAAACATTTTGGTTTGGTTGTGTTTAGACACTTCATTCATTTCAATGGGTGGAAAATGTTCACAAAATGCAAGAAAGAAGTGACATGCTGCTTTTTTTAGGGAACGATTCTGACAAATATTTGTCAAACAAAACGTGCGCATGGAAACGCCTGATTTATCATAGACTTTGCTGGGGAAGCAAAATGCACAATGACACAGTGCAGTTTAAAAGGCAACCAAAACGCAACGTACACACATGGCATTAAAGGCACAGAACACAATTTAAAACTGCATGTGCACCCCCCCCCCCTCCTTCCGGACGGTCATTACTGAACAGTTTAGCCTCACATGCAGTTCTAGTTAAAATCACCAACGGCCGCGGCTTTCTTCTCTATTACGGGATGTCTAACAGACAGCTGCACTTGACCATTATGCCCACATACTGTGACATAATCATGACCACCGCATCAGAAATAACAGAATTTGTATTTACTGTAGATTTAAAAAGTCCACAAAAGCTTTAAAACAAAGAAATTAATCTTGATTTTAAAGTAATATATACCATATACTGGCGTCTTTCCTGGCAGTATGACGATAATCAGCTGGAGACCAGAATATGTGTTTTTGAGGTGTCTGAACATAGGCTCCACACTGTCCGCGCCCTGCGCGTATTTACAGAAGCATGGCTGGCCTTGGATTGGCATCCCAGCATCTTTTGAGATCTTCCTCAGCTGGTCGGTGAATCCTCTGCAGGGGAAAAAAAAGAGGAAAAGGGTCAGAAATGATCAATGAACTCTCAGATAGGCCAGGGCCACACGGGGCACTAGTGCGATGCTCGCTCATGACACTCGGCTCGCGCTGGCAGCACAGCAGGAGCCGAGTGTCATGAGAGTGTCACTGCGACTGAGGTCCGACTGTGCGAGCGGACCTCCGCTGCGGGGGGCGGGCCGGCTCTTAGGAGGGGCGGGCCAGCGCTGCGGAGGGGAGGGCTGGCACGGAGGAGGAGAGGGAGAGATTTCTCTCCCTCTTTCCTCCGTAGCCGGCTATTGCAATTCTTGCTCTTCACGCGCGGTACACCGGTGTACCGCGAGTGCAGTGCGATTTTTTTTCTCGCCCCATTCACTTGAATGGGTGCGAGAGAAATGAGTCTCGCATTACAACCGCAGCATGCTGCGATTGTTTTCTCGGTCCGATTAGGGCTGAGAAAATAATCGTTCATGTGTGCTGACACCCAGGCTAGAATTGGTCCGAGTGGAATGTGATGTTTTATCGCACTCCACTCGCACCGATTTTCTCGCCGTGTGGCTTAAGGCCCTGTCACACAGAGATAAATCTGCGGCAGATCTGTGGTTGCAGTGAAATTGTGGACAATCAGTGCCAGGTTTGTGGCGGTGTAAAAATGGAACAATATGTCCATGATTTCACTGCAACCACAGATCTGCCAAAGATTTCTCTGTGTGTGACGGGGCCTTTAGGCCATACTACAGCTCTCACTATAGAATCAATATTGTCCATAGGAAGAAATACATACAAAGAAATATGGTATGTGTTTTCAAACGCTCATGATTAGCACTGCACGGTTTCATTGAATAATAGACACTAACACTATACTATGTGAATATTGCACTTTAACTTTGGATTAGTTACGCAAAAAATGTTGCAACCTTTAGCGGTTTCACAATAGTTTTGCCCATCTCCGCGAAAATGAATTAGACGACCTGTGACATTCCTCTAGTTCCTGACTGGAGTAAGATTTGTGGCAAGGTGCACAATACTTGTCAGAGGCTCCTAAATTCATTAAGAGGTGTGCACTTCTTCATGTAACAAGAGCATCTAACTACACCATGCCGCCTCATCAAGACTGGTGTTAACATCGCCAGTCTAAATGATTGGGGCCATTGTGTGTGTTCTAGAACTCAGATATATTGTAATCTCCAATGGAGAGTGTCAAACTAAGTAACATATAGAAGACATGAACTCGAGTATGCATCACTCCATTTTACAACCAGGGTGCCTTGATAATATACCACTCCATAAGCACCTGTATAAGAAAATCCAGCACTCCTTAAGATGCAAAAAGTGTGATTTTACTGGAATTGCAATCCATGAAATAATGTGACGTTTCGGGCAAACAACGAGACCTTCTTCAGACAATTGCATAATAGACACCAGCTAATGAAGAAATACTGTAGTACTATGCAGAAATGGGTGTAATGCCCAACTGAAAAAAATATATATAAAATGTCCAAATTCTTCCATAACTTTCCCATTACCTTATCAAAGGTAATCTATCAACAGGTTTTTGCTAACCTCATCTTGACAACATAATTTGAGACCCTGATTCCAACAATGTATCACTTAGTTTACTGGGTGCAGCAGTTGTGACAGAATGATAATTTTTAGATATAGCAGAGCTCAGAAAGACAACCCCGCCCACACCACTGCTTTGTGTGTACATTGTCTATTGACAGTAAGGTGCTAATAAGTTGTAGGGGTGTGGTCAGACCAGGGCAGTGATAATCTACTAGTGCTAAAGCATTCATTGTATGGAAACAACAGCAAACAGCGTAATAAGTGACACTTCACTGAAATCTATGTCTCATCCCCTACCATATTACAGATCATAAATCTGCTCACAGATTAATTTTAAAAACATACAGTTAATTTATATCAGATATCAGCAGATTAAATGCCTTACTTCAAGATTTCTTCTCTGCACTGCCGCTGAGTGGCGAAGCATGCAATGGCCCACATTTTGATCTCCACACCAGTGTGAAACTGTTTTCCCCGCATGTCCCAAACCCCATGGCTTGGAGTGGCGACTGTGCGATTCTTCACAGGAAGGATAAAAAGAAGAAAATGGAAGTGAGATACATAATATCACAACAAAGAAACATCTAGCTTTCTTTACATTTACAGATGCTTCAACAATTTGTAGAAACCAATTACACATATGGAAGACATTTTTTCTTAAATGCGTGAATTTGGGGCTACAAATAATATTTTGCAATTGGGTTCTATAGCCTTTATGTTGTACTGTTTAATGGGAATGTTTATAGCTTTTTTATCGGTCTTTTTGTGGGCAACTTAGCTGATTTATGACTACATCAAAGTTGAATGGGCAAAGAAACATAACACCAATAAAAAACAAAATGTGCAAAATTTATATCAAATCTTGTAAATAGGAATACCCCTTTAAGTTGACCATAATATAGTAACCAAAATTATGACATACATTTTAGGACTGAAGTCCTTAAAGGGAACCAAACATCAGGATTTTGGTATATAAGGTGCAGCCAGTGCAGTGCTGGCACTATCAGGCACAGGCTGTACATACCATTAGTGGGCAGCTCGGATGTTTAGGCAGTGAAATCTAAGTTTATAAAGTTTGAAAATTCAGCCACTTTTTGACCTGACGTGTGTACCTCTCCAGATAATATCCGGGCGGGTTATGCACATGAAAAACATCCTCTCACCCCCCCGCCGCCTGTTCCTCCCTCTCTCCGGCTGTATGCAAATTTCTCTATTCAGTAACACGGCGTCGGAGTTGGCGCCTGCGCATGGCGCTTAGCTCCGGCGCCATGTTTTTGAAGCCCGCATTACCCAGTTTTGTGCCTGAGAGGGCGGCGCATGCGCCCTCGCTTCTTCAGATCTTGTTATGACCGCGGTCACTACAGGACTGGAGAACAGTGGATCTTAACCCGATTAGCTGCAGCTACGATATCGGGTGCATTTTATGTGACTTTTAAAAATCCATTTTTCTTATTAAGCAGATTTCTCATTTAGTACTTGCCATAGTGCCAATATATAAATTCACATTCACTTTGTTGCTACTGTAATTCACTGTACATCTTCTGTCTACAAATCCAAACAACATAATTCAGCGTAAAGTTTGATTAAGCACTTGATTAATGTGCTGACAATCCCTGGTTCTTCTGGTTTAATCAGCTGTACAACATGATCTGACGACATGCCATCAGCAGAGTATATGCTGGCCTCGATTGTAAAAGGCATTGAAATATACAATAAATGACACACAAGTGCTAGAATTTAATTATAGGGAAGGAGCAGATATATGAGGATCACATACTCGCCCTCCGTATTGTAACATCGGAGCCGGAAGTACTCTCCCTGTCACATGAGCCATTTCGTCCCGCACTTTAAACTGGAATTCTTGAACAAATGGATCAGCATCATAATTTGCACTTCTAACCTGAGTGATACAAAGAATAATAATGAAAAAGCCATTGTTTCCCAGGCATCCACATGCTAAGCAGTTCAAATTCTAAAAAAAAAGGTAAAGGGTTTCTCTGTTTCAGACAACAATCGGGACCCAGTGTATAACAAATTGCCATGTGTTATTCCCTCTATCATCTGTCACTATAAGACAGGTGATGACCTGCAATCCATCTTAAGGCTGTGTCTGCACACACTGCAGTTATTGTCGCACTCTTGTTGCAAAACCTGAAGAGGATATCCATATATTGCGATCACTGATCTATAATTATAATTAATTATAAGACAGCTTACTGGTTTTACCCATCATGAGATGTTTCTTGTGTGGCAATTTGGTAATGAGAAACCTTTGTATACGTCATAAGTTGAACCAACTGATATTCGCTTTCACTAAGCAGCAAGATTGCTTTCTAATTATTGATAGAGTTGAGCTGCTGTCATAACTTTCCATGGCTTTGTGCACCTCTTTTTCTTCAAGTGTTCAATATTCTTTCCATGTGTCATTTCTCATTACACATCACTAAATTCATGGAAATGTATTGTAGGATCTCTTTGCCTGTGTGGATTGGATTGGTTGTCACCGACATCTGGTGAAAAATTCATGTCAACAGCACCTTTATATGTCCACAGAAAATTGGTGACTTGCTCAATATTTATTTGTAAAATATATATAGATATATAATATAAAAGTATATACATAATATATATATATATATACAGTTAGGTCCAGAAATATTTGGACAGTGACACAAGTTTTGTTATTTTAGCTGTTTACAAAAACATGTTCAGAAATACAATTATAAATATAATATGGGCTGAAAGTGCACACTCCCAGCTGCAATATGAGAGTTTTCACATCCAAATCGGAGAAAGGGTTTAGGAATCATAGCTCTGTAATGCATAGCCTCCTCTTTTTCAAGGGACCAAAAGTAATTGGACAAGGGACTCTAAAGGCCCCGTCACACTAAGCAACATCGCTAGCAACATCGCTGCTAACGAACAACTTTTGTGACGTTGCTAGCGATGTTGCTGTGTGTGACATCCAGCAACAACCTGGCCCCTGCTGTGAGGTCGTTGGTTGTTGCTGAATGTCCTGGGCCATTTTTTAGTTGTTGCTGTCCCGTTGTGAAGCACAGATCGCTGTGTGTGACAGCGAGACAGCAACAACTAAATGTGCAGGCAGCAGGAGCCGGCTTCTGCGGAGGCTGGTAACCAATGTAAACATCGGGTAACCAAGAAGCCCTGTCCTTGGTTACCCGATATTTACCTTTGTTACCAGCCTCCGCCGCTCTCACTGTCAGTGCCGGCTCCTGCTCTGTGCACATGTAGCTGCAGCACACATCGGGTTAATTAACCCGATGTGTGCTGTAACTAGGAGAGCAAGGAGCCAGCGCTAAGCATTGTGCGCTGCTCCCTGCTCTGTGCACATTTAGCTGCAGCACACATTGGGTAATTAACCCGATGTGTGCTGTAACTAGGAGAGCAGGGAGCCAGCGCTAAGCATTGTGGCCTGCTCCCTGCTCTCTGCACGTGTAGCTCCGTGCGGTGGTAACCAAGGTAAATATCGGGTTGGTTACCCGATATTTACCTTAGTTACCAAGCGCAGCATCTTCCACGCGGCGCTGGGGTCTTGTCACTGGTTGCTGGTGAGCTCACCAGCAACTTGTGTAGCGACGCTCCAGCGATCCCTGCCAGGTCAGGTTGCTGGTGGGATCGCTGGAGCGTCGCAGTGTGACATCTCACCAGCAACCTCCTAGCAACTTACCAGCGATCCCTATCGTTGTTGGGATCGCTGGTAAGTTGCTTAGTGTGACTGGACCTTAAGGGCTGCAATTAACTCTGAAGGCGTCTCCCTCGTTAACCTGTAATCAATGAAGTAGTTAAAAGGTCTGGGGTTGATTACAGGTATGTGGTTTTGCATTTGGAAGCTGTTGCTGTGACCAGACAACATGGGGTCTAAGGAACTCTCAATTGAGGTGAAGCAGAGCATCCTGAGGCTGAAAAAAAAGAAAAAATCCATCAGAGATAGCAGACATGCTTGGAGTAGCAAAATCAACAGTCGGGTACATTCTGAGAAAAAAAGGAATTGACTGGTGAGCTTGGGAACTCAAAAAGGCCTGGGCGTCCACGGATGACAACAGTGGTGGATGATCGCCGCATACTTTCTTTGGTGAAGAAGAACCCGTTCACAACATCAACTGAAGTCCAGAACACTCTCAGTGAAGTAGGTGTATCTGTCTCTAAGTCAACAGTAAAGAGAAGACTCCATGAAAGTAAATACAAAGGGTTCACATCTAGATGCAAACCATTCATCAATTCCAAAAATAGACAGGCCAGAGTTAAATTTGCTGAAAAACACCTCATGAAGCCAGCTCAGTTCTGGAAAAGTATTCTATGGACAGATGAGACCAAGATCAACCTGTACCAGAATGATGGGAAGAAAAAAGTTTGGAGAAGAAAGGGAACGGCACATGATCCAAGGCACACCACATCCTCTGTAAAACATGGTGGAGGCAACGTGATGGCATGGGCATGCATGGCTTTCAATGGCACTGGGTCACTTGTGTTTATTGATGACATAACAGCAGACAAGAGTAGCCGGATGCATTCTGAAGCGTACCGGGATATACTTTCAGCCCAGATTCAGCCAAATGCCACAAAGTTGATCGGACGGCGCTTCATAGTACAGATGGACAATGACCCCAAGCATACAGCCAAAGCTACCCAGGAGTTCATGAGTGCAAAAAAGTGGAACATTCTGCAATGGCCAAGTCAATCACCAGATCTTAACCCAATTGAGCATGCATTTCACTTGCTCAAATCCAGACTTAAGATGGAAAGACCCACAAACAAGCAAGACCTGAAGGCTGCGGCTGTAAAGGCCTGGCAAAGCATTAAGAAGGAGGAAACCCAGCGTTTGGTGATGTTCATGGGTTCCAGACTTAAGGCAGTGATTGCCTCCAAAGGATTCGCAACAAAATATTGAAAATAAAAAAATTTTTTGGGTTTGGTTTATTTGTCCAATTACTTTTGACCTCCTAAAATGTGGAGTGTTTGTAAAGAAATGTATACAATTCCTACAATTTCTATGAGATATTTTTGTTCAAACCTTCAAATTAAACGTTACAATCTGCACTTGAATTCTGTTGTAGAGGTTTCATTTCAAATCCAATGTGGTGGCATGCAGAGCCCAACTCGCGACGAAAATTGTGTCACTGTCCAAATATTTCTGGACCTAACTGTATATATATATATATATATATATATATATACATACATATACACACACACACACACACACACATATACATACATATGCATACACACACACACACAAGATGGTGGCCCGATTCTAGCGCATCGGGTATTCTAGAATATGGGCGTCCGCACCCAACGCCGCCCACACACATTGTGCAATCACGCCGCAATCATTATTTTACCATAAATTTGCTAATTTTCCCCTCTCCCCTCCATTTGCTCTTTAACACAGGTTCTGTGTCAGTCTGTGTCACGTTGCTAAGGCCGCAGTTGGGTATCTAAGGGGCCTGCCCGCGCCACTCCCTCAGCAACACCCACATCCAATCCGGAGGCAGCTGAGCAGAGAGGTGGGCGGGGCATGCCGAGGAGGAAATAGGAAGCAGCTGCATCTCCCAGCCTGCAGGGCCAGCGAGGGGAGGGAGAAAGTACTACAGAGTATGAAAAGAGAGGAAAGTGCAAGGTGAGTATAATCGTGCTGGAGGCTGCTGCTGGGGTGTATATAGAGGCTGCTGGGGTGTGTGCGGAGGCGTCTGTGTGCGACGAATCAGCGAAACGTGGTTCAAATCCCACGCCAATTCGTGGCCGGTCTGCGCCTGTCGCTGATTGGTCGCGGGCGGCTGGCATTAGACAGAATTAGACAATTCTATACAGTATATAGATATACACATATATATAATTATACTACATCATGCTGATTACTATTTTTTTCTATCTAGATAAATAATATTTCTGTTTCAATATCTAAAGTCAAATGACAGCATTGAATAAATCTTTGAAGGCAGAATACTGTTGCGATTCAGAAACTAGAATCTACAAAATGAATTGTAGAAAGAAAAAAAAAAAATAAACACTGGCATCAGCTAAAGGGTAAGGGCAACAATCACATCCTTATACAGTGTGCGTGGGATCTACGAGCCTGCCAGAAGCTGGAGCACTGAACACAGTACATATTTTCCATAAGTAATAGTCTTCCTTCTCTCCAGTCCACACACAACTCACCAGCCGGCTGATCTCCTCCTGTCTGTCTGGGGCAGACCTGGCTGTTGCTTTGATCATAGTGGAGGTCTGATTGTCAGTCAGCTTTTTAATGCAGCGCTGGCCTGCTACAATGTTACAGACCTGTCAGTAAATTGCAAAATAAAAAAAACATATATATTAATTATCCCAGAGCCATGCAAATAAGTAAACATATATTTAAATATTTGAAAATATACAGGTTGACAAAAGAAAATTCTGCAGCAGAGAAAATTTATAGATTTATAACTTAAATCATAGACAGGACTGCAGTTACAAGAGTCATCTTTCAATTTTAGACATCCCGATATGCAATTTGTAGCCTGCTCTTACTTTGTTTTTTTCATGTTCCTCCCAAAAAAATACATACAAGATTTCATGAGTCCAAGATGGTGCTGCCTTCTCTAAATGCCATCAATGTTTTATACCTAATTAGTCTTTCTACAACCTATGAGGTGTCTTTTCTCCCTAGTGTGAACAGACATGGATACTGAGGAGTCTAAACTGTAGGTGCTCTTCTCTCACTGCACTTATACGCAGTCTATGTAATGTATGCTCCCATACAACACAGCCTTTTTTATCCTGCCCTCCATGAAGACTTTGATGCTTTCCCCCTCTCCACATTCTGATCTGCCATGTAAAACAACTACTTCTTGCCTTCTTATTTCTCTAAGGGTACGTTCACATAAAAGACTGTGTGACGTCCATGCAGCACGGAAAACACACTGCTTTATCTATTTGCAGAATACAGGCTGCCATAAATGTTGACTATATTATGCTTGTGTCAATGGGAGAAAAGTCAGAACTGCTTCTCCATCCAAATTCAGCCATTTGGATAATAATTTGAAGGCCTGTCGTAATGCAGTTACCTAACATATTATAGCTGTAAGAGTAAAGGATAATATTAAATAGAGCAGATATAAAAGAGGACTGCTTGTTTATAACCACTTTACACAGCACGGTCACTTCATCTATAAAGAAAAGCAAAGAGCAAATAAGCAATGAGCGTAGGAGTTTAGTGACACCGGTGAATCAGAGGTGCTCCTGTCTCTGATGAGTCACACATACTTTACGCTGCACCACCTCTTGGTTATTTAGGTTGTCTCCATTCATACACTGCAGTTTTCCTGGTCATTTCAGGTTTATAGTTCATAACAATACCTCTCACTAAGAGGCGCTACTTAGAGAAGCATTTAAAGGTCAGCAAGTAAAGCTTATGTAAGGCTAAGTTCACACTTCCGTTGTTTTGCATCAGTCACAATCCGTAGCCTTGAGGAATTACGGTATCCTGCAAAATATTTTGCAGGAATCCTGTTTTTCCCCATAGGCTTCTATTAGTGACGGATTGTGACTGATGATGCTGCGTTGCATCCGCTGCGTCGTGGTCAGTTATTTTTTAACTGACCGCCGGGCGGGAGCAACGCAGCCTGTAACGTTTTTTGAGCAGCGCGATCCGTAGGATTTTACTGCGCATGCACTCTCTGGCTCCCCGCCCCTGTAACCAGGATAAACATCGGGTAACCAAGCAATGCGCTTTGGTTAGTTACCCGATATTTACAGTGGTTACGGGGGCGGGGAGCCAGCGCTAAGCTGGTATCAAAGATAAATATCGGGTAACCAAGCAAAAAGTGCTTTGCTTATACCCGATATTTACCTTGGATACAGTATGCAAGGAGGCCGACACTTCACCACTCTGCTCCGCCCCCTCCCGCACTCCGCATGTGTACACACACACACACACACTCACACACACTTGTCCCCAGCCCTGCAGTCCCCGCGGCACTGACGTCCTCAGCTCCACGGCCCCGCTCGGCTCCGCCCCCTCCTGCACTCCGCATGTACACATGCATGTAGACACACACACACTCTCACAGACACACAGACACACACACACACACACACACACCTGTCCCCAGCCATGCAGACCACGGCACTGACGTCCTCAGCTCCACCTCCCGAACTCCGCCCCCCGCACACAACAGAGTCCGACAAAGAAATTCTTTTCTTTGTCACCGTTGTCATCCGTTGTACAACGCATCAGTCACATGCGTCAAACAACGCATGTGACTGATGCAAAACAACGGTAGTGTGAACTTGGCCTAAGACTGTTATTTTTAATGTATGTCATCTCTTAAAATGCCCTCAAGAACCGTGCACACCACTGATGTCAGGCTTACTGGACGGTAGTTGCCTGGATCCACACTCTTACATCAGCAATCCTCCAATCCTGGAGGTACCAACCATGTTACAAGAGAGTCTTGCAGCCAGCACTTTTCAAGATCTCTTCTCATTTAAAAGGGATTGTGCACTATTTTATATTGATGACCTATCCAGAGAATAGGTAATCAATGTCAGATAGGTAGGGGTGCCAGGTGTCGCATCAGCTGTTTCTAGCACTGGATATTATCAGTTGTAGAGCAAAACAGCACAGCGCCATCAATTGTATAGTGGCCGCAGCAGGGAACTGCACTCCACTAATATTCATTTGACGAGGGGTGGATAAATAAAAAGATAAATCTTTATTTTTACATAGCACTAACATATTCCACAGCGCTTTACATACATCAGGAACACTGTCCCCATTGGGGCTCACAATTTAAGTTCCCTATCTGTATGTCTTTGGAGTGTGGGAGGAAACCGGAGAACCCGGAGGAAACCCACGCAAACACGGGGAGAACATACAAACTCCTTGCAGAGGTTGTCCTTGGTGGGATTCAAAACTGGGACCCAGCGCTGCAAGTCTGCAGTGCTAACCACTGAGCCACCGTGCCACCCCCATGTGGCTGTGCAGTACCCGGCCTAAGCCACTATATAGTTGAGGGAGCTGTGCAGCTCTACAGCTGATCACCTCTAGCCACCACTGGCACCAGGAACAGCTGATTGGGGTACGACGCCTAGCACTCAATCAATCCGATATTAATGACCTATCCTAAAAATAGTCCTTAGTGGACAGTCCCTTTAACGGTTTACATCCAAATGAAGAAAAGCTGTTCAGTACAGTTTATCAGACCTTAGGGGTGAGCAGTGAGCACAGGTACCCTCTTATTGTCACTAGTCCTGCACCTCTGAACTCAATACACAACCAAGAAACCCATTTATGCCCCGGAAGTAAATAGTACAGGTTTGCATTCGGTTACTGGTAGATCTTGTCATCACAAAGAGCAATGAGGACATGTGATATGGCACAACTTACTTCTAGAGGCAGGTATGTGTGTTTCTGCTCCTGTCCAACTTGCAGACAGGGTAAGTGAGGATACTTCAGCTGGAGATTATACTTTTCCCTAAAGTACTGAGCGACTGTTCTCTCTACAGTCTGCCCATTCTCCAGCTGTAAAGGGAACCTAGGAGAGAGCACAAACAATGCTTACCATTAATACCTAGGAAAGGAACAATTCCAAATGGACGGCCTGTTTAAAGGGATTTAGTCAACTCGCAATTTTTCTTTTTTTCCTCCCCTTCTTCCAAGAGCCATAACTTTTTTATTTTTTCGTCAGTATGGCTGTATGACGGCTTACTTTTTGTGGGATGAGTTGTACTATTAAATTAAATCATTCATTTTACCATATAGTGTACTGGAAAAAAGTAAAAAAAAATGCCACAATTGGAGCTGGGGGGTTGAGTGCAATGTTCACCATAATGATAACACTGACCTGGCGGTATGAGTATGTAAGATACCAAACATGTATGGTTGGATTTTTTTTTTTCATTATTATTAAAATGGTCAAAAAAACTCAGAAGTTTGCAAACAAACAATGTTTTCGCTTATGGCGCCATTTTCCAAGACCCATAACGTTTTTATTTTTCGGGATCTGGGGCTCAGTGATGGCTTATTTTTGCTCTCTAAATTGGTGTTTTTACGGATAATATTTTTGAGCAGATGTGATGTTTAGGTCGTCTCTTTTTATATATTATTGCAATGTTACGGAAGTCAAAAAATATAAAAATTGTGATCATTTCTTCCATTACACTCTATAATAATCTCATTCATTTATTTTATATTTTGATAGATTGGACATTTATGAATGCAGCTATACCAAATATGTGCATTTTTTTATTGTTTTATTAAGGTGCAAAAGCAGGGTGATTTGGATGTGGGTTTTTTTTGTCACTTTTAAAAACTATTTTTGTCTCACTTTTTATTGTATTTACTAGGGAAGCTTCTTCTGTACAGCAGAAATGATAACTTCCTATGAAGTTTTTCCATCACAAGATACAGGGTGTCATGAGATGACCCCTGGCTGTCATGACAAGCCATTGGTGCCCCATGATCACATCATAGTGCCACCGATAGGAGCGGGAAATGAAGCACTCCGATGCATGTTAAATCTCGCTGTTAAGGATTGACAACAAGATTTAACTGGTTAACAGCCACGGGCAGATCTCTGAACCACCCGCGCCTGTTAGAAGGACATCAACTAATCAGATCAGCCGTCATGTGCAGGGAAAGATGAGGGCTCGCGCCTGTTAGAAGGACATCAACTAATCAGATCAGCCGTCATGTGCAGGGAAAGATGAGGGCTCGGGGTGCAAGCTTGCATCAAAGGCAGGAACATGACATATCACATATATTATATATATATATATATATATATATATATATATATATATATCTTTTTTTTTTTTTCTCTTCATATCATGATCTTAAAGGGGTACTCCAGGGACATAAAAACATTTTGTACTGTCCCTACACTCACACACTATAAAGCTGAGATTCCTAGTACAAGTCTCCGAGTTTTAGAACACTTGTACTTCACAGTTATACAGGAGCTGCTCCTCACCCCTCACATATGGGACATTACGTCACATATCATCGTGCAGCTCCTTGCTATATCAGTTAATTTCCCCTATAATAGCTGCTTCCGCAGTTCAAGAACAGGGGGGTGTGACATCCCAGAAGATCAGTGCTGTGTCAGTCTCGGAATACTTCCACAATCTGAGAAAAGTGGACGTGACATCCCAGAAGCTCCGTACTGTATCAGTCTCCTGATACTACCACAGTCTGAGAAGAGGGGACGTGACATCCCAGAAGCTCCGTACTGTATCAGTCTCCTGATACTACCACAGTCTGAGAAGAGGGGACGTGACATCCCAGAAGCTCCGTTAAGTATCAGCCTCCTGATACTTCTAGTCTGAGAAGAGGGGACGTGACATCCCAGAAGCTCTCTGCTGAATCAATTTCCCTGATATCTGCTTCTATGCAGAAAACAGATGTGGCTATGCCCCTATTCTCAGACTGTGGAAGTATCAGGACACTGATACAGCACGGAGCTTCTGGGATGTTATGTCCCCTATTTTTAAACAGCGGAAGAAGCTATTATAGGAAACTGAAACAGTATGGAGCTGCACAATGATGTGTGACGTAACGTTCCACACGGGAGGGGTGAGTAGCAGCTCCTGTACAACTGAATTACAAGTGTTATATAAAGATAATAGAAGTGGACTAGGCATCTCATCTTTATAGTGAATAGGGTTGAAACCAAAAACTTATGTCCCTGGAGTACCCCTTTAATTAAATGAAAGCAGATTATTATTCTTGAATTTTCCCCACCACACTGCTAAACTGCCCAACCCAACAGACAATACTCTGCACTCCTTGTAGACCTCTCCTCTACCTTGGATACAGATGACCATTCCCTCCTAATACAGATCCTCTCTTATGTTGGCATTAAAGACCTTGCCCCCTCCTGCATCTTTCCAAGGGAGCCTTGTTTCTTTATAATCAGGCAAAGCAAACTGGCTGCCGATCATCCAATGAAAGAGCAAAATGCATATTCGTCAGGTGCAATTATCTGCTTAAAATTGTCATTCTTGTCAGCACATCATCCTGTATAAACAGGACATGTGCTGCCGAGAACGACAGCATGTGCGCAAAGAATGATATATTACTAATTCACATTCGCTTGGCCTGTATCTAAACAGGCAATTAATTGACCGCTGATCAGCAAACAAGTTGCCAATCAGTGATGGTTTAATGTTGCCTGTCAGCTGGAGTAAAGGCAGCAGAAAGCTGTGTATGCCAATGAAACAAGAGCCAACTACTAAGGCTACATTCACATTTCCGTCATTTTCCCTCAGTCACAATCCGTCGCTTTGAGAAAAAAGTGAATCCTGCAAAATATTTTTCCATAGACTTGTATTAACGATGGATTGCAACTGATGGCTTTGCGTTGCATCCATTGCACAATGGATCAGTCGTGGAATGAATGACCGTCAGGCGGAAGCAACGCACAGTGTAACGTTTATTGTGTGCGTAGAAAAAATGGACAGCGACGGATCCGTCGGCATCTGTTGTTTGTTATAATGGAAGCCTGTGGGCGCAGGATCCGTCGTCGTCTCGCCCGCTCTCTCAGAGCAGGGTGATATAGCTTTTTAATAGCAACTAATCTTTGGTAAAAAGCGTTCCGACGGATCTTTTATTTTTTTTTTTACCCGATCTGTCACATCAGTTTTAACACAATTTGTGATGGATCTATCTCATCAGTCACAAAATGGATTGTGACTGATGGCAAAAAACTGATGTGTGAAAGTAGCCTAATCTTTTACAATATACATATCAAAATGAGCCATTACATTATTCTAGGTACTCTATAACAAGACTAAATTAGAATATCATTTAAAGCTATGCACAAGAACAATACTGATCATCACTTGCTGTGAAAAGGAACAATCCGCTAAGTAACCTAATGGCATTGTCCCCATTATAGTCTGGATCAAAAATGGCAGATCAGGAGCAACTTTCATTTTCTGCCATTAGTCATACCTACAATCTACACCGTGTGCAGAATTATTAGGCAAGTTGTATTTCAGAGGATTTTTTTTTATTATTGATCAACAACTATGTTCTCAATCAACCCAAAAGACTCATACATATCAAAGTTTAATATTTTTGGATGTTGGAGTGGGTTTTTTTTTTTAGATTTGGCTATCTTAGGAGGATATCTGTTTTTGCAGGTAACTATTACTGTGCAGAATTATTAGACAACTTAATAAAAAACAGATATATTCCCATCTCACTTGTTTATTTTCACCAGGTAAACCAATATAACTGCACAAAATTTAGAAATAAACATTTCTGACATGCAAAAACAAAATCCCAAAAAATTAGTGACCAATATAGCCACCTTTCTTTATGATGACACTCAACAGCCTACCATCCATAGATTCTGTCAGTTGCTTGATCTGTTTACGATCCACATTGCATGCAGCAGCCACCGCAGTCTCCCAGACACTGTTCCGAGAGGTGTACTGTTTTCCCTCCCTGTAGATCGCACATTTTATGAGGGACCACAGGTTCTCTATGGGGTTCAGATCAGATGAACAAGGGGGCCATGTTATTATTTTTTCATCTTTTAGACCTTTACTGGCCAGCCACACTGTGGAGTAGTTGGATGCATGTGATGGAGCATTGTCCTGCATGAAAATCATGTTTTTCTTGAATGATACCAACTTCTTCCTGTACCACTGCTTGAAGACGCTGTCTTCCAGAAACTGGCAGTAGGTCTGGGAGTTGAGCTTCACTCCATCC
This sequence comes from Anomaloglossus baeobatrachus, assembly GCF_048569485.1. Lineage (NCBI taxonomy): Eukaryota > Metazoa > Chordata > Amphibia > Anura > Aromobatidae > Anomaloglossus > Anomaloglossus baeobatrachus. The sequence continues at coordinate 367,655,161 of NC_134354.1, read as the reverse complement.
TCAGCCCGAAAAGGTCCCACAAGTTTATCTTTGATGATACCAGCCCATACCAGTACCCCACCTCCACCTTGCTGGCGTCTGAGTCGGAGTGGAGCTCTCTGCCTTTTACTGATCCAGCCTCTGGCCCATCAAGAGTCACTCTCATTTCATCAGTCCATAAAACCTTTCAAAAATCAGTCTTAAGATATTTCTTGGCCCAGTCTTGACGTTTTATCTTATATTCCTTGTTCAAAAGTGGACGTTTTTCAGCTTCCTTACCTTGGCCATGTCCCTGAGTATGGCACACCTTGTAGCTTTTTGATACTCCAGTAATGTTCAAGCTCTGAGATATGGCCAAACTGTGGCAAATGGCATCTTGGCAGCTTCACGCTTGATTTTCCTCAATTCATGGGCAGTTATTTTGCGCCTTTTTTGCCCAACATGCTTCTTGCGACCCTGTTGGCTATTTGCCATGAAATGCTTGATTGTTTGGTGATCACACTTCAAACGCTTGGCAATTTCAAGACTGCTGCATCCCTCTGCAAGACATCTCACAATATTGGACTTTTCAGAGCCCGTTAAATCTCTCCCAAAGGAAGTTGCCTAATAATTAAGCACACCTTATATAGGGTGTTGATGTCATTACAACACACCCCTCTTCATTACAGAGATGCACATCACCTGCTTTACTTAATTGGTAGTTGGCTCTCAAGCCTATACAGCTTGGAGTGGGACAACATGTATACAAAGTATCATGTGATCAAAATACTCATTTGCTTAATAATTCTGCACACAGTGTATTACACCAGCTCCTAATAAACTCTTACAAGATATGGATCATTTTTAGGGCATGACATACACTTAGATGACAGACTAGATGTTTGCTGACTCCGTCTTGTTCCCAGTGACTGACATCCTACATTATGAATATAAACTTTTCATTAATGTCTTTTTATTGTTGGCGATTATATAACGCTGGGTCACTTTCCAATCCAGCTCTAACATACAATTAGGTTAATGCAGCCGCAATGTAATAAATCTGCATCTATAATACTTAACCTTCCCACCTTATGTCGAGAAATGTCAAATGAGGCCTTTGGTGGTCTTTTGTACCTTGGCTCGGAAGCCATTGCTGCAGGGCTATTTTACAAGCTCAATGATACTTACCAGCAGAGTAATTGTTTTCATTTTCTAAAGTAATTATACTGCAGACAATACTATCCTATTATATTACACTAGCTTTTATATTATGTCGCACTCTATGGCCAGCTATTTATCTACGGCATACGCCACCTACGGAACACAAAGCCAATCCCATGCTTACGTTTGATGGCTGGCAGGCCTCCTGGTCACATTGCAAACACGGTATTTCCGTCTCATCGTTCCACAATGAGTTACTTCAACCTTCAGACCTGCACCAAGGAGATATTTTAGTAAGCACATGAATGGTGTAAACAGACATGCTGCAAACATACACCAAGGCCGTGCCTGTCAGTATGAAGACATATGGACAGTCAGACACACACGTTAGAAATGACCTTTGAGGCCTATCTGGGCTGGCCACTTTAGGCCGAATATTAAAAAAGTATAATAAAGCAACATGAAAGTCCTTAATCCTCTGTGAAAGAGAATGTGTCCCCATTTTAGTTTTTATTATATTATTAAGTAATAAACTATTAATACATAATTAAACATACTCTTTAAGCTGTTTTATATTAAATTAGTTTATCTTTTGACTTGCATTATAGATAATACCTCATTCCTGAAAGACCGTCTGCACCGATGACTTATGTCCCATACCTTATCAGATTTCTGACGGCATCCTCTATTATGATACTGTTTTCTCATATGTGATTATAGCTATCAATTTCTTGGCAAGAAGTGTTTCTCTAAATACCCCTTGAAGTGAGATGTACCGTCCCAGAGGGGAGCAGTGAGAAGCTCCTGTCACACTGAATTACAGGTATTGTAAGGATATAGGACTGCACTGCGCATGGACTATTTTTTTTTATTTCCACAGAACCCCTTTAATAATTTAAATATGATCGGACTTTAAAGACAAAGCAATAATAATGCCTTTTTTTCTCATTTTTATTTTCAGATTCGGAAAAGCACCGGTGATATGAACTTTTAGGCTTTTAAAACGTTATGGTTTACACATTTTTATAGCTTCCTTTAACCTGCAATACAATACATTGCAGTTGCTTAATGTACCTCTTTTGGCTGGACTCCATAGCCATGTAACCCAGCGGCACCTCATAATTGTGCTGCAGGGAGAAGGTGAGTGATGGGTAACAAAACAACCCTCCCCTAGGATCTAATCACTTTAATAGTGCTGCTAACGACTGACTGTGGTATCTAAACTGTTAAAGGGAATTATCACTAGGTTTTTGCTAGCTCTTCTGAGAGCATGATGTAGAGGCAAAGACCCTGATTCCAGTAAGGTATACTTGCTGAGCTGCTTGGTACAATTTTTATAAAAGAAGTGTTTTATCTGCGAAAGAACTAGCAGTTATCTGAATGCTGAGCTCTGTATAACCCCGCCCACACCACTGATTGGCAGCTTTCTGGCTATGTACAGCGTACGTACAAAACAGCGAATTAGTACTGGGGGCGGGATTATACAGGGCTCATGAATATACTTGACTACACAGCAGCAGGTTTACTAGTCCTCTTAGGATAATCTCCAGCTGATAAAACAGTGATTTTGTCAACGCTACACTAAGCAGCCCAGAGACTGACACAGCTCAATTCAGAATCTCATTCTCTATATTATGCTGCTCTCGGGGGAGATGGCAAAAACCTGGTGACAGAATCTCTTTAAACAGCAGCAAATCAGAGCTAGTTTTTGGCAGATCACTGCTGATAAAAGCAGGTGCTGGCTGAATAACAGCAGGTACCCTGCATACATGGGGCATGCTCAGGAGACTCCAAACATTTCCAACTAATATTCACTGTACATTTATGACAGATGCAGGAAAAAGGGGTTTAGCTGAGACTTTGCTTGCACTATCTGAACAAATTTGGTGCATGTGTTGAGGCAGCTCCTGATGCATGCTTTAAATTCTATCTATCTATAGGGCCAGATTCAAGTGGTGTATACTGATAGAGTAAAATACTAGATTCCAGCGAGCGCTATATATAATAAATATAAATATTATAAATACATTTATTTCACGTGTGCCAAAAACCTGGTGTAAGTAACCATAAAATACTCAAAAACAAAAAAAGCTACAGCAGTATGTCATTTAAGGGCAATTCAAAACGATTTAGTTAATATATTTCTAAAAGTGTAATTTATAAAGACAAGGAAGACATGTTTAAAATCATAAACAACAAATCCTAAAGCTGTACCTCATGATAAAGCCGATATACTCTCACCTATTGTACCATCACCCATTCCCTGTAGACTGTGAGCCCTCGCGGGCAGGGTCCTCTCTCCTCCTATACCAGTCTGTCTTGTACTGTTAATGATTGTTGTACGTATACCCTCTTTCACTTGTAAAGCGCCATGGAATAAATGGCGCTATAATAATAAATAATAATAATAATAATACTACCACATGTACCGATATAACATTGCCAATGTATCACACGTGGAACAGCAACTACAACGATAAAGTTATCCCAAAGCATGTCATAACCCTTGGTTCATAAAACAAATAATAAAGGGTACTAAAAAACATATCTTTGTGTACATAAGAAAATAAAAAAAATAATAATATGGAAAGAAAAAGAGTGGTCAGGGTTTATAATATGAGACAGTGAAGTTCCCAAAAAATCCTTTGGGACTGCTTGATCCAATCTTTTTAAAAGAATTCTTTCACTTACCCTTTATCTCTTTGGTGAATTTTACCCGGTGAGAATCGGTCAGAGGTCGGGGTTGTTCATCAATGTTATGAATATCTAGAACTTCACACATGAACTGAATAACTGGTTGTGCTTTGTAGAAGGCAGTGGCAGAAACTGTAATGAAGCACAAACAAGAAATGTGGTTACGCTCAACGTGTACAGAATTTTTAACTGGAAGACATCTGGAGCCTACCAAGCACTCATTCAGGGAAGCTCCCAGAATTGCTGCTGCTACTGTTTTTATGGCAAAGTGAAATTTAAGGTGCGGGTGTTTCAATCATCGGTAAGATCTCACTGCACGTGAAAATGACCTATTGATTAAATCAGGATGTTGTGCTACATGTATATTAAACACACTAATATATATTATATATATATATACACACATATACACACATTCATATACATACATATATACATATACATACACACACACACACAATACATATATACACACACACACACAATACATATACACACACACACAGAACACAGGATCCACCAATCACAACAGGATATGATATCCATAGTGACATCACATGTGGTGTCAGACACTGGATGAAGTGGTTGGCATTACTCTGGAAATAACTTAACATGTTAATTAACTGACATTCCCTTTAATATTTGGAGAACACATTGTATTACAGTTCCATCAAAGAATTCTCTATAAATAAAAAGCAACATAATTCACTTCAGTACTTCATGGTGAAGAGATGATCATGTATGTCCTGCCATGCCGGGAGCAGTACAACCCTCGCTGGCAAAGATATATAGTCAGAAATTCCCTGTGTTTCTATTACACGTTACATTCTGATTTGCCATTAGCTTCCACATTCCAAGCACCAAATCTCCATATGAATGAATATGAACATCAGCTATGTAGGAAAGCCACAGTAGTAGGTAAACTTACTTGACACTTCCGAAGCCTGGAAATTCCAAAGACACCATACATGGCAACACAGACTGTTATGTACAGGGGGAAAACAATCCCTGCAGCCTTATTCAGTGCATCCAATACCGTGTAAGACGTTTACAAGTCCAAGACAGAAAAACTAAATATTAATGTACAGCTCGGCATAGCTGAACCTAGAAACATCACATTAACGAGTTCATATACAGTACATTGTATATGCACGACACAATCGTCACACTGTGACTACAACTTATATTGTGTTATGGACAAGATTATGAGTATTAAGAGTATATAAGAGTTATATGAAGATATCCAAAAAACAGGATTTAAGATAAGTGCTTGAACTGTGTACCTGCATTCAGACATAAGACTCATCAGTCTGGACTTTCATGTGACAAGTGAATCATGCTGACATAGCTTAAAGGGGTGGTTCACCCATTTTTTTTATTTTCCCAATGAGTGTCGCTTACCATTATATGCATCTTCTCCATTGGCTTGTATTTCCAGTTCTGGCACTGAGCGGCGCTATCCTGCACGCTCAGTGCCTGTCACATGACCCCCTGGAGTTGTGGCCGCCAGTATCCTGTGACGTCCCGGCATTTCCGGGCTTTCAAACTTGACGCTTACGTCAGAAGATGCCGGCGCCACTCACACTGACTGGGCTGTGGGCGGTGACTACCGCACGTCACAGCCCAGCATCGAGGGGAGGATCTGGAGGACGCCAGTGTGGAGCGGTGAAGGCAGAGCGCGCCACTTACCATCGGTCAGCTGTGGGAGGTACAGGCTCCAATGTGGAGTACAGGGGGGTTTCCTCCGCTGAAATCCACCCTGTCACGCAAGTATGTGATCACACTGTCCACCCGCCCGCTGTGCTCAGCTGTCAGGAGAGCGGTCGGTGTCGGCAGTGTGATCATATAATCCTACCAGCAGCACAAGTGACCGGACGCTGCATGGGACCAATCTGCTCTACTCTGTCACCTGCACAACAAGTCCCAGAGTGGAGACAGTAAGTGACATGTAGCATCCGGTCACCTGCACAACAAGTCCCAGAGTGGAGACAGTGATATGCTCTGCTCTGACATATAGTGTGCTATATGTCACTAACTGTCTCCACTCTGGGACTTGTTGTGCAGGTGACCGGATGATACATGTCACTAACTTGCTCCACTTTGTGACTTCTGCTGCATAGTACCAACTGTATACACCATGATTACCATGATTAGGCAGTGCACACAGGAAGGAGGGGAGGGAACTGTTGTGGTGGAGATCTGAGGGGAGGGAACAGTTTGGGTGGAGCTCAGAGTGGGTCTGAGAGAGATTGCTAGTTACTGCAAAGGATTACGGAAGTTGTAGTAACTGAACCCAGGAAGTCAAGAGAGCGATTAACTCCATCAGAGTTGGAGCCAGAAATGAAGATGTTATGCTAGAGCATGATAAAAGGTAATATTGGTTAAGGTAGATGCACAATTAGATTGCATCACTGTAAATTTATGGCCCGCCTTAACAAATGGCGCCCAACGCACCTTGAGACGGAGCTTCTAGATGACGGACGGCCATGCCGACACCTTGATTCGAAAAGGCAACTACACGAGAGGGGAGATTGCGCACTCCACAATGCAGGTGAGAAAATTTGTCTTCACTCATCTCGCAGACCTCATGCGTGTACTTGCATTTCGAAAGGGGGGGTTGGGCTGTCCCAGCCTAGACGCCTAATGACTGCGATCTCGAATGAGATAAGCCGTCCTAAGAGATCCCACCTCGTCATGTCATTTTTACCTTAAGCTGTCTGCATAAATGTTAAATGTTACATGTATGTGTTTTTGGGGGGGGGGGGGGGTTGTCTGTCCTGTGGAAAAAGCAGAAGTTCCACGTTTCGTTTTCCTTGAGATAACGTTAAAGGAAGTGAGGGAGTTGTGATATACAGTGACTTCTGGAATGAGCCAGGATATATGTGTGTGTAATGCAGGTGAGTTCAGCCACCTGGATAGTATATATAGTGTCTTTATTGTTATGTCAATCAATGTGTTGGTTCATTATTTTGACTGTCTGGAAGACAGGGAAGAATATAGCAGACACTGGCGTTTGAGCAAAAATGAGGAAGTGTCACGGTACAATAGCAGCTGTGTGAAAAAAGAGGAACTTATACTTTGTAAAATATAACTGTTCAGGTGGAAGAAGGTATACTGCGCTATACACCAATGTGTGACATGTCATCAATAATCTGTAATTGAAAAGGCTGAGGGTCCAGGTACAGAGTTATGGTGAGTGCCTTGAAAGCCCCGACTATATCTGGTGGAATATAATGTGTTTTCCGCGAGCCTAGGTAGGAGGAGCATTAGAGAGAGAATCCTAAATCTTGGTCTTAATCAGTGTTATTGAGTCTTGGATGGCCCGTCCTCATGAGGTGTATGTAGTGTGAACAGATTTTTCTAGTACTTGAGATATCAAAAACAGCTGGCGTATGTGAGGGTAAGTGTAATTTCTTATCACCCACGTGACATTGGTGCTCTAGTTCTTCCTGGAAGACGTTTGTATGTATAATGTACGCAGTTTCTGGTGTGGAACACCGTAGGAAAGTTGAAATTGAAAAAAAGAGAAGTGTTAGTTTTCTATTTTAAAATATGTGAATGAGGTCAAATTAGACCAGCAAGTTTAATTGTAAGTGACACACGTATGTTGAAAAAGAGAATGGAGAATTCTCCCAAGGGGGGCGATTAGATGAGAATTGATTGAAGGTACAGGATGTGATATTGAATGTCAAGGGAAGTGAAAGTATTGAGATGGTTTGAAGAAATGTAATTCTGAATCTAGTAACTACACTATGTTTATTTTACCTGTCTGTGAAAATGGCTTCTCCAGGCCAATCATTAGAAGCAACGCCCTCCACCCTATCAGCTGTCCCCATAGGGTGGACTTGTGTACTGTCTGTGGAGCACTGTGTCCACGTAAGCCCACCCCATTATTTCCTGTCCTGAATGTAAATTACTTTCTGTCACTCTGTGTTTTGCCCAGCCCTGGAGTAAGGTATGGTATGGAAGATATTATGTCAGGGTCTGACAGGAGATAGGGATATGCTGGAAGCTCGGCCCTGACCACCATTAGGTCTACCGTCGAGATGAGGGAGAGCACAGGGTCCCTAGTCAAAGGATCAGCCCAGGGGTCCCTATATAATCCCTATTCCCAGTGACAGATTGAATACCTCGTGAATGTAGATGGCACAACCCATGTCCCTCCCTCCCAGGCCTCGTCAGACACCATTTTTGGCCAACACCTACTTCCTCTTTTAGCGGTCGTTTTAACTCAGACACTACATAGTTCCTCTTTTGACGCCATTTTAGTCTGTCCGACAGCCAGTTCCCTTTTCCAGCCGCCATCTTAGGACCCAAAGCCACTGCTCTGTTTATTGCTGATGCAGTAGAGGCTGCAAAAGAGGGACATAGGGACCTGAAATCCACACTACGTTTTTGGTCATATATGCAGTTGTGCCCCATTGTGTTCCCACTAATGAACCTTTACAAAGGACATTGCTGATTGTCCTGTGGAAACCTTTACCCTTCACTTTTACATGTTTGTTTTTTGCTGTACCTAGTATACAATTTATTAGACCATATAAACTTCTCACTATTAGTCCTGGTGGACAGTGAATATTTTTCTGCCTATGGCAGTTGTTACTTAGTCTAGTTTTGAGATATTCTCGCTTGTATGTTATCCTGCCTGGTATCTTGCACAAGAGTTCCCTGATGTAGAGGGTGGAGGATCGTGTGGTCCTAAGGGGATTTTGATCATCAGGAGTTGGCATATATTAGCGTTTTTGTTTGCAGCACCCAGTAATCCTTTGTGTCTTAAGCTGGGTTCACACATAGCGACAGCGACAACGACATCGCTGTTACGTCACCATTTTCTGTGACGTAACAGCGACCTTGTAAGTCGCTGTTATGATCGCTGCTTAGCTGTCAAACACAGCGACGCAGCGATCATAACGTCACTACATGTGCAGAGAGCAGGGAGCCGCGCACACTGCTTAGCGCTGGCTCCTTGCTCTCCTAGCTACAGTACACATCGGGTTAATTAACCCGATGTGTACTGTAGCTACATGTCACAGTGCAGAGAGCAGGGAGCCGCGCACACTGCTTAGCGCTGGCACCTTGCTCTCCTAGCTACAGTACACATAGGGTTAATTACCCGATGTGTACTGCAGCTACATGTGCACAGAGCAGGAGCCGGCACTAGCAGCAAGAGCAGCGGAGACTGGTAACGAAGGTAAATATCGGGTAACCAGGGAAAGGTCTTCCCTTGGTTACCCGATGTTTACAGTGGTTACAGCTTTCCACAGCTGCCAGATGCCGGCTCCTGCTCCCTGCTCGCTTCATTTTGTTGCTGTCTCGCTGTCACACACAGCGATGTGTGCTTCACAGCGGGAGAGCGACGACGAAAAAATGAAGCAGGACATTCAGCAACGAGCAACGACCTCACAGCAGGGGCCAGCTCGTTGCTGGATGTCACACACAGCGACAGCGACGGGACGTCGCTGCAACGTCACAGAAAATGGTGACGTAGCAGCGACGTCGTTGTCGTCGTCGCTGTGTGTGACACCACCTTTAGTTTGCAGGGTCTGACAGGAGATAGGGATACGCTGGAGGCTCGACCCTGACCACCATTAGGTCTACCGTCGAGATGAGGGAGAGTTCAGGGTTCCCAGTTACAGGGTCAGCACAGGAGAAATAGAGTATGTATGCTCCACTGCTATTTCTAGTTGTGTATATGTAGTCAGGAAGGAAGGGGGGGTGCTGCTTGCTAGTTTCCAAACACTCTTGTGCTTTTTCCCCAGGGTTTTAGGGGATCTTAGTTTTTAGAATTTCAGTGTTCCCCTGACCCCAATTTACACCCATTGCTCTTTCTTACAAACCTGGGTATAGTCCTTTGTATAAGGTCTCCGAGAGCCCATATGCAAACTACAGCTGGTAACTCCTAATTACAGAGTGAAGGACCAAGACACCCTCCTTCAAGTGGCAAGAGGTATGGAGATGAATCTAGCAGCTTACAAGATCACCTCACATACAGAAGATGTGCTGCATTCACAGCCACCTGAAGGAGTATCATCACGTCATCTCCAGCCCAAAAGTCATTCTACCTATTTGCCATGGAGGAAGACAGCAGCCCTTTGAATACTACTCTGCCAGATTGAACACCTACCTAAAGCACCAGTTGAAGATCAATGCCCGTATGACATCACTGCTCCCTGACAAAGTCACCATCTCCCGGTGTGCGGTCCTTAATTTTGCTAAACTTCTCCCTCTTCCAAGGGGGAAGTGTCCCACCTCTGACACCTTGGTGGAAGAGGTAGTCGACTCTGGCATAGCTGAGGCAGGAACCTCTGGATTCGATACAGTGACGGATACACCTTTGGACCCTGACTTAACCCCTTTGCGGATGGAACTCACAGCGAACACACAGAGTACACCAGGAGTACGACACAACGGAGGGCCATGGCACTAGGGAGAGGGAAGTGAGGTCACGTCCTGACAGTCACCTGAGCCTGAACCCTGCACTCCCTAACGTCCTTATACAGGTCCCACCCACCCCATCGCCAATAATGTGCCTAGGACCTCGCTGACCCTAAGCTCAAGGCCAGCGAGATGCTAGTCTCGTAGTCGCTACTGACATAAGAAAACACGGGGTAAGACAAACAAGTGGGGAAAGACAAAATAATGAAAAGTCAAAGGTTTCTTCAGCAGCAGCTTCGCAGCTGTACCAACACCACAGCACAGCACTGATAAGCTCCTTCCATATGTACAGCTTTAGGTTTAAGTTATAGCCGACATGGAGTAGAGTGAGGAACAGTATCTATAGCAGAAGGGAGTGCCTGAAGCTGAGGTTACAACTACCTGTTAGATCACTGCAGGATAGAAATGAACCTTAACCCCTTCAGTGCCAGATGGAATTAAATATGCTCCAAGTCAAGGTAAATGTCGAGCGGGCACTAAAGCGGATCTATAAGCCACAATGCACATTGACCTTCTGATCCCAGATCGCCACGAGATCACGTCAGGCTGTGCCACACTCATGACGATGACACTGGCATGAGCATATTATCGAATTACGGGTCACAAAGTGATGTATGGATCCAGATTAAGCCTTACTCCCTTACTGCCTTAATTCCATTTGTATCTAACTTTTGATTCAAACAGCAAAGACTCAATTCGCAAAGATAGAGGGAGGCTCCATGGCACTCACTTAAGAGCACATGTCCCATCAGACCAGTCGCACAACCCTACCATAATTAAAGGATTCAAAATGCAGAAGAACACTGCCGTATTTCGGGGGGGGGGGGAATAGGTGGGTAAACAGGATAACATCCCTAAATAAGCTTGACCATCTGTTTCCAAACTAATACCAATGTCCTACAAACAAGATATCAGATCGCAAGCTCTTCTCAAGGCAGTGACCAGCAGAGGTCATGTAAGTCACTTTGAGCATAATTGCATTTTGCAATATAAATCTGTATTTCTTGATCCATATCTTTATATGATCCTCAACCATACTATATATTGTTCTTATAAAAAAATTAATGCAATTCTGTTTGGGTTTTTTTTTGTTAAAGTTCCAAACTAATATCTTTTTTCTGAAGCTCACCATATACGCTAGAAAGCTGTGCTGAATGCTAATTTAGCAGGCACGTCTCGTCTTCTATTCTCCCATAATAGCTCGAGGGTATAAGCTGTGCCATACAACCCTGGCATCAAATATCTTGTGCAAGAGTTAGGCACTACCTTCGCTCAGCCCTGCGCACTTCATTGTGCTATGGCAGCCGGATACAGAACTATTGTTGTGGCCTATGTACAATAACCAAAGGCCTCTTGAGCCTTGTCTCAGTGGCAGTGGTCATCCCTTTTCTATGGCGTTAGCCTGCAAATTGATTCTCCAGCGCGTCTATGTGTCATATTTTGGATGTTTCAGGCTTAATACTGCAGTTTGATCACCTGCTAATACCTTTGTCTCACCTTTTGTTTCTCCTTCCAGCCTTCCCGTTTCTGACACACAGCCAGACTACCTTTCTGTGCCAGACTGCTGAGGAGTCTTGCTGTCAATCAGTGGCTTTTGTAGGGACCTCAAACTGGGACCCAATGATTGAAGTCTAAACTTCTTTGCACAGACCCTTGGTAAAGAACAGAGGGATGTCCCAGTCTATACACCTCACTTTAGTCAGAGGATGGACGTGCAAGGTTTCACTTTTGAAGGTGCGCCCACCTAAAAAGTCACGTTGAATCAAGCAATACCAATGCTTCCTTTCCCTTACAGCACGCATTGTAGACAGGATGACAATTATCCAATATGTGCAGCAGCTTAAAAAGGATTTTCAAAAAATATATATTTTTATAGAATTGCCTGTGGGAAAATAATAAACTCAGGAATACTCACCCACAACTACCCCCAGACTGCTGCAGCCAATCACTAGGCTCATGCAGACTATCTAAGCATCACTACTGAGCTGAGTGATCGGGTGCAGCAGACACGTGCTGTATTCATGTCACCGCTGCAATGGCGGAAAGCTGCCCCTGGTCACATCAGCAACATATGAACTTAAGAGGTTTAATATATACCGTATATTATTTAACTCTGCAACTGTCAATTCAATTTATCTTTGGATCTGACTGGAGTCATTACTGAAAATCAGCACACAATAAGTAAATTGTTCGGCAAAGCTACTTATCTACGGGTATGTCACCACATGGCAATAATAACTCTCTCATAGCCTAACAGTAACTGCAGGGAAGGAGCTGAATGAAGCCGCCATTCCAACGTGCGATATTGGCCGCATGATGGGGACTGTACATGACGCTTGCCGTGACGTGTGCTATAGTTATTGCTGCTTAGCACTCCGCTCTGGAAATCACTAGGCAACACCGTGCTCCCTGTTGTGCTAAGAGGAAACTGAGCACATACGTTAGTAGTTGAGTTTCCGAACATTACAGCTCGCCTTCTGTTTGCTCGTGACCAGAGCTGAACGCTTTACCAGCCAGGCTCTGCGTACATTACTCTCCAACATGGAGACCCTTGCTGAACCTTGAGCCATGGATCACTATTTTAGATGGTTCCTTTTTATTCTACAAAGTTGTATGCTACATATTTGGATGATGTGTTATACACCCTCATGCCTGCTCAATACCATTGCAGCCATTGATAGTGTGATAATCACCTGAGAAAGTAATCCTGCATGTGATATAGCATACAAGTGTCCAGCGGGCAGCTAAAAAGCCCGACAAGTGCTCTGCCTCTGTCACTAAACCTCCCCCGACCTCATCAAATTGGGATCCAGCTCATCTCATGGCAATGCTGTTCAATCCCGGTGTACATCACTATGGCCACTGCCTAGGGCAGAGAACGTCACTGCATACGAATCACCTCCAAGGGGCACAGCTTAGACAATGAACTGTAGGACAAGCAAGCAACAACAAAAAAGGGTGGACTTAAGAAGCATTTAGTGGGTATCTGGAATGCTTGGGCACTTTTAGGCTTTCTAACATACAGTGCTGGCCAAAAGTATTGGCACCCCTGCAATTCTGTCAGATAATACTCAGTTTCTTCTTGAAAATGATTGCAATCACAAATTCTTTGGTATTATCTTCATTTAATTTGTCTTCAATGAAAAAAAATAAAAAAAATTGTCAAAGCCAAATTGGATATAATTCCACACCAAACATAAAAAAGGGGGTGGACAAAAGTATTGGCACTGTTTGAAAAATCATGTGATGCTTCTCTAATTTGTGTAATTAACAACACCTGTAACTTACCTGTGGCACCTAACAGGTGTTGGCAATAACTAAATCACACTTGCAGCCAGTTGACATGGATTAAAGTTGACTCAACCTCTGTCCTGTGTCCTTGTGTGTACCACATTGAGCATGGAGAAAAGAAAGAAGACCAAAGAACTGTCTGAGGACTTGAGAATCCAAATTGTGAGGAAGCATGAGCAATCTCAAGGCTACAAGTCCATCTCCAAAGACCTGAAAGTTCCTGTGTCTACGGTGCGCAGTGTCATCAAGAAGTTTAAAGCCCATGGCACTGTGGATAACCTCCCTAGATGTGTAAGGAAAAGAAAAATTGACGAGAGATTTCAACACAAGATTGTGCGGATGGTGGATAAAGAACCTCGACTAACATCCAAACAAGTTCAAGCTGCCCTGCAGTCCGAGGGTACAACAGTGTCAACCCGTACTATCAGTCGGCGTCTGAATGAAAAGGGACTGTATGGTAGGATACCCAGGAAGACCCCACTTCTTACCCCGAGACATAAAAAAGCCAGGCTGGAGTTTGCCAAAACTTACCTGAGAAAGCCTAAAACGTTTTGGAAGAACGTTCTCTGGTCAGTTGAGACAAAAGTAGAGCTTTTTGGGAAAAGCCATCAACATAGAGTTTACAGAAAAAAAGAGGCATTCAAAGAAAAGAACACGGTCCCTACAGTCAAACATGGCGGAGGTTCCCTGATGTTTTGGGGTTGCTTTGCTGCCTCTGGCACTGGAGAGCTTGACCGTGTGCATGGCATTATGAAGTCTGAAGACTACCAACACATTTTGCAGCATAATGTACGGCCCAGTGTGAGAAAGCTGGGTCTTCCTCAGAGGTCATCATGGGTCTTCCAGCAGGACAATGACCCAAAACACACTTCAAAAAGCACTAGAAAATGGTTTGAGAGAAAGCACTGGAGACTACTAAAGTGGCCAGCAATGAGTCCAGACCTGAATCCCATAGAACACCTGTGGAGAGAGCTCAAAATGGCAGTTTGGAGAAGGCACCCTTCAAATCTCAGGGACCTGGAGCAGTTTGCCAAAGAAGAATGGTCTAAAATTCCAGCAGAGGATTTTAAGAAACTCATTGATGGTTACCGGAAGCGGTTGTTCGCAGTTATTTTGGCTAAAGGTTGTGCAACCAAGTATTAGGCTAAGGGTGCCAATACTGTTGTCTGGCCCATTTTTGGAGTTTTGTGTGAAATGATCAATGATTTGATTTTTGTTTCATTCTCTTTTGTGTTTTTTCATTGCAAGCAAAATAAATGAAGACAATAATACCAAAGAATTTGTGATTGCAATAACTTTCAAGAAGAAACTGAGTATTATCTAACAGAATTGCGGGGTGCCAATACTTTTAGCCAGTACTGTAATAGAATAACAACATTTTCTGAGCAATTCTAATGCTATGAACAAACACAAATGTATCGTACCACTTATTTTTAAGTCCCTTTCCCACTGCTTCTAGACAAAAATCTTCTACTACTACCTTTGGAGAATTTGCTTCCACCCACAAAAACTATCCACAGTGCCTTCTCATCTCTGTCTACCACTCTACCTCTACACTACATACCACCAGTGATAAAAGGGTGCATGTACACTGCAGGATTATTGTGACAGAACGTTCCTAGGAACACTCAATTATCAATAACTGGCCATTGTAAACAGACTGCCAAAAATCTCATGAAAGAGCAAACACTCAGTCATTGTTCGAAATGAAGACTGCTATAAAAGAAAAAAATCATCATTCTCGGCAGCATATCGTCCTGTATTAAAGGGGTGGTTCACCCATTTTTTTTTTCCCCAATGATTCTCACTTACCATTATATGCATCTTCTGCATTGGCTTCTGTTTCCATTTCTGGCACTGAGCGGCGCTATGCTGCACGCTCAGTGCCAGTCACATGACCCCCTGGAGCTGTGGCCGCCAGCATCCTCTGACGTCCCGGCATTTCCGGGCTCTCAAACTGGACGGGTACGTCACAGGATGCCGGCGCCACTCACAGTGATTGACTGGGCTGTGGGCGGTGACTACCTGACGTCACAGCCCAGCATCGAGGGGAGGAGCCGGAGGATGCCAGTGTGTGGAGCGGTGAAGGCAGAGCGCGCGCTACCAGCATTCAGCTGTGGGAGGTACGGGGCGCCAGTGTGGAGTACAGGGGGGGGTTTCTCCAACTGAAATCCCCCCTGTCACGCAAGTATGTGATCACACTGTCCACCCGCCCGCTGTGCTCAGCTGTCAGGAGAGCGGGCGGTGTCGGCAGTGTGATCATATACTCCCACCAGCAGCACAGGTGACCGGACGCGGAGTGAGTGTGTATGTGTATGTCATACTCACCTGTCTGCAGGGTCCGGGTGCCATGCTTGCTTCCAGCCCCTGTCCCGGTCCCGCCGCTTCGGCTGTGTGCAGTCTCCCCGGGGCACGCACGAAGCTTGCAGGACCTGGCCGTGGATCACCTGATGCAGTCACCTGACGCATCAGCTGATCGTAGTCTCGCCGGCTTTTTAGTGTCCGGCCGGCTATCAGCTGATCCTGCTGTCAGGGGACTTCATCAGCTGATTACCGGCAGCTCCTGCAGCGATGGGACAGGATCATACTCCTGTCCAATCGATCGCTCCAGGAGCTGCCGGTAATCAGCACAGACGTGAGTATTTTTTTTTTTTTTTTGGCACTGATGCATCTGCTGATTGTATAATCGGCTTTTATACAATCAGCTGATGTGTGATGTGATTCAGGCACTTGATCCTGACACATCATCTGATCGCTTTGCCTTCCAGCAAACCGATCAGATGATATTGGATCCGGATTGGACGGCGTGGCACCCTAACCCAGGATTACTGCGGAGGGGGGTTTATTTCAATAAAGATGGAGTCACTAATTGTGTTGTGTTTTATTTCTAATAAAAATATTTTTGTGTGTTGTGTTTTTTTTTTATCATTACTAGAAATTCATGGTGGCCATGTCTAATATTGGCGTGACACCATGAATTTCGGGCTTAGGGCTAGCTGATAATATACAGCTAGCCCTAACTCCATTATTACCCGGCTAGCCACCCGGCATCAGGGCAGCTGGAAGAGTTGGATGCAGCGCCAGAAGATGGCGCTTCTATGAAAGCGCCATTTTCTGGGGTGGTTGCGGACTGCAATTCGCAGTGGGGGTGCCCAGAAAGCTTGAGCACCCTTCACTGTGGATTCCATTCCCCAGCTGCCTAGTTGTACCCGGCTGGACACCAAAATTGGGCGAAGCTCACGTCATTTTTTTTAAAATTATTTCATGAAATTCATGAAATAATTAAAAAAAAAAAAAAAGGGCTTCTCTATATTTTTGGTTCCCAGCCGGGTACAAATAGGCAGCTGGGGGTTGGGGGCAGCCCGTACCTGCCTGCTGTACCCGGCTAGCATACAAAATATGGCGAAGCCCACGTCATTTTTTTTCTCTCTTTTTTGGCAAAAAACTGCATACAGTCCGGGATGGAGTATGCTGAGCCTTGTAGTTCTGCAGCTGCTGTCTGCTCTCCTGCATACACTAGTGAATGGAGGATGCTGAGCCTTGTAGTTCTGCAGCTGCTGTCTGCTCTCATGCATACACTAGTGAAGTTATGTACTAGTAAAACAACTCCCATGTCAGGAGCCAAAATTGGGAAAGATTTGTTTTGCCGAATCCATTGCAGGGTTAATGGTGTTCTCAGATTTTACAGAGGACCTCAATGTTAGCCTGTGTGGATGACGTAGGACGCATTAAGCACCCAGGCTTCAGAAGAAGGAGGACAAAGATGGCCAAAAGAGGAGGCGCTGCACCCGGAGAATGGAGACGGTCATCTGACCAGTCTGCATCGCCCCTTAGGTAAGTATTATAAAGTCATGTTTATGTTCTACACAGTGGCCTGGGCTCTTATATACAGTATGTTAGAATACTGTATATAAGAGCCCACTGGTGGTGGCCGCAGCTTATAGTCACCAAATCTGGTGACAGGTTCCCTTTAAGTGCCCGGCTCCTGGTCTTATACTCACCTTACAGCGTCTTCATCTTCCATCAGTGGTTTTCTGTAGTTTGTGACCTGCCAGCTTCGCTAATGTTTCATGGAGTAATCTGGAGGTCACAACTCAATACAAGTCTATGAGACCCTCGTTCTGGCATTCATAGAGTTAGATTGAGAGCTTGTGACGTAACTTCTAACTTCCAGACGTGATTGTCACAAGATAGCGCTGCGGGACCGGAGTATCGCCGATAAAATACACAACAGGGGTTTTAAGCGCCACTCGCGTGCTGAAATAAAACACTGGAGCGGTGCTTTAAGTAAAGGCTGTAAAGCGGTAGACAACCCCTTTTACGTTTGGCCGATTGCTAATTTCTACTGAAAATTAGCCATTTGCCATAATTCAGAGATTAGCATCAGAGTCCTGATAGCCATAAAGACCTAAAAATCAAGGTGAAGGTGAAGGTGGGACTCACCTGGTGCAGGTCCATGTGGAAACAAGATCTGTAAATGTATAAAGCATTGCGATGAAAACAAAGGAACGGCTTTCCTGTAAGGATTGCCTGTCAGCTGGTGCTAAGGCTGCTTTCACACATCCGGTTTTTGCTGTGCGGCACAATACGGCGCTTTGCAGAAAAAACGCAACCTTTTTTTTTTGCCGCCGGTTGAGTTTTTTTCTGCATAGACTTGCATTAGCGCCGTATTGGGCCGCATGGCCTTGCGTTGCGTCCGTTTTTTGCCGGATGCGGCATATTTAGCCCATGATGGAACGTTGCCTGGCACTTTTTTTGTGCGGCGAAAAAAACGCATCACGCTGGATCCGGCGAGATTTACAATGCAAGCCTATGGACGCCGGATGCGGTTTTTTGCACTGCGGATGCTCAGTATCAAGCCGCATCTGTCAAAAAACGGACGGGCCGCATGGAAAAACTTATGCAACGGATCTGTTTTTTTCGCCGCATCCGTTGCATAGGTTTTCGAGCCGCACTGCAAAACCGGATGTGTGAAAGCAGCCTAAGACGTCTACTACTTCCAGACCGTGACCATATAGTGTGGTGAGGACTGAAAGCAATTACTACTCTGAGGCTGGACCAGAGCGCAGCAGGCAGACGCTGACCCCCTTCTCTGCTCCAATCATGCTCTGACCTGATTGTATATCATCAAGGCTGGAGCTTTCCATCCGGTGGCCATTCACAGAAATGTTCAGATATCAGCAGGCGAGAGAAAAGAACACAAGGTCCGGAAGCAGAAGCAGATACATATAGCGGAGCACTGCGGGAATTTGTGATTTGGCACATTGCTACACCAACACCAAGATTGGTACTTCTCTGGGGAGGTGGTATGGTCATAGTAAAGGCCGCTTTACACGCTGCGACATCGCATGTCGCTAGGGATAGCACCCACCCCCATCGTTTGTGCGTCACAGGCAAATCGCTGCCTGTAGCGAACAATATCGCAGGAACGCGTCACACGAACTTACCTTCCTAACGACGTCGCTGTGGATGGCGAACAACGTCCTTTCTAAGGGGGCAGTTCGTGCGGCGTCACACGGCAGCCGTCCAATAGAAGCGGAGGGGCAAAGAGCAGCCGCATGAAAGTCACGCCCACCTCGTTACCAGAGGACGCAGGGACGGTGTTGTTCGTCGGTCCCGGGGTGTCACACGTAGCGATGGAACGACAGGAACGACGAACAACCAAATGAGCAACGATATTTGGAAAATGAACGACGTGTCAACAATCAATCAATGATTTGGTGAGTATTTGGGATCGTTAGCGGTCGCTTGTAAGTGTCACACGCAACGACGTTGCTAACGAGGCCGGATGTGCGTCACATATTCCGTGACCCCAGTGATATCTCGTTAGTGATGTCGCTGCGTGTAAAGCGGCCTTAAGTCAGGGCTCCTACAGAGGTATATATAGGTGGTGGTGATCAGAATAGAAAAGGCACACAAAGAAAAAGGGAATGATGGGCACACCGGGCTGTATGTAGGGTGTTCTGTGTACACGAGCCTAAGGGTATGTGCCCATGATCAGGGTTCAGGGCGCTGAAGTCTCTCACTTGTGTTCTCCCTACGGAGGACACAGGCGAATGCGCGATAAACAACTGACATGCTGCAGTCTGGAAAGACGCACCGCAGATCAGGGTTTGCTGCGGAAAAAACAAGCACAGCGGGCACAGGATTTCTAGAAATCCCTCCACTGTGCTTGTACTGTACAATGCAGCGTTTTGGACACAGCTGAAGAATGCCGCATCCAAAACGCTGCAAACACTGATCGTGGGCACGCACCAGCAGACATTCAACTTCTCCCACACAAATGAAAAGCAGAAACCTTGTAGCACCTGCACTTATTGGAAGATAACCCATAAATATCGCTACTATCCGTCATGAGGTCATTTAAGTGGCCGTTGGATCATTCGGCCAAAAGCAATCATTCTGGATTCTCCCATACATAGTAACACTTAGACAGGCCAACATGCCGAATACTATTTTTTTTCTCCCACATGTTACATTGTGGGCAGATCCAGCAAGTTTTGACAACTTTAATGTTTTTGGGGACCTTCGCTAATAGTATACAAACACTGAACAATAAAAAATAAATCTTTATTTTTATATAGCGCTAACATATTCCGCAGCGCTTTACATACATCAGGAACACTGTCCCCATTGGGGCTCACAATCTAAATTCCCTATCTGTATGTTTTTTGGAACAATCCTCTACTGACCATTTCTATAATCCAGCATCAAATACAGCTGACCGGGGCCACATGAAATATTCTACATTACTGGACATTTTAAGAACTGGACTTCCTTCACCAAAAAAATAAAAAATTGCTAGTAATGATCTGTTCACATGGTATTTGATGAGGATTTTCAGCGGGAATGTGATGGCTTAGGCTGCTTTCATACATCCGGTTTTTGCAGGGTGGCTCAAAAACCTATGCAACGGATGCGGCGAAAAAAACGGATCTGTTGCATACATTTTTCCATGCGGCCTGTCCGTTTGACGGATGTGGCTTGATACTGAGCATGCGCAGAGCAAAAAAAAAAACGCATTCGGCCGCCGGATGCAGTTTTTGCCGCAGGACGCCGCATCTGGCGTCCATAGGCTTGCATTGTAAATCGCGCCGGATCTGGCGTCATGCGTTTTTTTCGCCGCACAAAAAAAACGTGCCAGGCAACGTTCCATCATCCGACCGCCGCATGGGCTCAATATGCCGCATTCGGCAAAAAATGGACGCAACGCAAGGCCATGCGGCACAATATGGCGCTAATGTAAGTCTATGCGGAAAAAAACGCAAATGGCGGCAAAAAAAAAGGTTGCGTTTTTTCTGCAAAGCGCCGTATTGTGCCGCTCAGCAAAAAACTGATGTGTTTTCAGCTTTAGCAGATACCAGACTATGGCCATGTTCCAGTAAGTTTTTTCCAGCAGGTGTCTGCACTAAAATACCCCATAGTTATCGGCTTCAGAGGATTTTCCGTTGTTGGGAGAGGAGAGGGTGTTATTAAAAATATGCAATTTGCATACATGCAATCACGTGGTCACTTCACTTTAGCGGTCCACGCTCTATCAAAATGTAGTTTGTGGCCAGATATAGTGTATTCCAACTGTATACACTCTCACCTGCAGAACAAGTACCACAGTGGAGACAGTTAGTGACATGTAGCATCCGTTCACCTGCACAACAAGTCCCAGAGTGGATACAGTGACATGCAGCACACTATGTGTCAGGGCACAGCATGTCACCAACTTGCTCTGCTCTGTCACCTGCGGTGCTGCATGTCACGTTTTTGCTGCGATTTGGTGCGTTTTTTGCTGCGTTTTTGCTCACTGCGTTTTTAATCAGTGCACAATGCCATTAAAGATTGTTGATGAAAAAAAAAAAAAAGGTCTGATGTCATTTCCTTATTCAAAATGTTCATTGTATGCAGGAGAGCAGACAGCAGCTGCAGAACTACAAGGCTCAGCATCCTCCATTCACTAGTGTATGCAGGAGAGCAGATAGCAGCTGCAGGACTACAAGGCTCAGCATCCTCCATTCACTAGTGTATGCAGGAGAGCAGACAGCAGCTGCAGGACTACAAGGCTCAGCATCCTCCATTCACTAGTGTATGCAGGAGAGCAGACAGCAGGTGCAGGACTACAAGGCTCAGCATCCTCCATTCACTAGTGTATGCAGGAGAGCAGACAGCAGCTGCAGAACTACAAGGCTCAGCATCCTCCATTCACTAGTGTATGCAGGAGAGCAGATAGCAGCTGCAGGACTACAAGGCTCAGCATCCTCCATTCACTAGTGTATGCAGGAGAGCAGACAGCAGCTGCAGGACTACAAGGCTCAGCATCCTCCATTCACTAGTGTATGCAGGAGAGCAGACAGCAGGTGCAGGACTACAAGGCTCAGCATCCTCCATTCACTAGTGTATGCAGGAGAGCAGACAGCAGGTGCAGGACTACAAGGCTCAGCATCCTCCATTCACTAGTGTATGCAGGAGAGCAGACAGAAGCTGCAGAACTACAAGGCTCAGCATCCTCCATCCAGGACTGTATGCAGTTTTTTACCCAAAAAGAAAAAAAAAAATGACATGGGCTTCGCCATATTTTTGTATGCTAGCCGGGTACAGCAGGCAGGTACGGGCTGCCCCCAACCCCCAGCTGCCTATTTGTACCCGGCTGGGAACCAAAAATATAGAGAAGCCCTTTTTTTCTTTAATTATTTCATGAATTTCATGAAATAATTTAAAAAAAAAATGACGTGAGCTTCGCCTAATTTTGGTGTCCAGCCGGGTACAACTAGGCAGCTGGGGATTGGAATCCACAGTGAAGGGGGCACATGCTCTCTGGGCACCCCCGCTGTGAATTGCAGTCCGCAGCCACCCCAGAAAATGGCGCTTTCATAGAAGCGCCATCTTCTGGCGCTGTATCCAACTCTTCCAGCTGTCCTGAAGCCGGGTGGCTAGCCGGGTAATAATGGAGTTAGGGCTAGCTGTATATTATCAGCTGGCCCTAAGCCCGAAATTCATGGTGTCACGCCAATATTAGACATGGCCACCATGAATTTCTAGTAAAGATAAAAAAAAAACACAACACACAGAAAAATATTTTTATTAGAAATAAAACACAACACAATTAGTGACTCCATCTTTATTGAAATAAACCCCCCTCCGCAGTAATCCTGGGTTAAGGTCCCGCGCCGTCCAATCCGGATCCAATATCATCTGATCGGTTTGCTGGAAGGCAAAGCGATCAGATGATGTGTCAGGATCAAGTGCCTGAATCACATCACACATCAGCTGATTGTATAAAAGCCGATTATACAATCAGCAGATGCATCAGTGCCAAAAAAAAAAAAAAAAAAATACATACTCACTTATGTGCTGTGGTGATTACCGGCAGCTCCTGGAGCGATCGATTGGACAGGAGTCTGATCCCGTCCGATCGCTGCAAGAGCTGCCGGTAATCAGCTGATGAAGTCCCCTGACAGCAGGATCAGCTGATAGCCGGCCGGGCGCGAAAAAGCCGGCGAGACTACGATCAGCTGATGCGTCAGGTGACTGCATCAGGTGATCCACGGCCAGGTCCTGCAAGCTTCGTGCGTGCCCCGGGGAGACTGCACACAGCCGAAGCGGCGGGACCGGGACAGGGGCTGGAAGCAAGCATGGCACCCGGACCCTGCAGACAGGTGAGTATGACATACACACACACATACACACTCACTCACACACTGTATATACACACACACACTGTATATACACACACACACTGTATATACACACACACACTGTATATTCACACACACACTGTATATTCACACACACACACTGTATATACGCGCACACACACTTTCTTCCCCTGGCTGTGTAGAGCTGCTGCTGTCTCTGTGTAATTGATCTCAGTGCACATCCACTGGGAAGAGGCAGGGAGGAGGGTTTGGGTGGGAGCAGAGTGGGTGTATTAGACACAATGGGTGTGTTAGATAAGCCAGACACCGCCCTAGAGCCACAAAGAATTCTGGGACTTGTAGGAACTGAACACAGGAAGTCAGAGGAGAGATTAACCCCATCAGAGCTGGAGCCAGCAATGACCGTGTGCTGCTAGTGCACAATGAAAGGTAATTTTGCTGAAAAAACATAATAGATGTGTTGAGGGGCACATATTAGCAAGATTTATCAGAAAAAAAAAAATCAGTTTTGGTAACTGGACAACTTCTTTAAGCTGCTTGATTCTTTAAGAAAGCCCATTTCACAATTATCTTTTGGTGTAAACAGGAGGACAATGACGAACGGGTAAAATGTTCACTCAACGGAAGACAATCTGCGCAGAGCCAAAAATAATTGTTCTTGGCGGTGCATCATCCTGTGTAAATAGCACTCACACTACTGAGAACTATGGCGCCCTATGTGCACTATTACAGATCGCTCAGTGTGCAACGACTGTTAAAAGACCGCCAATCATTAAAGGCTTACTGATCAGTGGTCATTTAGTTTAGATTGTTTAGCTTACAGATTGGAGGTTGGTCCATGTAAATTGAGCATGTGCTGCCAAGAACAATGACAGTCGAGGTGCACAGATCAGCCTACTACCGATTGTTCTGTGTGCATGGAAAGTTTATTTGACCCAATAGGAGGGACCTGTTGTAATGTGTCGGGGCACACAAACCGGTCGTCGTCCATTTTCTGTTCTAGCTATTCCCATTATTCCTATTTTAAGACGTATGCACAATAAAGAATCATTTTTTTTATTCACAAGGATGATGAGTACTACTCCTTTTTCCTGTTACCATGGAGTTGATTTTTTTCTGGTTTGGAGTTTAGCACCTAGGAGTCGTGAAGAGTCCATGGGGATGTTGGTTTCACTCCAAATCACCTGCATGTGAGTAGTACCGGTCTAATTATTGATCTATATTATTAGTGATGAGTGAGCACTACCATGCTCGGGTGCTCAGTACTTGGTATTTCACCACCCAACCCATCAGTAGCATTTCAATTACCCTTGTGGGTACGCTGAGTTTTATGTGCAGATATTTCTCATAGACTTGCATCAGATGAGGAAAATCCGCAGGTATAATAAGATGTATGCACTTTTAGTGCATTTCCACTGTAAAAATAAAATACACATGTAATCCACACATAAGTGTATCAATAAAGTGGTATCAAAGCTAAATACCAGCAAGTATCAAAAACAATGCATCTTTGTTTAAAGAGGTTTGCTTATCATTAGGACAGGTCATCAGTGTCTGATTGGCTGGAGTCTGCCATTACTACATCTTGTGGCAGGGCATTCTAAAGTCTGACTGCTCTAAAGGCCCCGTCACACTAAGCAACATCGCTAGCAACATCGCTGGTAACGAACAACTTTTGTGACGTTGCTAGCGATGTTGCTGTGTGTGACATCCAGCAACAACCTGGCCCCTGCTGTGAGGTCGTTGGTTGTTGCTGAATGTCCTGGGCCATTTTTTAGTTGTTGCTGTCCCGCTGTGAAGCACACATCGCTGTGTGTGACAGCGAGACAGCAACGACTAATGTGCAGTGAGCAGGGAGCCAGCTTCTGCTGAGGCTGGTAACTAATGTAAACATCGGGTAACCAAGAAGCCCTGTCCTTGGTTACCCGATATTTACCTTTGATACCAGCCTCCTCCGCTCTCACTGCCTGTGCTGCCGGCTCCTGCTCTGTGCACGTGTAGCTGCAGCACACATCAGGTAATTAACCCGATGTGTGCTGTAACTAGGAGAGCAAGGAGCCAGCACTAAGCAGTGTGCGCTGCTCCCTGCTCTGTGCACATTTAGCTGCAGCACACATCAGGCAATTAACCCGATGTGTGCTGTAACTAGGAGAGCAAGGAGCCAGCGCTCAGTGTGCGCTGCTCCCTGCTCTGTGCACATTTAGCTGCAGCACACATCGGGTTAATTAACCTGATGTGTGCTGTAACTAGGAGACTGGGGGCTGGTCACTGGTTGCTGGTGAGCTCACCAGCAACTCGTGTAGCCACGCTCCAGCGATCCCTGCCAGGTCAGGTTGCTGGTGGGATCGCTGGAGTGTCGCAGTGTGACAGCTCACCAGCAACCTCCTAGCAACTTACCAGTGATCCCTATCGTTGTTGGGATCGCTGGTAAGTTGCTTAGTGTGACTGGACCTTTACTGTAAAGAACCCTTTCTTATTTAGCATCCTGTTGATTTTGATCAGTGTCTCCAATCTCAAGGCATTGTTCTATAGTTTGCTAGATGGAGGAAAGTAGTAGATTTGCTGTTGTAAACACTTGAAAAAGTGAAACCAAGTCCACATCTAAGGGGTGCTTCACACACAGCGAGCTCGCTGCCGAGATCGCTGCTGAGTCACGCTTTTTGTGACGCAGCAGTGACCTCATTAGCGATCTCGCTGTGTGTGACACTGAGCAGCGATCTGGCCCCTGCTGCGAGATCGCTGCTCGTTACACACAGCCCTGGTTCGTTTTCTTCAAAGCCGCTCTCCTGCTGTGACACACAGATCGCTGTGTGTGACAGCAAGAGAGCGACAAATGAAGCGAGCAGGGAGCAGGAGCCGGCGTCTGACAGCTGAGGTAAGCTGTATCCAAGATAAACATCGGGTAACCAAGGTGGTTACCCGATATTTACCTTAGTTACCAGCCTCTGCAGCTCTCACGCTGCCTGTGCTGCCGGCTCCGGCTCTCTGCACATGTAGCTGCTGTACACATCGGGTTAATTAACACGATGTGTACAGCAGCTAGGAGAGCAAGGAGCCAGCGCTATGCAGTGTGCGCGGCTCCCTGCTCTCTGCACATGTAGCTGCATTACACATCGGGTTAATTAACCCGATGTGTACTGTAGCTAGGAGAGCAAGGAGCCAGCGCTTAGTGTGCGCGGCTCCCTGCTCCCTGCTCACACTGGTAACTAATGTAAACATCGGGTAACCATACCCGATGTTTACCTTAGTTACCAGTCTCCGCAGCTTCCAGACGGCGGCTCCGTGCAAGCGCAGCGTCGCTTGCACGTCGCTGCTGGCTGGGGGCTGTTCACTGGTCGCTGGTGAGATCTGCCTGTTTGACAGCTCACCAGCGACCATGTAGCGATGCAGCAGCGATCCTGACCAGGTCAGATCGCTGGTCGGATCGCTGCTGCATCGCTAAGTGTGAAGGTACCCTTACGGTTCATTGATCCCTCAGATGCACATATTAATGGCCCAGCCCTTGATCATGTTTTGACCTACCGTATATGCCGGCGTATAAGACGACTGGGCGTATAAGACGACCCCCAACTTCTGCCCTAAAAATATAGAATTTGGGATATACTCACTGTATAAGACTACCCCCGTTCAGTATGCTTCAGTATGCTAAGAGCAGGGGGCCGCACTGTGTGAGGAGGTGTTTTTTTTACTGTCCAGTATAACCAATAGGATTAGTGCAGGGGCCAGCATGTAAGCTCTTCATTAATGTCCCTGCATGGATGCGAGGGGAATCTGGCGTTACTGCACTAATCCTATTGGTTATACTGGACAGTGAAAAAAAAAACACCTCCTCACACAGTGCGGCCCCCTGCTATATATACGCTATATATCCGCTGTATATATACCAGTATATATGCTGTATGATATACCAGTACGGGGCCGGGCTGTGTATCGCGTTTCCATACCGACGAGGCAGGAACTTCCCTGCTAGAGCGCTGACGTCAAGGCAGAGCTGCTTGCCTCTGATTGGCCAGCGCTCTGCCATTCAGCAGCGGTGACAGGAAGTTCCTCCCTCGTCGCTATGGAGGCAGAATCCAAGCGTGGAACGGAGTGGAGCGGCGCACTACAGCACCCAGGTATATATCCGGCGTATAAGACGACCCCCCACTGTAGCCATTATTTTAAGGGGGTAAAAAGTCGTCTTATACGCCAGTATATAATTACAGTGGTAATGTTGTGTAGAAAGCATTGGAGCTTTATCAATGCTCGATGA
The DNA here is from genome assembly GCF_048569485.1 of Anomaloglossus baeobatrachus. NCBI lineage: Eukaryota > Metazoa > Chordata > Amphibia > Anura > Aromobatidae > Anomaloglossus > Anomaloglossus baeobatrachus. The sequence goes on along the minus strand of NC_134354.1, from coordinate 367,627,723 downwards.
TGATAACTAGTTTTCAGAGGACAATACAAAGAGAAGCCTGCTGTTTGCATGTATTCACTGGGGAGTAGGCAACAAAACTGGATGAATTGAGACCCAGGAATGCAGGGCTGCGTAATTGGAAGTCTCTTATCCAAGAACAGTGTCTAAAAAAACAAAAAACCTGGCAGCGAAGTAGTGAGTCACAACCATTAGTGCAACTCGTGGAGGCTTCACATGGTTTCCAATTACTTCTTTTACACGATGTGGATTAGAAACGATTACAGATGAAGCAAGGAAACTGTTTTCATTATGCTAATCAACCATGGATGAGAGATTCATTTCAGTTTGTATAAGCATGATGAACACATATATAGATTATCAACTAACATAGTAAAACAAAAAACTATTTTATTTCATTTTTCCCACTCCGGCAATGTAATCATAATATAGTCCATAATCCCCAGCACGACTGGCTAAATGAGAAGCCCTGCTAGATAAACAGATTCTACACCCACACCGACTTCCAAATGTTTGGCTGATCAGCCCTGCAAGCACATGCTCCCACAGCTGGCAGTCTTCACCACCTCGGATCTTCCGGTTCACATAGTTGCCCAACTGCCAACATTTTACAAATCATTTCCAAGGATATTTGCTGCGGAGCAGGGACATCTACACACTTGTGTATCGCACGCTCCGTAATCTGTAATCCACAGATTTATTCTATTATGTAATATCATATTCTATTAAGAAATATTCAAGTAGCCATAATCTCAGAACAACAAATTCAATTCTGTGTGCTTGCCATATGTGCAAGAATTTGGCCATAGAAAGCGGAAATGAGAGAAGAGGAGATAAAAAAAAGGGAGAAGATTGCTGTGTATATTATGAGGGGTGTTAGAATTCCTGCCACTGACGCCAGGTAGCTTTTCCCTAAGATCTTCCTTGTGGATGATGCCCATGCTTCTGATAAGGGAATAGGTTTTCTACTGATGTATTCTCTGCTATGCTCAGACTCCAATTGTATCATGTTGCTACTCACCTCAGTACGGTATATACAGTATGTATATTCTGATTATTTGTACTGGTAAATATTTTGATAAACTGTCTTATCCAAAATCTCTATAGTATGGCAACCTATATAAAGAGTCTAATTTATACACAGCCTATTGTACAGACAGCTCCTCAAGTGGAGCCAGAAATTACCCTATTTTTCAGATTAAAAGACGCACTTTTCCTCCCAAAAATTTGGGAGGAAAATGAGGGGTACGTCTTAAAATCCGAATACAGCTTACCGGGGTGCTGTTTGTGCGGCGACCGGGTGCGTTCTGGCGGCCGGGTGCTTGTGGCTGTATGCAGGCAGCCGGGTGCCTGTCGGTGCCGGCTGCCTCTCTGTACGTGCGGGCGGACGGGCAGCCGGGTGCCCGTCGGTGCCAGCTGCCTCTCTGTGTGCCTGTGGCTGCATGCAGGCAGCCGGGTGCCCATCGGTGCGGGCTGCCTCTCTGTGCGTGTAGGCGGGCGGACGGCCTGCTCGCTGTCACTCTGTGCTTCAGGCGGGCGGCTGTGCGGCAGGTGTCCCAGTGTGTCCGCGGTCCCAGTTTCAAATGTTTTCACCATTTTTTACATGATAAACTGACCACATTGTGTTTAGGTTGCTGAAGATCTAAATAAACAAAAAAGGAGGAGGCAAGAGCAGAGATTAGTCTCTGGGAGCATTTACTACTTCCCTGCATGATGTGGTCCAATCATTAACAGCATCGTACATGGGAAAAAAAGAAAGTCCTCAGAGAAGCTCAGAATCGGCTTTCTTGGTATGATCTGCTAAGACTTGTGTGTCTAACCAAAATACAGTGAACTTACTGCTGGCACCCACTGTGAAGGCGGAGAGAAAAGCAGAGCTGTGCATCACTAGAAACACAGCTCTGCATCTATCCCAGAAACCTAGCTCTGCTCCATAGGGGCAGCACTTTTGCTGGGATCAGTCACTGTCATTCAAGTTCAGGCATGATTCTCTTTTTTTTTTTTTTAAACTTCGTCACATCCCCAACTTTGTATTTGATTACACCACAGGTCCTTCAATATCACTGCTCTGTTGAGCTATGGAGAAGTGGTGGTGAAGGACCTGTGCTGATGTCACGATCATGTGACCGTAAAGGGTGGAGCTCAACAGAGAAGTGATGTTGAAGGACCTGCGGAGTCATCAATTACAATGCTGGGGGCGTGACCAAGTTTAAAAAGAATCATGCCTGAACTTGAGTGACAGTGACTGATCCCAGCAAAGGTGCCGCCCCTATGACTGAAACCTAAAAAGGTATTTACTGCATTCACCTAAACATATAAAGTCTTTTTTAAGATAAATACATGGATATTTTTCTAAACCATGTTAGTGATGCACATTGCATCATTTAAAACACACTGGGGACAGTTTAATACATCTGTGACCTAGTCTCCCGGTACCTAGCTGCACGCAACCTCTGATCCTTACAAGATCTCCTTCTCTACTCCTCACTTATTCCTCTTCACACAATAGCATACAAGATTTCTCCCGTGCCTCCCCCATACTCTGGAACACTCTACCCCAGCATATCAGACTCTCGCCTAAAGTGGAAATCTTTAAAAGGAACCTGAAGACCCACCTCTTCCAACAAGCCTACAACAACCCTCAGACCAGTACATCACTGCGCAACAAGTTCTACCCTCACCTACTGGACCTCACCCATCCCTTGTAGACTGTGAGCCCTCTCGGGCAGGGACCTCTCTCCTCCTGTATCCTCACCCATCCCTTGTAGACTGTGAGCCCTCTCGGGCAGGGACTTCTCTCCTCCTTAACTAGTCTGTTTTTGTAATGTTCATGATTGTTGTACTTGTCTATGTATACCCTTTCTCACTTGCAAAGCGCTATGGAATAAATGGCGCTATAATAATAAATAATAATAATAAACCAACATGACAGGTTCTCTTTAAAGGAAACCTGTCATCAAGGAAGGAAGTAGTGATATGGCTGTAAAGGTGCATGAACCAAAATATAGATTTATTTTTTTTTGTCCTATTTTTTTTTTTTTTTGCAGAGACCCAATCTACACACCATTAGAAATCTAGTATAGATGTCACATGCAAAACAGGCTTGAAGTGCACTGAGGATTTGTCAGTGCTCTCTGACTGCTTCATCCAAATATATTTAGGGCTGCTTCTCACTTGCGAGTTTCTCGCAGTAGAGCAATGCGAGAAAATCTCGCATTGGAATCGGACACGTTAGTGAATGATTCAGCTCGCATTTGCGATTTTTTTTCTCAGTCCAAATCGGACTGAGAAAAAAATCGCAGCATGCTGCTTTTTTGCGAGTTTCTACTGCGAGTCTCTCCAATGTAAGTCTATGGGAGCGTGTAAAAAAATCGGATGTCACGGGAAGGCATTCACACCATCCTAGTGACATCAGATTTTCTAAATACATTTCTCGCATGTTTCCTAAAACACTGGAAATGAGTGATGTCTCACAATGTCTGTCAATCACTATTCTCTGTCAGTCGGTCTCTCCCTCTCGCTCTCTATTATCTCTCGATCGGTCGGTCGGTCTGTCGGTCGGTCACTATCTCTGTCCCTCTCTCTCTGTCCATGTCAGTCTATCCCTCACCCCCCCTCTCTTACACTCACCGATCCCGGATCACCAGCGCGGCGCTGCACGGCGTTCACACTGCTCCGGCGGCTTCTCCTCTTTTGAAAAAGCCGGCCGCTCATTATTCAATCTCGTATTCCCTGCTTTACCCGCCCACCGGCACCTATGATTGGTTGCAGTCAGGCACGCCCCCACGCTGAGTGACAGCTGTCTCACTGCAACCAATCACAGCAGCCGGTGGGCGTGTCTATGCTGGGCAGTAAAAAATAAATAAATAAATAATTTAAAAAAAACGGCGTGCGGTCCCCCCCCCCCCAATTTTAATACCAGCCAGATAAAGCCATACGGCTGAAGGCTGGTATTCTCAGGATGGGGAGCTCCACGTTATGGGGAGCCCCCCAGCCTAACAATATCAGTCAGCAGCCACCCATAATTGCCGCATACATTATATGCGACAGTTCTGGGACTGTACCCGGCTCTTCCCGATTTGCCCTGGTGCCTTGGCAATCGGGGTAATAAGGAGTTAATGGCAGCCCATAGCTGCCACTAAATCCTAGATTAATCATTGCAGGCGTCTATAAGACACTCCCAATGATTAACCTGTAAATTAAAGTTAATAAACACACACAGTGAAAAAATCCTTTATTTGAAATAGTAAATAACAACAAAGACCCTCGTTCACCACTTTATTAAGTACCCAAAAAACCCATCCTTGTCCGACGTAATCCACGGAGGTCACTCGACGCTCTCAGCTCTGCTACATGAAGGTGACAGGGGCTGCAGAAGACACCGCCGCTCCTGTCAGCTCCACGCAGCAACTGAGGTGAGTATCGCGATCAGCTGATGATGTCAGTCAGGTTACTCGCGGCCACCGCTGGATCCTCCAACAGTGACAGCAAGTCGCCCGAGTGACAGCAATGAAGTCACAGGTGAGTTGCAGTCACGGGGGGAAGATCCAGCTGGCCGCGGGTAACCTGAGTGACGGCAGCGCTAAATCGCGCTGCTCAATTCAGTCACTCAGGGGATTAGCGGTCACCGGAGAGTCCTTCACAGGTGACCGCTAATCAGGACGCAACACAGACAGAGCCACGGTATGACAATGAAGTCGGGTGAAGTTCATCCGAGTTCATTCTGATCGTGCGGCTCTGTCTGTGTCTGCTGTCATCTGCCATTCAGCTCTGCTACATGGCTGTCTGTGGCTACTGTCAGCGGCCATGTAGCAGAGCTGAATGGCAGATGACAGCTGCTGAGAAAAAAAAAAGGATCACACACGGATCACACACGCATTGCACTGCAATCATGAGAAAAATCTCAGGATCGCAGTGTAGTTGCATTGCACTCTGACCTAACGTGAACTAAAATCAGCCGAGTTTTTTTCAGCTAACTCGGACCGATTTTACTCGCATAGATGTGTCTCCAGCCTTAGGCTATGTGCGCACTAGGCATTTACCACGTTTTTTGCATGCTTTTCAGGTGCATTTTTGTTCAGAAAACTGCATGACTTTGCTTCACCAGCAAAGTCTATGAGTTTTCATTTTGTCTGTCTGTTTTTTTAGCTGCGTTTTTGTGGTGTCCACAAAAACGCAGCATGTCAATTATTCCTGCATTTTTCACTGCGTATTTCACCCATTGAGTTCAATGAAATGTTCAAAAATGCAATGAAAAACGTAAATTGCAAATATAGCTGCGTTTCTATGACTAAAAATGCAGCTATAAACGGAAGGGGTGGGTAGTACAGTCACATGTACAGGAAGAGGATTCCTTGTGTTGGTAAACACAGAAGCGTGAATCCTCCCGGTACCACCACCACTGGTTCCACCTCCCGTCCGGCTCCATGTCCGCTCCCGTCCGGCGCCACGTCCGGACGGAAGGTGGAAGCAGCTGCGAACTCAAAAGTGAACAGTAGAAAAAAAAAAAAAAAAAATCATATTCATTTGTCTGCAGACTCCCCGGGACACGTCCGATGGCTGCAGGACCTGCTGGTGATCAGCTGATGCGGTCACCTGATGGCATCAGCTGACAGTTTAAGTCCAATGGTGAGGTCGGCTTTTTACCAGTCAGGTGACTGCATCAGCTGATTACCCCCGGGTCCTGCAGCGATTCGATGGAAGTCTGCACAGAAGTGTGTAGTTGTTTTTTTTTCTAAACTGTTTTTTTTACAATCAGCTGATGTGTCATGTGATTCACTTCCTTGAACCTGACACATCAGCTGATCGCTTTGCCTTCCAGCAAACCGATCAGATGGTATTGGATCCGGACTGGACATCGCAGGACCCTTGACCCAGGATTACTGGGGGGGGGGGGGGTCTTTAGTTCAATAAAGATGGAGTCACTAATTGTCTTGTGTTTTATATCTAATAAAAATATTTTTCTGTGTGTTGTGTTTTTTTTTGATCTGTACTAGAAATTCATGGTGGTCATTTCTAATATTGGCGTGACATCATGAATTTCGGGCTTAGGGCCAGTTGATAATACACAGCTAGGCCTAACACCATTATTACCCAGCAAGCCACCCGGCACCAGGGCAGCTGGAAGAGTTGGATACAGCGCCAGAAGATGGTGCTTCTATGAAAGCGCCATTTTCTGGGGTGGCTGCGGACTGCAATTCGCAGCGGGAGTGCCCAGAAAGTTTGGGCACCCTGCGCTGCATATTGCAATCCCCAGCTGCCTAGTTGTACCTGGCTGGACACAAAAATTGGGCGACACCCACGTAATTTTTTTTTTTTTTAATTACTTCATGAAATAATTTAAAAAAAAAAAAAGGCTTCCCTATATTTTTGGTTCCCAGCCAGGTACAAATAGCAACTGGGGGTTCGGGGATAGCTGTACCTGCCTGCTGTACCTAGCTAGCATACAAAAATATGGCGAAGCCCAAGTCATGTTTTACTTTTTGGGCAAAAAACTCCTGCATACAGTCCTGGATGGAGCATGCTGGAGACTTGTAGTTCTGCAGCTGTTGTCTGCTCTCCTGCATACACTAGTGGAGAATGAAGTAGAACAGATTGATGAAGGAAATGACATCAGATCTTATTTTTTTTTTCTTCACCAATCTTTAATGGCATTGTTCACTGATTTAAAAAACGCATAAAAATGCAGTGAACAAAAACGCAGCCAAAAACGCATGCATTTTTTGATGCTTTTTTGCCGTGGATGCGTTTTTTGCGGCTCTTTGGAGCTAAAAAAAAGTGGTTAAGTGTGCACATACCCTTATACACTTCCAGACTGATTTATATATGACTTCCCATAGATTTCCCATGACTAGCTTATAAAATCTGTACAAAAAAGGGATAATTTTTAATAGTTAAATCTGTCCTTAGGTAAAAAATGTGCTGAGTTTCCCTTTAAGGCTAGGTCTACACTGAGACTTTGGTAGTGCAACATGAAGTGCTGAGTAGAGATAAGCCGACCTGAACTTTAAAGTTCGGTGTCCGTTATGAACACAGACTTTACAAAAAAAATCAGTGTTTGAGTTCAGATGCTTTAAGTGTGAGCCATTTAATGTTTGAACGGCACGTACTGGGGGTAACAACAGCGTGATTGGGTGTAGTGTGCACCAAACAAAATAATTAAAACTATCGGGTCACGAGGGAGAGACAAAGGTGACGTAGAGATCTCTCATCATTTTGTAAACTAACCAAATAGTTAGTGTTTCGCTTCAAAGAATTAAAAATGGCTAGCCCATAGTGTTACATTCAGATCTGTATTACTATTGCAGAAAACTAAATGTCCTGAAACAAAGAAATCCCCAAAATATAGAATGTATATATTTATATTATACTTTTTTACATACACACAGCAGATAGAGAGATACACATACATATATATGCATATAGTCTGCTTTTCCATCTCCTTTTTTACAAATGATCTAAACTAATCAGCACAATGCGCCCTTTAAGACTGTATAAGCTACAATGCCCCCTCCGTATTAGAGACACCCACACAGGCAGAATACTGAATAAATATCCTCTACCAATCTCCAGCAAAAGGACTTTCGTGTCTCTACGGAAACCAAATGATGGGGACAGACATAAGTGCCTCATGAGAGTAATTAACGCTGTTCGCTCATCGTCTACTACATTCTGTCCTTTGCTATGGGAGTAGTAGGCAAAAGGAAACACAATTACAGTCATTAACCAGAGATAAGAACCAAAAGCCAGAAGGTCATTATGATCCGAGACAACACTGAAGGCCTGAAAATAACTTTGCAGTAAAGATGTAAACTGCTTGATCAGTATTTCCCATCCATTGTAATCTACTGGCCAGATCTGGGCTTCAATACCCAGATACCCAATAACCATAATGGATCCGCCATCTTTATGTGGGTATCCCGACTTTTGTCACAACAAATATTTCCATTACTATATTGTAGGCAAGTGTGGTATTATGGTCTTATTATACAAAAGTAGATAGGCTGGTCAATCCAGAGTTGGCCTCCATTGTGCTAACTGTGCAAAGGGGCAACGAACGTGAAATATTGAAGACTAAAGAGGCAAATCTGATCACAAGGGGAAATAGCAGCATAAACTATAAAGAGAAGCAAAGACATGGAAGATGTTTATGGCAGAATTCTCTAAAATGTTGTCCCCAAACGTGGAGGTAGAGATTTGCACCCAACACACCTAGGTGTAGAGTGCCTTTTTGCTCCTACTAAAGTACCATATTTTCCAGCGTATAAGACGACTGGGCGTATAAGACAACCCCCAATTTTTCCAGTTAAAATATAGAGTTTGGGATATATTGTATATACTTGAGTACAAGCCGACCTGAGTAATGTGTCCATTTTTAAGTAATGTCGCCTGCAGTAATGTGCCCATTGTTTAGTAATGTCCTCCTACTGGTCACCTTCTTGTTGCCTATTATGCTGTTGTTTACACACAATAAAAGATATTCTCACCTGTCCTCTGTTCCCACAGTGCCTCCAGCTGTTTCTTGTAGACCGCAGGCACACAGACCCCTCCGTGATAGCGTCCGGTGCACAGAGCGGCCGCTGCAGGATGTAGTCATGGCTTTACTGCAGTTGAATGCTTTACGGCGTCACAAAGCATTCAACTGCTGTAAAGCGCTGACTGCAGCAACGACCCTGTGTACTGGACGCGATCTTGCTTCTTGTGTACCGCAGGTACATAGACCCTTCCATGACTGTGTCTGGTGTACGGGGCCACCTCTGCTGTCAACATTTTACAGCAGTTGAATGCTTTGTGGCACCGTAAAAGCATTCAACTGCAGTAAAGCCATGACAACATCCTGCAGTGGCCGTTCCGTGCACCGGACGCTATCACGGAGGGGTCTGTGTGCCAGCGAACTGTAAGAAGCAGCTGGAGGCAGTGTGGGCACGGAGGAGAGGTGAGAATATCTTTTATTATGTGTAAACAACCGCAGTAAAGCCATGATGGCACCGTGCACCGCTGTATAAGACAACCCCCGACTTTTGAGAAGATTTTCAGGGGTTAAAATGTGGTCTTATATGCCGGAAAATACGGTACCCCAGTATTTCTTGCCACTCACGAGCATGCATTTTACTACTTACAATGACAACTCTCAAAAGAGAGCCCAAATATCTTGGGTCATTTATTAATATAATCTCAAGGCGTATTGTATTTTCTAAGGCTGTACTAGTAAAATGGTGCTGGGAACATAACTACTATGAGCAATACCACAGCTGTTCTTTTGGCTGAATCCTAATGGATCATTCCCAGGGTGGACCTTTTCTTGGGAAAAGCGTGTGATTTCATCAGGAATCCACTAAGATATAACAGAACCCCACCAAGAAGCTAGGATAAAATGTTACAAAGAGTAATAAGGGCAAAGGGACAATTATACAATACAGATGTGACCACATTCACCTCACTACCAGGGGAGCACCCCCCCCCCCCCCCCGACAATTACCATATAATTGTAAGACCGTGAGGACAGGGTCCCCTCCCACTCCGGACCAGACTGTTTTATATATGTGTTATAGGTATGTAACTCTCTTCACATGGAATTAATGGTGATTTATAAATAAATATTAATGATAATAATCTAGGCCAGGCACCTACTAAACCTAGCAAAAGTGCTGCAATTATAGAATAGGTTACAAACTGGTACAACAACCACTTATGTCTTCTAAACACTACCACATACTTTAGTAGTAAAGTACATAATGCTTCTTACCATCTATATTAAGCATCATTTTCCACATGGCAGGTCTGACAGACTGATGAAATCCAAACCAGACTTCTCTTCCCCCTCCCAGAGGGTGGTCATAGCCTTCTGGAGCGGAGAAAAAGGAACGTCCCACAGGGGTATACCTAAAAGATAAAAAAAGAATAATTAGTAACGATGACAAGATGTAAGACTTATAATGGGCTAAGAATCAGCTTCAATGTAAAAACATAGGAGAAGATGCTCTATATCCCTATTATTACATATAATAATAATTATTGTTTATTATTATAGCATCATTTACTCCATGGCGCTTTACATGTGGAAAAGGGACAAGTACAACATTCATGTACCATACATGGCACAGGCTGGTACAGAAGGTAAGAGGTCCCTGCCCACGAGGGCTCATCATCTACAGGTCCATCATCCACTGTTCTGGACCACACATTATTAGCTAATATAAATACAACTGCTTTATTATTAATAATAAGGATGACGATGATGGTGAAGTTTCTTCATGACAACCACAAAAAAGAACATTTTAAACTAGTCTTCTTCTCGTAGAGTTGACGTCTCAAGGAAGATGGTTGCTATCCATAAGATATTATGGACCTGAAAATCAGTCACATACAATCTGGTCGTGTGTATATTCACCACTATGTGGATCTAATCTAGACGTTCTGCTCAGTTCTAATTTTGCAGAATCCTCAACATGCGGCTAGCTTGCTGGTTTCTTGTGCAACTTATTCCAATATTAATAAGCCTTTTAGACCAATTCATTTCATACAGCTGAATAGGGCACTAACAAAATATAAGGCCTGATTTCATTGAATCCCTACAACATTGAAAACAACATTTTGATGGAGGTTATCTTAGCTCAGAGCTTTTCGAACAATAGACCTACTTCATGGATGGCAGATGCCGTAACACTACATCAACAGCATGGACAGGGTTGGTGCTTATTGGCTTGTCCAGTTCCAAAGGCTCTGGAAGGGACCTTCCAGTAAGTACTTCATGTAAAAGGTGCCAGCTTATCCTAGAGACAAATTTTATGGAGACCTTGAAGGGACGATCTTTCCCTCCCTCTCCTGGTAATGTTACGTCCAAGTCCACCTAAAAAAAAAGAATTTTGAGCCTTAAAAAAATTATGTGAAATTGCCTAAAATACCATTTACCTCACTGCACTCTACTATTAGGTCCTAGTAAAGCGTTCCTTTTTGAGGTTTCCCCCATATCAAGAACAACTCCATTCAAACCTTAAATAAGTGGTTCACCCATTTTTATTATTTGCTAGATCGATATAACCTTGAGAAACAATGTTTCTCTCAAATACCTTGTGTTGGCAATAGTGCCTGTGAGCGGCGCTATTGCGGATCGATATTCTCCATCGCGTGACCTCGGGGATCCGGTGATGTCACATCAACTTCCTGCTCACCTGACATACCCGAGGCCGGTCCCAGTCTTCCTGAGTAACTGGGCTGTGGGCAGCATTTCATCGCTCATCACAGCCCAGTATCTCTCCTGCTTGCAGCGCTCTGCTGTGAGGGAGGAAGGAGCAGGGAGTGATGGGCTGGGATACTGGGCTGTGAAGAGTGGTGAAATGCCGTCCACAGCCCTGTGACTCACGAAGACTGGGGCCAGCCACGGTGATGTCAGGTCAGCAGGAAGTTGACGTGACAGCACCGGATCCCTGAGGTCACGCGATGGGGAAGAGTGGTCCGCAATAGCGGCACTCACAGGCACTATTGCCAACACAAGGTATCTGAGAGAAACATTGTTTCTCAACATACTATCGATGTGGCCAAAACTGAAAAGGGGTGAACAACCCATTTAAACTAATCCAAATACTCTGGAGATTAATACCTGCAAGACGCAACCAATTTTTGTGTTTTTGTTTTTTGCTCCTCTTCTTCCCAGAGTCATAACTTTTTTATTTTTTTGTCCACGTTGACATATGACAACTTGTTTTTTGAGGGAAGACATGTACTTTTGAATGACACAATTCAATTTACCACATAGGGTACTGGAAAACAGGGAAAAAGTTCCACATGTAGAGAAATTGTGAAAAAACAAAACAAAACCATTCTGTCATGTTTTTTTTTTTTGTTTTTTTTTTTAATTGTTTTATGGTGTATATTTTGTGGTAAAAATGGGTCCTTCTTCTCCAATGACATCCCCTGTATTCATTAGAGGGAATCTGTCAGCAGGTTTTTGCCATATAATCTAAAGACAGCAGGAGATAAGAGACTGACACACAGAGTTCAATGATGTATCATTTATTACCATACTGTGCTGTTGTTTACTTATAGTGAAGGTTTTATCACCCGAGATGATCACTGCCTAGATTACACTAATCCGACCATGCTCCCTGCTGTGATTTGCAGCTCTCCTTCTATACACTTTGCACATAGAGAGCCTGATGTGGGTGGGTTATCTTTCTAAACTCTTCTGCATTGTTAAATCTAAAGAAGGGAATTTTGTTACTTACCGTAAATTCCTTTTCTTCTAGCTCTTATTGGGAGACCCAGACGATTGGGTGTATAGCACTGCCTCCGGAGGCCACACAAAGCAATTACACTAAAAAGTGTAAGGCCCCTCCCCTTCTGGCTATACACCCCCAGTGGGATCACTGGCTCACCAGTTTTAGTGCAAAAGCAAGAAGGAGGAAAGCCAATAACTGGTTTAAACAAATTCTCTCCGAGTAACATCGGAGAACTGAAAACCGTTCAACATGAACAACATGTGTACCCGCAAACAAACCAAAAATCCCGAAGGACAACAGGGCGGGTGCTGGGTCTCCCAATAAGAGCTAGAAGAAAAGGAATTTACGGTAAGTAACAAAATTCCCTTCTTCTTCAGCGCTCTATTGGGAGACCCAGACGATTGGGACGTCCAAAAGCTGTCCCTGGGTGGGTAAAGAAATACCTCATGTTAGAGCTGCAAGACAGCCCTCCCCTACGGGGAGGCAACTGCCGCCTGCAGGACTCTTCTACCTAGGCTGGCGTCCGCCGAAGCATAGGTATGCACCTGATAATGTTTGGTGAAAGTGTGCAGACTCGACCAGGTAGCTGCCTGGCACACCTGTTGAGCCGTAGCCTGGTGTCGTAATGCCCAGGATGCACCCACGGCTCTGGTAGAATGGGCCTTCAGCCCTGATGGAACCGGAAGCCCAGCAGAACGGTAGGCTTCAAGAATTGGTTCTTTGATCCATCGAGCCAGGGTGGCCTTAGAAGCCTGCGACCCTTTGCGCTTACCAGCAACAAGGACAAAGAGTGCATCCGAACGGCGCAAGGGCGCCGTGCGGGAAATGTAGATTCTGAGTGCTCTCACCAGATCTAACAAATGTAAATCCTTCTCATACCGATGAACTGCATGAGGACAAAACGAAGGCAAAGAGATATCCTGATTAAGATGAAAAGAGGATACCACCTTCGGGAGAAACTCCTGAATGGGGCGCAGCACAACCTTGTCCTGGTGGAAGACCAGGAAGGGAGCCTTGGATGATAGTGCTGCCAGCTCAGACACTCTCCGAAGAGATGTGATCGCTACCAGAAAAGCCACTTTCTGTGATAGTCTAGAAAGTGAAACCTCCCTCAGAGGCTCGAAGGGCGGCTTCTGGAGGGCAACTAGTACCCTGTTCAGATCCCATGGATCTAACGGCCGCTTGTACGGGGGTACGATATGGCAAACCCCCTGTAGGAACGTGCGCACCTTAGGAAGGCGTGCCAAACGCCTCTGAAAAAAGACGGATAGCGCCGAGACCTGACCTTTAAGGGAGCCGAGCGACAAACCTTTTTCTAACCCAGATTGCAGGAAAGAAAGAAAGGTAGGCAATGCAAATGGCCAGGGAGACACTCCCTGAGCAGAGGACCAGGATAAGAATATCCTCCACGTTCTGTGGTAGATCTTAGCGGACGTGGGCTTCCTAGCCTGTCTCATGGTGGCAACGACCCCTTGGGACAATCCTGAAGACGCTAGGATCCAGGACTCAATGGCCACACAGTCAGGTTCAGGGCCGCAGAATTCCGATGGAAAAACGGCCCTTGGGACAGTAAGTCTGGTCGGTCTGGGAGTGCCCACGGTTGGCCGACCGTGAGCTGCCACAGATCCGGATACCACGCCCTTCTCGGCCAGTCTGGGGCGACAAGTATGACGCGGCTGCAATCGGATCTGATCTTGCGTAGCACTCTGGGCAAGAGTGCCAGAGGTGGAAACACATAAGGGAGCCGGAACTGCGACCAATCTTGCACTAGGGCGTCTGCCGCCAGCGCTCTTTGATCGCGAGACCGTGCCATGAAGGTTGGGACCTTGTTGTTGTGCCGTGACGCCATTAGGTCGACGTCCGGCACCCCCCAGCGGCGACAGATTTCCTGAAACACGTCTGGGTGAAGGGACCATTCCCCTGCGTCCATGCCCTGGCGACTGAGGAAGTCTGCTTCCCAGTTTTCTACGCCGGGGATGTGAACTGCGGATATGGTGGAGGCTGTGGCTTCCACCCACATCAGAATCCGCCGGACTTCTTGGAAGGCTTGCCGACTGCGTGTCCCCCCTTGGTGGTTGATGTATGCCACCGCTGTGGAGTTGTCCGACTGAATTCGGATCTGCCTTCCTTCCAGCCACTGCTGGAAGGCTAGTAGGGCAAGATACACTGCTCTGATTTCCAGAACATTGATCTGAAGGGTGGACTCCTGCTGAGTCCACGTACCCTGAGCCCTGTGGTGGAGAAAGACTGCTCCCCACCCTGACAGACTCGCGTCTGTCGTGACCACCGCCCAAGACGGTGGTAGGAAGGATCTTCCCTGTGATAATGAGGTGGGAAGAAGCCACCACTGCAGAGAGTCTTTGGCCGTCTGGGAAAGGGAGACTTTCCTGTCCAGGGATGTTGACTTCCCGTCCCATTGGCGGAGAATGTCCCATTGAAGTGGACGCAGATGAAACTGCGCAAACGGAACCGCTTCTATTGCCGCCACCATCTTCCCGAGGAAGTGCATGAGGCGTCTTAAGGAGTGCGACTGACTTTGAAGGAGAGCCTGCACCCCAGTCTGTAGAGACCGCTGCTTGTCCAGCGGAAGCTTCACTATCGCTGAAAGAGTATGAAACTCCATGCCAAGATACGTTAGTGATTGGGTCGGTGACAGATTTGACTTTGGGAAGTTGATGATCCACCCGAACGCCTGGAGAGTCTCCAGTGCAACATTCAGGCTGAGTTGGCATGCCTCTTGAGAGGGTGCCTTGACCAGTAGATCGTCCAAGTAAGGGATCACAGAGTGTCCGTGAGAGTGCAAGACTGCTACCACTGCCACCATGATCTTGGTGAACACCCGAGGGGCTGTCGCCAGACCAAATGGCAGAGCTACGAACTGAAGATGGTCGTCTCCTATCACGAAGCGTAGAAAGCGTTGGTGCTCTGTAGCAATCGGCACGTGGAGATAAGCATCTTTGATGTCTATTGATGCTAGGAAATCTCCTTGAGACATTGAGGCAATGACTGAGCGGAGGGATTCCATCCGGAACCGCCTGGCGTTCACATGCTTGTTGAGCAGTTTTAGGTCCAGAACAGGACGGAAGGAGCCGTCCTTTTTTGGAACCACAAAGAGATTGGAGTAAAATCCTCGCCCCCGTTCCTGAGGGGGGACAGGGATCACGACTCCTTCTGCTCTTAGAGAGTCCACCGCCTGCAGCAGGGCATCTGCTCGGTTGGGGTGTGGGGAGGTTCTGAAGAACCGAAGTGGAGGCCGAGAACTGAACTCTATTCTGTACCCGCGAGACAAAACGTCTGTTACCCACCGGTCTTTGACCTGTGACAGCCAAATGTCGCAAAAGCGGGAGAGCCTGCCACCGACCGAGGATGCGGAGGGAGGAGGCCGAAAGTCATGAGGTAGCCGCCTTGGAAGCGGTTCCTCCATTTGCTTTCCTGGGGCGTGAGTGAGCCCGCCAGGAATCTGAGCTCCCTTGTTCTTTCTGAGTCCTTTTGGACGAGGAGAATTGGGCCTTGCCCGAGCCTCGAAAGGACCGAAACCTCGACTGCCACTTTTTCTGTTGAGGTTTACTTGCTCTGGGCTGTGGTAAGGAAGAGTCCTTACCCTTGGACTGTTTTATGATTTCAGCCAATGGCTCACCAAACAGTCTGTCTCTAGATAATGGCAAGCTGGTTAAGCATTTTTTGGAACCAGCATCTGCTTTCCAGTCCTTTAACCACAAGGCTCTGCGCAAAACCACAGAATTGGCGGACGCCATAGCGGTACGGCTCGTAGATTCTAGGACAGCATTGATAGCATAGGTCGCAAACGCAGACATTTGCGAAGTTAGGGACGCCACTTGCGGCACTGCTGGATGCATGATAGCATCCACCTGTGCTAAACCAGCTGAAATAGCTTGGAGTGCCCACACGGCCGCGAATGCTGGAGCAAACGACGCGCCGATAGCTTCATAGACAGATTTCAACCAAAGGTCCATCTGTCTGTCGTTGGCATCTTTAAGTGAAGCGCCATCCTCTACTGCGACTATGGATCTAGCCGCAAGCTTGGAAATTGGGGGATCCACCTTTGGACACTGGGTCCAGCGTTTGGCCACCTCAGAGGGAAAAGGATAACGGGTATCCTTAGAACGTTTAGAGAAACGCTTGTCTGGATGAGCGTCGTGTTTCTGGATCGATTCTCTGAAGTCAGAGTGGTCCAAAAAAGCACTTAATTTACGCTTGGGATACAGGAAATGGAACTTCTCCTGCTGTGCAGCTGCCTCCTCTGCAGAAGGGGCTGGGGGAGAAATATCCAACAGTCTATTAATTGCCGATATAAGGTCATTAACCATGGCGTCACCATCAGGGGCATCCAGATTGAGAGGGGCCCCAGGATTAGAATCCTGATCACCGTCCTCAGTCTCATCACAGAGAGACTCTTCTCGCTGAGACCCTGAGCAGTGTGATGACGTGGAGGGTCTTTCCCAGCGAGCTCGCTTAGGCTGCCTGGGACTGTCATCTGAGTCAGAGACTTCAGCCTGTGATGCTTGAGACCCCCTTGAAGTACGGATTAGTTCCAACTGAGGGGGACCGGAGAGCATAGACACAGCAGTGTCCATGGTCTGAGTAACTGGCCTGGACTGCAAGGTCTCCAGGATTTTAGTCATAGTCACAGACATTTTATCAGCAAAAACTGCAAAGTCTGTCCCCGTCACCGGGGCAGGGTTCACAGGCGTCTCTGCCTGGGCCACTACCACCATAGGCTCTGGCTGACGAAGTGCCACTGGGACTGAACATTGCACACAATGTGAGTCATTGGAGCCTGCCGGTAGATTAGCCCCACATGCAGTACAAACAGTGTACACAGCCTGTGCCTTGGCACCCTTGCGTTTTGCGGATGACATGTTGCTGCCTCCTCAGAGCAGTACATGGTGTCCAGCCAAGAAGCGACCTTACAGTGCAACTATATATATATATGGTACCAAGAAAAAAGTACACTAATATAACACTGAGGCACTAGTGGGGCCAGCACTAAAGTGCAGCTTACCGCCCGCTTAGGAGCGGGTGTGTGGTCGCCGAAATCCCTTTAGTCTGGGTCTCCCAGAGCCTGCTGCCTTTCCCCAGCCAGACCGCATGTGTAATGGCTGCCGGCGTCCTTGTGGAGAGGGGGGGCGGGCCCTGGGCATATACAGACGAAGAGCGGGAAGCCTGCTTCCCACTGTGCCTAGTGAGAGGGCTGGAGCATGTAAATAAAGCTCCAGCCCTCGGCGCTGCCCATTGAGCAGCGTCTCTCCCCTACCCTGATTGACAGGGTGGGGGCGGGAACGAAGCGGCGCTAGGCCGCAGAAGCCGGGGGCTAAAGTTAGAAGCGCCGCCGCCGTAAAAGCGCGGTCGGCGCAAAGTCCCCGGCGCACCACAAGTCGCAGCTGCGCCGCCGCTCCAGTAGCGGTCGGCGCAGTAGTTCCCAACATGTAACGTCACTCAGCAAAGCTGCAGTGACCTAACCCCAGCGCACAGCGCTACTGTCCCCGGCGCACTATAACGCTCAGCAAGCCTTGAGAGTGTCCGTGCCTGCCGGGGACACAGAGTACCTGAAAGTTGCAGGGCCTTGTCCCTGAACGGCACTCCCGCTCCAAATCCAGCAGGTTCTCTGGGTCTGTGGATGGAGCCCGGCCTCAGGGCTTGGGGGCCGGCAAGATCCCACTTCCACAGAGCCCTCCAGGGGATGTGGAAGGAAAACAGCATGTGGGCTCCAGCCTCTGTACCAGCAATAGGTACCTCAACCTTACAAGCACCACCGCGGGTGAGAAGGGAGCATGCTGGGGGCCCCATATGGGCCCTCTTTTCTTCCATCCGATATAGCCAGCAGCTACTGCTGACTACAAACAGTGGAGCTATGCGTGGATGTCTGACCTCCTTCGCACAAAGCAGAAAACTGGTGAGCCAGTGATCCCACTGGTGGTGTATAGCCAGAAGGGGAGGGGCCTTACACTTTTTAGTGTAATTGCTTTGTGTGGCCTCCGGAGGCAGTGCTATACACCCAATCGTCTGGGTCTCCCAATAGAGCGCTGAAGAAAACTTTGATATTGTCACAACTGTTGCACCCAATAAACTACCGTATTTTTCAGATTATAAGACGCACTTTTCCTCCCAAAAATATGGTCGCCCACACGCAGCTGGCTCTGTGTGCGTTCGGCCGGGTGCCTGGGGCTGCGTGCGGGCGGGCGGCCGGGTGCCTGTGGCTGCGTGCGGCCGGGTGCCTGTGGCTGCATGTAGCTGCATGCTGGCTGCCTGTTAGTGCCGGCTGCCTCTGTCTCGGCGGCCAGCTGCTTCACTGAGCGAGTGGGCGGCCTGCTGGCTACCACTCTGTGCGTGTGGGCGGACGGCTGTGCAGCGGGTGTCCCAGTGTGTCCGCAGTCCCGGTTTCAAACGATGGCGCCAGCAGTCAGCGCTCCATCTGCGCATGCACCACTCCGGGCACCATCACTTGAACCAGGACCGCAGACAGACTGGAACACTCACCACACCGGCCTGCTCCACCACTGACCCGCCGCCGCTGCCACCACTGACCTGTCACCGATGCTACCGCCACTGACCCACCGCTGCCACCACGGACCCGCTGCCAGCACAACCTCTGCCTCCTGTGACCCCGCTTCACCACCACTGCTGCCTCTGGTAAGACAACACCGAAGTATAAGACGGACCCCATTTTTATTTTTTTTTACCTTTTCTTAGCTCCAAATTTTGGGTGCGTCTTATAAAACGAAAAATACAGTAAGTGACACATTGCAGGATTCTGGGTTTCAATTGCCTATGTTACTCTTAGATGAGGTAGCAAAACCTGCTAAGAGATTCCCTTTAAATGTCACCCAGCTGTGTGACATCTATCATTGCACATTAGTGCAAGGAAAACCACAGGATCCACTAGCAATTTTACGCATATGGACAATCTAAAATACCCCACTGTCTGAGGGTAACCAAGTAGTGGGTTTGGGTGGTTGGAAAAGGCTGTGAACCAGTCTGTCCTGTAGGGACCTGTCACCTCTATAGGTGCATTTGGGTCGTGTACCAATGAGTCCACCAATAGCCCCATCCGTGTGCAAGACGATTGATTTTATATAGAATTTCATATTTTGGTCACGCTACATTGATGACATCTTTGTCATTTGGAGGGGTGACACTGAGTTTCTCCAATTTTGTGGGAAATCTGAATAAAAACTTAATTGGCCTTGCTTTCACCAGCAAAAGCCACTCCTTCCATACTCTGTGTTTATATTTCCATAACTGAAACTGGCAAAAGTTATAGAAAACCCACCTGGAGTAACTCTCTTTTACATTGGGACAGTAACCACCCCTCATACCTGAGACGAGGAATCCCTAAGGGACAATATTTCAGAATTCGATGTAACTGTTCTCAGAAGGAGGATTTCCTCAATCAGGCAACAAAATCTTGGACACCGCTTTAAAGAGAGAGGTTATCCTGACCGTGTTCTTTAGAGAGGCCAAAGAAAGAGCGAGGGAGGGTGTCTTGGTACTATCTCATTCCCAACAAACTGATAATGAGATTCGATACATCACCACCTTTAATAACTCTTCTGGCTCTATTCATGTCATACTACAGAAGCTTTGGCCAATTTTGCAGATGGACGGGAATATTGGAGGATTCATTGGTACATGACCCAAATGCACCTATAGAGGGGACAGGTCCCTACAGGACAGACTGGTTCATAGCCATTTCCAAACACCCAAACCCACTACATGGTTACCCTCAGCGACAGTGGGGTCCTTCATATGTCATGGCTGTGTGGCGTGTCCTGTTATCCTTACAGGTAAACCTTTATTCAGACAAAAACTTTCTGGATTTGGGCCTTTATTAATTGTTGTACCAGTGCGATGATTTATAAAGCCACCTGTTCTTGTAATCTTGAGTGTTAGAGCTGGAGTTACAATGAATTACGTTTCATGAAAGTGATGAGTCAGTGGGTGTTCACACTTGTCTGACTTCTTTAAGGTTCCTCGTTACATAATAACAAGTATAACAACAAGTATCGCTCCATCATGTGGCTTCTGAAAATATCCAAAGTGATTACAACTTCTCAGTGAACACAGCACACTGGCGGACTATGTGTACAACAAATGATGGAACAGGACTTACCCCGGTAGATGCTACAGGCAGTGGGTTGGCGGTGTACAGGCTTCTTTTGCCATCGTACACTGGTCGACGGTCACCAAATATGGTGACTTTGAAATGCTGGACCATGGAATCAACAACCTCCCTAGTGAGAAAGTGGAGAAAAAAATGATATGGAAATGGAAAACAAAATCACCAAGCAGTGGTAGAGCCCTGATTTCATCACTTGGTCAATTACAGGGTGCCTTGCTGTAGTTTAACAAAAATTGCCCTTAAATTATCCACAGCACAAAACCAGCGCGGATTTCTCGCATTCACAAATTCCAGGCTCAACTACCGCAAGACATCATGTCCATCACTTGGGAGCTCATCCACCTGCTAAGAACACATGCCCATGTAGGCCCACGAAATTTCCTGCACTTTAGACCACAGCACAGACGCTACTTTAACTCTTCCTATGCACACAAAGCATAAAGGAATCCAGCTCCAGAGAGGCAGGGAAGGCACCTTGGCAGTGGGGACCATTTATATGCTTAGCAGGATAATATTCCCAAGGAACAAAAGCACCAATGTCACAGAGAAACAAAGAAAACAGGTTTTAAAACTTCAGAAAATATATAAAAGTTAAATGTTTAGTACAAAGTATTTAAAGGGAACCTGTAAGCACATTTTTACCTATGGACATAGTGATCTAGCTGTGTACCAAGTGCACTGGGGCGGGGCAATGCACATGAGGACTGACACGCCCCCAATGTTCTTTCAGCCTGATTTGCATATGGCTGTTACACTATATTTCACCAGACTGGTAAATCATATATTTACAAAAAGGGTCATGTTTATTGGTGGACAAGTCATACCACTACTTTCTTATGTAAAAATCTGTTGAAATGTTCCCTTTTAATGGGATCTGATGACAAATTTTACAATATAAACTGTATACAATAGGTCTCAGACCTGATGAGGCATGTGTTCTTACTGCAACAACTGTACAAGCAAGAGACTTATTTGTAAGAGTATTCATCCACCCAGGCATTTCCACAGTATAAGATCGGCCATTCTAAAGACAGTAACATAAAATGTACCTGTTAACTCTGCGGGGACATTTGTCCGGCTTAATGTCCACCTCATAGAGGTAGACGTCAATCTTTGGGATCTCCACTTGAAAGCAGTTGGCCAGCAGTTTGATGGGCTTCCCCATGGTGCCATAGCCAGGCCGTCTGGGCACCACAAAAAAGGGCTGTGCCCCCACGGGTCCTGCAAAATAAAAGCAGAGATGGTCTAGAACAGATTTACAAATACCCTACTATGGGGATTCTAAATTCATAGAGTTTCACATTTAGAACCATTATGCACATTACCCAAAGTTGCTAAGGAAAAAGTCATCAAGCCTGTCACATCCTGACATTACACAGGCAACTGTGTAACCCTAATTTCTTCGTTGTAACGGGCATAAATTGATTGACGATGAGTACTAAGGATAGACTTAAAAGTAGGGGTTACAAAGCACCATATCTGAATAGAGCTTTATCCATCACAGAATCAAGACCATGACCCATCTTGTAAATCCGTTTCTTCCCAAGTGACTTTCTACTCCTTCACTACTGATATTTCAGACAAATTAAGAAATATTTGCCAACATTCTATCAGGAAGAAAAATTACCTATAATATTGGATTCATGTGTTAGATATATGGCCCAAAAATCACCCTGTATGGCCAATATTATTATTTACAAAATACAAATTCCAAATGATATGTGGCAGTGCTGTAAATGTTGTAAGGACTAGGCTTTTTTTTTTTGCTTGCTTTTCCCTCCCCTTATTCCAGCCGCCATATCTTATTTATTTTTCACTCGATATAGCTACGTGAAAGCTTGTTTTTGGTCGAAACGAGTTGCATTCTTGAATGACATCATTCATTTTATCATATGATGTAATGGAAAAAAAAATTCAAAATGTGGCAAAAGAGCAATAAAAGTGCAATTCTTTATTTTTTATCTACATCATTGATTTTATGGTAAAAATGACCTTCAATAGGATTCTCCAGGTGAGTACGATCATACAGATACTAATAATCTACTGTTTTTTTTATTTAGTTGGTGAAAAAAAATTAAAAAGAAAAAAACTTTTACTTGTGTCGCCACTTTCCGAGAGCCGTAACATTATCAATTTTCACAATATGGGCTGTGTGAATGATTTTTTTCTGCCTTCTGAGCTGATGTTTTTATTGATGTGATTTTGGGGTATATACAATGTTTTGATATGCCATTTATTACATCATTTTCTGTTGCTATAGAGACCGAAAAACTGCAATTCCGGCATTTAGATTTTTTTTTTCCCCCTTTGTATGCCATTTAAAGATCAGATTGATTTATTCTATGAATGCAGTGATACCAAATGTGTAATTTCTTATTTGGGAAAATGGGGTGGGATTTGAAGTTTTAGATTTTGTGTCATTTTTACACACAGGGCCCTGTAGATTTGGATGGCATTCATGTGCAGTATGTGTTATTCACAGATCCATAGACTTCTATTGACCCTTTTCATCTGTGCTGATGGTAAAAAACTGACATATCTGTGAGAATCATATTGACATGACACACGGTCTTGTGTGAAAACGCGGAGGTATAAAGATCAGACATTTTAATAAGTATGCGTGTGAACGTGTCTCCACTGTGTGTGAAAACAGACACCACACGTACTGGAAACGTACATGTAAATGGCCCTACACACGTTTTTCCTTTGGGTCTGGTTGAGTTACTTGTGACTACAAACATGTCTTTCCATTTAACATTCAACCGGACTGAACGTGTTCCATTACACTGGGTGCTGTCTAGCCAGTTTAGTGATCATTACCCAGTAATCGTGGATCCGAGGAAGTGGCGCGGACTGGTTCATCCACTAGTAAGACAATGCACCACAAGGGGCCACATTGAGAAGCAATATGGGGAGCTCCGCCAACATTCGGACAAGTTTAATGCGTACACTTGCATAAGCCTCAATACTTTTAACCTTCTGTTGGAGGAGATAAGACCTGCCTGGAATTACAGTATCTTCCAGAACACCAACATGTGGCGATGTATTTCTCCCAAAGAGCGCCTTCTGGTGACCCTGAGGTATGTTTCTAAAGTAGGCCATTTTCTATCCTATTTTAAAGTTTTACTTCATAGACTCACAGAAATTACAGTATTTTAAACTTTTATTAAATATTATTATATAAAAAGACCAGAGTCAGTCCCCCAAAAAATGATTACTAAAAGGACAATAGTTTGTAAACAGACACCATAAAGAACAATTGATTGTAAAGCGACACCATAAAGAGGAGAGAGAGATAGAGCGAGAGAGAGAGATAGAGAGATAGATATAGAGAGAATATGCAAACCTGAAACACACGGCTTCTTGTGTAGCATCTTGGGAAAGTCAAAAGAAAGTAAACAGAAATCAGCAAAGATCTCTGGAAGAGAATTGTGGACTTGCATAAAGGCCACTTTACACGCAGCGATAAATCTTTGGCAGATCTGTGGTTGCAGTGAAATCATGGACATATCGTTCCATTTGTACACAGCCACAAACCTGGCACTGATTGTCCACAATTTCACTGCAACCACAGATCTGCCGCAGATTTATCTCTGTGTGTAAAGTGGCCTTAAGTCTGGTTCATCCTTGAGTGAAATTTCGAGATACCTGAAGGTGCCTCGTTCATCTGTACAAACAATTATAAGCAAGTACAAACAAAATGTCCAGCCATCATACCGCTCAGGAAGGAGATGGGTTCTGTGCACTAGAGATGGATGTGCTTTGGTCAGACATGGGCATATCAACCCAAGAAAAATGCAAAATATCTTGGGAAGATGCTGGCGGAAGCTGGTAAGATTGTGTCATTATCCACAGTGAAATGAGTACTGTATCAACATGGGCTGAAAGGCCACTCTGCCAGAAAAAAAGCCATTACTCCAAAAGCCATATTAATGTTTGGAAATGCACACAGGAACAAAGACCTTCATTTTTGGAGACATGTCCTGACAAAAACTAAATTGAACTGTTTGGCCATAATGACCATTGTTTCGATTGGAGGAAAAAGGGAGAAGCTTTGAAGCCTAAGAACACCATCCCAACTGTGACACACGGGGGTCAGCATCATGTTGTGGTGTTGTTTTGCCGCAGGAGGGACTGGTGCATTTCACAAAATAGATGGCAATATGAGGAAAGCAGATTATGTGGCAATACTGAAGCAACATCTCAAGACATCAGCCAGGAAGTTAAAGCTTGAGCGGAAATGGGTCTTCCACAAGAACAATGACCCAAAGTATACTGCAAAACTGGTTACAAAGTGGCTTAAGGATTCCAAAGTCAATGTTTTGGAGTGGCCACCACAAACCCCTGATCTCAATCCTATTGAAAATGAATGGGCAAAGCTGAAAAGGAGGTGCGAGCAAGGCGATCTACAAACATGGCTCAGTTACACCAGTTCTGTCGGTATGAATTTGGGCCCATTCCTCCTAACTATTGAGAAGCTTATGGAAGGATATCCAAAACGTTTGACCCAAATCATACAATGTAATGGTAACAAATATTAATGAAATATATGTAAACTTTTGAATTTGCAGAAAGTAATAAAAATACCTTAAATCATGCTCTCATTATTCTGGCATTTAGAAAATATAATAAATTTTGGTAATCCTAATTGACCTAAAACGGGGAGAATAACATGCAGATGTGTCTTTTTAGATAGTGTATGTAAACTTCTGGTTTCAACCAGGGCTGTGGAGTCGGAGTCGGAGTCGTGGAGTCGGAGTCGGAGTCGGAGCTCATTTTGGTGGAGTCGGAGTCGGAGTCGGAGTCGGTATAAAATGCACCGACTCCGACTCCTAAAATATATAATAAATTGGGGACAGGAGTGCAATGCAGAATGTGCTGAATATTTTACTAAATAATAACATTTAGTATAATGCTTATATTTAAGTGAAAAATTTATTGTAGTACAATGTGAACATCAGACATTTAATTGTTTTTATGATACAATAATCAAGATATTTGGATAGAACATAAAATATTTATTGGAATACAACTTTAGAACACAAAAAACTAATAAATTGTAAATATGTAATATATATATATATATATATATATATATATATATATATATATATATATACACACAGTGTATATACACACACAAGATATATATGTAATCTACTGTATATTACATAGTGTATTACATATTTACAATTTATTACAGTTTTTTGTGTTCTAAAGTTGTATTCCAATAAATATATTTTATGTTCTATCCAAATATCTTGATTATCGTATCATAAAAATTATTAAATGTCTGATGTTCACATACACATATTCATGTACTACAATAAATTTTTCACCTAACTAAGCAATATATGTAGGAGTCGGAGTCGGAGCCGGAGTCGGAGTCGGAGCCGGAGTCGGAGTCGGTGCAAGAGAATTTGAGGAGTCGGAGTCGGAGTCGAAGGTTTGGCTTACCGACTCCACAGCCCTGGTTTCAACTATACATAGTCTGGTCTTTTCAGTGGTACCATGGATGGCAAGAAGAACAAAGAAATCAATTTTGGAACAAATCAAGCTAGACATTTCACCTGACGCAAGGATCACCAAGGAATGACTTGCCTACTTTGGACACCACATATGAAGAGAGCAATCACTGGAGAAGGACATCATGGTCAGAATAATAGAAGGAACAATGTGAAGACCAGCAACCCGATGGCTTGATACCATCAAGAAAATGGCGGCGAAGACCCTGGTGAACCTATCTAGGCTTGCAAAAGATCGATTTTCCTACAAAGCGTTCATCCATCAAGCTATCATGCCTCGAGGTTGAGCGGAAGCCCATTAGATAATACTCCAAGGTCCCTTGTACCCCTGTGTAATCAGAGCAGTAGTGCGTGACCAACTTTAAATTCACTTATGTGGGACTGATGCACACTGTCACGGTGAATGGGGTGAGCGCATGGGACAGGGGATCCTAGACTGGCCCCCAACCTAGGGGTCTCTAGCTATCCCTTTTTCTCACAGTTACCTCTGAGGGTGAGGATATTTCAGCCGCCACACCACCCTAGCCCTGATCTTATATCCCCTCCTAAAACGCCAGGGACAGGAGTGTGATAAGACTAACGGAGGTAGAAAACAGGGGAAACCAAAATTCATTCTCACGGAACGCTCACACAGACATATAAGACAATAAGGGCATAGGAAGAAAATAAGAGTAGGGAGGAAACGAGACAACAGGATTCTCCATAAAACCACCAAGTGCAAAGCAACAAAATCACCAGGACAACTGGGACACAACAGCACAGACAAACACAGCATAAGATGGGGGAAACTGTGATTGGCTTCCAATTCCAACAACATGTGATCCTGGAGGTAACCAGCAGGCTAGCAGAGTTTAACTCTTGCTAGTTTGACCATTAATGGATACACAGCTGGTCGACGGCCTAGCCTGCCTCTGTAACTCAGAAACACTAGAGAAACCATAGTGTAGAGAGTCAGAATCTGTAGTGTGAACAGCAAGTGATGACACCATGACACTTGGCGAGTTTTCAGCAAAACTGTGTGTGACACACAAGTGAAAGAAACAGTGGTTACACAAACCAAACTACTGCTCCATTCAGTCAGGGAACCCGATCTCAAAATTCTAATCTATGCTTTCAATAGGTAATAGAGATGAGTGAGCACTACCATGCTCAGTTGGGTGCGACTCAAGTACCCGAAAGTAATGGAAGTCCATGGGGAACTCAAGCATTTTTTCAGGAAGATTTCTCACGGAAAATGCTCGAGTTCCCCACTGACTTCTATTATACTGGAGTACTTGAGTTGCACCCATCCGAGCATTAACTGCTCATTACACAGCACAACACATCTAAGAATAGTAGTGCTCGCTTATCACTAGAAATAAATGCCTTTTGTAGGACTAACACAAAGTACATGAGACATTCTCTAGAGATTGGCAAGAGAACAGATAAAAGCAAGGTCTCAAAGAGACCCAGACAGGACACTGAATACTGATCAGGATGACAATTCTGTTACTGCCATTACCATCACTAAAGGGAAAAATGTGCACAATCTGTTACTCTCACTCTTCTGATACTAGTCATTGTGAGCCTAGGGTTGGTGTAATCCTAAAGAAACAATTTTGTTTTCTTTATTCTTTCTAAAGTTATTGGGTTATTCGCACAATTGCACAGTTTGCCGCACATATTGTTAATGGGGTTGCCTATTGTTGGACACCGCTGGCTTAAACAATTCCGGACCTGATTTAACCCTTTATTGACATCAGCCGTAAATGTATGACGCAAGTCAGTAATGGGTGCATGAAGCAGGATCATTGGATAAAATTGCCTCACACACAGAAGGTAATGGCTGTGTGTTATGGCCAGGATTTGCCTCTAACAATTACAGATGGCACAGACCTCCATGCTTGTCATTATGGAGCCCCCGTGAAACTCTGCCTGTTGGGCTTAAAAAAAAAAAAAAAAAGTGTCTGTAATTTTTACTATATACTGTAATACTGTGGCCTTGATGTATATAGCACAACTGATCAGACAATTGCAGGTTCACGTTCATTAAGGTTCTAAAAATGACATTTTTCTGTACTCACCGTAAAATGTCTTCCTTGGAGCCTTTCATTGGGGGACACAGACAGTGGGTAGTATGGTGTCTCCAGGGAGGCGTGACACTAGATTGAAAGTGTTAGCTCCTCCCCCCACAGCATATACCTTAGCTAGGCAGGAAACTAGCTCAGTTTGGTGTAAAAGCAGTAGGAGAAGAACAACGAAACCACAAGGGTGGGAGCTGTGTCCCCCAATGAAAGGCTCCAAGAAAGACATTTTACGGTGAGTACACAAAAATGTCATTTCCTTTCTCGCCTTTTCATTGGGGGACACAGACAGTGGGACGTCCCAAAGCATTCCCTGGGTGGGAACTGAACTATTAACAGTGTATAACATCAGACTAAAGGCTACTTTACACACTGCGATATCGGTCCCGATATCGCTAGTGTGGGTATCCGCCCCCATCTGTTGCGCGACACGGGCATATCGCTGCCCGTGCCGCACAACATCGCCCAGAGCCGTCACACATACTTACCTGTCCGGCGACGTCGCTGTGACTGGCGAACCGCCTCCTTTCTAAGGGGGCGGTCCGTGCGGCGTCACAGCGACGTCACTGAAACGTCACTGAACCGCCGCCCAATCGCAGCGGAGGGGCGGAGATGAGCGGGACGTAACATCCCGCCCACCTCCTTCCTTCCGCATAGCGGCCGGGAGGCAGGTAAGGAGAGCTTCCTCGCTCCTGCGGCGTCACACGCAGCGATGTGTGCTGCCGCAGGAACGACAAACAACCTCGTTACTGCTGAAGTAACGATAATTGAGAATGGACCCCCGTGTCACCGATTAGCGATTTTGCACTGTTTTGCAACGATGCAAAAATCGCTTATCGGTGTCACACGCAACGGCATCGCTAATGCGGCCGGATGTGCGTCACAAAATCCGTGACCCCAACGACTCCGCATTAGCGATGTCGCAGCGTGTAAAGCCCGCTTTAGAGCTGACTAACGACTGCAACTGCAGTGAACACATATCAAAACACTGTCAGAAAACCGAGCAGTGGCCACTTATAAATGGGCCACTGCCGCCTGAAGGACTTGTCTTCCAAGAGCAGCATCCATGGAAGCATGCGTATACACTCTGTAGAATTTTGTAAACGTGTGCACACGGGACCAGATAGCGGCCTTGCAAAGTTGGGCCGCCGAAGCCTGATGGCGGATAGCCTAGGAAGCACCCACTGCTCGCGTAGAGTGGGCCCGCACAGATTGAGGGGGAACAGGACCTCGTGCTTTGTATGCCTCACAGATGGCAGTCCTGATCCATCGAGAAATCATGGATTTAGAAGCCTGGCTGCCCTTTTTGTGTCCTTCTGAGAGGACGAAGAGGGCATCGGACTTGCGCAACGGCGCTATTCTGGAGATGTAGATCCACAGAGCCCTAACAAGTTTTAGAGTATGAAGGGCTTTTTCAAAGGAGTGGACCGGGGCCGGACAGCATGACGGCAACACAATGTCTTCGTTCAAGTGGAAAGAAGACACGACCTTTGGAAGAAAAGCGGGGGAAGGCCGAAGGACCACCTTATCATGATGGAATATCAGGTAAGGTGAGCGGCAGGAAAGGGCCGCCAGTTCGGACACTCGTCTGATAGAGGTAATGGCGACTAAAAAGGCAACCTTCCAAGAGAGACGTTGAAGAGAAATTTCTCTTAAAGGTTCGAAAGGAGGAAGCTGAAGAGCTCCGAGAACCAGATTCAGATCCCAGGGATCTAAGGGGTGACGATAAGGAGGGACCAAATGTGCTACCCCTTGAAGAAAGGGGTAGGACCTGAGGGCGAGAAGCCAGCTGCTTCTGGAAAAAAATTGACAAGGCAGAAACTTGACCTTTAAGGGTACTGAGGGCTAGTCAGAGTCCAGACCGTCTTGCAGAAAAGCAAGCACATCAGGGATTGAAAAAACAAGGGGCGACCGGTGATGACGGTCACACCAGGAAAGATAGGTCTTCCAGGTCCTGTGATAGATACTGGCGGAGGAGGGCTTCCAAGCATTAAGCATGGTATGAACCACCTTAGAAGAAAGACCTGACTTGCCTAGAATCAAGGATTCAAGCGCCACGCCGTCAAATGCAGCTGTGCTGTATTCTGGTGGAATATTGGACCTTGCGACAGAAGATCCGGGCGGTCGGGGAGACGCCAGGGAGTGTCGCTGAGAAGTTGGAGAAGCTCTGGGTACCAGGCTCTCCTGGGCCAGTCCAGGGCCACGAGGATCACGGGAATTCCCTCCGCCTTGATTTTCTTGATTACTCTCGGAATGAGAGGAAACGGAGGGAAGATGTAGGGCAGGCGAAACTGCGACCACGGGAAGACTAGAGCGTCGGAGCCGAGCGCTAGCGGGTCTCTCGACCGGGATATGAAGGGGTGTACCTTTGCGTTCATCCGAGACGCCATGAGGTTTACAACTGGGAGTCCCCAACGAAGAGTGATCTGATGGAACACTTTGTCGTGGAGGGACCATTCCCCTGCCGCTAGACCCTGTCTGCTGAGAAAGTCTGCGGCCCAGTTGTCTACTCCCGGAATATGGACAGCTGAAATAATGGGAATGTGCATCTCTGCCCAAAGAAGAATCCTGGATACTTCTTTTATCGCTGCCCTGTTAGAGTTCCTCCCTGACGGTTGATGTAAGCCCCAGCCGTGGCATTGTCTGACTGGATCCGAACAGGCAGACCCAATAGCAAGGGCTGAAAGTTCTGAAGGGCCAAAAAATATGGCTCTGATCTCTAGAACGTTGATGTGAAGGGAGCGTTCGGAGGGAGACCAGCGTCTGTGAACAGTGTGGTGGAGAAACACCGCTCCCCAGCCTATGACGCTGGCATCTGTTGTGACTACTTGCCAGTGGACAGGACGGAAGGACTTTTCTTGAGATTGGTGGACTCAAGTCTCACCCCTGACGAGGGAGTGGAGCGCAGTCCGAGATAAGCGGACTGACCGGTCTAGAGAAGCTGGATTCTTGTCCGAGAAGGATATAAGATCCAGTTGTAGAGGGCGCAGATGGAATTGGGCAAAGGACACGGCTGCCATGACTGCCACCATCTTGCCTAACACTCTCATCCCATTCCGAAGGAATGTGTGACGGCGAGAGTGGAGGGATTGGGCGGCCCAGATGAGGGAAGACCTCTTGTCTTCTGGAAGAAAAACCCGGGACTGAGCCGTGTCTATCAGCATACCTAAAAAGGTGATGCGCTGACGAGGAATGAGGGATGACTTGTTGAAGTTGATAAGCCACCCTAGCCTTGACAGCGTGTCTAAGCATATCTGCACGCTTTCTGAGCAAACTTGAGGAGACCTCCCCTTAACAAGTAGGTCGTCCAAATAGGGAACGACCAGAACGCCTCTGGGGTGCAAAATGGACATGACAGCTGCCATGACCTTTGTGAAGACCCGAGGCGTACTGGCCAGTCCAAAGGGGAGGGCCCTGTATTGGTAATGATGGTGTCCTGCGGCAAAACGAAGGAACCGTTGATGGGCTACACATATGGGAATGTGTAAATAAGCATCTTGAACATCTATGGAGGCTAGGAATTCTTCCGGTTCCATGGCGGCTAGTACTCCTCTCAATGACTCCATTCGGAAGGTCCGAATGCGTACGGATCTGTTCAGTTTTTTGAGATCCAGGATAGGGCGGACAGAGCCATCTTTTTTGGGAACGACAAAAAGGTTTGTATAGAAACCTTTGCCGCGCTGTTCCATGGGCACTGGAATGATAACGGTTGCTTTTTGTAACGAGGCTATGG
This sequence comes from Anomaloglossus baeobatrachus, assembly GCF_048569485.1. NCBI lineage: Eukaryota > Metazoa > Chordata > Amphibia > Anura > Aromobatidae > Anomaloglossus > Anomaloglossus baeobatrachus. The sequence continues at coordinate 367,596,047 of NC_134354.1, read as the reverse complement.
CCTGAAATAAGGCCTGGCTTTGCGTTTCGGACTTTGGAAGACGAGAACGTAGAAACCTGTTGGCCGGCAGGGAATTGAAATCGATCTTGTAACCCGAGGTGACGATTTCTCGAACCCAAGCATCGTGAGTGTGGTCTAGCCAGATATCCCGAAAAAGCAGAAGCCGCCCTCCAACAGGAGTCGGAACTGAGGGATACCTGGCATCATGCTGAGGGGGCCTGTGCAGGGCGAGGTCCCTTAGGTTTAGGTTGTTTGGAGTGGGAACGCCAAGAAGAGCCCCTTGAGGGGCCGGATCCTCGATCTGAGCGCTGGGACGATCCTTGTACTGAAGGTTTTTGGGAGACGGGCCGAAAAGGACTGCCTGCGCCAAGAAGATTTTTTAAAATTCCTGGATACAGGCTGCTTTTGTAGTAGAATGGTACTTTTTCCACCCGTCGTCTCAGATATGAGTTTGTCCAGGGATTCTCCAAACAGACGCAGGTATGAAAAGGGAGTGTGGACAGGGATTTCTTGGAGGCACTGTCCGTGTTCCATATCTTTAGCCACAGGACTCTGCGGGCAAAAACAGCAGTGGCTGCCGTTAGGGCTGACAAACTAGCTGCATCTAGGGAGCCGTGAAGAAAATAAATTAGAGGCTAGGGAGATCAAATCAAGGATCTCAAAAGCCTCCGGAGGAATATTACAAGAGCGAAGCATCCTGCGTAGGTTCTAACTCCACACACTCATAGCTCTCGCGACCTATGTCAAGGCAAACAGGGGGCGAAGAGAGGAGCCTGAAGCCTGGAAAATAGACTTGACCGCCGCATCAACTGCGCGGTCGGACGAGTCCTTGAGAGACGCACTGTCTGAAACGGACATAACCGTGTGTTTAGCCAGCCTGGATACTGGCAGGTCCACAATGGGGGGTACTGACCAGGTCTTAACCATTTCAGATGAAAAAGGATAAGCGAATGAAGTGAAAGGTTTTTTATTAAAACTTCTATCAGGGTGATCCCACCGTTTAGACACGATTTGACGAAAAACAGGATCCTGGGCAAAGGACTTAGGAAGCTTCTTGGCCCGCTTGATTGCCGACTGAGAAGTCGGGTCCGGAGGCTGATCAGAAATCAACAAAGAGTGATTGACAGCCGAAATTAGTGTGTGTCTTCTATATGCCTAGACTCGGAAGGGACATCTGAATCAGAGTCAGAGTCTTGGGAATCGTGACTACTAAAAGTCACAGAGCCCGGGTCAGACTGACCATCGTCCGAGTCGGAAGAGGCATAGAGGTCGCAATGGCGCCTCTTGGAAGCAGCCTTTTTACGTCCTGGGGAAGAAGGACCAGACGAAGCAGGCTGGCTCCTCTGAGGGAGCTGAGCCGGGGGAAGGTTGTCTGAAGTTTGGGATATCTGAGTGACAAGGTCATCTATCCATTAGAACATGGACATTAGAAGAGCCCATGCAGGAATAACGTCATCAGACGGGGGTTCTGCCTGGCCGGTGCAGAATCCAAAACCTGCGCGGCCTCCTGGTCCGGCAACTGGGTCTGTTGTGACACGGTAGTAGGGGCATCGCAGCCCCGGCATAGTGGATAGCTTCGGCCATTAGAAAACGAGCATCCACAGGTGGTACAAGCATAGTACAGGTTAGTAGAGGACGCCTGGGAAGCCTTATCACCCTTGCGGTTACGCATGTCAGCAACAGAGTCCTACAGCCCTATATAGGGATAGGTCACTGTTAGTATGAGTGAGGAGCCACTAGCAGTATTATAAAGTGACTGCTATGCAGAGCCGGTATATACAGATAGCAAAATGGCATATACTGTCAAACAGTCGGCATATACCTGCAGGCAGAGCCAGTATATACCGCTAATAGCTGATATACACCACTAGCCAGCAGGCGCACACCGCTAGAGAGACAGCGATATACCGCTGAGCAGAGCGGTATATAGTGCTGCAGAAGTGAAGAGCCAAGGAGGCGATCTCACCCAAGTCTGCTCCCCACGTGGAAAATGGCGTCCAGTGTTCCTGGCAGCATGAAGGAGAGAGACGGCCCCTGCAGGCTGATTTGTCTCAGGACTGTGACTAAGCGTGACGGCCAATCGGAAAGGAGCTGCTCCTGAGTGAGGGAGCGGCTTCCAGAGCAGAGAGAGGGGGCGTTGCTAGAATGCAGTCCGAAGCCGGGGGCTAAATTAAATTAATGATGCTCCCCGGGATCACGGCCTGCATCGGCCCACCGGCGCCTTTCCAAGCGGCGGTTTGGATGCAGGGGACAGATGACTCGTCGTCTCCCTACCTGCTCCTGGCTCCGTCTGAAGACGCATCGGTGATGGATGCGGGGATCTCAGGGATGCATCTTCGGCTCAAGGCTGAAGCAGGTCCTCGGCTCTGCTTAGCCCTCTGGAGCTACCTTGGTGTGAGGTGCTTCCAGGGAGCCTGGAGGGGTACGCAGACCCGACCACTTGGGCGCGAGGGAAGACTGACGGCTTATGCACGCCTGGTTTCCTTTGTCCGTAAGCGGGGGGAACGAGGGTGGCAAGGCACCCTGGTATTGCCCCATAACCAAAAATAGGAACAAAATAAAAAAATAAGCTGGCCTGGGGCTCAGGCCAGACATGTCAGCCTCCCTGCTGACACTAAAAAAAAACTGAGCTAGTTTCCTGCCTAGCTAGGGTATATGCTGTGGGAGGAGGAGCTAACTCTTTTTCAATCTAGTGTCACACCTCCCCTGGAGACACCATACTATCCACTGTCTGTGTCCCCCAATGAAAAGGCGACAAAGGAATATAAATAATAAAAAAAAAGCACAAACAAAAGTTCAAATCCAATGGCAATAAAAAAAAAAAAGATTATATAAAACAAAGAAAAAAAAATAATACATGTGGTATCACCATGTTCAAAAAAGTCTGACCTATTAAAATGTAAAAATAAATTACCCAATTCCTAAACGTCAAAATAAAAATAATAATTATATTAATAATAAGCAAAATTACGTATTTATTTTATTTTAGAAGCAATAGCATAAAACATGCTGTATCAAGCGATCAAAATGTTATAGCTATCCCAAAATGGTATCAAGAAAAACGTTGCCCCACTCCACAGAAAATAAACCCCAACATGCCTCCATCGACTAAAATGAAAAAGTTATGGGGCTCAAAAAATAGCAACACATGCAAAAAAAAAAAAAAAAGTCACTTTCAAAGTTGTCAATTTTTTTTAAACTAAAATACCATAATAAAAAAAAACAGCCAAGTATAAATTGCCGTAACCGTACTGATGAGGAGAATCATATTGCCAGGTCATTTTCACCGCATAATATACGATACAAATGCCCAAAAGAGAAAAAGCCAGAATTGTGGGGTTTTTTAATAATTTTACCGCATGTGGATTGATCGTCTGATCACTTATACTATACATTATAGTGAAGTACCATAGTAATGCAATGCATAGTGAAAAGCTCAGCTTGTCATGTACCCAGATGCTATGGCACCTTATCGCTGCCCCGCAATATCATGTGATCAATAGCGGAGCGGCTGTGTGATAGCCGATAAAGGCACTTAAATAGCTACCAGCAGCGATAGGAGCTCAGCTCTGTTCGATGCTGTTAGACAGATGCTGGCTATGTAACACAGCCAATGTATGTGACAGTGTGTGGAGAGGGCTCAGCTCCTGGGCCCTCTCCAAAGGCAATCACCCCCTCAATCACAAACATGAATGCGATTTTACATTAGTGAGTGTTTGATGAATTACATCATAAATAATTTATGTAGAACTTTTATGTACATGAGGTTTTGGGACATCACATACACTTCGCTTCGGTTGCCAATAAAAAGGCACAAGACAACAATAAACATAAATGAAAAACGTTTTATAAGAAAACAATTTGTACTAATTATATGTGGGTATGTGAAATGTTGGTTGAAAAGGTCTTCACACACAATGATAAATTTCATGACCCATAATGTTTCGTTCGAGGCATAGAAATATTGGTTATTAAGACAATTCCATGCTCTGGTTTTAATGAACAAGGTACATTCGAATGAATAGATCTTGAAATAATATCTACAATTGGATGTGTTAAAAAAAAAAAAATATTCCTGTGCTGAGATAATCTTATATAAGTGTTCCTGCTATGTACTGTGTAATGGCTGTGTCTGACCGGACAGGGACACGGTCTGACCATACCACAGCTCCTGGGCTGAGATAATCTTATATATGTGTCCCTGCTATGTACTGTGTAATGGCCATGTCTGACTGTACAGGGACACGGTCTGATCATACCACATCTCCTGGGCTGAGATAATCTTATATAGGTTTCCCTACTATGTACTGTGTAATGGCTGTGTCTGACTGTACAAGGACATGATCTGATTATATCACATCACCTGGGCAGGGGAGGACACAAAAGAGTATACAGACATATCAGCATTGTAGTTTCTGAGAGATTAAACATTTCATTACCCGATTAAAATCAGCCAGGGGAAAAAATGTTTTACTTCACAGAAAGAATCAGCTGCAATCCCATTCTGTAATGTCTGCATACTCCTTAGTTTCCTTACTGGCCCAGGAGATACGGTATGATCAGACCAAGTCCCTGTACGGTCAGACATATTATATTACATAATATATATATAGCAGGGACGCACACACACATTTATATATTTATTATTATTATTATTATTATTATTATTATTAATAATAATAATGTGTGTGTGTGTGTGCGTCCCTGCTATGTACTGATTGTCCCTGTGCTGAGATTTTTTTCCCAATTGAAGGACTTATTATTCCAAGGTCTATTGCTTAAAATGTATATTGTTCATGGAAAACCCCTTTAAGATATTTTCCAACACACTTCTAAATGAAGCTTACAAAGATGAAGTCCAAAGTGACTTTGAGGACCGTGGGAAGTCACGTGGCATGTCATTCATTACACATTCATAAACAGACTGGCTACTGTCATAAAACCAGGAGGAAAATGGGAAAAAGGCCAGATTAGATGGTTGTAATATGGCTGCATTTAATAAATCCATGTTACAGTCACAAAACTCAAACTTTTTGTTCTAGTATCAAAGATGTGAAACTCTCAATTAGTACTTGGTATGCACAATAAGGGGGTGCTGCCGAATATAGAGACTGAACTATACTCAAAGAGTAACCGTCGTTTTCATTTTTTATTTCAGAAATTAATTTTATCTTATCTTATCATATATTATTATCTTATTATATATTAAGATATAGCTTAATATATCTTATTATTTTCTTTTCCTGGATTTAGCTTTCAGTCTCGATTCATGTGCAAAATCTGTATTCAGTGAAGAAAGATTTAACCATTACTGAAAAAGGAGATGACAGTTTGTGCATTTCAAATTCTATGGATGAGGGGAGAGCTGGAAGAAGACACAATCTGCTCCTAGTTCTCCTGAAACATGCTCAGGGACATGGCCAAAGTAAGGAAGGCTGAAAAACCACCACCTCTGAACAAGAAACATAAGTTAAAATGTCAAGACTGGGCCAAGAAATATCTTACGACTGATTTTTCCAAGGTTTTATGTACTGATGAAATGAGAGTGACTCTTGATGGGCCAGATGGATGGGCCAGAGGCTGGATCAGTAAAGGACAGAGAGCTCCATTCCGAATCAGACGCCAGCAAGGTGGAGGTGGGGTACTGGTATGGGCTGGTATCATCAAAGATAAACTTGTGGGACCTTTTCGGGTTGAGGATGGAGTGAAGCGCAACTCCTAGACCTACTACCAGTTTCTGGAAGACAACTTCTTCAAGCAGTGGTACAGGAAGAAGTCGGTATCGTTCAAGAAAAGGATGATTTCCATGCAGGACAATGATCCATCACATGCATCCAACTTCTCCACAGCGTGGCTGGCCAGTAAAAGTGTAAAAGATAAAAAAAAATAATGACATGGCCCCCTTGTTCACCTGATCTGAACCCCATAGAGAACCTGTGGTCCCTCATAAAATGTAAGATCCACAGGGAGGGAAAACAGTACACCTCTCGGAACAGTGTCTTTGAGGCTGTGGTGGCTGCTGCACGCAATGTTGATTGTAAACAGATCAAGCAACTGACAGAATCTATGGATGGTCGGCTGTTGAGTGTCATCATAAGGAAAGGTGGCTATATTGGTCACTACCGTATTTTTCGGACCATAAGACGCACTTTTTTTCCCCCAAATGTTGGGGGAAAGTTGGGGGTGCGTCTTATGGTCTGACTATAGGACTGCGGGCGGGAAACGAGGGTGCTGCGGTGGAGCGGGTCATCGGGGGCACGAGCAGGCAGCAGCAGCGCCTGCCGTGACCACGTGGGCCCGCTCATTACATATGCACGCCCATCCTCCCACCCATCTCTCAGCGCTGAAGCCGGAACTGACAGGTGGGCGGGAGGACAAGCGGGGACGCGCGCATAGTAAAGAGCCGGTCCACATGATCATCCCTGGCAATTACAGTCTGGAGTGATCATGTGCGGCTGTATTCACTGCCCCCCGCGCGTTGTCGTCGTCGTCGTCATCATCAGCGCGGGGTGCAGTGAATCAGTGTACTCACCCGTCCCAGTGTGTGGAGCCGTCCCCCTGCAGCACGCGATGTCTTCCTGTCTATGCCGGTCAGCTGATCTGTGCTCCACACACACAGGTCATTGCCGCTGAGAGGAAGATGATCAGTGGTGGAGGGAGTGAGGAAAAGGTGAGTATAAACGTTTATTTTTTTTTCTCTGTGCTATAGGATACAGGCCATATACCAGGATGGTATATGAGCACGATGGGGGCATATAGCAGGATGGGAGTATATGAGCAGGATGGATGGGGGGTATATGAACAGGATGGGGGTATATGAACAGGATGGGAGTATATGAACAGGATGGGGGTATATGAAAAGGATGGGAGTATATGAACACGATGGAGGCATATAGCAGGATGGGAGTATATGAGCAGGATGGATGGGGGGGGGGTATATGAACAGGATGGGGGTATATGAAGAGGATGGGAGTATATGAACAAGATGGGAGTATATGAACAGGATGGGAGTATATGAACAGGATGGGAGTATATGAACAGGATGGGAGTATATGAGCACGATGGGGGCATATAGCAGGATGGGAGTATATGAGCAGGATGGGAGTATATGAGCAGGATGGGAGTATATGAGCAGGATGGATGGGGGGGTATATGAACAGGATGGGGGTATATGAACAGGATGGGAGTATATGAACAGGATGGGAGTATATGAACAGGATGGGAGTATATGAGCACGATGGGGGCATATAGCAGGATGGGAGTATATGAGCAGGATGGATGGGGGTATATGAACAGGATGGGGGTATATGAACAGGATGGGGGTATATGAACAGGATGGGGGTATATGAACAGGATGGGGGTATATGAGCAGGATGGGAGTATATGAGCAGGATGGGAGTATATGAGCAGGATGGGAGTATATGAGCAGGATGGATGGGGGAAATATCAATAGGATGGGGGTATATGAACAGGATGAGGGAATATGAGCAGGATGCTGGTATATGAGCAGGATGGGGGTTTATAGCAGGATCATATACAAGGCAGGAGGATCATTACCAGGATGGGGTACCTTAGTAGAGAATTTGGGGACATTACCCCCATAACAGTGTCAGCAGCAGATCCTCGCCCCATAACAGTGTGTCATGACCAAATTTTTTTGCTTAAAGTTTTATTTTCCTCCTCTAAAACCAGGGTGCGTCTTATAGTCCGGTGCGTCTTATAGTCCGAAAAATACGGTAATTTTTTGGGGTTTTGTTTTTGCATGTCAGAAATGTGTATTTCTAAATTTTGTGCAGTTATATTGGTTTACCTGGTGAAAATAAACAAGTGAGATGGGAATATATTTGGTTTTTATTAAGTTGCCTAATAATTCTGCACAGTAATAGTTACCTGCACAAACAGATATGCTTCTAAGATAGGCAAATCTAAAAAAAACACACTCCAACTTCCAAAAATATTAAGCTTTGATATGTATGAGTCTTTTGGGTTGATTTGAACATAGTTGTTGATCAATAATAAAAAAAAATCCTCTAAAATACAACTTGCCTAATAATTCTGCACAGGGTGTATTTAAACTTTCAATAAACTGTGCATAAATCAATAGTCCAGTATACTGTATGTTCTCTCTGTATGCTGGATGCATGTTTGGGGTTTTTTTTAAGCTCATGTACGTTTGGGAGGATAGCTTTTATACAATATAGATACAATATACAGGGAAAATACAGCAACAGGACTGATGAGGACTTATTGTAAATGATTAAATGTCTGATGTTCACATTGTACTACAATACATTTTTCACTTAAATATAAGCAATGTATGTGGGAGTCGGAGTCGGTGCAAGGGAAATTGAGAAGTCGGAGTCGCAGGTTTGGCTTACCGACTCCACAGCCCTTTTCCACAAGATGTAATGAGACAAAATGCACTAAAAAGAAGGGAATTTTGTTACTTACCGTAAATTCCTTTTCTTCTAGCTCCTATTGGGAGACCCAGACGATTGGGTGTATAGCACTGCTTCCGGAGGCCACACAAAGCAATTACACTAAAAAGTGTAAGGCCCCTCCCCTTCTGGCTATACACCCCCAGTGGGATCACTGGCTCACCAGTTTTAGTGCAAAAGCAAGAAGGAGGAAAGCCAATAACTGGTTTAAACAAATTCCCTCCGAAATAACCTCGGAGAACTGAAAACCATTCAACATGAACAACATGTGTACCCGAAAAACAACCAAAAATCCCGAAGGACAACAGGGCGGGTGCTGGGTCTCCCAATAGGAGCTAGAAGAAAAGGAATTTACGGTAAGTAACAAAATTCCCTTCTTCTTCGGCGCTCCATTGGGAGACCCAGACGATTGGGACGTCCAAAAGCTGTCCCTGGGTGGGTAAAGAAATACCTCATGTTAGAGCTGCAAAGACAGCCCTCCCCTACGGGTAGGCAACTGCCGCCTGCAGGACTCTTCTACCTAGGCTGGCGTCCGCCGAAGCATAGGTATGCACCTGATAATGTTTGGTGAAAGTGTGCAGACTCGACCAGGTAGCTGCCTGGCACACCTGTTGAGCCGTAGCCTGGTGACGCAATGCCCAGGACGCACCCACGGCTCTGGTAGAATGGGCCTTCAGCCCTGATGGAACCGGAAGCCCAGCAGAACGGTAGGCCTCAAGAATTGGTTCTTTGATCCATCGAGCCAGGGTGGCCTTAGAAGCCTGCGACCCCTTGCGCTTACCAGCGACAAGGACAAAGAGTGCATCCGAACGGCGCAGGGGCACCGTGCGGGAAATGTAGATTCTGAGTGCTCGCACCAGATCTAACAAATGTAAATCCTTCTCATACCGATGAACTGCATGAGGACAAAAAGAAGGCAAAGAGATATCCTGATTAAGATGAAAAGAGGATACCACCTTCGGGAGAAACTCCTGAATGGGGCGCAGCACTACCTTGTCCTGGTGGAAGACCAGGAAGGGAGCCTTGGATGACAGCGCTGCTAGCTCAGACACTCTCCGAAGAGATGTGATCGCTACCAGAAAAGCCACTTTCTGTGACAGTCTAGAAAGTGAAACCTCCCTCAGAGGCTCGAAGGGCGGCTTCTGGAGGGCAACTAGCACCCTGTTCAGGTCCCATGGATCTAATGGTCGCTTGTACGGGGGTACGATATGACAAACCCCCTGCAGGAACGTGCGCACCTTAGAGAGTCGTGCTAGACGCTTCTGAAAAAAGACGGATAGCGCCGAGACTTGCCCCTTAAGGGAGCCGAGCGACAAACCTTTTTCTAACCCAGATTGTAGGAAAGAAAGAAAGGTAGGCAATGCAAATGGCCAGGGAGACACTCCCTGAGCAGAGCACCAGGATAAGAATATCCTCCACGTTCTGTGGTAGATCTTAGCGGACGTGGGCTTCCTAGCCTGTCTCATGGTGGCAACGACCCCTTGGGATAATCCTGAAGACGCTAGGATCCAGGACTCAATGGCCACACAGTCAGGTTCAGGGCCGCGGAATTCCGATGGAAAAACGGCCCTTGGGACAGTAAGTCTGGTCGGTCTGGTAGTGCCCACGGTTGGCCGACCGTGAGACGCCACAGATCCGGATACCACGCCCTCCTTGGCCAGTCTGGGGCGACGAGTATGACGCGGCTGCAGTCGGATCTGATCTTGCGTAGCACCCTGGGCAAGAGTGCCAGAGGTGGAAACACATAAGGGAGCCGGAACTGCGACCAATCTTGCACTAAGGCGTCTGCCGCCAGAGCTCTGTGATCGCGAGACCGTGCCATGAAGGTCGGGACCTTGTTGTTGTGCCGGGACGCCATTAGATCGACGTCCGGCCTTCCCCAGCGGCGACAGATTTCCTGAAACACTTCCGGGTGAAGGGACCATTCCCCTGCGTCCATGCCCTGGCGACTGAGGAAGTCTGCTTCCCAGTTTTCTACGCCGGGGATGTGAACTGCGGATATGGTGGAGGCCGTGGCTTCCACCCACATCAGGATCCGCCGGACTTCCTGGAAGGCTTGCCGACTGCGAGTCCCCCCTTGGTGGTTGATGTATGCCACCGCTGTGGAGTTGTCCGACTGAATTCGGATCTGCTTTCCTTCCAGCCACTGCTGGAAGGCTAGTAGGGCAAGATACACTGCTCTGATCTCCAGAACATTGATCGGAAGGGTGGACTCCTGCTGAGTCCACGTACCCTGAGCCCTGTGGTGGAGAAAAACTGCTCCCCACCCTGAGAGACTCGCGTCCGTCGTGACCACCGCCCAGGACGGTGGTAGGAAGGATCTTCCCTGTGATAATGAGGTGGGAAGAAGCCACCACTGCAGAGAGTCTTTGGCCGTCTGGGAAAGGGAGACTTTCCTGTCCAGGGATGTTGACTTCCCGTCCCATTGGCGGAGAATGTCCCATTGAAGTGGGCGCAGATGAAACTGCGCAAACGGAACCGCCTCCATTGCCGCCACCATCTTCCCGAGGAAGTGCATGAGGCGTCTTAAGGAGTGCGACTGACTTTGAAGGAGAGCCTGCACCCCAGTCTGTAGTGACCTCTGCTTGTCCAGCGGAAGCTTCACTATCGCTGAGAGAGTATGAAACTCCATGCCAAGATACGTTAGCGATTGGGTCGGTGACAGATTTGACTTTGAGAAGTTGATGATCCACCCGAACGTCTGGAGAGTCTCCAGTGCAACATTCAGGCTGAGTTGGCATGCCTCCTGAGAGGGTGCCTTGACAAGTAGATCGTCCAAGTAAGGGATCACAGAGTGTCCCTGAGAGTGCAAGACTGCTACCACTGCCGCCATGACCTTGGTGAACACCCGTGGGGCTGTCGCCAGACCAAATGGCAGAGCTACGAACTGAAGATGGTCGTCTCCTATCACGAAGCGTAGAAAACGTTGGTGCTCTGTAGCAATCGGCACGTGGAGATAAGCATCTTTGATGTCTATTGATGATAGGAAATCTCCTTGAGACATTGAGGCAATGACTGAGCGGAGGGATTCCATCCGGAACCGCCTGGCGTTCACATGCTTGTTGAGCAGTTTTAGGTCCAGAACAGGACGGAATGAGCCGTCCTTTTTTGGCACCACAAAGAGATTGGAGTAAAAACCTTGTCCTTGTTCCTGAAGAGGAACAGGGACCACCACTCCTTCTGCTCTTAGAGAATTCACCGCCTGCAGAAGGGCATCTGCTCGGTCGGGATGTGGGGAAGTTCTGAAGAACCGAGGCGGAGGACGAGAACTGAACTCTATCCTGTACCCGTGAGACAAAATGTCTGTTACCCACCGGTCTTTGACCTGTGGCAGCCAAATGTCGCAAAAGCGGGAGAGCCTGCCACCGACCGAGGATGCGGAGGGAGGCGGCCGAAAGTCATGAGGCAGCCGCCTTGGAAGCGGTACCTCCGGCTGCTTTCTTGGGGCGTGAGTGAGCCCGCCAGGAATCAGAGCTCCTTTGCTCTTTCTGAGTCCCTTTGGACGAGGCGAACTGGGGCTTGCCCGAGCCTCGAAAGGACCGAAACTTTGACTGCCACTTCCTCTGTTGAGGTTTGCTTGATCTGGGCTGGGGTAAGGAAGAGTCCTTACCTTTGGACTGTTTAATGATTTCCGCCAATTGCTCACCAAACAGTCTGTCTCCAGATAATGGCAAGCTGGTTAAACATTTTTTAGAAGCAGAATCTGCTTTCCATTCCTTTAACCACAAGGCTCTGCGCAAAACTACAGAGTTGGCGGAAGCCATTGCGGTACGGCTCGTAGAGTCCAGTACCGCATTAATAGCGTAGGTCGCAAACGCAGTCATTTGCGTAGTTAAGGACGCCACTTGCGGCACTGCTGGACGTATGAAAGAGTCCACCTGTGCCAAACCAGCTGAAATAGCTTGGAGCGCCCACACGGCCGCGAATGCTGGAGCAAACGACGCGCCAATAGCTTCATAGACAGATTTCAACCAAAGGTCCATCTGTCTGTCATTGGCATCTTTAAGTGAAGCCCCATCCTCCACTGCAACTATGGATCTAGCTGCAAGCCTGGATATTGGAGGGTCCACTTTTGGACACTGGGTCCAGCGTTTGACCACGTCAGGGGGAAAGGGATAACGTATATCCTTAAGACGTTTGGAAAAACGCTTGTCCGGATAAGCATGGTGTTTCTGGATTGATGCTCTGAAGTCAGAGTGGTCCAGAAAGGTGCTCAATTTACGCTTGGGATACAGGAAATGGAATTTCTCCTGCTGGGCAGCTGCCTCCTCTGCTGAAGGGGCTGGGGGAGAAATATCCAACAGCCTATTGATGGCCGCTATAAGGTCATTTACCATGGCGTCACCATCTGGCGTATCCAAATTGAGTGCGGTGTCAGGGCTAGACTCCTGATCACCCACCTCTGTCTCATCATATAGAGACCCTTCTCGCTGAGACCCTGACCCGCGTGATGACGTGGAGGGTCTCTCCCAGCGAGCTCGCTTAGGCGGCCTGGGACTGTCATCGGAGTCAGAGCCCTCAGCCAGTGATGCCTGGGACCCCCGTGAAGTACGGATTAGTTCCAACTGAGGGGGACCGGGGAACATAGGGACAGTAGTGTCCATGGTCTGAGCAACTGGCCTGGACTGCAAGGTCTCCAGGATTTTTGTCATAGTCACAGACATTTTATCAGCAAAGACTGCAAATTCTGTCCCCGTCACCGGGGCAGGGTTCACAGGCGACTCTGCCTGGGCTACTACCACCATAGGCTCTGGCTGACGAAGTGCCACTGGGACTGAACATTGCACACAATGAGAGTCGTTGGAGCCTGCTGGTAGATTAGCCCCACATGCTGTACAAGCAGTGTATACAGCCCGTGCCTTGGCACCCTTGCGTTTTGTGGATGACATGTTGTTGTCTTCCCAGAGCAATATAGGGTATACAGCCAAGAAGCGACCGTACAGTGCAGTATATATATATAGATATCTGGTACAGGAAAAAGTACACCAATACACACTGTGGCACAAGAGGGGCCAGCACTAAAGTGCTGCTTACCGCCCGCTAAACGCGGGTGTGTGGTCGCCAGAAATCCCTAGTCTTGGGTCTCCCAGAGCCTGTGTCCGTCCTCCAGCCAGAACTGCATGCAGGAATGGCTGCCGGCGTCCTGTGGAGGGGGGGGCGGGCCCTGGGCGTGCCAGACCAAAAGCGGGAAACCTGCGTCCCACTGTGCCAAGTGAGAGGGCTGGAGCATGTAAATAAGGCTCCAGCCCTCGGCGCTGAGTAAACGTACAGCGTCTCTCCCCTTCCCTGATTGACAGGGAGGGGGCGGGAACGAAGCGGAGCTAGGCCGCAAAAGCCGGGGACTAAATTTATAAGCGCCGCCGCCGTAAAAGCGCGGTCGGCGCTAAGTCCCCGGCGCACTACAAGTCCCAGCCGCGCCGCCGCTCTGAGAGTGGCCGGCGCGGTAGTTCCCAGCACATGAAGTCACACAGCTAAGCTGCTGTGACTCAAACCCCAGCGTTACTGTCCCCGGCGCACTAACACACCCAGCAAGTCTGGTGTGTGCGTGCCCGCCTGAACGGGGACACAGAGTACCTGAAAGTTGCAGGGCCTTGTCCCTGAATGGTACACAGCTCCGTATCCATCAGGTTCACTGGGTCTGTGGATGGAGCCCGGCCTCAGGGCTTGGGGGCCGGTAAGATCCCACTTCCAGAGCCCCTCAGGGGGATGGGGAAGGAAAGCAGCATGTGGGCTCCAGCCTCCGTACCCGCAATGGGTACCTCAACCTTACGAACCACAAGTGGGGTAAGAAGGGAGCATGCTGGGGGCCGTATATGGGCCCTCTTTTCTTCCATCCGACATAGTCAGCAGCTACTGCTGACTAAACAGTGGAGCTATGCGTGGATGTCTGACCTCCTTCGCACAAAGCAGAAAACTGGTGAGCCAGTGATCCCACTGGGAATGTATAGCCAGAAGGGGAGGGGCCTTACACTTTTTAGTGTAATTGCTTTGTGTGGCCTCCGGAGGCAGTGCTATACACCCAATCGTCTGGGTCTCCCAATGGAGCGCCGAAGAAAAAAAAAAATTGTTAAAACAACTTGTACTGACACCAATGCCCCCTATGTAGTTGGAATGTAATGTTTAGGTACACAAATCATGGCACTAAGGAAGGGGCGCTATTTGAGTTCTGGAGCACAATTTCTGCTGAAATTGATTGTGGTCGTCATGTCACATGCTCCAAAGCTAACAAAACATGATACACCCCCCACCAGTGACCTAATTTTGGAAACTACACCATACAAGGAGTTCATCTAGGGGTACAGTGACCTTTTTGGAGCCACCGGTACTTCATGAAACTTGGGATGTGAAATAATTTTCCACTAAAAAGTTGTTTTAGCCCCAATTTTTTACAAGGGTAGTAGGAGAAAATGGACCACGCAATTTTTTGTGTAATTTCTCTGCTACCCCATATGTGGTTGGAAACTATTGTTTGGACACACAGCACAGTTCTGAAGCTAAGGAGCACTATGATTTCTGGGCCGCAATTAATTGCGGACGTCATGTCACATTTACAAAACACCCGAAGTGACAAATCAGCAAAAAAAAAAAAAAACAACAAGTGACCCTGTTTAGGAAACCACACCCTTCAAGAAATTGATCTAGGAATGTAGTAAGTTTATAACAATAGGTAGCTGAATTTAAAAATTGCAGTTATTCCACTAAACAGGAGCCTTAGGCTCTGTGCGCACTAGGCGTTTTTTGCCGCGGATTTGCTGCATGTGTTGCTGCAGAAAATGTTCATAACCTTTCTGCAGTGATTCACCAGCAAAACCTATGGAAAAAAATGCTGTGCGCACTAGGCAGATTTTGACAGCTACAGGTTTTGCTGCGGGATTCCCGCAGCAAAAAGAATTGCATGTCACTTCTTTTCCGCAGATAGCTGCGGGATTTTACTCCATTGACTGTAATGTAATCATGAAATCCCGCAGGGAATAACGCAGGTAGCAAATTCTGTGCGGTTCATTGCGTTTTCCTGCGTTATTTCCTGCGGTATTTCGCGGTTTCAGGACATAATGTTTATC
The DNA here is from genome assembly GCF_048569485.1 of Anomaloglossus baeobatrachus. NCBI lineage: Eukaryota > Metazoa > Chordata > Amphibia > Anura > Aromobatidae > Anomaloglossus > Anomaloglossus baeobatrachus. The sequence goes on along the minus strand of NC_134354.1, from coordinate 367,580,548 downwards.
ACTGCCTGCGTTTTGCAAGGAAGTGATGTCATTATGACAGGAAGAGGAAGCGGAGCAGAGAGTAAACACACAGATCACACTCACACACACAGACATAGAAATCAAATGGACATATAAAAATAAAAAAACAAAAAAAACGTGTGCTCCGCCGTATTTTTACTGTCCAGCTGAAGTAAACACACAGCAGCAGCCCGGTATTCTCAGGCTGGTGAGGGCGAGGGCCATGGTTAATGCCCCCACCCCCACCCCCTCTCCTGCAGCCAAGAATATCAGCCCACAGCTGCTCCGGGACTGTCGCATCCAGTTTGCGACAGTCCCGGAGTGTCCCCGACTCTTCCAGATTGCCGTGATGCTGTGGCAATCAAGGTAATAATGAGTTAATAGAAGCGCACCGCTGCCACTAAGTCCAGGCTTAATCATGGCAGCGTCTATGAGACAACTTACATGATTAACCCGTAAGTAAAGTGAATAAACACACACACACCAAAAAATCCTTTATTTTAAATAAAACACAAAAAAGCCCCCTATTTCATTACTTTATTGCCCCCCCAACACACAGCTCCGGCGTAATCCACCGAGATCCCACAACGCTTGCATCCAGCCGCGTCTGACACATACTCAATGCAGCGTCGTAACGAGGATGCAGGGGTAACTACAGGTCATTTCTCACGGTCGGTAATGTAAACACATTACCGCTCGCGAGAACTGCAGTGTGTCCTCACAGGGACTATCTATTGATTATCTATCCATTATCTATCAAGCTATTCATCTATCTATCCATCTATCTATCCATCTTTCTATCTATTTATTTATCTGTCTATCCATCTATCTATATCTATCCATTATCTATCCATCTATCCCTCCCTCCCTCCCTCCCTCCATCCATCCACCGATCTATATCAGAAGGAAATGACTTTTTTCAATGTGCTTTATTGCATTGAATGCATTAAAACATATGTACCAACCTGCGGAAAAACAACACCAAAACCGCACCAAAACGCATGCGGATTTCGGTGCTTTTTTTGTGTTTTTTTTCTGCGGATGCGGAAATCTTTCAGACCCTGCGGAATTTTCTTAAGAAATTTCCATTTTCTAGTGTGCACAGGGACTTAGCCCCAAATTTTTCACTTACACAAGAAGTAATAGGAGAAAACAGATGCCACAATTTGTAAAGCCTGAACATGGCAATATGGCAGGACTCAGAAGTGGAATTTTGTCTGAGATAGTTTATTGTCACCACAACAGCAGAAACTCCAAAGTGACCCATTTTGGAAACTACACAATTTTATCTTAGGGGTGTAGTGAGCAATTTGAACCCATAGCCTCACAGAATGTTATAATTCCATTGTCATGGAAATTAATTTTGTTTTTAACACCAAAATGTTTATACGGTCCCAAATTTTTCATTTTCACTAGGGGTAATTGAATAGCCGCCACTATTTGTAAAGCAATTTATCCTGTATGCAGTAAAAACAGATAATCAAAATGATCACAAAAAAAGTTTTGGGGAGGACCGTTTGTGGGCGCTACTTACAGAGCCTCCCAGGTGCTACAGCAACAGAACATCCCCCCCTAAAGTGACCCCATCCTTTATACAATTTATGTAGGGGTGTAATGAGGGTATTTATCCCATAGGTGTTTCATTACCTTTGGGCGGTGTAAAAATGATAGATTACATTTGTTATATGTAGATTTAGTTCAAAAAGTATTATCATTAACAGTACTATTAAGATAAAAGTGCCCTGTATATTATTACAGTATTTCTCCCACGCCAATATCCTATACATTGTCATACCAGGGCTGTGGAGTCGGTAAGCCAAACTTCCGACTCCTCAATTTCCCTGACTCCCTCATAGTACATGGCTCATGTGTAAGTGATAAACACTTAGGCTATGTGCGCACTGGGAAATGGAATTTGATTGAGAAAATTCCGCATGCTCTCAAAGAATACCGCACCCGCGGTAAAAAACCGCGGGAAACCGCACCCGAAAACCGCATGCGGTTTGCCGCGGTTTTACCGCGGTATTGTTCGCGGTTTTGCCGCGTGCGGGTTGGGATGTGCTTTATTGCATTCAATGCAATACAGCACATTGAAAAAGAAAAGAAAAAAAAAAAGTCATTTAATTCTGAGATAGTAGATAGATAGACAGAAGAATAGATAGAGGGATAGATAGATAGATAGATAGACAGACAGACAGACAGACAGATAGAGGGAGGACAGATCGCTGCATTTCCCACGGTCGGCAGTGAGTTCACATTACCGGCCGTGGGAAATGACCGGTAATTACCTCTGCTGTCTGCTGCATTCATTCAGCGCTGTGTCTGTGACAGTCGCGGCTGGATGTAAGCAGCGCAGGACCTGTGGATTACGCCGGAGCGGTGGATTACGCCGGAGCTTTGGTGCGGGAGGGGTTAATAAAATGGTGAACGAGGCTTGTTTGTTTTATTTAAAATAAAGGATTTTTCTGTGTGTGTTTTATTCACTTTACTTACGGGTTGATCATGTCAGCTGTCACATAGACGCTGCCATGATCAAGCCTGGAGTTAATGGCGGTGGTCCCCCACCATCATTAACCCCTTGTATTACCTTGCTGCCACTGCTACACGGCAGCAAGAAGAGCCGGGGACACGCCGGTGCTGCCGCATAATGCATGCGACAGTCCCGGGGCAGCTGCGGCTGATATTCTCGGCTGCGGGAGGGGGAGTGAGGCGGGGGACATTAACCCTGCCCCTCTCCCTCCCCAGCCTGAGAATACCGGGCCGCCGCTGTGTGCTTACCTCGGCTGGAAGGTAAATATGCAGCGGAGCCCACGTTCTTTGTTTTCTATATTTCCGTTTTCTTTCTATGTGTGTTCTATGTGTCTGTGATGTGTGTGTGTTTACTCTCTGCACGGCTTCCTCTTCCTGTAATGACATCACTTCCCTGCAAACCGCAGACAAGCGATGTACATTACTGGAGGTAAACCGCAAAATACCGCAGGGAATAACGCAGGAAAACGCAGTGAACCGCACAGAATTTGCTGCCTGCGTTATTCCCTGCGGGATTTCATAATTAACATTGGAGTCAATGGAGTGAAATCCCGCAGCGATGTGCGGAAAAGAAGTGACATGCACTTGTTTTTGCTGCGGGATTCCCGCAGCAAAACATGCAGCTGTCAAATTCCGCCCAGTGCGCACAGGATTTTTTTTCTCCATAGGATTTGCTGGTGATTCACTGCAGAGATGTTATGAACATTTTCTGCAGCGAAACATGCGGAAAATCCGCGGCAAAATCCGGTAAGTGCGCACATAGCCTTACTGTAGTAAAATGGTAACATCAGGCTTTTAATCATTATTATGATACAATATTCAAGCTGTATACATAGAACATAAAATATATTTACTGGAATACAAATTTAGAACACAAAAAATACTTCAATAAACTGTAAATATGCAATACACTATGCAGTAAGTGGGAAAAAGTGATTTGACAAAAAAAAAAAGTACTGAATAACATTTGTGCAGTCTATGAATTTGTTCTGAGAAATAGTATCACCTCCATCAGATCCTCCTTCATGGATGACCTCAAATCTGACCTAATAATTTTAAGGCTAGAAAACAACCTCTCTACAGTAAATTGGGTTGGTGGAAAAGCAGTAACCACATGGGCAACATCTCTCACAATCTCGGGGTACAAAGGAATTGCCTCATGCACAGTCAGTTTTGATGAACGGTTGAACTCTTCTACTTCTATGAGAGCAAGTGAAAAAATATTGCTGAAATATGGTCAATCTGTGTACTATGGAAGTGAAATCTTTTTTTCCTGCGGTAACGCTTTGCCTGCTCCATGTCATCCAAATACTTTTAAAAATTAAACTCCTCATCTGATGAGGCTGAAGATATGGCAGTAGTAGCACTGGCAGGACCCAACTCCTCATCTGATGAGGATGAATATATGGCAGCAATAGCACTGTCAAGGACCCAACTCCTCATCTGATGAGGCTGAAGATACGGCAGCAGTAGTACTGGCAGGATCCGAGTCCTCTTTCTCTTGGCAATCCTGTAGCACACTCATCCTAACTGCTACCTCAGAGCTTCGTTTCCTTTAGTAAGCGGTTGATCATCCAGCAATACATGATCACTTGGGTCTACAAACAGTTGCCAGAAGAACTGTATTTTCTAATAGCAATGTCACCCTCTGTTTCATTGAAGCAATAATGCCATCTGCAATTAAATCACAATCAGAATTCTTAGATGTAGCAGCACTTACCTGCAACTCTGATTAAAGATATTTAATCAACCAAGCATCACATCTTTCTAGAACAGGTATGCCTGCAATTAGAATCTTAGTGCCTGTATGGCACTGCCTTTACTTCATATAGCAAAATCCTGCTAGTTGGTTCTCTTTAATTCACTTTTATGTGGACTTCCCCTTTCAAGTGCTCAAGTAAAATTTTGTTAAAGCAAATCCGAACCCCCTGTTCTAGGTCTCGTCAGTACGGTTTCCATAAACAGATTGTTGCACTGTTATGTTATTCTCAAAGGTAGTCTGTGTGATAATATAGGATCATACCTAGGGAGAATGGCACATACTGCAAATGACAGCTCCCCATCATAGGAAAGAATAGTCCCACCTCTATGAAAGTGCTATTCAAGAAATCCTATCAATTGCAAAAATGTTATTTCTCCTGGGGGCAACTTCTTTGGCCAGTTGTCTTCCTTAGTCTGCTTTCATACATCCGGTTTTTGCCGTCAGGCACAATCCGGCGAAATACGGATAAAATGGATCCGGTGCCGAATCAGTTTTATTCCCCATTGCCCTGTATTAGCACCAGATTGTGCTGGATAGCCTTGCATTGCATGCGGCATTTGCATTGCATTTCTTCGTCCGGCTGTCGGAAAGAACACAGCATGCAACCTTTTTTTGTCGCCGGCAAAAAAACGTCGCCATCCAGCATGTTGTATAATGGAAGCCTATGGGCGCCGGATCCGTTGTCATCCGCCATGTGACTGATTACAACGATGGTTACGTTTTTTTGAACTGAGCATGCTGAGCATCAATGGATTTGTCAAAAAAAACGGAAGGAGCGCATGGAAAAAAACTGATGCAACAGATCAATTTTTTTCACCGGATGCGTTGCATCAGTTTTTTTGCCAGATCATGCCTGATGGCAAAAAAACGAATGTGTGAAAGCAGCCTAAGGCTATGTGCCAACGTGTGTGCGCTCTGCACCGCAGCGTAAAGTCATTGCATGTCCGCTTCAGAGTGCAGCTGAAAAGCTCCGTTCTGAAACTTTGGTGACTGCAGAATTTGTGCGCTCTGGATGCTGCCTCTCCCTATAGATAGAATGGAGACAGCATGCAAAGCGCACGAAAGAAGTGACATATTGCTTTTTAGAACGCAGCGATTTGGCAGCATGCAAATCGCTGAGTTCTAAAACGCCACGTAGGCATGAATTATGCACAATCTTCATAGATTGTGCTGGGGACGCAGGACGCATGCAGTTACGCTGCAGTGCAGATTGCAGCGTAACTGCATGCAAATACGCAACGTGCGCACACAGCCTTAGAGGAGGCTGTAGCAGGCGGGTTCCCAGTGATATTATGACTCACCTTATTTAGCCCACTCTCCTAGAAAATAAGAACCAACTCCACATAATGTTTCAGCTTATTACTGTAAATGTTTCATCATCAACAGAGCTGCTCTAGCCGTGCCTGCTAATTATACCTCCTATTTTATTCTTTGTGATGTGGATCTCTGCACTATTATATAGCAGGACTTGTCATTGTGTAAAAATAATGCAGGTGCGAATAAAAACAGCAATGTAGAGGGATTTCTAGAGAAGGATATAAAGTGTATAAAATGGAACGCACATTTTAGCATTGACATATTACAGACGTCAAAAGAATCACCCAGCAGTCTCCTCCAATATGGAATATGAGTGTATAGGTAGGTGGCTGACAAACACCGTCACCTCACATGCACTCACTCTGCCTAGTGAGGGCGGCACAAAGCCAAATACGCTAATCCAGATCAGGGATACACAGAATGGGATGGCTGGCCAGCTACATTCTTTACAGAGGACCTGCCACCAGGTCAAAAGTGGCCACTATTTGCTCTTCTTTTATTCTCACTCTTCCCTTGAGTATTGCTGTATTTTGTAATAAATCCGCCATACAATATGAGTGATATTTGCCTTATTTAGTGCAAATTTTGATGGTGATCATCAAGGGGGCTTGAGACCCAGAGTGATAATATAGAGCAGCCCAAAGACATGCCCCTCGAAAATACCCTGTGAGCCACGACCCAAGAGAAACCCCAAGAGACCCCTTCGAGCCACAAAGTGAGTCACGCCCCCGCAGTGAGTCAGGCCCCCCCAGAGACCCCTGAGTCACGCCCACCAGAGACCCCCATGAGCCACAATTCCCCCCAAGAGACCCATGAGCCACAATCACCCAGAGACCCCTGTGCGCCACGATCCCCCCAGAGACTCCATGTGACCCATGATCCCCCCAAATACCCCGTGTGCCACATGATCCCCCCCAGAGACCCCCTGTGAGCCACGATCCCCCCCAGAGACTCCCTGTGAGCCACAATCCCCCCAGAGACCCATGATCCACCCCCAGAGACCCCGTGAGTCACAATCCCCCTAGAGACCCCTGTGAGCCATTCCACTTTTGTAGAAACCATAAAAATTACCACTAAGAAAAGGCCCATATCTCTGGAACAAGGTGGATTAAAAAAAAAATAGCAAAATTAAACTCAGGAGCAGCAGAAATGCAATAAGCGCAAAATCTGGCCAGTAGAGGGGAGCAAGCACTATCATGCTTGGGTGCTCGGTCCTCTTTAAAATTGCACCCATCTGGACAACATCTCTACATACACCCCATTTAAAAATATGGATATCTTACCGGTAACTACAATGGAGAGTCACTGACCAAGAAAAAAAAAACAAAATATTGTAAGCTTCCCGGACTATACAGGCTGAATAACATGTTCAAGCAACAAAGCGTGTGGCCACACGATTTACTGATCGGCATGGAGTGTTTCCATGGACTGATTTCATAATACTTCCCTTATTCAGTCAAGAATTTATTCCAGCTCCTTCAAATTTAATTAGTTTTAATTAGTCTGCAGAGATCTAAAAAGGATCCCTGCAATAAAGCCTAGCCTATCTCTATGGACTTGATCATGAGGGTTTATTCAGTTTTACATAAAGATATATTATAATCATTTTTTTGAAACTGGAAAGATTACACCACCACAATGCTCAGCTCCCATATAATTACCAATTTCCATTTTACAATACCGCTACCAGCCATTTTATCGTCTGATTTTGCAGTCTTCAAATGTGTCTTCCTTTTTGACTATCATCCATTTAAGGTGGAAATGGTAAAACACACTGGGGTGCAGATATTCGAATAAGGGCTCATTCATGAGGCAATTTTTCATGTACGAGTGCCTTCCCTGTTTTTCACGGAGATCACTTGAACCCGTGACCGTCCATGGGGCTGATTTTTTTGTGGGCCGTGTAAAATCGCGGAGACATGTCTGATATTGATCTGAAAGGCGGATCAAACTCAGCAATAAAAATATATGGGTTCATGGAAGAAGAAACAAAAAATGTTTCTGCAGCACTTTGATGACATCTGTATTCTGTTTTTCACTAATGGATCGATAGCAGATGAAGAGTGAAGAGCAGGGGGGAAAAAAACTGATAAAACAGACCAAACTGATGATAATCTGATGAAACTTGGTTGTTTTTCTCATACGTTGATTAAATGAGGTCTGAATGAGGCCTAATTCTGAAAGCTGTAATAAGGGCTCAATGCTGTGCCATTTTAGCCATGTGAATAGTCTGCTGTACCATTCTCTTTCAGTAGATGACCACTGCCACTTCACAAATCACTCCATACGAGATGATAATAGCTGCAGAACAGAGCACAAGGCTTGAAGTGGGCAGGTTATCTGGCCTAGTTCAGTAGCCACGCCAATTGCCTTCAATCATAGTGTCCAATCAGAAACCCACTCCAGCCATCAAGGGCAGAGGGGGAGGGGGTGGGAGAGTGCATTTTAGAGCTGGGGTACACACCTCCAATGTACTTCAAAAATGGCAGGTGCTTGAGAAAAACTACATTTCAAACTCATGTATCAGATTAGTGGGGGTCTTACTCCCAAAACCCCCACTGATAAGCTTAGTGAAGGTACTGCATCTTCCAAAATTGTGTTTTGGCTCTATATAGTATTAAGCCCCGTGCACACATTCAGTATTTGATACATTTTTACCTCAGTATTTGTAAGACCCCGTGCACACATTCAGTATTTAGTGAGTTTTTACCTCAGTATTTATAAGGCCATGTGTGCACGTTCAGTATTTGGTGAGTTTTTTCCCCTCAGTATTTGTAAGGACATGTGCACACATTCAGTATTTGATATATTTTTACCTCAATATTTGTAAGGCCCCGTGCACACGTTCAGTATTTGATATATTTTTACCTCAATATTTGTAAGGCCCCGTGCACACGTTCAGTATTTGATATATTTTTACCTCAATATTTGTAAGGCCCCGTGCACACGTTCAGTATTTGATATATTTTTACCTCAATATGTGTAAGGCCCCGTGCACACGTTCAGTATTTGGTGAGTTTTTACAATGCCTTGAAAAAGTATGTCCCCCTTGAATTTTTCAACCTTTTACCACATTTCAAGCTTCAAACATAAAGATAAAAATTATAATGTTATGGTGAAGAACCAACAAGTGGGACACAATTGTGAAGTTGAACGATATTTATTGCTTATTTTAAACTTTTATAAACAAGAATAAGCTGAAAATTAGGGCGTGCAATATTATTCGGCCCCTTTACTTCCAGTGCAGCAAGCTCAGGCTGCTTTCACACCTCCGGTGTTTGCTATGCGGCACAATTCGGCACTTTGCAGGAAAAACGCAACCGTTTTTTTTTTGCTGCCGGTTGCGTTTTTCCTGCATAGACTTTAATTAGTGCCGCATTGTGCCGCATGGCCTTGCGTTCTGTCCGGTTTTTGCCGCATGCGGCAGATTTAGCCGATGCGGCGGCCGGATGGAACGTTGCCTGGCACGGTTTTTTGTGCGGCAAAAAAACCCGCATCGCGCCGCATCCGGCCGATGCGGCGCTTTTCTCAATGCATCCCTATGGATGCCAGATGTGGCGCGATGCGACAAAAACCGCATCCGGCCGCCGCATGCGGTTTTTGCCACTGCGCATGCTCAGTAGCATGCCGCAAGCGGCAAAAACCGGACGGGCCGCATGTAAAAACCTTATGCAAAGGATGCGTTGTTTTCACCGCATCCGTTGCATAGGTTTCACAGCCGGATTGAGCCGCACAGCTCAAACCGGATGTGTGAAAGCAGCCTCACTCCAGAAGTTCATTGAGGATCTCTGAATAATCCAATGTTGTCCTAAATGACTGATGATAATAAATATAAGCCACCTGTATGTAATCTAGTCTCCGTATAAATGCACCTGCTCTGTGATGGTCTCAATGTTCTGTTTAAAGCACAGAGAATATCATGAAGACCAAGGAACACAACAGGGAGGTCCATGATGCTGTTGTGGAGAAGTTTGGAAATCTTTCTGTAACCAAATCCGGCTTTACAACTTTAAACATCCCAAAAAGCACTGTGCAAGCGATCATACTGAAATCGAAAGATTATCATACCATTGCAAATCTATCAAGACCCGGCCGTCCCTCAAAAAATTCATCTCAAACAAGGAGAAGACTGATCAGAGATGCAGCCAAGAGGCCCATGATCACTCTGGATGAACTGCAGAGATCTACAGCTGAGGTGGGAGAGTCTATCCATAGGACAATAATCAGTCGTACACTGCACAATTCTGCTTTTATGGATTGGCAAGAAGAAAGCTATTCCTCAAAGCTATACATAAAAAGTGGTGTTTAAAGTTTGCCACAAGCCACCTGGGAGACACACCAAACATGTGGAAGAAGGTGCTCTGGTCAGATGAAACCAAAATCAAACTATTTGGGCCCAATTCCAATCGATAAGTTTGTCGTAAAAGCAACACAACACATCACCCTGAGCACACCATACCCACTGTCAAACATGGTGGTGGCAGCATCATGGTTTGGGCCTGCTTTTCTTCAGCAGGGACAGGCAAGATGGTTAAAATTGATGGGAAGATGGATGGAGCCAAATACAGGACCATTTTTGAAGAAAACCTGTTGGAGTCTGCAAAAAGACCTGAGACTGGGACGGAGATTAGTCTTCCAACAAGACAATGATCCCAAACAAAGCAAATCTACAATGGAATAGTTCACAAATAAACGTATCCAGGTGTTAGAATGGCCAAGTCACAGTCCAGACCTGAATCCAATCGAGAATCTGTGGAAAGAGTTGAAAACTGCTGTTCACAAACGCTCTCCATCCAACCTCACTCACTCCAGCTGTTTGCAAAGGAAGAATGGGCAAGAATTTCAGTCTCTCGATGTGCAAAACTGATAGAGACATACCCCAAGCGACTTGCAGCTGTAATCGCAGAATAAGGTGGCGTTACAAAGTATTAACTTAAAGGGGACGAATAATATTGCATGCCCCAATTTTCAGTTTATTATTCTTTTAAAAGTTTAAAATACGCAATAAATTTCATTCAACTTCACAATTGTGTCCCACTTGTTGTTGATTCTTCACCATAACATTAAAATTTTTCATCTTTATGTTTGAAGCCTGAAATGTGGGAAAAGGTTGAAAAAGTCAAAGGGGCCGAATACTTTTGCAAGGCACTGTACCTCAGTATTTGTAAGGCTCCGCGCACACATTTCAGTATTAGGGGAGCTTTTTACCTCAGTAATTGTAAGCCAAAACCAGGAGTGGAATACTCACTGGAAAAAGTTTAATAGAAACACGGGCACCACTTGCAGATTAATTACCCACTCCCAGTTTTCTCTTACAAATACTGAGGTACCGTATTTTTAAGACTATAAGGCTATGTGCCCACGGGGACATTGTCCTGCGGATATATCCGCAAGACATTCCGCAGGTGCTCCCAGAAATCCGTAACAGAACTTTCTCTGTTTCAATGCTGCGGATATACAGCGGAATGTCGTGCGGATATGGTGCGGACATTCTGCATTGAGGATACAGTACCATGGCTTCGGCACTGCATCCTCAATGCAGAACAAGTGCTGCAGTGATCGGGGTGCTCATACTTACCTCCATCATGCAGCACCTCGCTTTCCGGCGGCCGGGTCACTGTCAGGCAGCGTCTGGTTTACTGTGCTGGAGGTGGGCGGGCCTGAACTAGCTCCGGCTGTCACATGACCGGAGTTCGGGCCCACCTCTTCCTTCCTGTACCTGGCTGGATCCACCGCGCTGCTGCCGCTGCCGCTACACCGGACGGAGAAAGTGACTCGGGTCTCTATCAAGGCAGGTAAGTATATGGGACCCTGCGGAGAAATCCGCAACAATAATTGACATGCTGCAGATTTTTCCGCACGAAAATCCGCATGATTTCCGCTGCGGAAAAATCCGCAGCGTGGGCACAGCATTTCCCAAATGTCTTAGAAATGGCTGGGGAGTAGCTGTGGTTTTAGAGGAGGGAAATAGGAAAATAAAATATTAAGCAAAAAATGTGGTCATGACACATTGTTATGGGGCGAGGATCTGCTGCTGATACTGTTATGGGGGTAATGTCCCCAAATTCTCTACTAAAGTGCCGCATCCTGGTAATGATCCTCCTGCCTTGTATATACAGTATATGTCCCTCATCCTGCTATATACAGTCATCCTGCCATATGGCCGCATCCTGCTATATACTGGCATATGGCCGTATCCGGCTATATAACCCATCATGGCATATGGCCCCATCCTGCTCATATACCCCCCATCCTGCTCGTATGACCCCCATCCTGCTCGTATGACCCCCATCCTGCTCGTATGACCCCCATCCTGCTCGTATGACCCCCATCCTGCTCGTATGACCCCCCATCCTGCTCATATGACCCCCCCATCCTGCTCATATGACCCCCCCATCCTGCTCATATGACCTCATCCTGCTTATAATATACCCCCATCCTGGTGTATGGCCGCATCCTGTGGCACATAAAAAAAATAAACGTTCATACTCACCTCACCTCACTCCTTGCAGCACCGCTTGTCCTCTCGTCTGTGTCAGCGCCGCTGAGTGGAGCTGTCCCAGTTTCCCTGCTGCATCGCGATCATCTCCTGTGTCTGTGTTGGCGGCTGCGTGTGGAGACATGCGCACAGCGATGACGTCATCGCTGTGCGCCCCGCTAGTCTCCACCCAGCTGCCGGCACAGACACAGGAGATGATCGCAATGCAGCAGGGAAACGGGGACGGCTCCACTCAGCGGCGCTGCCGCTGACACATATGGGAGGACGAGCGATGCTGCAGGGGAACGGTGAGTATTGTACACTGATTCACTGCACCCCGCACTGATGATGATGCGTGGGGAGCAGTGAATATAGCCGCACATGATCACGCCAGGCCGTAGTTCCCAGGGGTGATCATGCAGGCCGGCTGTTTATCCCCTGCCCTTCATCCCGCCCACCTGTCAGTGCCTGCTTCAGCGCTGAGGGATGATGGGCGGGGGATGGGTGTGCATATTAAATGAGCGGGTCCACGTGGTCAGGGCAGGCTGCTACAGCTGCTCGTGCCCCCGATGACCCGCTCCACCGCAGCACCCACATACCCCGCAGCCACATTCAGACCATAAGACGCACCCCCCACTTTCCCCCAACATTTGGGTGAAAAAAAGTGCGTCTTATGGTCCGAAAAGAAGGGAATTTTGTTACTTACCGTAAATTCCTTTTCTTCTAGCTCTTATTGGGAGACCCAGACGATTGGGGTATAGCTACTGCCCTCTGGAGGCCACACAAAGCACTACATTAAAAGTGCAAGGCCCCTCCCCCTCTGGCTATACCCCCCCCGTGGTATCACGGGTTCTCCAGTTTTAGTGCCAAAGCAAGAAGGAGGAAGCCAATAACTGGTTTAAACAAATTAACTCCGAATAACATCGGAGAACTGAAAAACCGTTCAACATGAACAACATGTGTACCCGCAAACAACAAAAAAACATCCCGAAGGACAACAGGGCGGGTGCTGGGTCTCCCAATAAGAGCTAGAAGAAAAGGAATTTACGGTAAGTAACAAAATTCCCTTCTTCTTCAGCGCTCTATTGGGAGACCCAGACGATTGGGACGTCCAAAAGCTGTCCCTGGGTGGGTAAATAAATACCTCATGTTAGAGCTGCAAAACAGCCCTCCCCTACGGGGGTGTCACTGCCGCCTGCAGGACTCTTCTACCTAAGCTGGCATCCGCCGAAGCATAGGTATGCACCTGATAATGCTTGGTGAAAGTGTGCAGACTGGACCAGGTAGCTGCCTGGCACACCTGTTGAGCCGAAGCCTGGTGGCGTAATGCCCAGGACGCACCCACGGCTCTGGTGGAGTGGGCTTTTAGCCCTGAAGGAACCGGAAGCCCCGCAGAACGGTAGGCCTCTAGAATTGGTTCTTTGATCCATCGAGCCAGGGTGGCTTTAGAAGCCTGCAACCCCTTGCGCGGACCAGCGACAAGGACGAAAAGTGCATCGGCACGGCGTATGGGCGCCGTGCGGGAAATGTAGATTCTGAGTGCTCTCACCAGATCTAGCAAACGTAAGGCCTTTTCATACCGGTGAACCGGATGAGGGCAAAAAGAAGGCAAGGAAATATCCTGATTAAGATGAAAAGAGGATACGACCTTAGGAAGAAACTCCGGAATGGGGCGCAGCACAACCTTGTCCTGGTGGAACACCAGGAAGGGAGCCTTAGATGACAGAGCTGCCAGCTCAGACACTCGCCGAAGCGATGTGATCGCAACAAGAAACGCCACTTTCTGCGACAGCCGAGAAAAGGAAACTTCCTTCAGAGGCTCGAAGGGCGGCTTCTGGAGAGCAACTAGTACCCTGTTCAGATCCCATGGATCTAACGGTCGCTTGTACGGGGGCACAATATGACAGACCCCCTGCAGGAACGTGCGCACCTTAGGAAGACGTGCTAGACGCTTCTGAAAAAACACGGATAGTGCCGAAACTTGCCCTTTAAGGGAGCTGAGCGACAAGCCCTTTTCTAACCCCGATTGCAGAAAGGAAAGAAACTTGGGCAATGCAAATGGCCAGGGAGACACTCCCTGAGCAGAGCACCAGGACAAGAAAATCTTCCACGTTCTGTGGTAGATCTTAGCCGAATTCGACTTTCTAGCTTGTCTCATTGTGGCAACGACTTCCTGAGATAATCCAGCAGATGCTAGGATCCAGGACTCAATGGCCACACAGTCAGGTTCAGGGCCGCAGAATTCTGATGGAAAAACGGCCCTTGGGACAGTAAGTCTGGTCGGTCTGGCAGTGACCACGGTCGACCGATCGTGAGATGCCACAGATCCGGATACCACGACCTCCTCGGCCAGTCTGGAGCGACGAGTATGACGCGGCTGCACTCGGATCTGATCTTGCGTAGCACTCTGGGCAAGAGCGCCAGAGGCGGAAACACGTATGGGAGCTGAAACTGCGACCAATCTTGAACCAAGGCGTCTGCCGCCAGAGCTCTTTGATCGCGCGACCTCGCCATGAATGCCGGGACCTTGTTGTTGTGCCGAGACGCCATTAGATCGACGTCCGGCACTCCCCAGCGGCGACAGATTTCCTGAAACACGTCCGGGTGAAGGGACCATTCCCCTGCGTCCATGCCCTGGCGACTGAGGAAGTCTGCTTCCCAGTTTTCTACGCCTGGAATGTGAACCGCGGATATGGTGGATGCTCTGTCCTCCACCCACATTATAATGCGCCGGACTTCTTGGAAAGCTTGCCGACTGCGCGTCCCTCCTTGGTGGTTGATGTATGCCACCGCTGTGGAGTTGTCCGATTGGATTCGGATCTGCTTTCCTTCCAGCCACTGTTGGAAGGCCAGTAGAGCAAGATACACTGCTCTGATCTCCAGAACATTGATCTGAAGGGTGGACTCCTGCGGAGTCCACGTCCCCTGAGCCCTGTGGTGGAGAAATACTGCTCCCCACCCTGACAGACTCGCATCTGTCGTGACTACTGCCCAGGATGGGGGCAGGAAGGATCTTCCCTGAGACAATGATGTGGGAAGGAGCCACCATTGTAGAGAGTCTTTGGCCGTCTGGGAAAGCGAGACTTTCCTGTCCAGGGACGTTGACTTCCCGTCCCATTGGCGGAGAATGTCCCATTGAAGTGGGCGCAGATGAAACTGCGCAAAGGGAACTGCTTCCATGGCTGCCACCATCTTCCCTAGGAAATGCATGAGGCGCCGCAAGGGATGCAACTGGTCCTGCAGAAGAGATTGCACCCCTGTCTGTAGTGACCGCTGCTTGTCCAGCGGAAGCTTCACTATCGCTGCTAGAGTATGAAACTCCATGCCAAGATACGTTAGTGACTGAGTCGGTGATAGGATCGACTTTGGAAAGTTGATGATCCATCCGAAAGACTGTAGAGTCTCCAGCGTAGCATTCAGGCTGTGCTGACATGCCTCCTGAGAGGGAGCTTTGACCAATAAGTCGTCTAGGTAAGGGATCACCGAGTGTCCCTGAGAGTGCAAAACTGCTACCACCGCCGCCATGACCTTGGTGAAGACCCGTGGGGCTGTCGCCAGACCAAATGGCAGAGCTACGAACTGAAAATGGTCGTCTCCTATCACAAAACGTAGAAAACGTTGATGTTCTGTAGCAATTGGCACGTGGAGATAAGCATCTTTGATGTCTATTGAGGCAAGGAAGTCTCCTCTGGACATTGAGGCAATGACAGAGCGGAGGGTTTCCATCCGGAACCTCCTGGCGTGCACATGTTTGTTGAGCCGTTTTAGGTCCAGAACAGGACGGAACGAGCCGTCCTTTTTTGGAACCACAAAGAGATTGGAGTAAAATCCTTGCCCTTGTTCCTGAGGAGGGACTGGGATAATCACTCCTTCCGCTCTTAGGGAGCCCACCGCCTGCAGCAGAGCATCTGCTCGGTCTGGACGTGGGGAGGTTCTGTAGAACCGAGCTGGAGGACGAGAATTGAACTCGATTCTGTACCCGCGAGACAAAATGTCCGTCACCCACCGGTCTTTGACCTGTGACATCCAAATGCCGGAAAAGCGGGAGAGCCTGCCCCCGACCGGCGATGCGGAGGGGGGGGGCTGGAAGTCATGAGGTAGCCGCTTTGGAAGCGGTACCTCCATTTGCTTTCTTGGGGCGTGTGTGAGTCCGCCACGAATCTGAGTTTCTTTGCGTCCTCTGAGTCCCTTTGGACGAGGTAAACGGTGTCTTGCCCGAACCTCGAAAGGACTGAAACCTCTGCTGCCACTTTTTCTGCTGAGGTTTGGATGTTCTGGGTTGTGGTAAAGAGGAGTCTTTACCCTTGGACTGCTTAATGATGTCAGCCAATGGCTCGCCAAACAGTCTATCTCTAGACAAAGGCAAACTGGTTAAACATTTTTTGGAACCAGCATCTGCTTTCCAGTCCTTTAACCACAAGGCTCTGCGCAAAACTACCGAATTGGCGGACGCCATTGAGGTGCGACTGGTAGATTCTAGGACCGCATTGATAGCGTAAGACGCAAACGCCGACATCTGCGAGGTAAGGTGCGCCACTTGCGGCACTGCTGGATGCATGATAGCATCCACTTTTGCTAAGCCAGCTGAAATAGCCTGGAGTGCCCATACGGCTGCGAATGCCGGAGCAAACGACGCGCCGATAGCTTCATAGACAGATTTTAACCAAAGGTCCATCTGTCTGTCATTGGCATCTTTAAGTGAAGCGCCATCCTCCACTGCAACTATGGATCTAGCTGCAAGTTTGGAAATCGGGGGGTCTACCTTTGGACACTGTGTCCAGCGCTTGACCACCTCAGGGGGGAAAGGGAAACGCGTATCTTTAGATCGTTTAGAGAAACGCCTTTCTGGGTGAGCGTCGTGCTTCTGGATTGATTCTCTGAAGTCAGAGTGATCTAACAAAGCACTCAATTTACGCTTGGGATAAAGGAAACGAAACTTTTCCTGCTCCGCAGCCGCCTCTTCTGCTGAAGGGGCTGGGGGAGAAATATCCAACAGCCTATTGATGGCTGAGATAAGGTCGTTTACCATGGCATCCCCATCCGGGGTATCCAGGTTGAGAGGGGTTCCAGGAGTGGATTCCTGATCACTCTCATCCGACACATCACAGGGAGACTGATTGCGCTGAGACCCTGAGCAGTGTGAAGACGTCGAGGGTCTTTCCCAGCGAGCTCGCTTAGGGTGGCTGGGGCCATCATCTGAGTCATAATCCTCGGCCTGTGAAGCCGGGGACCCCCCTGTGGGCTGGATACATTCCAAGTAAGGGGGACCTGAGGACAGAGGCCTCGCCGTGCCCAGAGACTGAGCCCCATGCATAGATTGCAAGGTTTCAAGGATTTTTGCCATAGATACAGACATATTATCTGCAAAAACTGCAAAGTCCGTCCCTGTCACCGGGGCAGAACTTACAAGCGTCTCAGCCTGGGTCACTACCTCTCCTGACTCCGGCTGGCGAAGCAGCACCGGGTCGGAGCATTGCACACAATGGGGGTCATCGGAGCCTACTGGTAGATTAGCCCCACATGCAGCACACGCAGTATACACAGCCCTTTTTGCCTTGGCCGCCTTGCGTTTTGAGGATGACATGTTGCTGCTTCCACAGAGTGATCTGGGATATGCAGCCAGAAGCGCACCTCACAGTGCAAGAAATACAATATCTATATATATGTACCCAGTACACTGACACACAGTGAGGCACTAGAGGGACCAGCACAGAAAAATCGCTTACCGCCCGCTTAAAAAGCGGGTGTGTGGTCGCCAGATAGCCCCTAGTCCAGGTCTCCCAGAGCCTTGCGTCCTTCCTCCAGCCAGGCATGCATGTAATGGCTGCCGGCGTCTCTAGAGAGGAAGGGGGGCGGGCCCTGGGCGTTCCTGGCCAAGAGCGGGAAGCCTGCTTCCCTCTGTGCATAGTGTGAGGGCTGGAGCATGTAAATCAGGCTCCAGCCCTCGTCGCTGCTAACGAACAGCGTCTCTCCCCTACCCTGAATGACAGGGTGGGGGCGGGAACGAAACGGAGCTGCCGGCGTCCTAGGCCCAAAAAGCCGGGGACTAAATTTATAACCGCCGCCGCCGTAAAAGCGCGGACGGCGGATCCCCGGCGCACCACAAGTCACAGCAGCGCCGCCCGGTCCAGAGGGGGTCGGCGCTGCGTTCCCAAACACAAACAATCCCCCAGTAATCTGTAGGGACACCAACTCCACGTTGCGGTCCCCGGCGCACTACAACACCCAGCCAGCCCGGAGTGTGTCTGTGCCTGCCGGGGACACAGAGTACCTGTATGATGCAGGGCCTGTCCCTGATCGTACTCCTGCTCCGTCTCCATCAGGTTCTAATGGGTCTGTGGATGGAGCCCGGCATCAGAGCTGAGAGGCCGGCAGGATCCCACTTCCACAGAGCCCTACAAGGGGATGTGGAAGGAAAACAGCATGTCAGGCTCCAGCCCTGTACCAGCAATAGGTACCTCAACCTTACAACACCATCCAGGGGTGAGAAGGGAGCATGCTGGGGACACTATATGTGTCCTCTTTTCTTCCATCCGAAATAGTCAGCAGCTACTGCTGACTAAAATCTGTGGAGCTATGCATGGAATGTCTGACCTCCTTCGCACACAAAGCTAAAACTGGAGAACCCGTGATACCACGGGGGGGGTATAGCCAGAGGGGGAGGGGCCTTGCACTTTTAATGTAGTGCTTTGTGTGGCCTCCAGAGGGCAGTAGCTATACCCCAATCGTCTGGGTCTCCCAATAGAGCGCTGAAGAAATATGGTAATCCCTCACCAGATACACAACATGTGAACTTTTCTCTTTTATTATTTAGTTTTAGTTCATCAGACAACTCCTTACAATTTTCTTCAGTAAGATTGGACTTGTCATTATCTTAGGATAAAGTGTTTCAGATGGTAAACACAGTTTTTAGCTCTCCTTGATTACCTACTTCACTGAAATTCGGTGTTGTCATAGGCTCACAATATAAGAGCCTCTGTAATGCCAGCTACCATGAGAAGTACCACGTAATAGAACAGTCAGGAGATAAGGAATAGGGCAACTGAGGGGCTTAAGTTCTTCAGGAGTTTCCAGAACCATCCATGAACCTCTTACATCATGTGGGTTTATTTACATAGGAATGGCAGAAAGTTTACACCCTACCCTTAGGATAGACCATCACTGTCTGATCATTAGGGCCCAACACCCTGCACCCTGCACCCTTCAGATCAGCTGTGCTCGGTCCCGGAGGCAGCTGGAAATGCTTAGTTCCTGAGCTGACCTGTCCTTAGATAGCGGCCGCGACCGGGTACGGCAGATCCACTTCCCTTTCAAATCAATAGAAGGTGGATGTGCTGAACCAGGTCGTGATAAGAAAATGGGAACGGAGCATTTCTGGCCACCTGCTACTGAGAACGGCTGATTGTCGGGCGTGCAGAGTGTCGGACCCCAGCCAAACACTGATGACCTATCCGTAGTAAAATAGTGGATAACCTCTTTAATTTACTATTGGAAATATAGTCCAATGTCCAGATATAAGACACACCTAGCTATGTACTCTATAGCTCCCCCTAATGTTCTTTTGATTCACTCTCAGGCCGTCCACAAAGCGTCCAATGACAGTAGTCACACATTCACAGGAGCGCTGTTCCACTACCTAGATGTTCTTGTACATGGCAGTGGAGGGATTCTGATTAATTTTTAGGCTAAACAATAATCAGTGCACTAGAAGGAGATTCTTCACATCTGAGCTGGACAATCAAATGAACTCAAAGGGGCACGCACTATAAAGCATGTTGACAAAAATATTATTTTAGCTATTCCAACTTAAATCATTTTTATGTTTTGTACAATCTGACTAAAGATTAGTCAATCTCTTGTGCCATATGTAGAGCAAAATTGTTTGGTAGAAAAGGTGAAGGGAAATAAAAAGGCCAGTATTCGCACACTGTCTATTGTGCTGATGTAAAGGGGAAGTGCAGTCACTGAATTAAAGAAAAAATAAAATTCTCGCTAATACTACATCACTACAGATCAAAAGTTTAGGGTCACTTAGATATTTCCTTATTTTTTAAAGAAAAGCACATTTTTTTCAATGAAGCTAACATTAAATTAAACAGAAATACACTCTATGCATTGTTAATGTGGTAAATGACTATTCTAGCTTCAAACGTCTGGTTTTTAATGCAATATCTACATAGGTGTATAGAGACCCATTTCCAACAATCACCACTCCAGTGTTCTAATGGTACATTGTGTAAGTGTGTTAGAAGGCTAATGGATGTTTAGAAATCGCTTGAAAACCCCTTGTGCAAGTATGTTAGCATGGCTGAAAACAGTTTTGCTGATTAGAGAAGCTATAAAACGGACCTTCCTTTGAGCTAGTTGAGAATATGGGGCATTACATTTGTTGGTTCCATTAAACTCTCAAAATGACCAGAAAAAGAGAACTTTCATGTGAAACTCGACAGTCTATTCTTGTTCTTAGAAATGAAGGATATTCCATGTGAAAAATTGCCAAGAAACTGAAGATTTCCTACAACGATGTGTACTACTCCCTTCAGGGTCAAGCACAAACAGGCTCTAACTAGAGTAGAAAGAGAAATAGGAGGCCCCGCTGCACAACTGAGCAACAAGACAAGTACATTAGAGTCTCTAGTTTGAGAAATCGACGCCTCCCAGGTCCTCAACTGGCAGCTTCATTAAATAGTACCCGCAAAACACCAGTGTTAATGTCTACAGTGAAGAGGCGACTCCGGGATGCTGGTCTTCAGGGCAGAGTGGCAAAGAAAAGGACATATCTGAGACTGGCTAATAAAAGGAAAAGATTAATATGGGCAAAAGAACACAGACATTGGACAGAGGAAGATTGGAAAAAAGTGTTATAGACAGACGAATCGAAGTTTGAGGTGTTTGGATCACACAGAACATTTGTGAGACACAGAACTACTGAAAAGATGCTGGAAGAGTGCCTGATGCCATCTGTCCAGCATGGTGGAGGTAATGTGATGGTGTGGGGTTGCTTTGGTGCTGGTAAAGTGGGAGATTTGTACAAGGTAAAAGGGATTTTGAATAAGGAAGGCTATCATTCCATTTGGCAACGCCATGCCATACCCTGTGGACAGCGCTTGATTGGAGCCAATTTCATCCTACAACAGGACAATGACCCAAAGCACACCTCCAAATTATGCATGAACTATTTAGGGAAGAAGCAGGAAGCTGGTATTCTATCTGTAATGGAGTGGCCAGCCCAGTCACCAGAACTCAACCCTACTGAGCTGTTGTGGGATCAGCTTGTCCGTATGGTATGCAAAAAGTGCCCATCATGCTGATCCAACTTGTGGGAGGGGCTTCTGGAAGCATGGGGTGAAATATCT
Source organism: Anomaloglossus baeobatrachus (assembly GCF_048569485.1). Lineage (NCBI taxonomy): Eukaryota > Metazoa > Chordata > Amphibia > Anura > Aromobatidae > Anomaloglossus > Anomaloglossus baeobatrachus. The sequence goes on along the minus strand of NC_134354.1, from coordinate 367,559,106 downwards.
CCAGATTACCTCCGCAAATTAACAGCTAGAATGCCAAAGGTCTGCAAAGCTGGAATTGCTGCAAAGGAGCACTCTGTGCCGAAAGCAAAGTTTGAAGGAGAAAATTATTATTTCAAGTAAAAATCATTATTTCTAACCTCGTCAATGTCTGGACTATATTTTATATTCATTATGCAACTCATTTGATAAATAAAATATGAGTTTTCATGGAAAAGACAAAATGGTCTGGGTGTATTTATTTATGTTATGTAAATGCATGTGTTTTGAGCTTAAAGGTAAATTTTGAAATTGGGTTTATTTCCCTGCAGAATCAACTGTATTCTGTGGTAATAAATCCACTGAGAGGAGCTCAGAAAAGACAGATAAGAGCTGTGAGCCTCCTGCTAAAATCACTGAGTTTGCACTGTCAGTGTAAGGCTGGAGTAACACGATCGTATGAAAAAAAATGGTCCCATTCTCTTCCAGGACAGTAGTACGAGTGGTATCCGTGTGGTAGTCCACATATACTGCGAGTGCTATGCGAGTGGGTGATTTTTTTTTTTCACTTGTCATCCGTGTGCCGTCAGTGTGCCGTCAGTGTGCAATCCGTTTTTTCTCAGCAACTATGTTATTTACAGGACCATTTACAGTGTTCTGTGCTACATGATAGAAATGTATCCATAAAAACAGACATCACTAGGATGGTCCATGTGCCGTCCGTTTTTTTCTCGCACCCATTGACTTGCATTGGCGAATGTCAGATGATTTCGGCATCCAATCACAGCATGTTGCGACTTTTCTCATCCTGAATCTGGATGAAAAAAAAAAAAAAAAAGCTGACCAACCGCTCTGCCTCATTCAATAACATTAGTCCAAGTGCAATGTGAGATTTTTTTCACATTGCACTCGTGCAAGTCATATGCTCGTGTGAGCATACCCTTACAAGAAAAGCTTGCAACACTTATCAGTCTTCTTCTGAGCTCTTCTCAGTGGATTTATGACCACAGAATACATGAAAGTTGAATGTGGAGGGAAACAAGGAGCCTAAAACGGTATATAAATGTTTAGCCCAAAATGCATGCACTTGGGTAAAAACTCACCAAAGACAGCCAACCACTGTTGCATTTGACAACGCTGTGGGAGGGATTGGCAGCAATGGTCCTCCCAACACATAACTAGGAGTACAGAGACCAGCAGGACACCCGGGCAGCGTTGGAAATAGAGTATTGGAATTGGTAAAGTTAGTACGGATTCTTTATTACGCAGTGACTGGATAGCCCCTTTACCTCTTTTCATTTGCCGTATGATTTTTAACAAACATGCAGCTCATAGAATACAATACTTCAATTAATTTTTGTTAAGAGATAAGTCAATACTTTTCTAGATGTATATATCTAGGTCATAATTCTATCTATAACATCCACTGGACAGACTTGTAGGTAAAGAGGCAAACATATGATTTTAGAGAAAGCTACATGGTACTGTCCCGTCAGAGTAAGCAATTCCCTAAAGAGGGGCCCCTGATTTTCATGTACCTATTTAAAGATCCAGTGTTAGGACACATAGCTGAAAAATGAGCTCATCTGCGGGGGTCTTAGTGCATTTTAGGCAGACTGGAATTTCCTCTGAATAGACCTTAGCCGACTGTATAATATTCATTGTATAGGGTTTTTTCCACCCACGTCTGTGGAAGTGTGCTGCAGCTTATACACAGAAACACTGTCTTCATCATTATATGACCGGCAGGAATCTTCCACGTTCTCATTGACTGTAAACACCCACATAAACACTAAAGTGCTACTCATGTAGCATTGACAAAAAAAAAAAAAAAAAAACTTTCTATAGTTAAAACAGAACTTTAAAAGGAATCTGTGACCCCCCAAAACGTAACTTGCCCCCTATTAAATTTACAGATGCGGTGTAGATTTTGTTTATTTGCACAGAAATCAGTTTTATTTAGTATGCAATTGAGATCTCCTTAGGCTACTTTCACACATCAGTTTTTTGCCGTCAGGCACAATCCGGTTTGTGCCTGACGCAACGAATCCGTCGCAGATTGTAGTAAAACTGATGCGACGGATCCGGTAAAAAACAGATCCGTTGTAGCAGTTTGTACCGAGAATCTAGCTGTGGCCGCGGGTAACTTGAATGATGTCAACGCTGACAGCGCGACCCACTTCAGTTACTCCATGGAGCGGCGATGTTCTAAGGCCGCTTCTGTCAGCTTCCGATGTAGCAGAGCTGGATGCATCGTGGGACCTCGTGTGCATTATGTCGAACTTGGAGGGGTATTTGGGGATTAATAAAGTGGTGAAAGAGGGTGTTTTTTGTCTTTTATTTCAAATAAACACAAACACTGAAAAATCCTTTATTTACTTTCACTACAGTTTAGTGATGGGGGGGGGGTCTCAAAGCCACCTGCCATCACTAAGCTAGGACTTAGTGGCAGCTATGGGCTGCTGCCATTAACTCCTTAAAAACGTCATATTTTGGCAAGATAAAGTTTTGTCGCCTTGTCATATAATGCACCCAATCCTAGTTTACATCCTCACCGGTGCTCACTAAATGACCCAGCACCCCAGACCTTCACTTGAACTGCAACTTGACCTCTGACAACATGCCAAAAATCCACCCTGCGACCAAAGCCTTGATTATCAAGAGGCTGAAGACCAGATCCACTGCAAAGGTGGCTGGCACCTTTAATGTGTCTCCGCGTCAAGTACAAAGAATTAAAAAAAAAAAAAAAAAAGATTTGAAGAGACTGGAGATGTTTTTGACAAGCCCAGGTCTGGCAGACCCCGCAAGACAACTGCTCTGGAGGAATGTTTGTTGGTTAGAAAATCCAAAGCCAGACCCTCCTCCACTGCAGCAGAGCTCCAAAAGGCCTGGTCACCTCAAGTCCCTGTGTCAACTAGAACAGTTTGTAGGATTCTGTCTCTAAATGACTTCCATGGTCAAATCAGTGCCTAGAAGCCAGCACTAAACAAAAGGCAATTAAAAAAACGTGTGGCATTTGCCAAGTCCCACAGCCTGCTAAACAGATGAACGGACGCTGGAAAAGTGGCAGAAGGTGGATTTCTCTTTTGAATCTTCAGTTGAATTACACCACAGCTGCCGCAAACACTGCAGGAGACCTGCTGAAGCCCGTATGGATCCAGAAAACAGTTAAGATTGGTGGTGTAAAGATCATGGTCTGGGGTTACATTCAGTATGGGGGTGTGCAAAACATTTGCAAGGTGGAAGGCAATATCAATAGCCTAAAATATCAAGAAGTATTAGCTACCTCTTACATTCTTAATCATAAAGGGGTCAAATTCTGCAGCAGGATGGTGCTCCATCTCATACATCCATCTCTATAACAAAGTTCCTCCTGGCAAAGAAGATCAAGGTGCTCAAGGACTGGCCAGCCCAGTCACCAGACATGAACATCATTGAGCATGTTTGGGGTAGGATGAAAGAGGAAGCTTGGAAGACAAAACCAAAGAATCTAGATGAACTCTGGAGGTCATATAAGACTGCATTCCTTGCTATTCCTGATGACTTCATCAATAAATTGTAAGAATCATTGTTGAACCACATAGATGCAGTCCTTCAAGCTCACGGAAGTCACACAAAAGTTTAAATATGGCTCTAATAGTGCCACAACTTCATTCACCAATGTTATGCCACATATCTTTGTATTAGAAGTTAATTATTTGTTTGAGTTTCACAATTTCTGTGGGCGACAAAACTATTGTCTTGCCAAAATCTGACCTTTCTGTGTTCATTAAATGATCAATATTTCAGCTTTGCAGCAACTTTATTTTCATAACCTAAACCAAATTTGGGAGGGTTTCAGCTTTCAAAAGAGTAATTTATGAAACCAATGGATGAATTTAAAGTCAGGTTCTAAGGTTTTATTTACATAACATGGATAAGCGACAGAACTTCTGTCAGGGAGTGTAAGGACTTTAAAATGAGCTTTAGGAGTGACAGACTCCCTTTAAGAACCAAGGTATATGCAGGCCACTAACTAGTAACAGGCAATGATATATACATTTTCCAGGATAAAAATAACATATCCATAAGGTCAAAAATTATTAAGAAGTCATTATTTAATCTTGATTTTCTCATCTTTGCTATAAACAGAACAAAAAAAAAAAAAAAACTAAGTAACAAATAATAATGAGGTTATTAATGGTTGTAAGAAATGTTCTGCCAAGCTGAATCCACTTCTGCACACAAATCAACAAGATCCGCTCCTGGTAGCTCCTTTTGCAATTATCAGCCAATGACGTCCCAGATGTGCTTGTGATTGTCAAGAGTCGCTGCACATTTAAACCACACAGGCTGATTTCCTAAGTGTCCCAGAAGCAGTTTTTCAATGTAAAAACACCAGGTCGCATGTTGCTCGTGCTACAGTGAACAGCCTGCATGAGCCGAACATGCTCGCTTTTTATTTCCTCAGATGACACTTTGGCATTCTCTCAAGCAACTTCATCAGGTAGTCACGTTGAATGACTTCCAATGGACAGGTACACTACAGTTCAAAGGTTTGGGGTCACTCAGACAATTTTGTCTTTTCCATGAAAAAAAAAAACAAAAACAAACAACTACTATTTATCAAAGGAGTTGCATAATGAATAGAAAATATAGTCCAGACATTGACTAGGTTAGAAATAATGATTTTTTACTTGAAATCATTGTCTCCTTCAAACTTTGCTTTCGGCACAGAGTGCTCCTTTGCAGCAATTCCAGCTTTGCAGACCTTTGGCATTCTAGCTGTTAATTTGCGGAGGAAATCTGGAGATATTTCACCCCATTCTTCCCCCCTCCCACAAGTTGGATTGGCTTGATGGTCATTTTTGCGTACCATATGGTCAACCTGCTCCCACAACAGCTCAATAGGGTTGAGTTCTGGTGACTGGGCTGGCCACTCCATTACAGATAGAATACCAGCTGTCTGCTTCTTCCTAAATAGTTCATGCATAATTTGGAGGTGTGCTTTGGGTCATTGTCCTGTTGTAGGATGAAATTTGCTCCAATCAAGCGCTGTCCTCAGGGTATGGCATGGCATTGCAAAATAGAGTGATAGCCTTCCTTATTCAAAATCCCTTTTACCTTGTACAAATCTCCCACTTTACCAGCACCAAAGCAACCCCAGACCATCACATTACCTCCACCATGCTTGACAGATGGCGTCAGGAACTCTTCCAGCATCTTTTCAGTTGTTCTGCATCTCACAAATGTTGTGGGATCCAAACACCTAGAACTTCGATTTGTCTGTCCATAACACTTTTTTACAATCTTCCTCTGTCCAATGTCTGCGTTCTTTTGCCCATATTAATCTTTTCCTTTTATTAGCCAGTCTCAGGTATGGCTTTTTCATTGCCACTCTGCCCTGAAGGCCAGCATCTCCGAGTCACCTCTTCACTGTAGACGTTGACACTGGTGTTTTGCGGGTCCTATTTAATGAAGCTGCCAGTTGAGGACCTGTGAGACGTCGATTACTCAAACTAAAGACTCTAATGTACTTGTCTTGTTGCTCAGTTGTGCAGCGCGGCCTCCCACTTCTCTTTCTACTCTGGTTAGAGCTTTTTTGTGGTCTCCTCTGAAGGGAGTAGTGCACACCGTTGTAGGAAATTTCAGTTTCTTGGCAATTTCTCGCATGAAATACCCTTCATTTCTAAGAACAAGAATAGACTGTTGAGTTTCACATGAAAGTTCTCTTTTTCTGTCCATTTTGAGAGTTTAATGGAACTAATGTAATGCTCCAGATTTTCAACTAGCTCAAAGGAAGGTCAGTTTTATAGCTTGTCTAATCAGCAAAACGGTTTTAAGCTGTACTAACATACTTGCACAAGGGTTTTCAAGGGATTTCTAAACATCCATTAGCCTTCTAACACAGTTAGCAAACACAATGTACCATTAGAACACTGGAGTGGTGATTGTTAGAAATGGGCCTCTATACACCTATGTAGATATTGCTTGCTTTAAAAAACAGATGTTTGAAGCTAGAATAGTCATTTACCACATTAACAATGTATAGAGTGTATTTCTGTTTAATTTAATGTTAGCTTCATTGAAAAAATGTGTTTTTCTTTGAAAAATAAGGGAATATTTGTATAGCCCTCTCCCAGCCCAAAAAAAAAAAAGCGATAGTGAATAAGGCCAGCAGTAATAGAAAAAAAATCATGATTCATCAGCAACCCTCCCAATTAAGTATGCAATGTACAGCAACTGTATTTAAATATTAACCAATCCCTGTCTTCCCCGGTTTCCAGCTCCTCCTCGTCTTTTTTTAAGCCGACGTTACCTGAGACTAGCCGACTACACATACACACATATAACTGAATAGGATAACTGAAGTGAGCACTAATATATATATTCTGAGTGCAAGCCAAAAAATACATACTATATAAGGATAAGGCTGCACATCAAACTTAGATAATGGTATAATGCCTCAAGCATATGGAAAAATATTGAAAAATACAATGAAAAATGCTACTTGCTAACTTGAACATGTGAATAATGAATTGCATACCTGCCATGAATATTAGGAAAAAGGAGATATTTAGCAATCGCATTGATCAATGTAACTGAGCCCCAAAACCTCGTCAAGGTATATCTCTATATTGGGGTCCCTAGCTCTGTGACGCTAACTGTGTTTCGGCCATGTTTTTTCCATCTCCTATATAAGACAGTCCTTGGTTACCGCTCTCCACCCACAGCAGTTTTTAATTGCAATGAGATGACACACAGTTAGGGTCACAGAGCTAGGGACCCCAATATAGAGATATACCTTGACGAGGTTTTGGGGCTCAGTTACATTGATCAATGCAATTGCTAAATATCTCCTTTTTCCTAATATTCATGGCAGGTATGCAATTCATTATTCACATGTTCAAGTTAGCAAGTAGCATTTTTCATTGTATTTTTTAACATTTTTCCATATGCTTGAGGCATTATACCATTATCTAAGTTTGATGTGCAGCCTTATCCTTATATATTACACATACACACATACATAATATATATATATATATATATATATATATATATATATAGTGTAGCACTGTACCATGAAGCTGCCTTATCTAACATTACATGCCATTTTCCCATGAAGCAATAAGTATTTGTGACATATCCACAAGTGGTGTTTCCGCACAGCTCTCCGGCCCTGGAAGCGCAGTGCCCCTCCTCCCACCCCACATACAGTACACTTCCCTATCCCTTTGAAAGGCACACTGAACTTTCCCTGATCCTGGCCTCAAATGCCTCCTGCACAGAGAAGCGAGTCAGTGAACCCGAATGAACCACATGCACTGAAGCCAAGGCATACAGGAGCACACGCAGGATCTAGGGAACCATGGGGTCCCCAATGTGATGACTGGGGCTCAGTAATCTCCATTGTAATCAACAAGGCCTCAGAATTCTTAATATTTATTCACTTATACAGTCCCATTAATTCCAGATCACTTTATAAAAAATTGTTGAAAAGAACTGAAGTCCTCAGTGGTGGATACCTTTTAATGGCTAACTGAAAAGATGGTAAATCACTTTATATACATCAGACAATCGTTCTTCTGTTGCAGATTTGAGTATTCACATATAGATGAAAGTGATTCTCATCCTTAGATTTACCGCTTTACAGCACACACCTCCCACAATACAGTCTAATAATACCTATTAAAGGAAAGTAAACGTCCCCAGAATAAAATACTAATAATACAAAAAGTCTGCTGCCAATTGTTCACTCCTACATGTGCAATGTCTCGTACCAATATGACATACAATCTTCATATAGTAATGGTCACCAACAGTTAACAAAAAGCCCCCTTACCAGTTCAGTCACCCATCTGGGACCTCCGCTGAGTAAGCGACGTGACTCATGTGTAGCCATTCATCGGTGAATCATGTTCCTTTTGTGTGAATATGATTGGTGAATCTTGTGTGCAAGACATATGGGAACGCTGACCATAGAGGGACATTTTCAGAATGGGGTTACTATGCGGTGTCACTTACATAAGGAGCCAGCACCCTGCCTTTGGAGTAGGTGGCACAGACTGGTTTAGCACACCTGCCGGCCCACCAGCGGATTGTCTATCACTGTAATGGCTCATGTACAGTCATATTTTCCATACACTTGACTGCTACTAAAAGTACAGCACAGGTAAGTAAGAAAAGGTTGGAGGAGGTGCAGTATTTGTCCAAACACCAGGGCACCTATATACAGCCGATTAGTGGGGCTTACCGAGAGTCAGACCCCACTAAGCCAACACTGACAGCCTACTCTAATGACAGGTCAGCACTTATAACCCTTTCATGGGAACCTATCAGTAGACTCGTGCTGCGCAAACCACGGGCAGAATGAATTGCAGCCAACTGTATTATTCACTAAAACGCTCCAGTGTTTCAGAGATGGCATACTTTGACGATCTGGGCACAGCCGAAGACCTGACTAGTTCACCAGCACAACTGACCAGCTCTTCTTAGTGCCGCAGCAGGTGATTGACAAGTCCCTTAGGCTGGGTTCACACATAGCGACAGCGACGTCGCTATTATGTCACTATTTTCTGTGACGTAACAGCGACCTTGTAAGTCGCTGTTATGATCGCTGCTTAGCTGTCAAACACAGCGACGCAGCAGCGATCATAACGTCGCTACATGTGCAGAGAGCAGGGAGCCGCGCACACTGCTTAGCGCTGGCTCCCTGCTCTCCTAGCTACAGTACACATCGGGTTAATTAACCCGATGTGTACTGCAGCTACATGTGCAGAGAGCAGGGAGCCGCGCACACTGCTTAGCGCTGGCTCCTTGCTACAGTACACATCGGGTTAATTAACCCAATGTGTACTGCAGCTACATGTGCAGAGAGCCGGAGCCGGCAGCACTGGCAGCGTGAGAGCGGCGGAGGCTGGTAACGAAGGTAAATATCGGGTAACCACCTTGGTTACCCGATGTTTACCCTGGTTACAGCTTACTGCAGGCTGTCAGACGCCGGCTCCTGCTCCCTGCTCGCTTCATTTCGTCGCTCTCTCGCTGTCACACACAGCGATCTGTGCGTTACAGCGGGAGAGCGACAATAAAAAAAACGAACCAGGGCTGTGTGCAACGAGCAGCGATCTCACAGCAGAGACCAAATCGCTGCTCAGTGTCACACACAGCGAGATCGCTAATGAGGTCACTGTTGCGTCACAAAAACCGTGACTGAGCAGCGATCTCGCTGTGTGTGAAGCACCCCTTACATGTAGACTTGTCAATCACCTGCTGCAAAGCTAAGAGGAGCCAGCTGGGGAGACGACGGACTAGTCTGGACTCCGGCTATTGTACCTTCAAACTATATTATCTCTGAACACCGGAACACGTTCTACTGAATAATTCACGTAGCTGCAGGTCCTTTTGGGCAGCATGAACCACTGGACAGATTTGGGGGGGGAGGGGGAGCTGTATTTACGGAATTCATTTTGATTCTGATCTCTGAAAATATAAAATTATTTATTGACGAAAAAAAATTACAATTTGGGGAATTTAAAATTTTTCTTCGATAAATAAATAATTGTAAATTTTCAGACAAACTTTTAGGTAAGGAGCATTACCAAATACTCTTATGTTTTTAATCTCTTTATTTTTAACTGGTGAAAAGTAATGTGATTATAATTTTAATGTTGTGGGGTTTCTGTAGTATATTTCTTAAAACTTTTTTTTACTTTACATTATACTTCAGCCTCCATAGCGGACCTAAACCTACAGTCATTTGATTGCTTGTACCATATACCACAAAAATGCAGAGTATAGGACTAATGACGGTCAATGAGTTATTAAGAAACTGGATGTCACACTAGGTGCGGGGACGTACCAAGCGAACGGCGGAAGGGAAACCCTGTGTTTAAGAAAGGGGAAGATGGTGACCCCTGACCAAACCTACCGCTGGCCACTGGCTTCCTTCACCATCCTAGATAGGTTTCACACCTATGCACAGAGCAGGATACCTTTTCCTGACTAAGGCTATGTGCGCACGTTGCGTACAGTCACTGCAGATATTTCTGCAGCGATCTGAAGAGCACATGTGTGCTTTAGATCGCTGCAGAAATGTCCGTAGTGAGCGCCGATTCCATGCGCTCTGCCTGCAGCTCCTGCCATAGACAGAGCAGGAGCTGCCGGCAAAGCGCAGGAAAGAAGTGACATGTCACTTCTTTTTACGCAGCGCTTCGGCAATAGCCGAAGCGCTGCGCTCTTAAACGCCACGTGCGCACGGCCCCTGCACAATCTCCATAGACTGTGCAGGGGACGCAGGACGCATGCAGTTACGCTGCGCTACAAAGCGCAGCGTAACTGCATGTATTTACGCAACGTGCGCACATACCCTTACTCTGATCTGGGCCCCAGGTAGGGAAAGGATGGGATGAGCACTTAGTCAACCCCACTAAGTACTAAAGAACACAAAGGGAATACACACAGGGGAAAGTATACAAATAACTTATCTCCAGATGACTCAGGGAGAGGAACTGCATCAACAACACAGTTTCTCCAGATGAATACAAGCAGACTGCTTGCACTGAAGACCTGTAAAGGCTTTTTAAACCTAATACAAGCAAAGAGCAATGGGGAATGAGAGTATTTAAAGACACAAAAGGAAAATCTGATTATTAACAGCTGAAAGGTGAGGAAATCCACAGGGTTCCAAAGGGAAAGGGATTAACTCCAAGCAGGGAAAAAGGGAAAGTCAGGGAGCAGCTTGTGTAACCAAACCCTGCGACCTTCTCCAGCCGGACACCACAGAACTGTCTGTTAAGCATGACACACCCATGACATTGGATTATCTTGTTAAAATTGAAAAAAGCAAGCACCAAACAACACGACTTCACAGAATAACAATTCTTGTAATGTACTGTGTGTTTAAAATAAAGTTCACAAAATGTAAGGGAACCATGCATACTTTTTTTTTTTTTAACGACCCATGTGTCCCTTCTGTAAAACTCAGGACATGTCCATTTCTGATTCTTCTTTGCACATCCAACATGGCCATACAATGTGTACAACTGACAGCTGCTGCATTGCCACCTGCCAGTTTTAAAGGGAATCTGTCAGCAGGTTTTTGCTATGTTAGCTGAAGCCAACATGCAGAATGTTGAGGCAGGCCTGTCCTTTTGTTTATTTGCTATGCTTGTTTTAGCAGCCAGACCATTATCATTGGGGTGGCCAGCTCACTAGGGCCATGTTGTCCAACATGCCCCCTGCGCGATTGGCACCTCACAGTCAATGCACAATCAGTAAACTCAATTCTGAGATAATGTCAGAATGGCTTCACCCAGTAATCTAAGTTAAATATGATTAGTTTCAGACTCTCTTGCCTACATCATGCTGCTCTCAGAGGAAGTAACAAAAACCTGTGGACAAATTCCCTTTACGTCGCATTGACTGTTACTAAGGGGTTAAAATATTCTGCATAAGTAATAAGTAGAGACAAATAACTCTGCCCAAACTGTTAGACTCACCAATATACATGGCACTTAAGTTGGATACTTGGGGCATAAGTAAATGCCCATTCCTTATAAACCCACATAGGCAAGGAGTGAAGACAAATCCATAAACACTGTCTCAGTCCCTAACAGAAAAGGATGTTAACACCTGGCAGGACTACAAGGCTCTTAGCTGATAACAGTAAATCCCAGCAAGTCAGTATTTCCTTAAACAATTAATTTCACACGGATTAAGGAAACTTTTTTCAATCGGTTTTGGTTGTTTTTTTCTATAATTCTGTCCAGCATGAAAAGCTAGGAAACTTTGCAAACCACTTTATTAGGGAATTTGTCTTCATTCCTGTAAAACCATTTCATATAGGTGTCTTTGAAAGCCCTACTTTTCCCCAGTCTATATACCTGCCTTCAGCTGCATTGAAATTAGAAGGTACTCATTTGGAGTACAGATGATGGCAGTGAAAGGGTCAGCACACATCACCTACAGGTGTTCTGCTTATCAAAAGCATGTGCAGCACATTAATCCCCAGAGTTAGTGAGACACCGGTGCTGACCCATTCACTGCCATCATCAGTACTCCAAGTGAGTACATCCTGATATCAATTCAGGCAACTAGATTGGGCAAAGTGGGGGTTTTGAAGCCCTTTACATGCAATTTGTTTACTGCAATGAAGACAAATCCCCTAATAAACGTGATTTGCAAAGTGTCATACCTTTCCATGCAGTACAAAATTATTCAAAATAAATGAAACGCTTTGTTACTCATAAGTCTCAGTAGAGTCAACATTTTTTCCGCAAATCCAAGGCAACTCTGTGCCACTGTGGACCCCGGCCTAAACGTATCCTTTAACATAATAGGAGAGCTACATAATATCATTGAGCCTCCCAATACACACACACATGCTCAGGTCTCAGCACAACACCTTCTATCCTAGGACCACTACAGGGCTACAGAGCACATTAGATTTTCATCATCAGGGCCTGCCAACAGCAATCTAACTTGTATGGAAAGTTTCAGTTCCATCTATAAACTTCTTATTTAGCAAGACATTCTGACACTGAAGCCAAGGTCCTGATGATAAAACTGCATACACTTGGTTTAGTTATTATATACCTCACCATGGAGCATGAACATTAACAGATTCAGGCTGGGACTACAAGGCGACTTGTAGTCCCCAACATAGGATCACAGAGCCGTGCTACCACTTTGCAATTAATAAGTGATCATGACAGCAGAATTGTAACTGGCAGCATGGCACAAGTGATCTCAAAGGGGTTGTCCGTCACTTTTTATTTCCATCAGACGCCCCAGCATGGCCTAAAATTTAAATGAAGAAAATATTAAATCATAATATATGTATATATACTATATACATATAATAATATTACAAAATACCTCCAATTAGATATGTAATACAATTCACTTGATATAGCCATGTCTCTTATCTCATTTGCAGGGCATTGCAGCTTAGGTATCCATGGTTACAACCATGAGCAACTGTCACTATACGAGTGGACGTAGTCAAGGATAGCTAAGCTACAATGCCGTGCACATGAGGTAAGAGACATGGCTATATCAGGAGAACTATACTGCATTTCTAACTGGAGGTATTGGCTAATATTATTGTGTATACTACATGTTGGGATAGGACTACGCCTTGACATATCGGGGAGGCTTCTTTCTCCTTCCGCCAGTGGCCTCCTGTCAGTGAGTTGTGGGTCACTCTTCTCTGTGACCTGCTTCCCTGCTCGATATCTCACACAGGCACCAGCATCGGATGCGGCCCATGCAAAGTTAGATCTTGATAATGTTGCGATAGCCGAACTAGCGCATACACTGCCCCCTGAGAATGACGGTGCCAGAGCAAGATCTGAAATCTGGGTATGGGCATCAGGTCACAAAGAAGTGTGATCTGTCACTGACATGAGGCCAAAAGGGAAGAGGGAGATGGTGACCACTGAGCAAACCTACCGCTGGGCCCTGGCTTCCCTCACCACTCTAGATAGGTTCCACACCTATGCGCTGAGCCGGATACCTGACCCTGAAATAGGCCCTAGGTGGTATGGAATATATGGGATGAGTGCTTAGTAGTCAACCCCACTAAGCTCTATAAAATAAAAAAAAAAAATAGAAAGGGGAAAGTATACAAATAAGGCTGGTTTCACACTACGTTTATTTAACATCCGTCCTTAACGTTATTTTAGCGGAAATACGGATCCTGCTTTTACAGCAAATAACGTATGCAAACGCATGTGTTATTTTGCAGGATCCTGCACTGGATGTTTAGGGGCGGGCATTGGAGTCATGTGATCGGGAGTGAGGGAAACTAGACTGGGAGCCGGCTTCTGACAGCTGCAGACACTGGTAACCAAGGTAAACATCGGCCTTGGATACCCGATATTTATCTTGGTTACGAGTGTCTGCAGCTGCTACGAGCAGGGCTGCCTGCACACGTAACCAACTTAAACATCGGGTAACTAAGAGAAGTGGTTACCCGATATTTACCTTGGTTACGAGTGTCCGCAGCTCTCAGGTGGGAGAGAGAGGAAGGGGGAGGAAGGGGGAAAGACATAGATAGAGAGAGAGAGGGTGAGGGAGGGAGGAGGAGAGAGAGACAGATCACGAGAGACTGGTTCTGGGCATGCTCAGTACTTTCTGGGCATGCTCAGTACAAAAGCAGGATCCTGTCTATCAGCATGCCAGTGTTCACCTGCGTTCGCGTGCTGTTTAGTCAGGATCCGGTGACTTGCAGTATTTTGACGCAGCTCAAAAACGCTACAAGTAGCGTTTTTGAAACATGTTAAAAAACTGCAAGTCACCGGATCCGCACTATAACGCACGCAAACGCAGGTGAACGCATGTTAACGCGAGTCCATTGCAAATGCATTGAAATGAAAACGCATTTGCACTGGATCCGTACTTCCGCTAAAATAACGTTTTCAACGGATGTTAAAAAGACGTAGTGTGAAACCAGCCTAACATTTCTTCAGATGACTCAGGGAGAGGAGCTGCAACAACAACAAAGTTTCTCCAGATGTATACAAGCAGACTGCTTGCACTGAAGACTTTTTAAGGGTATTAGACCTATTACCAGCACAGAGTAAGGATGAGGGTATTTAAAGACACAAAGGGAGGTGCTAATGATTAACAGCTGAAAAGGTGAGGAACTCCACAGGGTCCTAAAGAGAAGGGGATAAACCCCAAGCAGGGATAAATGGAAAGTCAGAGAGCAGCTTGTGTAGCCAAACGCTGCGACCTTCTACAGCCAGACACTACAGGACTGTCTGTCAAGGGTGACACACTTGTGACAGTAGGCAGGCTTTCAGCTCAAGACAGGCAAGCCATAGGATAAATGGCAAAAGCAACAAATTATGGGTATAGTCATAAGGAAGATCCAATACACATACTACTGCAGATTACTTATAAAGATGAATTGCCCACTAATGAAGACTGGCTGTAAAGTTACAGAGCACGAGCACGCGGACACCTCCTGGGCAATTTAAACTGATGTGGGCACCAAAAGTAGTTTTAACTTGTTGTGGGTAATGAGGTCAGCAAGACTACGCTTTTCTACAAGTCTTGTGTGAAAGGACAGGTATGTTTTAGAACTTTTATTCTTTAGAACCGTCTATGTTTGCTGCAGATCAAACCTATAGGATATCATAACAAAACTTAAAATAATGTAATGAAATACTTTCAACACACACTTGCTGGAACATATTAGGGCTGCGCGGTGAGAAGGGCAGCAATGCTGCGCCAACCCCATGGAAAGGACTGACTCTGCCTAAGGTTTCAGGACTTTTTCCATTGCATTACAACATAAAGAGATTTGATTCCCGGTTATGGAGCAGGGTCTATCACTGACCATCTTCACTTTACAAGTCAGTAAGGTCTATTGCTGATGTCTCTACTGTCCAGGTGGGAGCGAGCTTATGATGGTCGCTCCATTCAGCACAGGGCACACTGGCACAGACAGTCCGTGACTACTTAGATACATCCCGCACAGGTACCGCAGACTACATTGGGCAGAACTGCTGGAATTATGGGCTGTGAATGAAAGGCTCTGTGCAGCCATATTTCCAGATGACTGACAAGCATTTGTGTACTATACTCCCCTTGTCACTATCCGAGGCGTCCATCCCACCACACTGAGTGACATCCAATGCAACTAGATGGCAGTAATACAAAGCACTGAGTGACAAGCGGGTACATCAAAAACCCAACATCAGAGCCACCCCTCCAAACTGACAGACGGGACAATCAGAACGATTAACCCTCATCAGGCTGCGTACGCCATACCCCTCATCAGGCTGCGTACGCCATACCCCTCATCAGGCTGCGTACGCCATACCCCTCATCAGGCTGCGTACACCATTTAAGAGGATCAGTGCGATTGTCACAACAAGAGACAATACTGACTGAACTTTCCGCAATGATCCTTCCAAATGTCCTTTCCAGCTGAATGCCAGGCACAGTATACATGATGGTGTGTATATCCCCCAGTAGTAAGGTGCTCTGCTGAGCTGGAAGCCTCATTATTACCTGCGGTTCCGATTTCCATTCATGGAGGTCAGTGGCTGGCAGTCCTGAATTTGAGGATCCCGATGTGGGCTTGGGTAAGGGGGCTGAAGATTCTCTGCACTTGTTGCTGGTTTCTTGTTCTGCTGATAACACTTGGGCACCACTACCCCCGATGCCAGGCTTCTTAGCACCCTACTTGGAATGGCACTCCTAATCCAACAGACAGGCACTGGAAAAACTGCTTGCTGATTGGCTGCACAGTGAATTCTGGCTGAGCTCTCTCCTGTGATTGGCTCGTGTTCAGCCTGGAGAAGAGACTTCTCACACCTGTACTTTCAGATGGCAGGTGAAAAGGAGCAGCAGTTGGCTGCAGGGAGGGCGTGGCGACGAGCAGGTCTAGCAACTGACTGGCCGTTGCCTTAGAGATGGCTGAGTCACCTCTTGGTCCTCATCTCTGTCACAGAGAAACGCTGGCCACTGATTGGCTGTCCTCAGTTCACGCCCCCGGCTCTTCTCTTGCACACTCTCTCCCGATAGGTAGTTCACTTTACCTGTGTTCTACTCCGAGTCAGGATGAGAAGCGAGCTGTGATTGGTTGGCATCCCCCACCACCACCTGAGCGGAGTAAGGACAGCCCGACTGTGATTGGTCGTCACTTGGTCCGCTGGTAGAGGCTGATGGGAGCGCTGAAGTGATTGGCCAAGGAGCCGCTCAACTTCCACGTCAGCCTTGTTTATTCCCTGCTCAGTCGGTGATGGAGCAGTGGCCGCCGGCAGCGCCTGGTCCTCCAGCTTCCTTCACTAATGAGGAGGAGTTAGAAGGCTCCCTCCACTAACCCCCTCCCCTAGACGCCGGACATGACGTCAACAAGCGCTTCACTGCCAGGAAGACTCCTAGCAGTACTACAGCGTACCGCACACGTCACTTCCGTTTACAGAATGTTCCGTACGTCAGGGTCAGGCGCATTCTGGAATACAGGAAAGAAACGGCGAGGAGCACACGTGTGCGCGCTCACTACGAGAGCACGCACTGCTGCGCATGCGTGCTACCGTCTAGACTTTTCAGTGAGAGTTGCACGTGCCGGCCGGAGCAAGCGGCAGACTGGGAGGACGCAGAACGAAGTCACAGTCTAGTCACCCTCTCCGCTGCAATATGGCATGCAACAGCTGACACCCTATCGGCTGGTTAGAACTAAGGGGATTGCACCTTATATATATATATATATTTTTTTATATATATATATATATATATATATATATATATATAAAAAAACACAACACAGTATCAAAAGTCATAACAAAACAACCTACGTTACGTATTACTCATCCTCCCCAAGTCCGAGTCTTCAGCGCTGCAGCCAGTGAGCGTGGCAGCTGGTGTAAACTCCGGGGTAGGCTGATGCACTGACGACAAACAGGGGCGGGACAAGATATGTTGGTACCTAGGCAGGTGAAGCCAATGTCCACCCTCAGCCCCCAAGCAAAGGGATGGATCAGAGACTAAGGTAGCAGGTCCCCCAACGCCTCCCATCCGATGGGGCAGAGACTAAGGTAACAGAAGACCCCCAACGCCTCCCCTCCCATGGGGCAGAGAATAAGGTCCCCCAACGCCTCCCCTCCGATGGGGCAGAGACTAAGGTAACAGAAGACCCCCAACGCCTCCCCTCCGATGGGGCAGAGACTAAGGTAACAGAAGACAACCAACGCCTCCCCTACGTTAGGTCAGAGACTAATGTAACAGGACTCCCAACGCCTCCCCTCTGATGAGTCAGAGACTAATGTAACAGGACTCCCAACGCCTCCCCTCTGATGGGTCAGAGACTAATGTAACAGGTCCCCCAACGCCTCCCCTCTGATGGGTCAGAGACTAAAGGGCACTTTACACGCTTCAATATCGCTAGCGAGCGTACCCGCCCCCGTCGGTTGTGCGACACGGGCAAATCGATGCCCGTGGCGTTCAACATTGCTTACACCCGACACATGGACTTACCTTCCCTACAACGTCGCTCTGGCCGGCGAACCGCTTCCTTTCTAAGGGGGCTGTTTGTGCAGCGTCACAGCGCAGTCACACGGCAGCCGTCCAATAAAAGCGGAGGGGCGCAGATGAGCAGACGGAAGATCCCGCCCACCTCCTTCCTTCCTCGTTGCCGGTGGACGCCGGTAAGGAGATGTTCGTCATTCCTGCGGTGTCACACATAGCGATGTGTGGTGCCGCAGGAACGATATTATGAAAAGGAGCGACGTGTCAATGATCAATGATTTTTGACGTTTTTGCGATCATAGATCGTCGCTCCTTGGTGTCACACGCTGCGATGTCGCTAACGGCGCCGCATGTATGTCACTAACGACGTGACCCCGATGATATATCGTTAGCGATGTTGCAGCGTGTAAAGCACCCTTAAGGTAACAAGATCCCTAATGCCTCCCCTCCGATGGGTCAGAGACTAAGGTAACAGAAGACCCCTAAGGCCTCCCCTCCGATGGGTCAGAGACTAATGTAATAGTACCCCCAACGCCTCCCCTTTGATGGGTCAGACTAAGGTAACAGGAACCCCAACACCTCCCCTCCAATGCGTCAGAGACTAGGGTAACAAGGCCCCCAATACCTCCCCTTTGATGGGTCAGAGATTAAGGTAACAGGACTCTTTAAAGTACTCACTCCAATAGGTCAGAGACTAAGGTACCATGGGCCTCTTAACACCTCCCTTCCGATGTGTCAGAGACTAAAGCTAACAGCACCTCTAATACCTCCCCTCCAATGTGTCATGCAACAAGCTCTGATGAAAAATTTTCACCAAAAGAGACCAGCATGAGTTAAAAAAAAAAAAAAAGTGGTATACTTTGGAGGTGAAGCTCATCTCGGTCTCTGACATTATATATTTTAAATGCCAGATCAAAGGATAGTCATGGAAACAAATCTAGGTTAACTATAATGAGACAGTTTCTTAGATTTCCTTTAGCAGTAATGCATGTCTATATTTATGGTTTTCATGCTTTAGCATTTCAGGAGTGCAACTGTCTCTTGTTATTTTATATCACTAGAACCATCATCGGTAAATAAATACACCAGTACCATCATCAGTTCATGAATATATCACCAGAAGCACTATTAGTACATGACTACAGCAGAACCTCCATGACTACACAAATATATCACTAAAACCGCCATAAGTACTTGAATACAAAAAAACAGCTTAGTCCCGAAATCAATTGTAATCTCAAGTCAGCCCCATGTAAATTAGTATTGCTGCAACCTACAACTCCTAGTAGAGCGTTAAACAATAGCAAAGAGATGCTGGGAGTTATCAGTCAGATCATACAGGAACCACAGTGCGTAGACAGTATCTCTAGTAAACATTTACATCCAGGTACCTTGTAAGTGACATCTTCCCCAATTGAAAATGCAAAGGAATCCGGCACTCAAGGTAAAAAAAAAAAAAAAAAAGGGATTTATTCAATATATCAATATAGCATGGCATCTGTGTACAAGTGTGATGTTTCAGTGATGGACCTTACTCAAAAAACACATGGGAAGGATGCCACAGAGTAATGGACCATAGCGCAGTATTGAATAGGGACCTGCTTCGCTGTGCTATGGTGCGCTCAGGAAGTGCCGTAAAACCATTACACATTGGATATTTTCCCCGTTTGAGTCGTTCTTTCTTTTAGTTTCCATCTTGTCTAGACTCTATGGTGACTTTTCAAGTCCACGGCTCGTCTCTGCTTGTCTTCACTCTTTTCCGGTCTTCTGCAGCACATCCTGACACAGTGCCCTTAACACTAAAGGCTGCTTTACACCAGACAATCTATCGTGCGATAGATCGTCGGGGTCACGGTTTTTGTGACGCACATCCGGCATCGCTGGCGATGCCGGCCTGTGTGACACCTTCTAGCGACGCAGTATCGCTCACAAATCGTGAGTCGGGTACTGCTCGCTAGGTTCCATAATATCGTTTAATTTAGTTGACCATCGTTTCCGTAGTAGCACACGCCGCTCCGTGTGACACCACGGGAACGATGAGCAGCTCACCTGCCTCCCGCGGCCGCCGCCGGCTCTATGTGGAAGGAAGGAGGTGGGCGGGATGTTTACGTCCCGCTCATCTCCGCCCCTCCGCTTCTATTGGCCGGCGGCCGTGTGACGTCGTTGTGACGCCGAACGTCCCTCCCACTCCAGGAAGTGGACGTTCGCCGCCCACAGCGAGGTCGCACGAGAGGTAAGTATGTGTGACGGGGGTTACTGACTTTGTGCGACACGGGCAGCGATTTGACCGTGACGCAAAAAGGACGGGGGCGGGTACGATCGATTGTGAAATCGCACAATCGGTCGTACCGTGTAAAGCAGCCTTTAGAGTGTGTTATTTTTATGCAGAGGGCATTTAATTATCTGTCCATACTATGACCTTAATATGCCTTTCTAAAAAGGTACATGCCCTCTACCGTCCTTTCTTATGAGATACGCCGGCCACACTGTCCGCCTTAAATTGAACCTGTCAGGTCTAATATGCACCCAGAACCATGAGCAGTTCTGGCAGCAGATTGCTAATCCCTGCCTAACCATCCCTGTATACACTAGCATAGATAAAGGGATCTTTAGAAAAAGTATATCTAAAGATCTTTTATCGTATGCTAATTAGTGAGGGGACTAGTCCCCTACACGTTACTTCCGCTGGTTAGTCGGCTCCATTGGCATGCAAGTACGGCCCTGTGTTATGATCCGGTAACCGTGGAAGAATATAAAAAACTCCCATTGGTGAAAAAACACCAAGAAACAGGAGTAGTTGGAATGTGGGCTGACCGCAATCGCCTGACTATCAGATTACACTAGAAGTAGCCGTGAGGAGTTCCTAAAAACCTACACAGCACGTCACAGCCTGAGAAACTAGCTACGCCTCACAGAATGAAATGAGAAAATCTACCTTGCCTCAGAGCAGTCCCCAAAGGAGTAGGTAGCCCCCCACATATAACGATTATGGTGATATAGAAAAACACAATACTCAGATAGGAAAAATAGAATTAGCAAAGGCAAGGCCCAACTAACTTGATACAAAGCACAGCAAAGGAACTGATTGTGGTCAGTGCAAAATCCCTATAGAAAAATACCAAAGTCCTGATCGTAAAAAAGGTCCTGGAGGTCATATGACCTCACCCCCACTATATCAGGTACTCCTGTAAATAATGGGAGACACAAAATACCAAAAAAAAAACACAAAAATACAGAAAAGCAAATAATCAAATCAGACAGGGATAAAAAAAAATCACTTCCTGCAGGAAAGCAAGCACAGGGGAAACCCCCATGCTCACAACACAATTGAAATAAAACTTTACCTGCAAGAAAACAGATACACAGCAAAACAAGGAAAAACAACACCCTAAGGTGTAAACCAGAAAGCAAGGCAAAACTGAAACTTATCTACAGAAGTCTTGCTCAGTGATACAGGGAAGGACAAATCTCCAAGCCAGGAACAGAGACAGGGAATATACAATTAGAACCGGCGTCAGTCTGGCTGAAAGTGCTCTCCTATATAGACCAGACTTGTCTGCAATAGGACTTCCACAATTCCCAATTAACACAGACACCTGTCTGAGTCAATGGCTCAGAATTAGCTCCATTACCATTCTTGGCCACCAGAGGGAGCTTCAGAACATCACCCACACAGACGACGTTCACAACAGTATCCCCCCTTGAGGAGGGGTCACCGAACTCTCACCAGAACCACCAGGTTTGTTAGGATTGACATGGTGGAAGGCACAAACCAATTTGTCAGCATGAATGTCAGAAGCAAAGACCCAAGAATTATCCTCCTGACAATACCCCTTCTACTTAACAAGATACTGGAGTTTTTGTCTATTAAAAGGGGAATCCAAAATTTTCTGTACCTCATACTTCAGATCCCCTTCTACCAACACAGGATCCGGGGGCGTCACATTAGGAACTACTGGCTCAAAGTGTTTCTTTAACAAAGACTTACCAAAGACATTGTGAATTTTAAACGACTCAGGAAAAGACAAACGAAACAATATGGGATTCATAATCTCCAAAATCATATAGGGCCTTATAAATCTAGGCAAGGAAACTCTCATAGGAACATTCCTGGAGGACAACCAGACCATGTCCCCCACTTTGAACCGGGGACCAATTTTCCTATGACGGCTGGCAAACCTTTGAGCATTCTCCTGGGACTGAAATATTTTTTCCACTACTTGAGCCCAAATCTGCTGCATTCTCTCCACCACAGAATCAACACTCAGCAGGCCGAAGCAGCAACCTGCCGTGAAGAGAACCTAAGATGAAATCCAAAGTTGCAGAAAAAAAAGGCGAAATTAAAGTAGCAGAGCTCGCCCTATTATTGAGAGCAAACTTTGCCAAAAGCAAAAAAGAAACCCAATCATTTTGATCAGCAGGTACAAAATATCTCAAATACGTTTCCAAGGTCTGATTAGCTCTCTCAGTCTGGCCATTGGTCTGAGGATGCAAAGCAGAAGAAAAAGACAGTTCAATGCCTAATCTAGAACAAAATGCCATCCAAAATCTAGACACAAACTGAGCTCCTCAGGAATACCATGTAAACGAACCACCTGTTGAAAAAACAAGGGCACCAACTCTGAAGAAGACGGCAACTTCGGTAATGGTACCAAATGGACCATCTTAAAGAATCTATCACAAATAACCGTCATCGTTTGAGAGACCGTAAGATCCGAAATAAAATCCATGGCAATATGAGTCCAGGGTCTGTTAAACACAGGTAATGGCAACAACAATCCACTAGAACGTGTACAAGAAGGTTTGGATCTGGAACAAATTCCACAAGATTGCATGAAACTCCTGACATCCCGAGACAAAGGCGGCCACCAAAAAGACCTACTCACAAGATCCCTAGTACCAAAAATCCCAGGATGACCAGCTACTACAGAACAATGCATCTCGGACAAAACTCTAGTCCTCCATTGATCAAGAATATAAAGCTTCCCCACAGGACATCTCTCAGGTTTGTCCCACTGAAATCTCTGAAGTGCTAAACCTTAAATCAGGCGAAATAGCACAAAGGACCACACCTTCATTCAGGATGTTAGATGGCTCCGCAACATCCATAGAATCAGCAAAGAAACTCCTAGAGAGAGCATCAGCTTTTATATTCTTAGTGCCCGGAAGAAAAGAGACCACAATATTGAAAGTGTAAAAAATAGATCCCACCTAGCCTGCCTAGGATTCAGTCTCTTGGCAGATTCAAGATAGGTCAGATTCTTATGATCAGTGAGCACCACAATTTAATGTATCGCCCCCTCCAGCCAGTGTCTCCATTACTCAAAGGCTCACTTCATTGCCAATAATTCCCAATTACCAACATCATAATTTCATTCAGATGGAGAAAACCTCCGAGAGAAGGAGGCTTAAGCTTGGAAGTACTGGGATCTCTTTGAGATAAAACTGCATCTGCTCCAATCTCTGAGGCATCTATCTCCACTTAAAATGGAAGAGAAACATCAGGTTGCTGCAGGACTGGGGCAGACGTGAACCTCTTTTTAAGCTCTTGAAAGGCCATAATAGCTTCTGAAGTCCAATTCTCAACTTCAGCTCCTTTTTGGTCAAATTAGTCAAAGGCTTAACCACACTCGAGAAATTGCCTATAAATTTGCAATAGAAATTGGCAAAGACCAGAAATTTTTGAAGGGATTTCAAAGAGGTCGGCTGAACCTAGTCATGAATGGCCTGAACCTTGACCAGATCCATTTCAATAGAAACCGGGGACAAAATAAACCCCAAAAATGACATTTTCTGCACGCCAAAGAGATATTTTGATCCCTTAACGAACAATGAATGTTCCCTAGGTATCTGAAAAACTTTCTGGACCTGCTGCGGATGAGCATCCCAATCATTAGAAAAAAATCAAGATATCATCCAAAGAGACAATCAGGAATTTGCCAATTAGCTCCCAAAAAATATCATTCATGATTGAAAGACGGAGGGGGCATTAGTGAGCCCAAAAGGCATCACTAGGTAATCAAAATGCCCCTCAGAGGTGTTAAAGGCCATCTTCCATTCATCACCCTCCTTTAATTCAAATTAGATTATACGTTTCCCTAAGATTAAGTTTCGTAAACCACTTAGCTCCCTTTACTCTGGAAAACAGATCTGATATCAAAGATACCAATTACGACCTGTGCCACGTGACCTGATCATGTGATCCTATACTTTGGCGCATGCGCCCTGGGTGGGACATCTCATGCTACATGATCACATGATCAGGTCACGTGGCACAGGTCGTAATTGGTATCTTTGATATACCAGTATTACGCAAATATAAGACAGCTGCCTGGGTGACTGTATTTCATCTTATGTCTTTTCAATGGTGCCTCGTGATCTGCTCATGTGCTGTGCATATTGTTCCCTTGTAGGATCCATCTTTTATGTGGAAATGTCCTTTCAGGGACACCTTATGGCTACTGCGCATGCGCATTTATATGTGGGGTTTTCTGAATAAATAATTTGCATAAATCACATCGATACCTTTTCAGCGCATGCGTATTATCTGCTCTGTGCGCACAGATCATGGGTTTGCGATTGTGAGGATATTTTTGCCTTAATAGGCTGGTACGTGCTTGCACGCCTATTCTATTCTTTATGGGATCGTCTTGTGCATGCGTAGCGCCGGTATTTTGGCGCATGCGCTCTGGCTGTGACGTTTCACGTCATGGGATCACATGATCAGGTCACGTGGCATACAATGGCGGCGTCCACCAGCGTCCTCCGGTCGCATGGTGACTCCTCTCCTCCCTCCGTGTTCATGCTGATAAACAATCTCTTCTGATTAAAACGGATATTTAAGACATACTCACCACAGTATGCCTCACTTTCCCCTGAGGAAGCTACAACTTTTTGTAGCGATACGCATGGGGTCACCACCCCACCCTTCTCACGCACCCTCTTTGCCATTTACCCCTTGCAAATTTTTCTGGGTATGTGCTAGGTTCTAAATTTGTTCTATGCATGTGCTTTTAAGGCAGGTCATTATTGTGTGGCTTTGATGTAATTGTATGCAGTATTATCTTCTATCTTGCTTGAGTCTAATCTACTATGTTATACTTACTGCTTGTTATAGATTGAGCAAGTTTTTGGCTGTTACATTTGCCCTGACTTATTATCTTGGTTTTTTTGTGGCTTGTTGAGAGGGTGGGGTGTATTTTGGTGGCATATACCATTGGCACCAAACATGTGTATAAGCTTTGGCTTTTTTAATTGTTTTTATCTGTGTTTTTGTATGTCTTTTTGATATAATAAAATGTTACTGCATTGTTATTTCTGGTGATCCCACTTTTTTGCACATTTTCTTTCTCCTCTGTTTTTCAATTTGCTCGTTCAAAATGTGCTAGTGTTTTTTTGATCCCATTTATATGTTTTTTCTTACCCTTGGTGCCCTCCCGCATGTCTTGTTTATGACAATCCTAACCTGCTGCACAGGGCTCCCTGAGGACTTAGGTTTTAAAGCAAAAAACTATTTATAATTATTGTTAAAGTTCAAAAATTTAGATCTATCCCCCGAGAGAGAAATCAGGAACGGGAATTTTTGGTTCTGAAACAGGATCTGTCTAAGGTAAGCTGAAATTGCCTGGACCTCAGAGGAGAGATGCTCAACATGCTCAACCAATGGCTTTGCATCCTTGTCAACAAAAAAATCTTCCACGGTACCCAAAGAAAAAGAGGAAAAATAAATAGAGATAAAATAAATATTTTCCCTTCTTTTGAGTACCTTTTTTCTTTTGTAGGCCGGTTATACTGTTATGATCCGGTAACCGTGGAAGATTACAAAAAACTCCCATTGGTGAAAAAAACACAACGAAACAGGAGTAGTTGGAACCTGGGCTGACCGCAATCCCCTGACTATCAGACCACACTAGAGGTAGCCGTGGGGCATTCCTAAAAACCAAGACAGCACGTCACAGCCTGAGAAACTAGCTACGCCTCACAGAATGAAATGAGGAAATCTACCTTGCCTCAGAGCAGTTCCCAAAGGAGTAGGTTGCCCTCCACATATAAAGATTACAGTGATATAGAAAAACACAATGCTCAGATAGAAAAAATAGAATTAGCAAACGCGAGGACCAACTAACTTGATACAAAGCACAGGAAAGGAACTGATTGTGGTCAGTGCAAAATCCCTATAGAAAAATGCCAAACTCCTGATAGTAAAAAAGGCCCTGGAGGTCATACGACCTCACCCCCACTATATCTGGTACTCCTATAAATAATGGGAGACACAAATTACCAAAAAAGAACACAAAAATACAAAAGAGCAAATAATCAAATCAGACAGTGATAAAAATCCCTTTTCCTGCAGGAAAGCCAGCACAGGTGAAACCCCCATGCTCACAACACAATTGAAACAAAACTTTACCTGCAAGAAAACAGATACACAGCAAAATAAGGAAAAACAACACCTTAAGGTGTAAACCAGAAAGCAAGGCAAAACTGAAACTTACCTGCAGAAGTCTTGCTCAGGGATACAGGGAAGGACAAATCTCCAGGCCAGGAACAGAGACATGGAATATACAATTATAACCGGCATCAGTCGGGCTGAAAATGCTCTCCTATATAGACCAGATTTGTCTGCAATAGGACTTTCCCAATTCCCAATTAACACAGACACCTGTCTGAGTCAATGGCTCAGATTTAGCTCCACTACCATTCCTGGCCACCAGATGGAGCTTCAGAACATCACCCACACAGACAATGTTCACAACACCCCTGTGGGTGTGCTAACATGCTAATGAATGCGCAGCATCAGAGGATGTTCTCGCTCACCTCTCCACTGCCATCGCCACCCGACACTGGATATCGGCTCAGTGCGCATGACCCCGGAGCTTCGGTTATACGTACTTTGGAGCCGGGTGTACGCGTCCTGGCTTCAAACTGAAGTAGTGCACATGACCGGAAGTCCAGGGTCATGCGCACTGAGCCGAAATCCAGCATCGGACGCGATGGCAGCGGAGAGGTGAGTGAATTCATCCTGTGACGCTGCACATTCATTAGCATGTTAGCACACCCACAGGGGCGTTGTAACATGCTAATGGGGCAGACTAGCCTAGGGATATAATGCCCAGGGGACTAATCCCTAAGCTCATTAGCATATGATAAAAGATCTTTAGAATTATTCTAAAGATTTCTTTATACTAGTGTATACAAGGATAGTTAGGCAGGGATTAGCAATATGCACCCAGAACTGCTCGTGGTTCTGGATGTATATTGGACCTGACAGGTTCCCTTTAATGAGCTGTGACACACCATCCGCACTTATGAGCTGCGGGCTATACAATAGTCTACCCCTCTCTACCAGTTTCCCTTACACTCTCTTTAGCTCTACACTGTCCCCTAAATTCCCTCCATACTGTACCCCATTTCACACGGCCACCTCTCCACACCCATTCTGTGCCTCCTTTGTACACTATGTTAAAATGTAACTTTTATTAGCCATACTTAATAAAAGGGAATGATGCATGAATTAATAAAATGAAATAATGCGATTAGATATGGTTAGCTAATGGCATATAAATAGTGATGAGCGAGTACTAAATCAAGCAAAATTAGACTGCTACAGTGCCTGTATCAAGTACTAACAATGTCAATGGCAAACAACAGTATTTTTTCGCCAGTCCCTCCCAGGAGGTCTGGGGCAGTAAAATCGCTGAAATGGATTGGAAAAGTGTTCAAATGGAATGGGAACAACATGGGGAAGATGCCTGGACACATCTCCAACTGCCAGGTTGCTGCAGGTAACAATGTTGTCAGAGTATTACACCACTTTTACAGACCAAAGATACAGTGGCGTAGCAACTGCTTTTGCCGCCCGGGGCAGTTGTCAAATTTGCCGCCCCTCTCCATTGGCGAGGGGTGGGGGGGAGGCAGGGTGGAAGGTTATATTGGGGACAGCTACCTTACAGGATGGATCTAGACAGCAGAATCACAGCAGATAGAGGAGGCAGCAGATGGAGGAAAGTGAGAGGTGGGGGAGGGGGCAGCAGATGCAGGAGGGTGAGAGGTGGGAGAGTGGGCAGCAGATTGGGGGGGCAGCGACTGATGGGGAGAACGGTGGCAGATGGAGGGGGGCAGCGGCTGATGGGGAGATCGATGGCGGATGAAGGGGGCAGCGGCTGATGGAGAGAGCGGTCACGGATGGAGGGGGGGCAGATCGGAGGCAATAGCGGCGGTGGATCAGGGCGGTAACTACTGCTGCAGCTGCTGCGGGGGCTGATCAGGTGCAGCGGTGGATCGGGAGCACTTACCAAATGGCACTTGCAGGGATCACTCTCCTCCGCTTTCACAGATGGAATGAAGCTGAGGGGAGTGGTCACCTACAGGTCACCGGCCCCAGGTCCAAGGTGATTGGAGAGTTCGGTCACAAGGCCGATCTCTCCAATCAGAGCTGGGGGCCGGTGAAACAAAGTTCACCCAGCTCCAGCCAATGATCAGTGCTATAGCTGCACTGACCATGGTTGAATTTCAATGTTTCAGCCATTTTCAATGGTTGAAACATCATAGTGGCTGTGATTGGCTGAGCGGCGTTCGTCAGCCAATCACAGCCTCCGTAGGTCCGGGGGGGAGACACCACCCCTCCTGAGGTCAGGCAGAGGTCCCCTCCTCTCCGAATCTAAGGTTTTTGCACACTGATCGCAGCCACTGGGGCCGCGATTTCGCCATGACGTACTGGGTACATCATGGGTCATTAAGTACCATGTCACCAAGACGTACCAAGGACGTCATTGGTCGTTAAGAGGTTAAAGATGTTCAGGAATCCAGCTGCGGATGGCCCTTTTCTATAAGCTTTCTATTTTTTACCCCCAAAATGCCCCCCTGCCACGTGCCACCCGGGGCGGACCGCCCCCTCCTTCCCCCCCCTTTGCTACGCTACTGCAAAGATAACATTTTTCTTTAAAATCCATGTTGAGAAACATTCTTCCCTGTAAAATGACTTGTTTAAAAGGCAGATTTTGCTTTCAATAGTGGAAAAAAACTCTTCAAAAACGCTGAAAGCATTGACATGCTACTTTCAAAATGCAGCAGTTTTCCATTTAAAGCAGGAAAATAAAAAGAATCATGGGCATAAGATTTCTGAAGTTTTTTTATGTGTGTGATTCATCAGCACTAAATAGTCTAAGTTGGGGAAATGGAGAAAAATATTGGCAAAAATAAAATGTATGGGATAAAATAAATAAAAATTGCCACTGTTATGGTGCAAGCAATTACCTACATATAAGCCACATGCTTAGTGAAAGGAAGTCCACCTGTGTGCAATCTAAGTGTCACATGGTCTTTCAGCCAGTATACGCACAGCTTTTCTGGAAGGCCACAGAGGCTGCAAAACCATTAAAGAGAAAGTGTTGGAATTTTTTTATTTAAAAAAAAAAAAATATTATATATATATATATATATATATATATATATATATATATATATATATATATATATATATATATAAAATCAATTATTTTTAATACAAAATTAATTAAATACACAAATTTAAGCTTTTTTTGGGGGGGGGGGGAAGCCACTGGGGGTTACCATTTGCAGTTGGTGGTGTGTAATGACACTAAAGGCCCCGTCACACTAAGCAACATCGCTAGCAACATCGCTGCTAACGAACAACTTTTGCGATGTTGCTGTGTGTGACATCCAGCAACAACCTGGCCCCTGCTGTGAGGTCGTTGGTTGTTGCTGAATGTCCTGGGCCATTTTTTAGTTGTTGCTGTCCCGCTGTGAAGCGCAGATCGCTGTGTGTGACAGCGAGACAGCAACAACTAAATGTGCAGGCAGCAGGAGCCGGCTTCTGCGGAGGCTGGTAACCAATGTAAACATCGGGTAACCAAGAAGCCCTGTCCTTGGTTACCCGATATTTACCTTTGTTACCAGCCTCCCCCCGCTCTCACTGTCAGTGCCGGCTCCTGCTCTGTGCACATGTAGCTGCAGGACACATCGGGTTAATTAACCCGATGTGTGCTGTAACTAGGAGAGCAAGGAGCCAGCGCTCAGTGTGTGCTGCTCCCTGCTCTGTGCACATTTAGCTGCAGCACACATCGGGTAATTAACCCCATGTGTGCTGTACTAGGAGAGCAGGGAGCCAGCGCTCAGTGTGCGCTGCTCCCTGCTCTCTGCACGTGTAGCTGCGTGAGCTGGTAACCAAGGTAAATATCGGGTTGGTTTCCCGATATTTACCTTAGTTACCAAGCGCAGCATCTTCCACGCGGCGCTGGGGGCTGGTCACTGGTTGCTGGTGAGCTCACCAGCAACTCGTGTAGCGACGCTCCAGCGATCCCTGCCAGGTCAGGTTGCTGGTGGGATTGCTGGAGCGTTGCAGTGTGACATCTCACCAGCAACCTCCTAGCAACTTACCAGCGATCCCCATCGTTGTTGTGATCGCTGGTAAGTTGCTTAGTGTGACTGGACCTTTACACACCTCAAATACAGCAGCCCCTGTACATACCAGTAGGAAATTTGGCTCGCTATCCAACCCCATTTCCTGCATAGAATCAGAGCCATGACTCTAATGCCCAACATCTGTGATATTCCCCCATAGCCATGTACTAATGCTGATCTTGATAATTATGAACCACTATGTAAGGTGCATTATACTGTATGAAGCACTATGTAAGGTGCATTATACTGTATAAAGCACTATATGGGGTGCATTATACTGTATGAAGCACTATGTGGGAGGCATTATACTGTATGAAGCACTATGTGGGGGGCATTATACTGTATGAATCACTATGTGGGGGGCATTATACTGTATGGAGGACTATATAGAGAATCTAGGGGGCTTCAGTAGGACAAAATGTGTGTGTGAAGCACTCTGCTGACCCATATATCTAATTGCATCATGTGTTACTCAAAGTGTATCTAACCCCAGCTTATGATACAGTGGGCAGAAATAACAGAATCGGTGCTGCAAACTGTCCTTGGTGACAGTCTATATGTTAGTATCCCTTTGTAGGCACCAACAAAAAAGCTCTGCACAGTGATCCTAAATTTCATCCTCCTTTATCCTTTTGCAAACATGCAGAAGGGGGACATCACACACATGAGCAGATTCTGCCCACATTTACTGCAGTCGTAATGAATGTGAGCTAGCAGTAGACTAGGTTTTCAGCAGTTGCCCCCCTGGTGTTTAAAAGTGGAAAATATTAAACCTTTTAAAATTATTTTCATATTTTACTACATGAAAAACCAATAATATTTTTTAAAATTAAAACATTAATATTTAACATTTTTATAATTTTTTTTTTTTTGAATTGTGGAAAAAAATAACACATTTTCATAGCACCCTTCCTTTAAGCAAAAAGCACCACTAACCAAATAACACCATGGCGACCAATGAGATCTTCAATCAAGTCACAGACAAAAAGTTGTTGAAAAGTACAAGTAACGGATGGGCTCTAAAATACTGTCACAATCTATGATGATTCCCTGGAGAACCAACAAAACCATACCATCAAATGGAAAGAACATTATACCACAACAAACCTGCCAAGAGAGGGCCGCCCACGAAAACTCTCAGTCCAGGCAAGAATTCATTAATCAGAGAGGCAGCACAGAGAACAAAGGTAACCCTGAAGGAGCTGCAGAGACTGGGAGTATCTGTGTATACACCCACAATAAGACCTACACGCCATAGAGCTTGCCTTTATGGAAGAATAGCCAGAGAAAAAAATGCCTTTACTTCCAGCCAAAAATTGGAATACTCGTTTTTATTTTGCCAAACAACATGTGGGAGACTCCCCAAATGTATAGAGGAAGGTGCAGTGGTCAGAGGAGACCAAAATTTAACTTTTTGACTACCAAGGTAAATGCCATGTCTGGTGCCAAACCAACACAGCTCATCACCCCAGGAACACCATCCCTACAGTGAAACATGGTGGTGGCAGCATCATGTTGTGGGGATGTTGTTCAACAGCAGGGACATGGAAAATAATCCAAGTTGAGTGGAAGATAGATGGTGAGAACTACAGGGATATTCTTGCACAAAACCTGTTTTAGTCTGTCAGTGAAACCAGTGCATCTCAATAAATTAGAATATCAAAAAGTTAATTTATTTCAGTAATTCAATACAAAAAGAGAAACACATAATATAAAGTCATTACAGAGTGATCTATTTCAAGTGTTTATTTTCGTTAATGTTGATGATTATGGCTTATGAAAAGCCAAAAGTCATTATCTCAGAAAATTAGAATATTATATAAGACCAACTGAAAAAATGATTTCTAACTCAGAATGTTGACCTATAGTAAAGTCTGTACAGTAAATGCACTCAATTAGTCTGGTCTCCTTTTGCTTGAATTACTGCATCAATGCGGCGTGACATGGAGGTGATCAGCCTGTGACTATGGAGGTGTTATGGAAGCCCAGGTTACTTTGATAGCAGCCTTCAGCTCATCTGCATTGTTGAGTCTGGTGTCTCATATTCCTCTTGACAATACCCCATAGATTCTCTCTGGGGTTTAGGTCAGGTGAGTTTGCTGACCAATCAAGCACAGTGATACTGTGGTTATTAAACCAGGTATTTGTACTTTTGGTAGTGTGGACAGGTGCCAAGTCCTGCTGGAAAATGACATTTCCATCTACAAAAAGCTTGTCGGCAAAGGGAAGCATGAAGTGCTCTAAAATTTACTGGTAGACAGATGTGCTGACTTTGGTCTTGATAAAACACAGTGGACCTACACCAGCAGATGACATGGCTCCCCAAACCATCACTGATTGTGGAAACATCACACTAGACCTCAAGCAGCTTGGATTGTGGCCTCTCCACTCTTCCTCCAGACTCTGGAACCTTGATTTCCAAATGAAATGCAAAATTTACTTAATATGTTTTCATCTGAAAACAACTTGGACCACTGAGCAACAGTCCAATTCTTTTTCTCCTTGGCAAAGGTTAGACACTTCAGGCATTGTCTATTGGTCATTAGTAGCTTGACATAAGGAATGCTACAGTTGTAGCCCATGTCCTGGATACGTCTGTGTGTGGTGGCCCTTGAAGCACTAACTCCAGCAGCAGTCCACTCCTTGTGAATCTCCCCAAAATTTTTGAATGACCTTTTCTTAACAATCCTCTCACACCTGAGGTTATTCTGGTTGCTTGTGCACCTTTTTCTACCAACTTTTTCCTTCCACTTAACTTTCCATTAATATGCTTGGACTATGTGAACAGCCAGCTTCATTAGCAATGACCTTTTGTGGCTTATGCGGGCATCACACGAGACGATCTATCGTGCGATATGTCGTCGGGGTCACGGTTTTCGTGACACACATCCGGCATAGTTTACCACGTTGTCCCGTGTGACACCTACGATCGACGCAGAACGTTCGCAAATTTTGTATCGTTGACACGTCGCTCATTTTTAAAAATCGTTTATTTGTCTTTGAGCCGGTTGTTCATCGTACCCGGGGCAGCACACATTGCTCCGTGTGACACCCCGGGAACGATTAACACAGCTTACCTGCATCCCGCGGCTCCCGCCGGTTATGCGGAAGGAAGGAGGTGGGCGGGATGTTTACATCCCACGCCTCTCCGCCCCTCCTCTTCTATTGGCCGGCCGCTGTGTGACGTCGCTGTGACGCCGAACGTCTCACCCCCTTCAGGAAGTGGATGTTTGCCGCCCACAGCGACGTCGCTCAGCAGGTAAGTACGTGTGACGGCGGTTTAACGACTTCGTGCGCCACGGGCAACTAATTGCCCGTGACGCACAAACGACGGGGGCAGGTACGATCGCTTGTGCGATCGCACGATAGATCGTATCGTGTGACGCCTGCATTACCCCCCTTGGGGAGTGTGTGATGACCTGGACTCTGTCAATGCTTAGCAGGGGTTAAATTTCTTAAAATTCAGCCAGACATGAAGATAGTTTGTTTATAGACGGGGATAAGCCCTCATTGTTTTTACAAGACTCTTGTTGACTCATGTAATTGCCTTGGCTAATGAAGGCCAGACACACAGATAAATAAATTATGCAAACTTCCCATTGTATTACTAAGTGAATTGCTAGATGTGATGTAACTTAGGGTACCTTCACACTTAGCGATGCAGCAGCGATCCGACCAGCGATCTGACCTGGTCAGGATCGCTGCTGCATCGCTACATGGTCGCTGGTGAGCTGTCAAACAGGCAGATCTCACCAGCGACCACTGAACAGCCCCCAGCCAGCAGCGACGTGCAAGCGACGCTGCGCTTGCACGGAGCCGCCGACTGGAAGCTGCGGAGACTGGTAACTAAGGTAAACATCGGGTATGGTTACCCGATGTTTACATTAGTTACCAGCGCTGTGTGCAGAGAGCAAGGAGCCGCGCACACTGAGCGCTGGCTCCTTGCTCTCCTAGCTGCTGTACACATAATTAACCCGATGTGTACAGCAGCTACATGTGCAGAGAGCCGGAGCCGGCAGCACAGGCAGCGTGAGAGCTGCAGAGGCTGGTAACTAAGGTAAATATCGGGTAACCACCTTGGTTACCCGATGTTTATCTTGGTTACAAGCTTACCTCAGCTGTCAGACGCCGGCTCCTGCTCCCTGCTCGCTTCATTTGTCGCTCTCTCGCTGTCACACACAGCGATCTGTGTGTCACAGCGGGAGAGCGGCTTTGAAGAAAACGAACCAGGGCTGTGTGTAACGAGCAGCGATCTCGCAGCAGGGGCCAGATCGCTGCTCAGTGTCACACACAGCGAGATCGCTAATGAGGTCACTGCTGCGTCACAAAAAGCGTGACTCAGCAGCGATCTCGGCAGCGAGCTTGCTGTGTGTGAAGCACCCCTTACCTGTCTCACCCTTGTCTCTGGATATTTGAATATGGCTTGAAATCTAGCCTGTTATGATCCGGAACCATGGAAGACAGCCATAAATCATTGGTAAAAGGTGAAAAGAGCATTGGCAACTAATCTGGCTGCCATCCCCTTACTAACCATCACAACTAGAAGTAGCCGAGGGGTGAACTAACATCCGGTGCACCGCGAACCCAGCCGGAGAACTAGCTATCCTAAAGGAAGGAAAGATGAAAAACTCTCTGCCTCAGAAAATAGATAAAGAATAGCAAGTCCCCCACATTCAAAGACTGCGGTGATATAGGAAAACACAATACACAGATAGATGATAGGATTAGTAAAAGGTGAGGGCCTACTGACTAAATAGGACAGGAAAGGGACTGATGGTGGCCAGAGAAAAACCCTGCAAAAGTCCAACAACCTGATAGTACAAAAAAGCCCTCAGATCGCACGATCTGAACTCCGTCCTATACCAGGCGCTCTTGTCATACCAATGAACAGAAAGCAGGAACCATTACAAATTCAAGAAGCAAAAAACACATGGAGTGATAGGAGCAATATTCCAAACATAGCTGCAGGGAGCTTTCCAGCTAAGCAACTGAGAGGGAAGATCCCTGCATGCAAATAAACTGACAACAACCACAGCAAATGACAAACTGGGATAAGAACAAAAAGAACCAAACAAAATAAAGAGCCAAGCACTTATCTGGGGTAGCTGTGGTCTGGAGCAGGATGAAGCAGGCTGGTGAACAAAGAACAACTGACATCCGGCATAGCCTGCTATCAAACCAGGGTATAATAAGCAGAGAGTTAGCAATGGAAACGCCCATTGCTCAACACACCTGGTCTCTGTCCAAACCATTCCTGGCCACAAGAGGGAGCATCAAAGCAGCCAAAGCATAACGGACATTCACAACACTAGCCAATAAGAGCCCAGTCTTTTCCACCAATCGTGAAGACCCCAATGGTCTGCATGGAGAGCTCAGGGGTATAAGAAGGAGGACTGTCCATTGCTCAGGGAGACTCTTGCTACATGCTACCAATCTAGGACCTGCTGATCCGATTGGCAAGCCATAACCAAACCTGGATTATAACACTATATGGACTTCAGCATTGAATGCAAGAATTCGGCTGTGATACCAAGGACTACCTAAGGAAGGAATCCAGCTTGGGACAATACAGTCATCTAACTACAGACTTTGCAGACCTCAGCCAGCTTCCTAAATCTGACGTTATTCCATTCTCTGTGGGTGCCCGCCGAAAGCGGGGTGCTGCTGGATTTGAGTAAGTAGCCCTGGAAGCTCTGAGGCACGGACATTCTAAATCCCTGGTGAGCCAGAAGTAGGGTGAGACCCTGTTGCCTGTTACATTTGTGTGTTTTGCTGGTCATGTGTTATTTGCCGTTAATATTTTGGTGATCCTATAAAGTCTTAATATTGTGTGATTCCCTCATCCTGTGTTGTCTGAGTAGTGTTCCGCCCAGGGTTAAGGAGGTCGGGCGTACAGTTGGGATGAGCCCTGGGCCATGCTGTCTTTCTAAAGGCGGCCGGGCCAGTGGACGAGAGCACCCACTGACCCCCGTGTCTCCACAATTGGTGGCAGTGGTGGGATACTACTCAGCCTGGTTTACCCAGGGGAGCTGCAGAGGACTGGTGTTCGCGGACTCCGTCCAGGGCTTAACAACCAGGGAGGCACATAAGCATACCCAGCAGGCCATAGGGGAGGCATTCAGGTTTCGGATGCTGCCATGTCCAACCCCACCAGCTCAGCCATGGGAGAAGGACCAGAGAGGAGTTACGATCGCAGCAGTAAATGGATGCTACAGGATCTGTGATAGATGCGACAGATTGAATACAGGAACGCTGACACTCAGTCAGACTTGATCCGGAAATTAAGCCTGCTTTACACGTTGCAATTTCGCATACGATATCGTATGCGATTTGCAACGCCCCATCATATGTGTGGCACGTTCAATTTGTTGAACGTGCCGCACAAACGATTAACCCCCGTCACACGTACTTACTTGTCCATACGACCTCGCTGTGGGCGGCGAACGTCCACTTCCTGGAGTGGGAGGGACGTTCGGCGTCACATCGACGTCACGCGGCAGCCGGCCAATAGAAGCGGAGGGGCGGAGATGAGCGGGACTTAAACATCCCGCCCACCTCTTTTCTTCCGCATTACCGGCCGGGAGCCGCAGGACACAGGTAAGATCTGTTCAATGTTCCCGGGGTGTCACACACTGCGATGTGTGCTGCCTCAGAAACATTGAACAACCTCACGTTCAATTCATGAGGAATGGACGACATGCATGCGATGAACGGATTTTTGTTCAATCGCACGTACCTGTCACACACTACAATGTACCTTACGATGCCGGATGTGCGTCACTTACGACGTGACCCCGCCGACACATTGTAAGATACATTGCAGTGTGTAAAGCTGGCTTTAGTCTGTTGGGATGCCCAGAATGATGCAGAGGATGATGAGGACACTGCCGATGTGGCATCAGAGGAGGTAAACCCTGTATCTCATCCTAGATCCAGTGACAGTCTGGAAACAAACCAAGCCAAGCCCAAGCAGACCGAGTCAAGGAATTGTTGACTGCATTGGGGCCTGAAGCTTCAAGGAAAGAGAGGGCTGGTGTTCTGCAATTCGTGTTGGGAGTTCCAATT
This sequence comes from Anomaloglossus baeobatrachus, assembly GCF_048569485.1. Classification (NCBI taxonomy): domain Eukaryota; kingdom Metazoa; phylum Chordata; class Amphibia; order Anura; family Aromobatidae; genus Anomaloglossus; species Anomaloglossus baeobatrachus. The sequence continues at coordinate 367,521,678 of NC_134354.1, read as the reverse complement.
TCCTTACCACCAGCACCTACCTCCAGGATAGACCACCACCAAGGAAGTCATCTTCGTTACAGGCACGTGAAGTGGAGCTTATGGACGGCCTCCCCACCCCTGTTATTTTGGGAAATGACCTAGGTCAAGAACTATCCAGCCAGTTTGTCACCGCCATCACCCGCAGCCAAGCCAAACACCATCCTGGTGCAGGTGTTTCTACCAACCCATCCGAGCAGAACCCTCCTCCTCAATCTTCAGCCTCCTCCTCAAAGCCAATGAATGTAAGTACCTCAGACCCAACTGTGGCCATTGATTGGGGGGAGATAGATCGTAAGCAATTCAGGGAAGCCCAACTGACAGACCCCTAGAGCTTATCCGTAGTGCAGCCGTACAACCTGGGGGAGAAAATCAGGGGGAGGTATATAGATGGGAAAAAAGGCTCTTATATCGGGAAAAGCCTGCATCCTGCCCAGAAAAACCATGGACTCGTGTACATCAGCTTGTGGTACCCCAGCAATGCCGACTCCAACTATTGCGATTAGCTTATGATGTTCCTGCGGCTGGGCACATGGGGACCAAAAAGACCCGGGCCCGCCTGTTACGCAGTTTTTTCTGGCCAAAGGTCACTCAAGAAGTGCAAAAATACAGAGCCTCTTGCCCAGTGTGTCAACGTAGGGGGGTGGGGAGAGCCTCATGTTGTGGTGCCCCACTCCAACCCATGCTCTTGATAGGAGAACCGTTCCAGAGAGTTGCCATTGATGTAGTAGGCCCCTTAGCCATCTCCAGCCGCAGTGGAAAATGATTCATCCTCACCCTGGTAGACTTTGCCACCAGCTACCCAGAAGCCGTTGCCTTATCCTCCATAGATGCAGAGCACATGGCTCAAGCTCTCCTGGACATCTTTTGCCGGGTAGGGTTCCCACAGGAAGTATTGACTGACCAGGGGGCACAGTTCCAGAGTGAACTTATTCAGACCCTGTGGGAGAAACATTGAGTCCGCCCCATGCGTTCCACCCCCTACCATCTTGAAACAAATTGATTATGTGAGCGCTTCAACGGAACGCTCAAGCAGCTCATTGTGAAACTGTAGGGGGGAAAAAAGCGCAATAGGGTCTTACCCGGTATGAGGGTAGACAGACAAGACAAAGAAGCACTCACCTGGTGAGGTTGTGCTAGTCACAACCCCTTATGATAGCCTGTGAGTGCCCGGTGGTTCAGCTGTAGCCCCAGGAGAGGAATTTTGTATCACACAGGTAGAAGAGAAGACCGGGTTTATGCCGTGCTAAAAACCACTGATGCGTGTAAATGAAAAGATTTCCTTTTTATTTGACAGTTCCTACGCGTTTCAGAGACATTGTCTCCTTACTCAGGAAAAGAAATCATCATTGATTTCTTTTCCTGAGGAAGGAGACGGATGTCTCTGAAACAAGTAGGAACTGTCAAATAAAAAGGAAATCTTTTAATTTACACGCATCAGTGGTTTTAGCGCGGCATAAACCCGGTCTTCTCTTCTACCTGTGTGATACAAGCAGCTCATTAGCAGTTATGTGGAATCTGAGGGGGGACTGGTATAAAACCTGCAGCAGCTCCTTTTTGCTTACCGGGAGGTGCCGCAAGACTCCACTGGGTTCTCCCCCTTCGAATTGCTGTACGGCCGAAAGGTACGAGGGCCCCTAGAGCTGGTACGAGAGAGTTGGGAGGGTACCTTCCCCACAGAAGAGGTTCCCATACTGGACTATGTTCAAAAGTTTAGGGAAAGGATGAGGCACCTCATGGCGTTAGCCCACAGGAATTTAGAAGTGGCTCAGGAAAGGCAAAAACGACGTTACGACCGCACTGCCCGACCCCGAGAATTTGCCTGTGGACAGAAGGTCCTAGTACTAGTACCGGTACGGAAAAACAAGCTGCAAGCCATGTGGGTGGGTCCATTCACCATTACCAAGAAATGTGGCAATACTGACTACACTGTGTCCCTGGATCGAGCAGGTGTTCGTGAGCGTACCTACCACATCAACAGACTAAAAGCTTATGAGGAACGAGAGGTCACCAATTTAGCAGTTTGTTGTCCAGAGTTAGATGACCCAGAGTTGGACCAGATCCCAGACCTATTAGTGGACTCCAAAAGGGAAATGGGGGTAAAAGATGTATCACTGGGGGAACAGCTTTGACCTTCACAGAAGTGACAAATATCAGACCTACTCGGAACATATAAAACCCTGTTCATGAGTCAGCCTGGTAGAACTCACCTGGTCCAGCATCATGTCAACACAGGGGCAGCCACCCCACTAAGACAACCCGCCTACCGGGTGACCACTCCTGTGTTGGCAATGATAAAGGCCGAGGTGGATGACATGTTAAATATGGGAGTCATAGTTCCCTCCCATAGTCCATTGGCTGCCAGTGTTGTGTTGGTGCCAAAAAAGGACAAAGGTACTCGTTTCTGTGTGGACTATAGACTGCTCAATGAGGTCACGTAAACAGATGCCTACCCCATACCCCGGGTGGATGAACTACTAGATAGGTCAGGGGGATCTCGGTTTATATCTACTCTCGATTTGAGCAAGAGATACTGACAGATCCCACTCACAAAAGACGCTCAAGAGAAATCGGCCTTCATAACCCCTTTTGGCCTATTTGAGTTTACCAGCATGCCTTTTGGGATGAAAAATGCCCCGGCCACCTTCCAGAGGATGGTAGACCATTTACTAGAGGGATGTCAGGGGTATGCCCAGGCCTATTTAGATGACATCGCTATCTTCAGCGACACTTGGGAAGAGCATCTTCAGCACGTGTCCCAGGTGCTGCAGAGGGTAGCCAAAGCCCAGCTCACCATCCGACCTGACAAATGCCAAATGGGGATGGCCGAAGTGCTATACCTGGGACATCGAGTGGAAAGTGGGTGCATTCGTCCCAAACCTGCAAAAGTAGAAGCCATTACCCAGTGGGCATGCCCGGTCAACCAAAAACAGGTCCACGCGTTCCTAGGAACCGCAACCTATTATCGAAAGTTTAGCCACAATTACAGTACCGTAGCAAAACCACTCACTGACCTCACAACCAAAAGATATGCTCGTAACCTTATCTGGACCCCAGAATGTGAAACTGCGTTCCTCCAGTTGAATGACCGGCTGGCCCAGAGCCCAGTCCTGACTGCTCCTGACTTCCGTCGCAGGTTCATCGTCCAGACGCATCGGACACAGGACTAGGAGCTGTACTTATGCCAAGTGGGGGACAACGATGAGGAACATCCGATAGCTTAACTCTCTCGGAAACTGTTTGACCAAGAGAGGGCTTACGCCACCATAGAAAAAGAATGCCTGGCCATAGTCTGGGCCCTGAAAAAATTGCAGCCCTACCTCTATGGCAATGAGTTTACAGTCCTCACTGACCACAATCCATTGAGTTGGCTAAATCGCACTGCTGGGGACAACGGACGCTGGCTCAGGTGGAGTCTGGCATTACAATCTTACAATTTTTCCATCTCCCATAAACAAGGCAAGAACCATGGAAATGCGGATGGGTTTTCCCGACAGGTGGAGAAGGATGATCGGAAGCCTATCATGTCTGGCTAATAAATTGTGGAGACACAGGGGTCAGTGGGTGCTCTCGTCCACTGGCCCGGCCGCCTTTAGAAAGACAGCATGGCCCAGGGCTCATCCCAACTGTACGCCCGACCTCCTTAACCGTGGGCGGAACACTACTCAGACAACACAGGATGAGGGAATCACAATATTAAGACTTTATAGGATCCCCAAAATATTAACGGCACATAACACATAACCAGCAAAACACACAAATGTAACAGGCAACAGGGTCTCACCCTTCCGCTGGCTCACCAGGGATTTAGAATGTCCGTGCCTCAGAGCTTCCAGGGCTACTTACTCAAATCCAGCAGCACCCCGCTTTCGGCGGGCACCCACAGAGAATGGAATAATGCCAGATTTAGGAAGCTAGCTGAGGTGTGCAAAGTCTGTAGTCAGATGACTGGATTGTCCCAAGCTGGATTCCTTCCTTAGGTAGTCCTTGGTATCACAGCCGAATCCTTGCATTCAATGCTGAAGTCCATATAGTGTTATAATCCAGGTTTGGTTATGGCTTGCCAATCAGATACGCAAGTCCTAGATTGGTAGCATGTAGCAAGAGTCTCCCTGAGCAATGGACAGTCCTTCTTATACCCCTGAGGTCTCCATTCAGACCATTCACAATTGGTGGAAAAGACTGGGCTCTTATTGGCTAGATTTCAAGCCATATTCAAATATCCAGAGACAAGGGTGAGACAAGTAAGTTACATCACATTTAGCAATTCACTTAGTAATACAATGGGAAGTTTGCATAATTGATTTATCTGTGTGTCTGGCTTTCATTAGCCAAGGCAATTACATGAGTCAACAAGAGTCTTGTAAAAAGAATGAGGGCTTATCCCCGGTCTATAAACAAACTAACTATCTTCATGTCTGGCTGAATTTTAACAAATTTAACCCCTGCTAAGCATTGACAGAGTCCAGGTCATCACAGAGTGTGTCATTGACTGCCTTCTGGACATTGTCAAGTCAGCAGTCTTCCCCATGATTGTGTAGCCTACTGAACAAGACTTAGGCTATGTACGCACGTTGCGTACAGTCACTGCAGAAATTTCTGCAGCGATCTGAAGAGCGCACGTGCACTTCAAATCAGTGCAGAAAATGTCCGTAGTGAGAAGAAAAAAAAAAGCCGATTCCATGCGCTCTGACTGCAGCACCTCCCATAGACAGAGCAGGGGCTGCAGGCAAAGCGCACGGAAGAAGTGACATGTCACTTCTTAGAACGCGCGCTTTGGGCAGCAGCCGAAGTGCTGCGCTCTAAGACGCCACGTGCACACGGCTCCTGCATAATCTTCATAGATTATGCAGGGGACGCAGGACGCATGCAGTTACGCTGCGCTACAAAGCGCAGCGTAACTGCATGTAATTACGCAACGTGCGCACATAGCCTAAAGCTGGTGTCACACACAGCGACAACGACAACGACGTCGCTGCTACGTCACCATTTTCTGTGACGTTGCAGCGACGTCCCGTCGCTGTCACTGTGTGTGACATCCAGCAACGACCTGGCCCCTGCTGTGAGGTCGCCGGTCGTTGCTGAATGTCCAGCTTCATTTTTTGGTCATCACTCTCCCGCTGTGACACACACATCGCTGTGTGTGACAGTGAGAGAGCGACGAAATGAAGCGAGCAGGGAGCAGGAGCCGGCGTCTGGCAGCTGCGGTAAGCTGTAACCAGCGTAAACATCGGGTAACCAAGGGAAGACCTTTCCCTGGTTACCCGATATTTACCTTCGTTACCAGCCTCCGCCCTTGCTGCCAGTGCCGGCTCCTGCTCTGTGCACATGTGGCTGCAGTACACATCGGGTAATTAACCCGATGTGTACTGTAGCAAGGAGAGCAAGGAGCCAGCGCTAAGCAGTGTGCGCGGCTCCCTGCTCTCTGCACTGTGACATGTAGCTGCAGTACACATCGGGTTAATTAACCCGATGTGTACTGTACCTAGGAGAGCAAGAAGCCAGCGTTAAGCGCGGCTCCCTGCTCTCTGCACATGTAGCACAGCGACGTTATGATCGCTGCTGTGTCGCTGTGTTTGACAGCTAAGCAGCGATCATAACAGCGACTTACAAGGTCGCTGTTACGTCACAGAAAATGGTGACGTAACAGCGACGTCGTTGTCGCTTAGTGTGAACCCAGCTTTAGGGACTATTTTAAGCACTTAGGAAGCCTTTGCAGGTCTTTTGTGGTAATTATGCTAATTTTCTGAGATAATGACTTTTGGGTTTTCATTGGCTGTAAAGCATAATTATCAACATTAACAGAAATAAAGATTTGAAATAATTACTCTGTTTTTAATGACTATATAATATGTGTTTCACTTTTTGAACTGAAATAAATTAACTTTTTAATGATATTCTAATTTAGTGAGATGTACCTGTATGACGTAGTAGACTACGTCTGGTTGTCTGCCTGCAGAAAACGTATATGCCCGAAAATGGTGCAAGAGAGCACACGCTGACTCAGTCTGCTCCATTATCGTCAATGGCCTCATCGGCGTATGCGTCCGAAACCCGTTTTGCAGGGGGAGGAGGGGTGGTTTGAACGGATGCCCCGATGGGACCAGTGAACCGGTGAACGTAGGTAAAAGCGCAATGTGAAAGCGGCCTAACTTGAAGGAGCTGCAGCAGTTTTACCTTCAAGAATGGGCAAAAATCCCACTGGCAAGATATGGAAAGCTCATAGAGACTTATCCAAAGAGCCTTGCAGCTGTAGTTGTCGCAAAAGAAGGCTCTACAGAGTACTGACTTTAGGGGGTGGATAGTTATGCACACTGAAGTGTTCAGTTATTTTGTCCTATTTGTTGCTTGCTTCACAATAAAGTGAAAACCAATTGTTCACAGTTGTACGCATGTTCTTTACATGAACTAATGCAAACACTCAAAAAAAACAAAACAGTGAAATTCCAGGTTGTGAGGCAGCAGGTTGCGGCGAGTGCGTTTTTGTGCGTTTTTTTTTTTTTAAGGGTCAGAAATGCTGCATCTTTGTGGTCAGAAAAAAAATGCAGCGTGTGCACATAGCCTAAGCTTCAGGCAAAGGTCTACCTTTTTCTGTATCTGTTCTTGCTTTTGCAAAGGAAAACAGAAATCCCCTACAAGGATATGGGTCTATTCCTTTTTATGGTGCTGTATACATCTGAAACCATATGTAGATGTGAAAAGCAGATTGCTTGGTATTGCCAGCAATATTATGTGGCCAAATAAACCTTCAAACAGTATTGCCAACAAATGGGTTGTCCAGTCGAGACATATTGATGACCTATTTGTCAGATAGGTAAGTTAATATCAGATCGGTGGGAGTCCAACTCCGGGCAACCCCATCATTCAGTGTTTGTACCACTGGTGGCTGGATGTAAACATATGAAATGTAGCTGCAATGCGCAGTTCTCCTCAATGTGTAGTGTCTTCTGCTGGGTACAACCCAACGGAATAGCAGATGCTGCACATAGAATGGAGCTGCAATGCACAGCCCTATTCAATGGATTTACATCTAGTCACCAACAGAGAAAATAGCTGGTTAGTGGGAGGGATGTTGGACATGCTGTTGGTGCATCCTGTTTAGCGCACAGGAATCCAAGAGGTAAGGGGGCTCACTTCAAACACCAAAGCAGGTGTAATTCAGCATTATGATGGGCTATTAGACTGCAAAGGGCCCTCTTCTGTTGATGTCTGTTCCAGGGTGAAGGTGCGGTGTGTCAGACCCCTTACAATCTTATATTGATGACTAGAGTTGAGCGAGCACCTAACCAGCAAATGGGGAAAAACTTGCAAAGTAACGAGTAACCCGAATGCCGTGCTATTTGTGCTAGTAGCAAATAGTACGGCATTCAGGTAACTCGTTACATTGCATGTATTCCCCACTGACATTCATTGCACACGATATTCGACATGAATATGCAAGTAGTAGACAGTACTTATTACGAGTATAGCAAGTACGAATAGTTAGGTACTCGCTCAACTCTATTGATGACCTAATACTGACCAACCCCTTAACGAGATAGTTCTAGACCAAGAAGCTTTTTGGTGGAACATGGGAACTTCAAGAAAGTCTGAGAAATGCCAGGTGTGAAGGGTTCTGAGCCAAGTGAATGCTACAAATATCATCTATATAATCACAAAATTATTTTATTTGTATCTTGTGTCCAGTCTTCTATCCTGGAAACAAAGTTGGAAGATTATGGGTAAATTTTCCCGTCAGTTGTATAGCTCGACGGCCTCATTAACAAGTATAACTAGATCATAGGAAAAAAAAAAATCATCTCTACTGAGTATGTGCACGACCAGTGGGGACATAACGTTCTTTCTGGGTAAACCACAGCTGCTTGTGGTTTGTGAAAAACATCCAATAAAAGTTCAGATTAAAGCATGAGTCTTGTAGTGGAAAACGTAGCTTTCCTCTACATGTAGAAATAAACGTAGCATTGGCGACTAGACAAATGTGACAGGGCTACAGAGGAATGAAAACGGCAGGAATCACTTCTCATGTTCAGAAGTATTTACAAAGTGCCTTAGAGGGGATGTCAGATTAGAAGCGAATATTATGTTATTCATTTTTACAGAAACAGTGCCACTGTTATCCATTCACTGTGACTTGTTTGGCAGCCAAATTTTTTTTTTTCTTTTTTTCGCTTTTTAAAGGGAATAAGGCACAATGCCACACACAGTCCATGGGTAATAGTGTTTGAGGAAAAGAAAAAATGTTTCATGCAACCTTACTACTTCATTAAAAAACAGATTCCTGAAGGGAATATATAATTTTATTTTTTTTAAAAAACTATATACAAATATATATTGTATTTTTACTTTGCTTTTATACCCTAAATACACGGGGAGGGGAAGGGGGTGATTTGTTTATTATTCATTATTATAGCACCACTCATTCCATGGCCCTTTACATTACATGTGAAAAAGGGGCATACACAGACAAGTACAATAATTGTGAGCATGTCAAGGAACAGACTGGTACAGGAGGAGAGAAGGTCCTGCCCGCGAAGGCTCACGAGCTACAAGGAAGAGGATACAGTAGGTGAGGATAGAGCGGGTCGTGCGACGCTATGGTGGACTGGGAGTTACTGCAGGTTGTAGGTTTGTCAGAAGAGGTGGGTCTTTCAAGTTCCTTTTGAAGGTTTCATTGGTAGGTGAGAGTCTGATATGTTGAGGTAGAGAATTCCAGAGTATGGTGGATGCGCGGGAGAGATCTTGTATGCTATTGTTGGAAGAGGAGATAAGAGGGGAGTAGAGGATAGCTTGTGAGAATTGAAGGTTGCATGCAGGTAAGTACTGGTAGAATAGGTCACAGATGTATGGAGGAGGCAGGTTGTGGGTAGCTTTGTATGTTATGGTTAGTGTTTTGAAACAGAGCCTTTGGGCAACGGAAAGCCAATGAAAAAATTGGCAGAGAGGAAAGCCTGGGGAATGGCGAGGGAAAATACCTATTAGTTGGGCATTAGAATTTATGATAAATTGGAGGGCTGTAAGAGTGTTAGAAGGGAGGTCACAGAGTAGGAGCTTACAGTAGTCCAGGTGAGAGATTATGTGGACATGTACTAGTGTTTTTGCAGATTCTTGGTGAAGGAATATACAGATCCGGGAAATATTTTTGACTTTCAGTCAGCAGGCGGTGCAAAGGGCTTGGATATATGGCTTGAAGGAAAGAGTAGAGTCAAGGTTTACCCCCATACTCCCAGGCAGCAAACATGCAGGACTGGGGAGAGTGAACAGCCATTGACTTTGATGGATAGGTCAGGTGGAGTAGTAGGGTAAGGTGGGGGAAAGATGATGAATTCTGTTTTTTTCCATGTTCAGTTTTAGAAATAGAGCAGAAAAGAAGGATAACAGATATTGTGGGATTTTGAGTAGTAAGGAGCTCATATCAGGGCCAAAAAGGTAGATCTGTGTATCATCAGTATAAAGATGATAATGAAATCCATAGGACTCTATGAGCTGTCCAAGGCCAAAAGGTGTAGATGGAGAACAGCAGGGGCGAAAGAAGTGAATCTTGGGGGACACCAACAGATAGACGGCGATATAAGAAGGTGGTGTGAGAGAGGGAGACACAAAGTCTGTTCCATTAGATATGAAGTGATCCAGGATAGGGCCAAGTCTGTGATGTGATACCAAGAGATGAGAGAATCTGTAGCATGAGGGAATTGTCCACAGTGTCAAAAGCAGAAGACAGGTCTAGGAGGAGGAGGACAGAGTAGTGTTGCTTGGCTTTGGCGGTCAGTAGGTCATTGGTGACTTTAGTTAGGGCAGTTGCAGTGGAATAATGTGGTCGGAAGTAGATATGAGTGAACCTTAGGCTTGGGGTTTAGGCTCGGAAAATGACGTGAAAATCCCTGTCGTGAGTATCGCGCAATGTTTCTGTTTGTCTAATGCCCTGTTTTGTCCGTGCTGTGGGATGTGTTTGTTCGTCTCAAATTTGACTTACAGTCAGCGTTGTAAGCTGTATTGTTTATGGAGGATTAAAAAAATAACTCAAACACTGCCCACTCACCTCCGGAAATGTTTTGCTATGGACCAAAAGCAAAGCACTTCCAGAGGTTGGTGGGCGGTGTTTTTTTTTTTTTTTTTATCATTCTCCATGAACAATACAGCTTAGAATGCGGACTGTAAAGGTGGCTTTACACACTGCAACATCGCAAACGACATCGCTGTAACGTCACCGGTCTTGTGACGTTACAGCGACCTCCCCAGCGACATTGCAGTGTGTGAAACCTATCAGCGACCTGGCCCCTGCTGTGAAGTTGTGATCGCTACAAATTGTTCAGGACCATTCCTAGATCCTTTGTTTCCCGCTGTGCAGCATGCATCGCTAGAAAGTTTCAGTGTGTAAAGGGGACTTTACAGCGACTTCCCTTTCAAATAGCAGCTTTGACACGTCCCCAACAACCAGCTAGGTCGCTCTGCAGGTCCGGATCGCTGTTGTGTCGTTGGCCAGGTTTGCCTGTTTGACAGCTCACCAGAGACTTTGTAGCGATCCCGGCTAGGTTGAGATCGCAGGTTGGATCGCTAGAAAGTCTCAGTGTGTAAACCCAGCTTAAGTCAAATTCGAGACAAACAAACATTGCATGCAGCGCTGACAATGCAGGGCATCAGACAGAGAGAAGCACAGCGCAATACTCGCCACAGAGATTTTCACATCATTTTCTGAGCCCAAACCCCGAACCTAAGGTTCGCTCATCTCTAGTCGGAAGCCAGATTGTAACGGTCAAAGAGGGAGCAGGAAGAGAGGTGGGAGGTGTCTTGCTAAATTCTACTAAAAAGGGGGCTGAAAGCCCGTACTTACGAAGCGCTCACTGATATCCTAATCAGGCACGAATACTAATATTCTTTATAGCAAGATACTTTTTATTTTAATAGCACATGAATAGTTAATGGTACATAGGCATTTAGAATCTTATATAATAACAGAAATATGCATCAACATTACCGTTTGTTGTAGCAATCCTTTCACATCGGAGGGAACTCGAGTTAATGATAAAGGAATCAACATCATGGCATCTTGCATCACAGGATCAGTGCGTACGTACACTTCAATGTCCTGGAAGGCTTCCCCTAACATTAAACGAGTCCGGTGTATTTTTATAGGAAAATTTGTAGGTTGTGTTTAAATGGTCACCAGCATGTGACAGCTGAGTCATGTTCATGTAACTTGACCACAAGATGCTGTGGGCACCGGCAGCTTCCTGCACATTTCCTGCACATCTTGCCAGTTGACAACTGACCGACCACAGTTTGACCATAGTGTTAGTGAAATATTGCAATGAGCCGTAAATTTCATATGCAAGCTTCCTTAAACCTGTCTTTAAGCTAACCACAAGTTTCCGGTAAGTGGAACTGTAAATGTTACTTCCTTATTATCTAAAAACTGCTTCAAAACCTGGTTGACATGTATTTCTTGGTCATCATTAGTGGCAATCCAAAGGACATCTCTTTGATACTGAATTATTGATAGGTCAAATAATATCTGGGATCACTCCTATCTTTTATGATTATGATTCCTATCTAATCACACATTCTTTCAGTCATATCACATTGGTATCACAAGCACTCTCGAGTTCTGCAGGGAATTAAAGGGAACCTGACTCCTCAAAAACCTCGATTTGCCAGGAAACATAGTAATTTGCAGGTAAATAGTGTTTACTCCATTTTTGTCATACTGTTTTCCTTGCTTCTAGTCATTGGGGCAAAGCAAGCAGTTGTAGAAGTTAACGAACCTTACACAGCGATCACACTGTAATCCTTCCCTAGCACAATAAGGCTGTCCATCAGTGGACCGCAGTGGATCGAATATCTGTAATGGCTCCCTGCACTGCTCCACCCAGATGACTGGAAGAGAGCGCCTGGAGGCGGAATTATAAACAATTTTCTTTCTGTAGTGGCTACTCCAGTAAATTCTTCAGACATGATTTAAATGCTATTTTCTTGCAAATTACCACTAGATCTGCAGGTATATAGCTTTTTTTGGAAGGGACATCGTTCAGTAGCGTGAGAGAACATTACTTCTAATATTTAAAGGCGTTTTCCCCCAAAGTGGATTTTATTCAATACATCTTGAAATAATAATTTACACAATTGGATGTATTTAAAAATAAATAAATAAATGTTCCCATGCTGAGATAAATCTTATATATGTGTTCCTGCTATGTACTGTGTAATGGCTGTGTCTGACGTATAGGGACACGGTCTGATCATGCCACATTTCCAGGGCAGGGGAGGAAGTAATAAATTATACAGATATTACAGCTTGGGATTGCAAATTATTCTATGAAGTAAAAGATTTTTAAAAACAGGCAGGGAATTGTATTACCTCACAAAAGAATCAACTGTGATCCCATGCTATCTGTACACTCTCTATTACTTCCTCCCCTGCCCAGGAGATGTGGTATGATCAGACCATGCCCCTGTACGGTCAGACGCGGCCATTACACAGTACATAGCAGGGAAACATATATAACATCTCAGCACAGGAATATTGTTTTTTTTTTTCAAAACACATCCAATTGTATAAACTATTATTATTCTAAAAACGTTTTGATGAAAATTAACTTTAAAATTAACTTTGAGGAAAATCCCCTTTAAAAGGATTCTGTTCTGTTCCACAAGACTGGTTCCTTTTTTTTTGTTTTGTTTTTTACTCCCCTTCTTCCAGGAGCCATAACTTTTTTTATTTTTCCTTCTACATGGCCTTATAAAAGGGATTTTTTGTGCAGGCCAAGGTGTACTTTTTAATTACACCATTCATTTTATTAAGTGATGCACTGGAATGTGGGATAAAAAAAAAATCCAACTGCATCAAAACTGCAAAAGAATAGTGCAATTTCACATTTTTTTATTTTTTTACATTTTCTGTGATCCTTGTACACTAAAACTTACCTGGCAATATAATTTTCCAGGTCAGTACAATTACATAAATACCAAACATGTATATTTATTTTATTTAAGGGCACCCAAAAGGCTACTGTCTAAAGACTAGATCATTCATCTTTATATGTAACCAATTAACTAGCATAACGATGGCCGGCCAGATCTACAAGTGTGCTTCACCTTTTGTGTCCCCCTTTTTCCCCATAGATTGTAAGCTTTCGAGCAGGGCCCTCATTCCTACTGTAGCTGTTGAATTATGTACTATTTTGTTTTGTTTTCGTCTATACAACCCCCCCCCACCAGATTGTAAAGTGCTGCGGAATATGTTGGCGCTATATAAATAAACTTTATTATTATTATTATTATTATTATTATTAAGCTGTAAAAAAAATAAATTTGCAAATTTGTGAAATAACATTTTTTTTGCTTGTTACCATTTTTCGAGACCTGTAACACTTTCAATTTTCGGAATATGGGGCTACTTTGGGGATTATTTTTTGTGCCCTGAGATGACATTTTTACGTATATAATTTTGGGGTCGATATGCCTCGCTGCATTTTATTGTCATGTTGCTGTGACCAAAAAAACGTAATTCTTGCATTTTTATTCATTTCCTAGTGACGCTGTTTACCAACCGCTTTCATTTATTTTAGATTTTGATAGACTGGACTTTTTCAAATTCAAAGATACCATGTATTTTTTTTTAATGGTTTTATTTTTACTGGGGCAACAGAGGGGTATTTGAACTTTTCTGTCTTAATATTTTCAGCACTGCTAGGTAAAGTGAAAATCACGATCTATGAATGCAAGCTAAACCCTGGCTTTCACAGGAGTATCGTAATGACAGGCATTGGGATCTTAAACAGATCCCAAACCAGAGGCGTATCTAGGGGGGGCTGGCGAGGCACTTGCCCTGGGTGCAACTGTGAGGGGGGCGCTGTCGGGCTGCCTGATGCAGCGCTGTGAAAGTCTCCCCGGGGACTGCGGTTGCCTCTCTGCAGTGGCAGCCGCCATTCTCTGAAAGCGGCTGTCACACTGACAGCCGCTCTCATAGAAGCTGCAGCACGCGTCTCCCACTGCTCAATTGTCCTTGTATATGTTAGACACGAGGACAATTGGAGCCGTGACGCCAGTGCTGACTTCCGGGTCAGAGCGACGGATGTCATGTGATCAGGTCAGCTGATCACACTGCTGACCCGGAAGTCAGGGCCGCAGCGCAGAGGCGGCAGAGAGCGCTCATAAGTGCTCCAGTGTGGAGCTGAAGACACAGATGGAGGAACATTATGGGGTGAGGGGGGAGGTATCTATGCACACGGAATGGGGGAACAGAGGGTGGGGAGGGGGAACTATCAGTAGACACATTATGAGGGGATAGAGGTTGGGGAGGGGGCAGTATCTAAAGACATTAAGGAGGAGAGAGGATGGGAAGGGAAGGGAGCAGTATCTATAGACATAGTATGGGGAGAGAAATGATGAGGGGTGATGTATGGGGAGAGAAAGGATGAGGGGTGATGTATGGGGAGAGAAAGGATGAGTGGTGATGTATGGGGAGAGAAAGGATGAGGGGTGATGTATGGGGAGAGACAGGATGAGGGGTGATGTATGGGGAGAGAAAGGATGAGGGGTGATGTATGGGGAGAGACAGGATGAGGGGTGATGTATGGGGAGAGACAGGATGAGGGGTGATGTATGGGGAGAGACAGGATGAGGGGTGATGTATGGGGAGAGACAGGATGAGGGGTGATGTATGGGGAGAGACAGGATGAGGGGTGGTGTATGGGGAGAGGGAGGATGCGGGGCGGTGTATGGGGAGAGGGAGGATGCGGGGCGGTGTATGGAGAGACGGAGGATGCGGGGCGGTGTATGGAGAGAGGGAGGATGCGGGGCGGTGTATGGAGAGAGGGAGGATGCGGGGCGGTGTATGGGGAGAGGGAGGGTGAGGGGCGGTGTATGGGGAGAGGGAGGGTGAGGGGTGATGTATGGGGAGAGGGAGGGTGAGGGGTGATGTATGGGGAGAGGGAGGGTGAGGGGCGATGTATGGGGAGAGGAATGGTGAGGGGTGATGTATGGGGAGAGGGAGGGTGAGGGGTGATGTATGGGGAGAGGGAGGGTGGGGATGATGTATGGGCAGAGGGAGGGTGAGGGGTGATGCATGGGCAGAGGGAGGGTGAGGGGTGATGCATGGGCAGAGGGAGGGGTGACGTATACAGACATGGTATGGGGAGCAAATGGGAAAGAAATTTTGAGGACACAGAATAAAGAGTGACATGGTATGAGGAGCAAGTGGGCAGGATGTGGACTGAGGCGAAAAACTATATAAACACGCAGGAGGTAGTGAGGAAGACAGAAAGGGATGAGAAAAATATGAGGGGGCATAGAATAGAGACTGGGTAGTAGAGGGATGTGGTATGGAGAGGGGGCAGAATTGGAGGACAATGTGAGGCCATAGCGAGGAGGGGGTGGGATGAGAGGGCACAGTGTAAAGACTGGGCAGTATAGGGTGATACAGTGAGAGGACAGTGTGAAGAGTGGTGTGGAAAGGAGAGGGAGTGTGGAGGGCATGTACCATAAGAGGGACAGTGTGGGTCATATTTTGTGTAGAGAACACAGTGAGGGGGTCAATATTTATTCTGGGGCACAGTGTATGTAGGGCAGATATTTTTAAATAGAAGTATTATAATCATTCTGCTATTTTAGGGGCATTGTGATGGGATGTGCTCCAGAAGACCGGAGAAGATGGAAATCTGCAGGGATGAGATGTGAATGTGAAAAGTCATCATGGCGTCAGGACAAGGTAAATAGAAAGAAACGACTCAGAGACAACATCATCTATAAGGTACCTGAATGTAAATGTTTATTTGTGATACTAGGTCCCATCATTAGGCTTTGGTCCCACTTGCGCATTGTTTCTGATGTGAGCGCAATGGGACCCCCACTGATCCAGAACTGAGCACTTCCGGGCACCTGCCACCACCGCCACAGCACCTAGAACAGGCGATTGGCGGGGGTGCCAGGTGCCGGATCCTGACCAATCAGACATTGGTGATCTATCCTAAGGAAAGGCCTTCAGTGTTAGGGGTACTTTGCACGCTGCGTCATCGCTAGCCGATGATAGCGATGCCGAGCGCGATAGTACCCGCCCCGTCGTACATGCGATATCTTGTGATAGCTGCCGTAGTGAACATCGCTACGGCAGCTTCACACGCACTTACCTGCCCTTCGACGTCGCTCTGGCCGGCGACCCGCCTCCTTCCTAAGGGGGTGGGTCGTGCGGCGTCACAGTGACGTCAAACGGCAGGCGGCCAATAGAAGCGGAGGGGTGGAGATGAGCGGGACATAAACATCCCGCCCACCTCCTTCCTTCTGCATTGCCGGTGGAGACAGGTAAGGAGATGTTCCTCGCGCCTGCGGCTTCACACACAGCGGTGTGTGCTGCCGCAGGAACGAGGAACAACATCGTATTTCCTATTGGTGCGACATTATGGAAATGTCCGACACTACACAGATCACCGATTTACGACGCTTTTGCAATCATTTATCGGCGCATCTAGGCTTTACACGTTGCGACGTCGTTACCGGCGCCGTATGTGAGTCTTTCGATTTTACCCCGACGATATCGCACTAGCGATGTCGCAACGTGCAAAGTACCCCTTAATGTAGTGGACAATTGGACAATCTCTTTAATAAAGTCTTTTACCGTCTGACAAGTTAAGGGTTACTATGTTTTTATTTATGTTGTTAGGAGCATTAAAAGAAAGGGGTTGTCCAAGTTTGTGATGAGTCTGCAGTCACTCCTTGTGTCACTCTATGTGACTGCAGACTTTTGAATTCTCACAGTGTGCACAGTGCACGCTGTCAGGATTCTCTGGTGCTGGCGGTGACAGTGGGAGGTTACGAAGCTGCAAGTATGCGATTTACATAGATGTGGTTATGTGCTGAACAGACATGCTCAATGAAAATTAATTGACTGATGCTGGACACACATCAAACCAGAATGTGGCCAGAAGTCTACAAATCTCATACTTGTGCTCACATGATCGTCTATTCTCGTCATTGGCACCGGAGAATCCTTAAAGTGTGCAGAGCATGCACTGTAAGAATTCAGAAGCCTGAAGTCACAAATAGATTCACTGCAGATTTTCATCTCTAATCTGGACAATCCCTTTAATTACAAAATTAAGTAGTGTAGTGTCCTCAGTTCTAACAGCGCGTTATATACCCACTGTCACAATTCAGCACTGCTCGCTGGTCACCCCATGGCCACTCCACTCATATGTGATTTTCATACTTGCATGTGACAACTTGCTTTTCTTCATATGTTTCTCATTGAACATTGAGAGAATTATTAAGAGAAGCTCGTCCTCACGTGACTAAGTGTGCAAATCATATATGAGTGACTGGTCACATGACGACCACCCAAATTGCTTGATGATGGCAGATGATGGTTGATTAAATCGACCATCACCTGCCAGGAAAGGTGCGGGCTCAGTATGCAAACTCGCCTCAATAGCAGGAACACTTCATATGATGTAATTTTATGTCATATGTTCTGAAGTCGTTAATTAACCACTCTTAGTCCCACCGGAGGCTACTAGTCATGTAGATAAGATGTGGAATGGAGTATAGGATTGACTTGCCCAACCTGACTCTTCATGCACTGCTAAAACCTGGTCCCAAACTCCTGTAAAAGTACTCACTGGTTATATTTCCAGGACTTGCATCACAGATTCAAGAAGTCTCAATAACACATACCTGACGTCCACAATTTTAAATCCTGATTGTTTACATATTCCATCCTTCTGTCCAAAGCCGTGAGATTCAGCACCTTTAGTCCCCAAACAGTGAACCATTAATACATCTGAATCAACATTTAATTAATTTGGCCTATACTCTACTACAGAATCCTGCAATATCCTTACATAACAGGAATCAGCGTATCACCCTTGAATTATTTCCCTTGTTTAGACTCATCCACCCCAATAGAGCATGGTCTGAGCAAAGCCTGTACTTTCTACCAATAAGGTATGAACTCTAGCACCCACTTTCTTGTTAGAGGCTCTCATTCTATAATAGTCATTTTTCCACCAGTTAAGTGTTCTATATCGAAACATAACTAGATACTTTTCATTAATTTCTTGAGACATTCAGCCACCTCGACCAATCTCTGATCCATATGTTTGTATCATAAATTATTTAGAGAAATCTAGTGCTACCATCACTGGGATGCCTACAGAACAGAATTTTCTGCCCCAGGGAATTATTACTGATTTCTTACCTTAAAAGGTCAGACAAAAGAGCTAAAATTCTTGCAAATCCCGGTACAAACCACAAGCTTTTTAGTAACGAGTTGTGATTAATGTTGTATTGACCGATGATTTGGGGCTTAATCATACCTTTTTATATATTGTAGCCCAAGTATTATGCCCGCTTCATGCCTTTGGCACACTTTTCCGGGCTGGCAGTCAACCCAGCCTCTCTAAGGGAGTCTAGATCAGCTTGAATTTTATTTAAATTAATTTTCCAGTCAATGCCATTCAAATAGTATGCTGCATATTGCCAACAGCAAATCAAAATTTCAACCATTGTCCTTTGGATTAAAAAGAACTTCTCATGCCCTTGGTTCGGGGTCGGTCTCCGCGTACCTCCATTCCTGCCTCTGGCTCTGCAGTGCAGCGTGTCACTCACCCTGTCCACCGTGCTGAGCGTTTCCCTGCCGCCTCCTCCTCCTGGAACCTTCATTCCCTCAGCAGGTCCTCTGGTAGCACACTTAGGCGGCGCGACCCGCACTCTGAGTAATTTAAAGGAACAGTACACCTGTTCCTTGTTGTGCGGTTTCTGATTACAGGTTTGCTTTCTACTTATAAAGGCACCAGTACCCTATGGGTGGTGCCTGGGCAATGTGCTCATTCCTATAGAACGTTGCTGGGGTTCAGGCTCTTTCTGCTGTGCTCTGCGCTCGCTGACTGTGTTGCTTTCTGCTCTGCAAAGATACTCCTTTCTCTCCACAGAACCTTCAGCAGCTGGTCTATTATAACTGGACTATCCTTATGGTCCGGATCCCTGCATGGCCGTCTGAACCTTCGGGTCCTTCTGGAACACTCCTAATTCCTACAACGGCTGGATCTACAACGGCTGGATCTGCTTCTCTTGGATGATACAGCGCATTCCGGATTGTACTCTCTCATTGAGCTGTCTTTCTACTGAATAAGCTGGGACTCTAACGGATTGTCTGACCCTCTGGAGTCGTGATTGCGATAATCCCTGTATTGGGGTTCCCTCACCATTAACCCCTCCGAGAGTGCTCAGTGTGAGTCGATCCTCTGGCAAGTGGCTGTTGGACCCTCCAGGGCTGTGCTGGGATAATCCCTGTATAGGGGTTCCCTTGCTGGTTGCTCCTCCGGTGGTGCTCTGTGCCGTGACCTTTTGGGCCATCTCACCAACTGCTCTGTAATTAATTCCGCAATAAACAATCTTCTATTTTCTCCAAGTTCTCTCTGGTCTCTTGCTGTTTCAGGTAATCTGCTACCACCGGACCCCCGGTGGTCCAGCAAGTCTACAGTACATCTCCATGCCTCAGCAGCATAAATGAACTGAAAACGACTCCTCTGAACCAGAACAGGCAATTTTTCTCAAGCTTCTTTTTACAACGACATTTGCCAATACCCACTTTATGAGATCTAAAAAAAGTGTATCTAATCCCAACTTTTCTAGCAGTTCACTTACAGCACAAGGTAGTCAACCATCTTGGAACCTTATTACATTTCTTGAAATCATTTCAGAAGCAATGAGGTTAATAAAATGTGGCTAGATCATCTCCAAAGTCAATGTTATTTGAGCTCTTTTGCTACAACCTGTCTTTGGACTTCTGGAATTTGATAATGTTTTACCTTAACTTATCTGTGGTTCAGTAATGAATCTGATTAGTGATGGGCAATCTCGCAGATAGCGGCGATCAGCAGGTCCAACCAGATTTACAAAACAAAACCCAGTTCAGGACCGGAATTAATCTCTGATATCTGTCTGGACACCAATTCCCATATAAGTCTATAAGGGCTCAAATCTTAAAATGGTAGTAGAAAGGGCTAGGGGGATTAGAACAGGAGTCCTATACTTACTGAGTCTCCTGAGCAGCGGTTACACTACATCCAGAGCCACTCATTACACTTATACATATTCACTTCTTCCCCCACCCACCGGCAGTTCCAGCGCCTGTACTTGGTAGCAGTCAGACCGCACCCCCACCCTGTGCAGAAGCCTTTCTGACTGATTGGAATCACACAGGCTGTCTGCGTATGTTTAGTGGTGTAAAAATAGTTGTAGGGTCCCCCCATACTATGACACCAAGCACAGATAAAATCATATGGCTACAGGCCGCAGCCCCCAGCTGTGTGTTTATCTTGGCTATGTAACAAAATAAGAGGGACCACATGTGGGTTTTATTTTTTTTTTATTTTTTTTTTTAAATATTAAATAAATTATTTAAAAACAAACAGTGTTTGATACCCAGTCATGATAAAGCTGACAACTGGTAGCTAATATTCTCAGGCTGGGGAGGCCCATGGTTATTGGCCCCCCTCCTCAACCTAAAAATAGGAGCCTGCAGCCACCCAGAATTGGATACAGAGGAAAAAGAAGTCATTCATTTTGCCACAGTGCCTACATGCCTCAAAACCAAAGGTACAAAGTAGTCAAATGCACAAGTGTGCAGGTAAAAAATACTTTTAATGAACAAACGATGGTACACTACAAGGGCATGGATATACGTATAAATAGGTTTACAGAGACATAGGGGGTGATAAAAATCCCCACATGTGGATGCATGCAAAATCGTATCAAGTTAGATTATTTATAGCTCCCTGGTATGGTCAATGCTGAAGACATATAACAGCATAGTGCAGACAAGGAAAATACCAGCCGAAGAAAACAACATGCCGGCTACACATTTGTAAAAAACAATGCAGCAAGAGACCAGAGGCCAGTATGGAGCTTACCAGGGTGACAGAGGAAAAGCGTGCAGGCACACACAGGGAAAGTCCCGACACGTGTTTCGTGTGGTGACTGCTTCAGGGGACTGTGGACAACAGGACAAAAACGTGAGTTTGATATACCTGCCGGGCTCAAGCTGGATTGTTGCACTTTACCCGGCGTTTCCAGATTGCCCTGGTGCAGTGGCAATCGGGTAATATATCGGGATTATTGACAGCTCACAGCTGCCACTGAGCTCTAGATTAGTAATAGGAGGCATCTATGAAATACCAACCCCCCACCACATGATTATTAATCCTTTAAGTGAAAAGAAATAAAAACACAAACACTGAAAAAATCCTTAACTTGAAATAAAATACAAAAAAACCCACCATCTTTCTCAAATTTATTAACCCCAAGAACACCCTTGCAGATCCAATGTAATCTATATGAGGTCCCATGATGATCCCTGCTCTGCTACATACTGAAGCCGCATTGTGCGAGCAAAGAACATGACCGCCCGCTGCGACTACAGAGTTTGTGTGTGGTCACAGCTGGAAGATCCCACAGTACCCCACCTGTGACTGTAGGGAAACTTACCTCAGGTGAACTAAGTTCAATCAGATCTGCATCTCCTGGCATAAAACGGCATTTTTTTGCCAAGAGTTGCAAATTTGGTGCTGAAATTTAAACACCATATTCCTGCACCAAACCTGCATCTTTTGTTAAAAAAAGAAACAAAATAAATAACACATTAAAACACGATTTTGATGCTATTTTTTTTGCCAGGAGATGCAGATTTGGTACAGGGATATAGTAGATAAATTTCAGCACAAAATCTCCATCTCTTACCAAGAAAATGCACAAAAAACTGTTTTGATGCCATTTCAGTGCAGTTTTCAGCCAGGAGATTTAAATTTGGTGCTGAAATACCTGCATGAAATTTGCAATTCCTGGCAGAAAACCGCACCGAAACTGCATCAAAACCAGTTTTTGTGCGTTTTTTTGCCAAGAGTTACAGATTTGGTGCTGAAATTTACACACTATATTCCTGCATCTCCTGGCAAAAAAAAAATAACATCAGACTTGCATGCTTTTTGATGCTTTTTTTTTCCAGAAGATGCAGATTTGGTGCAGGAATATGGTGTATAAATTTCAGCAACAAATCTGCACCTCTTGGCAAAAAAAATAAATAAATTTGCTGTTTTCTGCTAGGAGATGCAGGTCTGATTGAACTCCGTTCACCTGAGGTGAGTTTTCCTGCACTCACAGGTGGAAACTCCAGCTGTGACCGCTCATAAACTTAGTGACATCACCGCTGACAGCTGCGGCTCATTCTCAGTCTGCAGCCAACGGTCATGTTCTGTACCCATGCACTGCGACTTCAAGATGTAACAGAGCCAAGATTGTCGTGGGACCTTGTGTGGATTATGTCAGACCTGGGTGTTTTTGGGGGTTAATAAATTGGAGAAAGAGGGTTGTTTTCTATTTTATTTCAAATAAAGGATTTTTTCGGTGCTTGAGTTTAATTCTTTTCACTTACAGAATTATTAATTGAGGGGATGGTCTCATAGACCCCCTTCTTTACTAATCTAGAGCTGAGTGGCAGCTGTGAGCTGTCATTAACCTTATATTACCCCAATTGCCACCACACCAGGGCAATCGGCATAAACTGGGTAAAGTGTTGGGATTGTCACATATAATGGATGCAACAATACTGGGTGGCTGCATGCTGCTATTTTTAAGCTGGAGGGTCCAATAACCACAGGCCTGCCCAGTCTGAGAATACCAGCCCCCAGCCGCTGGCTTTATCTAGCCTGGGTATCAAAATTGTGGAGGACTGCACTCCATTTTTTTTAAATTATTTCTTTAAATACTTAAAATAAAAAAACCAAAAAAAAAACCAAAACAGCCGCATGGGGTCCCTCTTATTTTGATATACAGCCAAGATAAGCACACAACTGGGTGCTGCAGCCTATAGCCATACGCTTTATCTGTGCTGGGTATCATAATATGTGGGGACCCTATGCAAATTTTTTTTTTTTTTTTTAGTTTATTCTTACACCTTTATACATACACAGACAGCATGTGCAATTCCAAGCAGTCAGACATGCTGTCACTCAGGGTGGGGTGCGGTCTGCCTGCAACCAGTCAAAGACGCTGGGACTGCTGGTGGGTGAGGGGAGCAGTGAATATGTATGAGGTTTAATGAGCGGACCTGGAAGCAGTGAGATAACTGCAGCTTTTTAATTCCTATCATTATCCAGGTGGGTGAACCCAAACAGTTACAAGGAAATCCTCGTTCAGGGGTGGTTCACGGAACAACTTCACACTTTACAGTTCAGGTTCGCCCATCACTAGTACGCACATCTCTGCACAGTCACAATTTCTCTAAGAACAGCCATTTGCTCTGATAAGGGGGGGATTAGTCTGGTGAGAGTTAGTCTTTTACTGTTTCAGATTGTTGTCAAGGAGCTTAAACAGGTGGTGCAGGCCTGTCCCTCTCTGAAGCCGTTCTGCTGCCAGTTTCACACAGAACATAGACTTCTTAACACCAACTGCTTTTCACCAAAACACACACAGCAAAAGCAAAACCGCTCCTG
This sequence comes from Anomaloglossus baeobatrachus, assembly GCF_048569485.1. Taxonomy (NCBI): domain Eukaryota; kingdom Metazoa; phylum Chordata; class Amphibia; order Anura; family Aromobatidae; genus Anomaloglossus; species Anomaloglossus baeobatrachus. The sequence goes on along the minus strand of NC_134354.1, from coordinate 367,498,183 downwards.
CACACAGTTATAACTAATCATAAATATTCGGTGGCAAATATAGAAACATATATACATACACTATGTGTCAGCAGTACACTGCGATTAATACATACAATTTACTATTGCTTTGCATGTAAAACTATGCGAAGTACGCAATTAACATTTTTTGATCAAAAAGAGGACTAAGCTGTTCAACAGTGCCAAGGTAACCTCAATATGGATGGTCCCTAACTCTGAAATGTAATGGGGAAGAGATAAGAACTAGGCATAGTTTGTACTAATGATCTTTTTTGGGAAACATGGGTGGATAACGGTGTATAACCTGCGAGAAGGCTGCAATCCCAATACAAAAAAAATTAAGGCCAGCACACCTTTAGTATCGAATCTCTTCCCCTTCATATTGGAAACCTGGTTGGGCATATGGAGAGGTAAGTCAGGGTTAAGGACCATCCATTTGAGGTACACCTTGCCATGGTTGGCTGTTTTTTTTGTTTACTTTTATAAGTAAAAAAAGGCTAACAAATTGGTAGAATGAAAGGTTTGGGCAGCATATATCAGCTGTCAGGTTCTGTTTAAGTATGGGGCTCTCCTGTATTTTTTCACCCTTTGTGTGTTTTGATAACTTTTTTAATGCCTTTTTATGCATGTACATTATTTCCTTAATTGTTTAAGCAGTGTATCTTGTGTATAATAATAGAATAAAAAACTATAATAAATACCTTTGGGCTACAAAACAAAGCTAAGTGTCTCTATAAAGACTAAGTGGTAACTTGTTCAAGTAACCTGTCTATAGCCTGTGGCAGCAAGTGCACTGCGTGCATGAAATTGGGATTTAAAAAGGGCAAGTGTACATTTCAGCAGAAGAGTGACATGTTATCCTTATAGTCAACACCAGTAGCATAAATAGAGTTCGTTGGCCCCGATGTAGAATTTGGAAGTGGGCTCAGCGCACAACCTCCACACCCCCCCCCCCCGGGTGCACTGACACTTGGCTCTTTCCCTCAGCACTCAGCTTTCCCATGCTCTGATATTCCTCTTTCCCTTAGCACCTAGCTTTCCCATGTTCTGATATCCCTCTATCGGCACCCAGCTTTCCTATGTTCTGATATCCATCTTGTCCTCAGCACCCAGCTTTCCCATGCTCTGCTATATTTTTTCTCAGCACCCAGCTTGCCCTTGATATCAAAGCAGGGGAAAGCTGGGTGCTGAGGGAAAGAGCCTCTTTCCCTGAGTACCCAGCTTTAACATCCCATGACTATATATTTGTCCCCCATCCTCGTATATATGGCCCCATCCATTTTTTTCTGTACATTATATTTGTGCTATAAATTAAATATGTTGAAAAAAAAACCCTAGGTCCATATAATTCAACCTTTCTCCACCAATTATATATTTTGTCACTAAATCATTTATAAGAGAATGTTTTGTGTACTGAGGAAATCATACAGCTCATTTTTAAAAGTTTTTATAGTGTCAGCCATTACTACCTCTTGTGGTTGGGCATCCCACAATCTGGCTACTCTGAGGCTATGTGCCCACAGGACAATGTACCCGCGGACTTTGCCGCAGGTTTGTCCGCAGGTTTACCGCAGCTACTGCCAAGAATCCGCAGCTATCTATTGCTGTGGGATTCAAGCATTTTTGTTGCAGTAAACCTGCGGGACAAGTGAGGAAATACCTGCGGACGTCCCGCCCTCTATCTCCATAGTGGAAGGGCGGGACAGCCGCAGATATTTCCGCATGAATAATTGACATGCAGTTACGTGTGGCTGCGGGAAATCCGCAGCATTTTCCGCAGCCGCACATACCGCAGCATTGGTACAGCACTTCCCAAATCCCATAGGATAACATGGGGAGTGTCTGTACTTGCGCAAACCTGCGGATTTATCTGGAAAATCCAGATAAATACGCAGGTTTTCCGCTGCAAAATCCGCGGGTACGTTGTCCCGTGGTTACATAGCCTAATTGTAAAGAACCCTTTCTTATTTAACTGCTGGAATCGCCCTTCTTCCACTCGCAGTGTATGCCCCCTGGTCCTTAGTATTGTCTTTGGAAGGAATAAGTCATGTGCCAGTCCTTTGTATTGACCACACATATAAATGAGATCTCCTCTGAGACGTCTTTTTTCTAAGCTAAACAAATCTAACTTTTCCAACCTGTCATCATATGGGAGGTCTTCCATTCCTTGCAATAATCTAGTTACCGCCTTTGAACTGACTCTAACTTCTGAATATCCTTTTTAAAATGTGGAGCCCAAAACTGAATCCCATATTCTAGATGTGGCCTTACAAGTGATTTATAGAGGGGTAACAATACGTTGGGATCACAGGATCTGATTTCTCTTGGTATACACCCTAAAATCTTGTTTGCTTTAGCAGCTGCTGCTTGACATTGAGTGCTGCTGCTCAGCTTATTTGTAATGAAAATACCCAAGTCCTTCTCCTGTTCTGTGGTCCCGAGTTTACTTCCATTTAATGTATATGCACTGACGAGGGGCAAGCACCCCGAAACACCGTGTCTGCAAATTGGGATTCTGATCTGGCTTATATATCCTGAGTCATATTGCAAAGGATTGTTGAAAATCCACTTGTGACTTTTAGGATCGCTACTTCCAATAGGTGGCGCTGTGCTAGAGTTTGTCTCCTTTACTGGAGAGACAATTTGAATATGCAGCTATAGGATTACTCCGTCCTAAGTGCATTACTTTACATTTATCAACATTAAATCTCATTTGCCAAGTATCTGCCCATTCTGACATCTTATCCAGATCATTTTGCAATACTGTACTATCAAAGTCCGTTATTTTTGGGGGGGAGGGGGGGGTTTATACTGAAGCTATTAAATTTTTTCCAAAGCATACAAAGAAAAATAACATGAATATGCTCCACAAGCATGTGGGCTATAGCAAAAAGCCATATATCAGGGTACACATCTTATTATCCATTAATCTAAGAAAGACAAGAACTATCACAAGACACACATTACAATACGAGACAAGAAAACAAGGGGCAAAGGGGTACAGAAAGTACAGGTGAGTATATAGGATTTCCATAAATACCATACAGACCCACTATTCTCTATTGGCCCAGTAAACATCCCAAAGGGACCAAATACTCTCAAAGTGATCTATGATGTTATTTGACATAGCTGATAGATACTCCATACTCCTCACTTCTTGGATCTGAGAATGGAGATCGTTGAGTGAGGGTGGATGAGCCAACCTCCAGCTACGAGCAATTAAAAACCTGGCCGCTCACTCTGGTTATGTGTAACAGTAACCGTTTCACTTTCCTACCCATCTGAATAGGTGGAATATTTAATAGATGGACCTTAGGATCCAGGGGTATCTGAAGATCAGTTTCTTTATAAATAAGGGATTGTACCAACCTCCAAAAGCATTGGATATTGGGAGATATCCAGAATAGGTGTGGGACGTCCTCCCCTGCAACTCCACACCTCCAACATTTATCAGGTATAGCCGGATTTAGTTTGAGTAATAAGGATGGGGTGTGGTACCAATACATGTGTAGCTTGTACGGATTTGCATTGTAGACATAGCACGTGGATGTTTTTGAGGCACTATCCCAGATCCGTCTCCACACACATAAGGAAATGGTCTCACCCAGGAAATCCTCCCATTTCCCCATGTATGCGTGATTTGGCTGTTCGTCTGGATAGGGAGTAACTAGAATATGATATATATATATATTTGAGATAAGGCCCTTAGTAGAAACCCCAGCTCTGCATAATCTTTCAAAAAGTGTAGGGGTAGACACTTCTAAGGAAGAGCAAAGGGAGTGCATCAGGAGTCTAACTAGTAGGTACCGATATTGGGAGTTGTCAGGGAAATTAAATCTAGCGGAAATGGTAGCTAAAGGGAGAAGAACTTTAGAGTGCGAGTCCACTATGTCAGCATAGGAAAAAAGCTTTTTGTCCAACCACACTTTGGTCACGGTACCCTCCATACCATCCGGCATCCTGGGGTTAAAAAGAAATTAAGTTAGAGGGAAGCGTTCAGAGCTAAGTGGAAACTTTTTAACACAGCAGTCCCAGATCCTTTTGGTAAAAGCTATGGGGCATAGAGTATGTGGCTCAGGCTTGCTAGATGAGGTGCCCCAGAGGTAAGAGTTGGGATGTATTGGTGCTAACCATAACTTCTCTATTTCCATCCATCTAGAGAAGGCACAATGATTGGACCATGCAGGGATGTGACGCAGATGAGTTGCCCAGTAGTATTTAGTTATATCAGGGACCTCCAGTCCCCCCCTCAGTCTTCTGTCAAGCAAAGTCATTTTATTAATTATATGCCTCTTATGGGCCCAAATGAATTGAAGTATAAGGGACTGTATGTTACGTAACTCTTTGTATGGCGCACACACACCGGGGGGTCTCAAATAAGTAAAGTAGCTTCGGTAGAACAGACATTTTGACAGTAGAGATTTGTCCAAACAGAGACAATGGAAGTTTGTTCCCATTCAATAGAAGTCTTTTAAGCTCAGTAAATAATCTAGGATAGTTATGCTGGTATAGGAGTTTATAATTACATGTTAATTGTATTCCCAAGTATGTCAAGGATGTATCTTTCCATTTGTAGCTGTAATTTTCTCGTAAGGTAGTCACTTGTGTCTGTGGAATGTTAAGGTGCAAAGCCTCCGTTTTGCTCTGGTTGACCTTATATCCTGAGAGCCTTCCAAAATGTATTAGTAAGGTATGCAAGTTCGGAAGGGTGATATGTGGCTGGGACAACATCAGCAGGACATCATCTGCAAATAGTGATATCTTAAACTCTTTGTCCCTCACCATTACCCCATGTACATTAGGATCGTAACAAATAGCTGCAGCCAGCGACTCGATACACATAACAAAGAGAAAAGGCAACAAAGGGCACCCTTGACGTGTGCCATTATGTATCTGAAAGGGTTGAGATGTGGCATAAGTAAGTTTGGCTGAGGGGCATGAATACAGACTTTTCAGGGCAGTAATAAATGAACCCGAAATTCCAAAGTGATGTAACGTTTCAAACATTAATAGCCACCCCAGTCGGTCAAAGGCCTTCTCTGCATCTAAACTGAGAAGAAGTGCCTCTCTTTCAGTTTTATTAACAACCTCAACTAAAGGGGGATTTACATGCAACAACATCGCTAACGAGATGTCGTTGGGGACACGGAATTCGTGACGCACATCCGGCCTCGTTAGCGACGTCGTTGCGTGTGAAACGTACAAGAAACCGCTTACGATCAAAATTACTCACCTAATCGTTGATCGTTGACACGTCGTTCATTTACCAAATGTCGTTGCTGGTTTAGGACGCAGGTTGTTGGCCTTTCATGAGGCAGCCCACATTGCTACGTGTGACACCCCAGGAATGACGAACAACACTGTATTTACTTCCTGCGGCAACAAGGTGGGTGTGTCTTTCATGCGGCTGCTCTCCGCCCCTCCTCTTCTCTTGGAAACCTGCCATGTGACGTCGCTGTGACGCCGCACGAACCACCCCCTTAGAAAAGAGGCTGTTCGCTGGCCACAGCGATGTCGCTAGGAAGGTAAGTCCATGTAACGGGGCCTAGCGATATTGTGCGCCACAGGCAGCGATTTGCCCATGATGCACAAACGATGGGGGCGGGTACGATCGGCAGTGACATCGCTATTGATGTCGTTGCATGTAAAGTGGCCTTAAGTCAATCATCTTCCTAGTTTTGTCCCCTCCTTGTCTACACGGGACAAATCCCACCTGATCCTTATGGATAAGGTGAGGGAGCAGGACCGAAAGGCGTAGGGATAACAATTTCGTAAAGAATTTCAAATCGGCTTTAAGTAATGCTATGGGTCTGTAGTTGACAATCCATAGCATCCTTTCCTGGTTTAGGAATAAGTGTGATATATGAGTGTAACATACTTAGGGAGCCCGTGAGAAATCCATTAAATAATTTCACTAAGTAGGGGGTAAAGGCCGCTTTACACGCTGCAATCTCTCTAGCGAGATCGCTAGCGTACGTACCCGCCCCCGTCGGTTCTGCGCCACGGGCAAATCGCTGCCCGTGGCGCACAACATTGCTCGGACCCGTCACACTACTTACCTGCCTAGCGACGTCGCTGTGACCGGCAAACCGCCTCCTTTCTAAGGGGGTGGGTCGTTCAGCGTCACAGCGACGTCACTAAGCGGCCGCCCAATAGAAGCGGAGGAGGCGGAGATGAGCGGGACGAACATCCCGCCCACCTCCTTCCTTCCTCATTGCGGACGGCCGCAGGTACAATGTGGTTCCTCGTTCCTGCGGTGTCACACATAGCGATGTGTGCTGCCTCAGGAACGACGAACAACCTGCGTCCTGCAACGATATTTGGGAACTGGACAGTGTGTCAACAATCAACGATAAGGTGAGTATTTTTGATAGTTAGCGGTCGCTCGTACGTGTCACACGCAAAGACGTCGCTAACAAGAACGGATGTGCGTCACGAATTCCGTGACACCAACAACATCGCGTTAGCGATGTTGTTGCGTGTAAAGCGGCCATTAGTCGACCCACTTACGTCTTATAGTATAAATACGTCAGACCGTCTGGACCTGGCGATTTCTCATTGGGAAGTAATTTAAGCACCTCTCCTATCTCCTCGCATTGCTCGAGATAAAAATTGATTAGTTCCCTCTGTTTCTCTGGATCTGCAGGAAGATTGTTAGGCAAGGAATACAATTTTGACAGGTAGCCCTGAAAAATCTTTGCAATTTTAGTGGGATCATATAAAACAAACAGTCTCCCCTGCATCTCTTAAGGCATAGACAGATGAGTTCCCCCTATCTTCTCTAAGCTGGCATGCTAGAAGAGAGTGGGACTTACAGTTGAACCTTGGTTAACGAGAACAATCCGTTCTGGGAGTGTGCTTGTTAACCAAGTTACTCGTTCAGCAAAGCAAGATTTCCCATAGGAAATCATTGCAATGCAGACAATTCGTTCCACAACTTGTTAAATGTCCCATCCTGGTCCCCTATTGTGCCATTCCACACACGTACAAACACACACAAACACACATATTATGCTCACCTTGCCTTCCGTTCCATCGCCGGCCTCCTGGATCTTGCAGTTCGCCGGTACAGGATGTGTATCGGATAACCATTGCAACGAGAGAGGAACTTCTGCTGCCAGACTGCTGATGTCAAAAGGCAGGAGCCGCTTGCCTCTGATTGGTCAGTGTGTTGCCTTTGAGTAGCGGCTGAGAGTGGAAGTTCCTCCCTCGTCGCGATGGTTACCGGATACACATCCTGTACCGTCGAACTACAAGAACCATGAGGCCAGCGATGGAACGGAAGGCAAGGTGAGCATAATATGTGCGTGTTTGGGTGTGTTTGTGTGGACAGCAAGAGCGGGTTAGAGCGCAGTGGATGTACGGAATCGGAAGTGTGTGCGGTGAGTATTTTGCTCGTATGGCAGAGCTTGCTCGTAAACTGAGTTACAAATTTACAGCAAGCTTTTACGAAATACTCGCTAAATGGGTTACTCATTAAGCGAGGTTCCACTGTATTTCGTTTATCATAGTATTTATGTTTACTATAGAGTAGTAATATTTCTGTTGTGGTGACAGCTAAGTCTTTCAATTGTCCACGGGTTTTTACTATATTCCTGAGAATACATACTGATGGGTTAAGCCATCTTGCTCTCCAAGCCTTTGAGATTCCGGAGGAGCTGTTCCGTCTGCTATAGTCTAGGTTTTTTAATACGGGAACTTAATGCTATACATTGTTCTCTAAAGACGGCCTTATGGGCTTCCCAAACAGTGGAAAAATTTGATACTGACCCCTTCAAGGTCCGTTTTTAATATACTACATAGTTTGGTGTCGTCAGGAAAGACTGACACTGTACTCTCAATCTCATCTACAAGGCCATTAATAAAGAGATTAAAAAGAATTGGTCCTAGCACAGATCCTTGCGGTCCCCACTGCTGACTATAGCCCAATTAGAGAATGTACCATTTATGACTACTCGTTTCCTATCTTTTAGCCAATTTCTTACCCATTTGCTTATAGTTTTCCCTAGTCCCTCCTTCTGCAGCTTCATTACAAGACCGTTATCTTGTACAGTATGAAATACCTTTGAAAAGTCCAAATAAATTACATCAGCTGCATTACCAATATCCAGATTTGCATTTATATCCTCATAGAAACCCAACATGTTGGTTAGGTACAACTTATCTTTCATGAATCCATGCGGGTTATCAGTTATTATATTATTATCTCTAATATATCATTGCATGTCATCTCTTAATTTGCCCTCTAAAACCTTGCACACCACTGATGTCAGACTTACCGGACGATAGTTACCTGGATCCACTCTCTTACCTTTCATAAACATCGGTACCACATCAGAAATTCTCCAATCCTGAGGCACCAACCCTGTTACAAAAGAGTCTAAGAAGATAAGATACAGCAGTCTGTCAATTACTGAACTCAATTCCTTCAATATCCATGGATGAAAAATGCCATCTGGCCCAGGGGATTTGTCAATGTTTAATTTACTCAGATGCAGGAGTACTTCTTGTGTTAAATTAGTTATATCGGGGTGGGGTACTTTGATTTTTGCCTTGTTGAATGATCCCTGGAATAGTTAGTTCCTTGGTGAACAATAACAAGTGCCTGTTTAATATTTCAGCCTTTTTTTTGTTCTCTATAACTATCCTGTTATATTCTTTTATTGGGCAGATACCATCGTTTTTTTTCCTTTTGGCATTGATGTATACATAAAAAATGTGGGGGTTTATTTTAATGTATTTGGCGATTCTTGTTTCAGTAGTTAATTTTGCTAGCTTGATTTCTTTTTTTACATATCCTATTGAGAATTTTATCCTCCTGAAATGCTATTTCTGTATTCTCAGCCTTCAAGATTTTGAATTCTCTTTGTTTTTGTTTTATTGTACTTTTTCTCTTATTTATCCATAGTGGTATACTTTCATTCCTGGACATTTTATTAACAGAGGTTATAGTTTTTTTTTACAGGACTCGGTATCCCCAGTTACCATGACATTGTCCCAATCTACATGATTAATCTCTTCCCTTAATTTGTTGACGTCAGCTTTCCTAAAATTCTATGTTAAAGCATTTCCCCTTTCATATGTTCTATTGAATATTACATTGAAACTTACCATATTATGGTCACTGCTGCCCAACTGCTCCCAGACTTGTACATCTGAAATTATATCTGGTCTATTCAATGGGACCAAATGCAGCAAATTATCTCCCCTGGATCTACCATGTGAGAGAGGTAATTGTCTTGAATTGTAAATAAAAACTTACAGCCTTTAGCACGACCAGAAGATTTTATGTCCCACTGAATGTCTTGATAGTTGAAATCCCCCGTAATAAGGACCAGATTATTATTACTATTATTTGCTGCCTTTTCAATTTGTTGCAGCATTTCACCCTCTACCTGTACAGGTATGTTAGGTGGCTTATAGCAAACTCCAATTAGTAGCTTTCCATTATTGCCGACCTCATGTACATTTACACATACTGACTCTACATTTGCAGCTTCTCACAATGTCAGCATTGAGCACAGGTCTTAGGTTAAATTTGATAAATATACACACCCCTCCGCCTTTTTTGTCTTTCCTGTCCTTCCTGAATGTAGTGTAACCCTCTACGTTTGTCACCTAGTCATGGTTCTCATCCAGACAGGTTTCTGTACTTTCCACCACATCATAATCCATGGATGACATAAGAGTCTCCAACTTATTAATTTTGTTTACAAGACTTCTTGCATTTGCCAGCAGACATTTAATACTATTAACATTATAAAAAAATACAAAAAAGCCAGCTTCCCTTCCCTTTATCATGATCGTGATTAATCCAGGGAGTTCCGCAAGGAAAGGGTGGAAGCAGCACCTGGTAAATTGAAGGAAAGACAGAAGGATCCAGCGGTAATCCAATTTCAGGAGAAAATTTAACTTTTATTTAGTTCATATAAAAAACTGAAGACAGTTCATGTTAAGGCAATAAAAAATATAAGTGGTAAACAAGAGTGGAGGTAATGCTAAACTGCGGACTACGCGTTTTAGCGACTCACAAGTCACATTACGCCCCTGGTCAACACCCTCCCCTGACATCACAATCTGAATTTTAGCCTGAAGATGATTGTTACGGGGGGCTGTCTGATAATAAAACCCAAAGGAATATCAGACAGTCAGGGTTCACCGTGCAAAGACTCTGCTGCAGACTATGGCAGAGGATAAGGGGTATATAAGTGTGCCACTGTAAATAGTAATAGCACAAGTGCAGAGTGCAATACCTCTGTTAAACTCACAGAGGAATATAATTAGGAAATAAAGCAATTCCTCCCTTGCTTGGAGGGTGTGTGGTATGGTCTCTGTTAATGGTCACAGAGACCAAAGCAGTGAGTGTGAAATGGCACCTACCTAGGTCCGTTCCTCTAGCGGTGCCAGGAGACGGACAGCAGCGTAAGCTGCACAAAGCTCCTATCTGCGTTCGCTCCACTAGTGTGCGAGGACACGAACCACTAGATATGGCACCTGCCTAGGTCCGCTCCACTAGTGGTGCAAAAGAGACAGACAGCAGCAAAAGCCGCACAAAGCTCCTACCTATGTTCGCTCCCCTAGTGTGCGAGGATACGAACAACTGCCAGACGCAGTATAAGGAACGTTACCCTAGCGGCAACGTCCACCTACGAGTATAATCACAAGGCCCAGCCGGACCATGTGCCTCAGGCACCTGCCTATGTCCGCTCCACTAAGATGTAAGGATACGGACCGCAGCCGAAGCTGTAAGGTATAAGAACGCTACCCTGCCGGTAGCGCTCAACTAGCATAGACAGATGCCTAGAGGGACGTGCACAGAGCGTCTACTCTCATGCATGAACCAAGAGGACTGAGCGCCGGGCGGCGTGCATCAAGGTCTTATATAGACTCTGTGCCTCATCCAAGATGGAGGACACCAGAGCCAATCCGCTGCCAGAACGACAGCAATGACGTCACGCTGGCCTATCACAAGCACATGACCAGCGACCAATCGGCATAGAAGGCGTCAGACATGTGACCACGTGTCACAAGCACATGACCAGCGGCCAATCAGCTTAGAAGGTGTCAGAGACATGTGACCTCGTGTCAGCGATAATGTCACCCACACATGTGCAATGGCTCCAAGATAGGACTTAGTCTCCAGCGCTTGCACATGTGCAGTAGCAAGAAATCCGAACATAGTCTCCAGTGCCACAGCAACCGTAACAATGATCATTACATGGAGACCTAAGGAAGTTGGAGGCTTAGGCAGAGAATTGTTTAAGCAATTTAAGTTGAACATAGATAAATGTAAGGTTATGCATTATGGGTGGATGGCAAACTCAACGTTAGTGACCAGTGCCAACCAACTGCTAACAAGGAAAATCAAATAATGGAATGCATTAAAAGAGGCATTGATGCTCATGACGAGAACATAATTTTGTCTCTAACAAGCCACTAGTCAGGCTACACTTACATTGGAGCCTAAAATTTTACACAGTATTCCAAGGACATACCTGTACTAGAGCGGGAGCAGAGAGGAATGATCAAAGATACTAATCTTTATTAATGTATTATAGATTTTGGAGATCCAGAGAACTAGGCCAATTTCAATATTTTGGGTAGCGAGAGATTTTTTTCCCTTCTGTTGGGTGATTAGCATTTGTCTCATAGAATTTTACTTTCCTCTGGATCGACACATTGTTATAGGTGAAACTAGATGAACTTGAGTCTTCTTTCAACCATAACTAACAATAATATTATAAGACTTCAGGACAAATGAAAAACATTTTTTCCAAGGTTATTTTCTGATAACACGTCTACTATATGTGATACCAATGTGATATGACTGAAAGAATGTGTGATTAGATAGGAATCATAATCAAAAGATAGGAGTGATCCCAGATATTATTTGACCTATCAATAATTCAGTATCAAAGAGATGTCCTTTGGAAGGCCGATATGATGACCAAAGAATACATGTCACAGGTTTTTGAAGCAGTTTCAAGATAATGAGGACAGTTCCACTTACCGGAAACTTGTGGTTGGCTTAAAGACAGGTTTAAGGAAGCTTGCATATGAAATTTACGGCTCATTGCAATATTTCACTAACACTATGGTCAAACTGTGGTCGGCCAGTTGTCAACTGGCAGGATGTGCAGGAAATGTGCAGGAAGCTGCCGGTGCCCACAGTAGTTTGTGGTCAAGTTACATGAACATGACTCAGCTGTCACATGCTGGTGACCATTTAAACCCAACCTACAAAGTTTTCCTATAAAAATTACACCGGACTCGCTTAATGTTAGGGAAAAACCTTCCAGGACATTGAAGTGTACGCACTGTTCCTGTGATGCAAGATGCCATGATGTTGATTCCTTTATCATTAACTCGAGTTCCCTCCGATGTGAAAGGATTGCTACAACAAACGGTAATGTTGATGCATATTTCTGTTATTGTATAAGTTTCTATGACTATAGTTCTTATGCCTATGTACCATTGACTATATATATTCATGTGCTATTAAAATAAATAGTATCTTGCTATAAAGAATATTAGTATTCGTGCCTGATTAGGATATCAGTGAGCGCTTCGTAAGTACGGGCTTTCAGCCCCCTTTTTAGTAGAATTTAGCAAGACATAAATTGGCGTAGTCGGCAGGATTACTTCTATAAGAAGTAATTAAACTAATTTTTGTAATTTGGAAATTAAAAACATATATTTGGCAAATTTCCAGATATATTTTTTCAATCTTTTTGCATAGTGTCAAAATGTGCAGAAAACGTAAGGATAATGTTTAGGAGGTTGTTGTGGAGATCCCCAGCTGGACTGAGGCTCCCTACAATCTTATAGCACATGAATTGGTCAATTGTGGATTGGCAGAACAATGGCAGAATAAGCTTAAGGGTTGTGTACCTACTGATGTTGTGAATGTACTCAGTGGTGCCCCTGTGAAAACAGGTGATGTAGTGTCTTGTGGATTGGTAGAACAATGGCAGGACAAGCTTATGGGTAGTGAAGATACTGATGTTGTGAATGTACTCAGTGGTGCCCCTGTGAAAGCAGGTGATGTAGCGTCTTGTGGATTGGCAGAACAATGGCAGGACAAGTTTATGGGTAGTGAAGCTACTGATGATGTGAATGTACTCAGTGGTGCCCCTGTGAAAACAGGTGATGTAGTGTCTTTAGCACGGCGCAAACAATGGCAGGATAAACTTAAGGGTAGTGAAGCTACTGATGTTGTGAATGTACTCAGTGGTGCCCCTGTGAAAACAGGTGATGTAGTGTCTTTAGCACGGCGCAAACAATGGCAGGATTACTTCTATAAGAAGTAATTAAACTAATTTTTGTAATTTAGAAATTAAAAACATATATTTGGCAAATTTCCAGATATATATTTTTCAATCTTTTTGCATAGTGTTAAAATGTTCAGAAAACGTAAGGATAATGTTAAGGAGGTTGTTGTGGAGATCCCGAGCTGGATTGAGGCTCCCTACAATCTTATAGCACATGAATTGGTCAATTGTGGATTGGCAGAACAATGGCAGAATAAGCTTAAGGGTTGTGTACCTACTGATGTTATGAATGTACTCAGTAGTGCCCCTGTGAAAACAGGTGATGTAGTGTCTTGTGGATTGGTAGAACAATGGCAGGACAAGCTTATGGGTAGTGAAGATACTGATGTTGTGAATGTACTCAGTGGTGCCCCTGTGAAAGCAGGTGATGTAGCGTCTTGTGGATTGGCAGAACAATGGCAGGACAAGCTTATGGGTAGTGAAGCTACTGATGTTGTGAATGTACTCAGTGGTGCCACTGTGAAAGCAGGTGATGTAGTGTCTTTAGGACGGCGCATCTGGATTTTGCCAAGTGCATATAGTGTAATGCATGAGCGTAATCTAAAGATGCAGAAGAAAAGTTCCCAGATGGAACAAAAGATGATAGAATTAGGTGGCCTGAAAACAGTTCTGGAATGTAATACCAGACTGTTGAAGGATAAATTGGAACATTATCAGAATGTGGCACAAAAAGCTGCCGTAAAAATTGCTCAAAATAAGTACAAGAAAAGAAGAGGAAAGGTAAAATCCAAATTGCTCAAAATAAGTACAAGAAAAGAAGAGGAAAAGTAAATAAAAACAAAGTACCTAAAAGTATCGTCCCAGCTTCTATAAATTGGGATCCCGATACTTGGGATGGGGATGTGTGGGATTCATCTTCCTCACCTGATGAGGAGGATTACCATAAAGAGAAGATTCAGGCTAATCCCATAAGGAGGCGCCTAGAGAGGACAGAGAATGAGATCATCCGGGAACATGTCCGGGATGGTCAGGGGAATCTGCAATATGCCGAAGATGGTAATGCCATCACAAATGAGAGAACAATTCCTCATGTAAAAAATCGAGTAACCATTGAAGATTACTCTCAGGGAGAAGTTGATAGCATTTTAACACAGTTTAGACAAAAACCAGGAGAAGGAGAAATTCCCTGGTTGGTCAGGGTGCACGATCTCGGAGGAGGTGGAGTGCACTTTGACGCCGGAGACGTGGCAAAATTTGTCACCATGTCTCGTGACCCAGTAATTTAGAGATCAATAAAAAATTATTTTGTTAATCATAATGAGCATGGTACTCAAAACTTAATCATGATCTTAGCCCATGCTTTTCTGGACAAATATCCATCAGAAGCAGACTTTCCTATCAATGATAAACCTTGGTATACCTTAAAAGACGGTATGGAAAGGCTGAAGGAAGAAGCAATGAGGAATGCTCTTCCTCTTTTGGGAATGGATGATGATTATCTCCAGTACCCATTAACAGCCAGCATAAGAAATAGGCTGGTTAAACATGCTCCTCCAGCATACAAAACAGTTATTTTAACCTTAACTGTAGCGCTGACTGGAGAATCAATCGGTGTAGTTCTAGGGAGGATGAGGGAGTTACAAGATATGGGACAGTGGGATAAATCATCCCCTGGAGGCCATGTTGGTAACAGTAAGCCAAACAATCCTGATTGGAAAGAGAAATCAGTAGGGGAGGCCCCACGGGTGTCTCGCAAAGACATGTTCCAGGCTTTACTTAAAGCCGGGATCAATAAGGAAAGGATTGATGGAAAGGAGACAGGAGAATTATGGAAGTTGTACAAACAGAAAGTTCTATCCACAAAGAAAGTGACCACTACAAATGTGGAAGGGGGTTCAAAAACCCCCAAGGTAAAGAAATCAGAGGGAAAAGGGGAAAAAAAACCCAAAGAATGTGTCTTGGGAAGATTTTCAGTCAGTTTATCCATGGGAAGAACTGGCTGCAGCCGTGGCCACAAAGGTTACGGAAGGAAGGGCTAATGCACAGACTGAAGTCTGTGTAAATGAAAGTTCAGAAGGAAGTGATTTACTATAGGTAGCCAGCCAAGCCCCCCTATTGATAAAAAGGGACGAACGTCTCTACGTCAATCTTAGCATACATTGGAAAGGGGGAAATGTTCAAAGAGTCCCAGCTTTGATTGACACGGGGGCGGAGGCTACTTTAATTCATGGAAACCCAGAAAAAATAAAAGGACCTAGAGTAAAAATTGCTGGACTAGGTGGTCAAGTGATCACCGGGGTTCAGACACAGGTAGCTTTGAAGATAGGTAATTTACCTATCAAGAAGTACACGGTGCTGGTAGTTCCTATACCAGAATATAATTTGGGAATTGATATCCTAAAATGGATGACTCTTAATCTAACCGAAGGAAAATTCTCCTTTGGGGTTATGTCTTGTCATAAGGAAATGCAGATCTCACATTATATCAATGATATAAAGATACAAGGACAAGATGAGCAAAGTGTGAAAGATCAATTGACAAAACTGGTTGCTCATATGTGGAGCAAAGGATGGGAAATCAGTGATGCCAAGGTTCAAGGACCGTCTCAGGTGGTAACATATCTAGAGATTCAGTGGAACAAGGGGCACAGAGAGATCTTGTCCAATGCCAGACGGAAAATTATTAATTTTCCGGTCCCTAAATCCAAACAGGAGACTCAGTCTTATATTGGATTGTTTGATTTTTGGAGACAACATATCCCTCATTTGGGACAAATGTTGGCTCATTTGTACAAAGTAATGAGGAAAAAATATGAGTTCCACTGGGGAGAGGAACAGCAAAATGTGTTTGAGATGGTCAGGGAAGTGTGGCAAGACATAGAAGGGATTATTCAATCTACCAAGACCACTGTATTTCATGTCAATGCTCATGTCCCTACTAACTCACTTGAACGTTTGTTTAATTCAGAAGCAGATAAAGCAGCAGCCATCAGACAAGTCAGTCCAACAGTTGACAAGGCAAGGTACAGCTGTTTGGGCACACCAGAAAGAGCGACACCTTATTCCGCAGGTTTAGACCTCAGTACATTTGAAACTGTCGTGGTACCCCCAGGTAAGGTAAAACCAATTTCAACAGGATTGGGTTGCCAGATACCAAAGGATCATTATGGTCAAATAGCCACTCCTAGTTTAGTGTTAAAAGGAGCCATAGTGGTGGGAGGGGTAATAGATGCAGATTATCAGGGAGAAATCAAGGTACTGATGCTAAATTTTGGAAATGAACCTTTGATCTTGATGAAACACCAGAAGGTGGCTCAGGTGTTGATAATTCCAATAAACTTGTCTGAGATAAGAGAAGGAACTGCCCCGGCAGAATTAACAATACGGGGTACTAACGGTTTTGGATCCTCTAATATTACAAATGTAGGAGCAAAAATATTGATTCAAAACCTCCAAGGACCGCCCTCAGAGACAGAGGTAATAGCGGTCGGAAAAGATCGTACTTTCCGGATGAGACCAGGAGTGGGGAAGTGGGAATATGTCCCACAAGAAAAATGTTATTTACGAGAATAATAGTGTATCTTTATTTGCAGAAGGTGTTGTAAATAAGCGGAATCCATGGTATCGGTTACTGGGAAGAGCTCGATAGTGATGAGATAGAGAAATTCCTGTGTTTGATGTTTGCCTCTCTGGTCGTTGGATGGACAAGTCTACATCAGGAGGAACCTGTGGCGAATGAATTTCTGATGCACCATCACATTTTCAACACACAGATTGCTGGATCTGTACACATTCTTCGGTTACAGCCACCAGTATCCCTTATCTGGATGTCCCGGTATCGATGGAGGAAATCTTAAAGTAGAAAAGTTGTTCTGATCATCTTGCTGATAAAGACACTCGAAGTGTTCGTCTATAGAATACTACAGTACCCATTTCCATAGTGGGATGGATCAATCTTCCATGGTGGCAAGGCAATTTGAATGCAACAGTCACCAATTTGCAATATCTGGCTTTTAAGGGAGGAATTTGGGTACTAAGAAATAAGACTGGACTGACTAACCTGGAATTCATCCCTATAGAGAATATAAAAATAAGTTTTGGGACAGCTATAAATACTGTAGATGCTTTTAAACCCAGCTTAGTGGAAAGGACAATTCATGATATGTTATGGCCTTATGCCAATATGTTCATAAATGGGTCTAGTGAAACTTGTAGTAACATATCGGGAAATGTGTAATGATTCCTTTGAATATCGAGCAAATGCCAAAACACATGATATTCAAGGGAGCTTTTCAGATAATATTGCTTTTAGTTTTAATATACTGTACAAAAGTAGTGAAAGTGACTATATTTGTGATTCAACGTTTATCTAAACAAACCAAGAAAACAAAATTTGTGGCAAACAATATTTCTTGGTCATGGTATGGTATATTCCGAGTGATCTTCTTCTAGTGGAATACTGATGATGGAAAATAATCCCTGGGATCAAGGACCGATTGTGATACCAATGTGATATGACTGAAAGAATGTGTGATTAGATAGGAATCATAATCAAAAGATAGGAGTGATCCCAGATATTATTTGACCTATCAATAATTCAGTATCAAAGAGATGTCCTTTGGAAGGCCGATATGATGACCAAAGAATACATGTCACAGGTTTTTGAAGCAGTTTCAAGATAATGAGGACAGTTCCACTTACCGGAAACTTGTGGTTGGCTTAAAGACAGGTTTAAGGAAGCTTGCATATGAAATTTACGGCTCATTGCAATATTTCACTAACACTATGGTCAAACTGTGGTCGGCCAGTTGTCAACTGGCAGGATGTGCAGGAAATGTGCAGGAAGCTGCCGGTGCCCACAGTAGTTTGTGGTCAAGTTACATGAACATGACTCAGCTGTCACATGCTGGTGACCATTTAAACCCAACCTACAAAGTTTTCCTATAAAAATTACACCGGACTCGCTTAATGTTAGGGAAAAACCTTCCAGGACATTGAAGTGTACGCACTGTTCCTGTGATGCAAGATGCCATGATGTTGATTCCTTTATCATTAACTCGAGTTCCCTCCGATGTGAAAGGATTGCTACAACAAACGGTAATGTTGATGCATATTTCTGTTATTGTATAAGTTTCTATGACTATAGTTCTTATGCCTATGTACCATTGACTATATATATTCATGTGCTATTAAAATAAATAGTATCTTGCTATAAAGAATATTAGTATTCGTGCCTGATTAGGATATCAGTTTGCGCTTCGTAAGTACGGGCTTTCAGCCCCCTTTTTAGTAGAATTTAGCAAGACACTATAATAAAAATTTGAAGAACCATGGTAACTAATCATCTAAAAACAATAATTAAAGCATTTAACCAAGTTTAGTTTAACGGGAGTTATGAAAAAAGTTTTGCATTATTTCTGCAGTTTCCTCCTTCAGTGTCTTGGAACATACTCAGTTCATCCACACAGCTGTGCTTATCCACTACACAGTATTCCAGGCAATTCCAACTATGCAGTCACAGAAGTCCTCTCCAGAGGTCATTACAAAACCTCATATATAGTGATGGGCGATCCCGACCTGTGAAGATCGGGGGATCGCACCGATCACATAGTGATCGTGTACATGATCCCAATCACGAGCTTTCCTGGGAAGCTCATGTTAAACATTGGGTGCAGATCGGGTCCAGGGGGTGTAAACCCCCCCCCCCACATTATTAAAAAACATTATGATCATACTTACAGGTTCCGCGACGCGTCCTGCAGACTCAGGCTCCCAGCCACTTCTGCTTCCAAGTCCGATCATTGCTGTGCCCCCGGTAACCACCACTGACTAAATGACCTTCAATGACATCATAGCCATGTGACCAGTTTGGTGTGAATGTTCCACAGACATTGGCTTACAGACTGGTCACATGACTATGATGTAATCAAAGGTCCTTTTAACTGAACTTTGATTGTCACTGTGCGAGTGTCACATCACAGCGCGCAGGAGCAAGTAAGCTGCATGTATTTCCATGCAGCTGAGGCGCTCCTGTCTGCAGATTGTCAGGCCATGCGGGTGATGACAATGCAAGACTGCACAAGTCATACCCTTAAGGTCCTGTCACACACAGATAAATCTGCGGCAGATCTGTGGTTGCAGTGAAATTGTGGACAATCAGTGCCAGGTTTGTGGCTGTGTACAAATGGAACAATATGTCCATGATTTCACTGCAACCACAGATCTGCCAAAGATTTATCTCTGTGTGCGACAGGGCCTTTAGTGTCAACCTGCTTCACGCTCTGTACAGAGAGATGTAGCAGAGCTGACAATGCTCTCTGCTTCTCACTGTGTATAGACTGTGTCTGTATAGAGTAATGAAGCTGACATTGCTGTCCGCGTGGATTACGTCGGACTAAGGATTTTTATATAATAAAGATGGAATCTTTAAATATTTTTTTTGTTATATTTTTAATAAAAAAATGTTTTTCTCTGTGTTGTGTTTTGGTTTTTTTTTTACTGTTTACTAGAAATTCATGGTGGCCATGTCTAATTTGGTGTGACACCATGAATTTCGGGCTTAGTACCAGCTGAGAATACAAAGCTGGTATTAACCCCTTTATTACCCAGTGTGCCACCGCCATCAGGGCCGCTGGACGAGCCGGGTAAAGCGTCTCGAAATAGCGCTAAGAAACAATGTGCCATTTCCAGGGGCGGCTGCGGACTGCCAAGAATCCCTGCCCCCAGCTGCCTAGCTTTAGCTGACGGGCGATCAAAATACAGTGGGAGCCCACGCATTTCTTTAATTAATTTTTTAAATAATTAAAAAAAATTAATGGGCTTCCCTGTATTTTGATTGCCAGCCAAGGTAATGCCAGGCAGATGGAGGTGGCAGCCTGTAGCTGTCTGCTTTATCTGGGCTGAGAATCAAAAATACCGCGGAGCGTGAGGCTCCCGATCTCGACCATTGGGGAGGAAATCGCCCATCACTACACATATAGAATAGTAGACGCTCAAGTTCTTAAAAGTACTATTAGGATCTTCAGGTGTATTTGTATTTGAGTATTAGAAAATACCATATTTTGCGGACTATAAGACGCACGGTTTTCCTCAAATATTTTGAAGGAAATTGGAGGCTGCGTCATAAGTTGACATGTAGCTGGCTGTGGGGAGATGGTTGCATGGCAGCATAGGAGCAGGTCACAGGAGACAGGAGCTGGGGCAAACACATGTGCCTGCTAATTATAAAAAAAAAATAATAATTGCTCCACACTCCCATAATCCATCCCACCTCTTGGCACTGATGCCGGCGCCAAGAGGTGTGTTGGATTATGGGTGTGGAGAGCAGTGAATATTCATTCTCTTTAATAGCAAGCATACATGATCACTCAGCTACAGCAGCTGGGCGAACATGTGTGTCGGCTATTAAGGAGAATGAATATGATCTTGGGCGTGGGAAACTGTTAATATTCCAGCAGCTGACTTCCACATGTAACTGGGAGCACATGGCAGTGACGTCATGCGCTGCGCCACTTACATACTTAAATCACTTGCCGACATGAGACTAGGACAACGTGCTCCGGGGGAGTGGAGGGGTGATGAATATAATTGTTTATTTTTCATGTGTTCGGTGTGAGGGGAGCTATATACTATATAAAGCGCCATGGAAAAAATGGCGCTATAATAATTAATAATAATAATAATATATACAAGGATGGAGATCGTATATACCAGGATGAGAGACAAATTTATCAGGATGAGGGCCATATGTACTAAGATGGGCCTAGGATTAGGGCCATATTTACCCGGGCGGGGATCATATATACCAGGATGGGACAACGGGGGTGAACATATATACCAGGATGAAGGACATATAAACCAGGATGGGGAAAATATATACCTGGACGAGGCCAGGGATGGGGGACACAAGTACAGAATTGGGAGACATAACTCCTATAACTGTCAGTAGTTTTTTTTTTTCTCTTCCTCTAAAAACCTAGGTGCGTGCTATTGTCCAGTGCATCCTATAGTCCACAAAATACGGTATCTACAGTGGGTACAGAAAGTATTCAGACCCCTTTAAATTTTTCACTCTGTTTCATTGCAGCCTTTTGGCAGATTCAAAAAAGTTAATTTTTTTTCTCTCATTAATGTACACTCTGCACCCCATCTTGACAGAAAAAAAAACAAATGTAGAAATGTTTGAAAATTTATTAAAAGAAGAAAAACTGAAATATCACATGTTCATAAGTATTCAGACCCTTTGCTCAGTATTGAGTAGAAGCACCCTTTTGAGCTAGTACAGCCATGAGTCTTCTTGGGACTGATGCAACAAATTTTTCACACCTGGATTTGGGGATCCTCTGCCATTCTTCCTTGCAGATCCTTTCCACTTCCGTCAGGTTGGATGGTGAACGTTGGTGGACAGCCATTTTCAGGTCTCTCCAGAGATGCTTAATTGGGTTTAGGTCAGGGCTCTGGCTGGACCAGCCAAGAATGGTCACAGAGTTGTTCTGAAGCCACTCCTTTGTTATTTTAGATTGTGCTGAGGTTTATTGTCTTGTTGGAAGGTGAACCTTTGGCCAAGTCTGAAGTTTAGAAGACGTTTTCTTTCAGGATCTCTCTGTACTTGGCCGCATTCATCTTTTCGTCATTTGGAACCAGTCGGCCTGTCCTTGCAGCTGAAAAACACCCCTATAGCATGATGCTGCCACCACCATGCTTCACTGTTGGGATTGTATTGGGCAGGTAATGAGCAGTGACTGTTTTTCTCTACATATACCGCTTAGAATTGTCACCCAAAAGTTCTGTCTTCGTCTCATCAGACCAGAGAATCTTATTTCTCATAGTCTGGGAGTCCTTCATGTGTTTTTTTGCAAACTCTATGCGGGCTTTCATATGTCGTGCACTTAGGAGTGGCTTCTGTCAGGCCACTCTGCCACAAAGGCCTGACTGGTGTAGGGCTTCAGTGATAATTGACTTTGGGGAACTTTCTCCCATCTCTCTACTGCATCTCTGGAGCTCAGCAACACTGATCTTGGGGTTCTTCTTTACCTCGCTCACCAAGGCTCTTCTCCCACAATTGCTCAGTTTGGCTGGATGGCCAGTTCTAGGGAGAGTTCCGGTGGTCCCAAACTTCTTCCATTTAAGGATTATGGAGGCCACTACGCTCTTAGGAACCTTGAGCACTGCAGGAATTCTTTTGTAACTGTGCCTTGCCACAATTCTGTCTCTGAGCTCCTTGGGCAGTTCCTTTGATCTCATGATTCTCATTTGGTCTTTTGGTCTGACATGCACTGTGAGGTCTTATATAGACAGGTGTGTGCCTTTCCAAATCAAGTCCAATCAGTTTAATTAAACACAGCTGGACTCCAATGAAGGAGTAGAACCATCTCAAGGAGGATCACAAGGAAATGGGCAGCTTGTGACTTAAATATGAGTGTCTGAGCAAAGGATTGAATACTTATGACCATGTGATATTACAGTTTTTCTTTTTTAATACATTTGTAAAACTTTCTACATTTCTGGGTTTTTTTTCTGTCAAGATGGGGTACAGAGTGTACATTAATGAGAAAAAAATGAACTTTTTTAATTTACAAAATGGCTGCAATTAAACAAAAAGAAAAATGTAAAGGGGTCTGAATAGTTTTCTTATCCACTGTACTTGGCAGACAGTTTACATAGCAATTTATTGATTTGATAAAATGTATTCAATGGACAACATCACCTAGCAGCTGCGGGTTGCACTCTCTGGTTTTTATTTTCCAAAACTGGACTAAACTTTATGTATAAAAGGCAGAAACTCAATGGCAACCTCCTTTGTTAACTTCTGGTGTAGAACAAATTTGTCCTTTTGATATGATATTCACAGAGGTCACAACCAAATTAATGTTTGGGTTGAATTTCCTGAAATTCGAGGTTTACGTGAATTTGAACATTTTGAGCTTCAGTTCTTTGCAAAATAAAAAACCCTCAAAAGCACAATGCCTGGCACCATCTCCCACATTGTTGCAGCATTTTTCTTTTGCATGGACACGTGGGCCTCCCCATAATGCCTTGCAACTATGACATCTAGTGGGTTACCATACCTTGTACGGTGGTGGTCATTTCCTACAGTATCGGTCAAAGGTATGGAAGCACCATGCAGTGGTTTTCTTTGTTCTTATTGGATTGTGCAGATTGTAGTTTCAGACTGATGTCAGCAAAACCATGAAGAGAGACTAATGGATAGAGTAAGGAAACAACTGTGAAAAGAAGGGAATTTTGTTTACTTACCGTAAATTCCTTTTCTTCTAGCTCCAATTGGGAGACCCAGACAATTGGGTGTATAGGCTATGCCTCCGGAGGCCGCACAAAGTATTACACTAAAAGTGTAAAGCCCCTCCCCTTCTGCCTATACACCCCCCGTGCTCCCACGGGCTCCTCAGTTTTGGTGCAAAAGCAAGAAGGAGGAAAAAAATTATAAACTGGTTTAAAGTAAATTCAATCCAAAGGAATATCGGAGAACTGAAACCATTCAACATGAACAACATGTGTACACAAAAAAACAGGGGCGGGTGCTGGGTCTCCCAATTGGAGCTAGAAGAAAAGGAATTTACGGTAAGTAAACAAAATTCCCTTCTTCTTTGTCGCTCCATTGGGAGACCCAGACAATTGGGACGTCCAAAAGCAGTCCCTGGGTGGGTAAATAATACCTCATAATAGAGCCGTAACGGCTCCGTCCTACAGGTGGGCAACCGCCGCCTGAAGGACTCGCCTACCTAGGCTGGCATCCGCCGAAGCATAGGTATGCACCTGATAGTGTTTCGTGAAAGTGTGCAGGCTCGACCAGGTAGCCGCCTGACACACCTGCTGGGCCGTAGCCTGGTGCCTCAAAGCCCAGGACGCACCCACGGCTCTGGTAGAATGGGCCTTCAGCCCTGAGGGAACCGGAAGCCCAGCAGAACGGTAAGCTTCGAGAATTGGTTCCTTGATCCACCGAGCCAGGGTTGATTTGGAAGCCTGTGACCCTTTACGCTGGCCAGCGACAAGGACAAAGAGTGCATCCGAGCGGCGCAGGAGCGCCGTACGAGAAATGTAGAGTCTGAGTGCTCTCACCAGATCTAACAAGTGCAAATCCTTTTCACATTGGTGAATTGGATGAGGGCAAAAAGAGGGTAAGGAGATATCCTGATTGAGATGAAAAGGGGATACCACCTTAGGTAGAAGTTCCGGAACCGGACGCAGAACCACCTTGTCCTGGTGAAACACCAGGAAAGGGGCTTTGCATGACAATGCTGCTAGCTCAGACACTCTCCGAAGTGAAGTGACTGCTACTAGGAAAACCACTTTCTGCGAAAGGCGTGCGAGAGAAATATCCCTCATTGGCTCGAACGGTGGTTTCTGAAGAACCATCAGCACCCTGTTCAGATCCCAGGGTTCCAACGGACGTTTGTAAGGAGGGACGATGTGACAAACCCCCTGCAGGAACGTGCGTACCTGTGGAAGTCTGGCCAAGCGCTTCTGAAAAAACACAGAGAGCGCAGAGACTTGTCCCTTAAGGGAGCCAAGCGACAAAGCCTTTTCCAATCCGGACTGAAGAAAGGACAGAAAAGTGGGCAAGGCAAATGGCCAGGGAGAAAAACCCTGATCAGAGCACCATGACAGGAATATTTTCCACGTCCTGTGGTAGATCTTGGCGGACGTTGGTTTCCTAGCCTGTCTCATAGTGGCAATGACCTCTTGAGATAATCCTGAAGACGCTAAGATCCAGGACTCCATGGCCACACAGTCAGGTTGAGGGCCGCAGAATTCAGATGGAAAAACGGCCCTTGAGACAGCAAGTCTGGTCGGTCTGGTAGTGCCCACGGTTGGCCGACCGTGAGATGCCACAGATCCGGGTACCACGACCTCCTCGACCAGTCTGGAGCGAAGAGGATGGCGCGGCGGCAGTCGGCCCTGATCTTGCGTAACACTCTGGGCAACAGTGCCAGCGGAGGAAACACATAAGGGAGTTGAAACTGCGACCAATCCTGAACTAAGGCGTCTGCCGCCAGAGCTCTGTGATCGTGAGAACGTGCCATGAATGCCGTGACCTTGTTGTTGTGCCGGGACGCCATTAGGTCGACGTCCGGCATCCCCCAGCGGCAACATATCTCCTGAAACACGTCCGGGTGAAGGGACCATTCCCCTGCGTCCATGCCCTGGCGACTGAGAAAATCTGCTTCCCAGTTTTCCGCGCCCGGGATGTGAACTGCGGAAATGGTGGAGGCCGTGGCTTCCACCCACATCAAAATCCGCCGGACTTCCTGGAAGGCTTGCCGACTGCGTGTTCCTCCTTGGTGGTTGATGTAAGCCACCGCTGTGGAGTTGTCCGACTGAATTCGGATCTGCTTGCCTTCCAGCCACTGCTGGAACGCTTTTAGGGCTAGATACACTGCCCTGATCTCCAGA
This sequence comes from Anomaloglossus baeobatrachus, assembly GCF_048569485.1. NCBI lineage: Eukaryota > Metazoa > Chordata > Amphibia > Anura > Aromobatidae > Anomaloglossus > Anomaloglossus baeobatrachus. The sequence goes on along the minus strand of NC_134354.1, from coordinate 367,472,501 downwards.
ACATTGATCTGAAGTGAGGACTCTTGCCGAGTCCACGTACCCTGAGCCCTGTGGTGGAGAAAAACTGCTCCCCACCCTGACAGACTCGCGTCCGTCGTGACCACCGCCCAGGATGGGGGTAGGAAGGATTTCCCCTTCGATAATGAAGTGGGATGAAGCCACCACCGAAGGGAAGCTTTGGTTGCCTGAGAGAGGGAGACGTTCCTGTCGAGGGACGTCGGCTTCCTGTCCCATTTGCGTAGGATGTCCCATTGAAGAGGACGCAGGTGAAACTGCGCGAAAGGGACTGCCTCCATTGCTGCCACCATCTTCCCCAGGAAGTGCATGAGGCGCCTCAAGTGGTGTGACTGACCTTGAAGGAGAGATTGCACCCCCGTCTGTAGTGAACGCTGCTTGTTCAGCGGAAGCTTCACTATCGCTGAGAGGGTATGAAACTCCATGCCAAGATATGTCAGCGATTGGGCCGGTGTCAGATTTGACTTTGGAAAATTGATGATCCACCCGAAACTCTGGAGAGTCTCCAGAGTAGCGGTGAGGCTGTGCTGGCATGCCTCTTGAGAGGGAGCCTTGACCAGCAGATCGTCTAAGTAAGGGATCACCGAGTGACCCTGAGAGTGGAGGACCGCAACTACTGCAGCCATGACCTTGGTGAAAACCCGTGGGGCCGTCGCCAGGCCGAACGGCAGTGCCACGAACTGAAGGTGTTCGTCTCCTATGGCGAAGCGCAGGAAGCGCTGATGCTCTGGAGCAATCGGTACGTGGAGATAAGCATCCTTGATATCGATCGATGCAAGGAAATCTCCTTGGGACATTGAGGCGATGACGGAGCGGAGGGATTCCATCCGGAACCGCCTGGCCTTTACGTGTTTGTTGAGCAGTTTTAGGTCCAGGACAGGACGGAAAGACCCGTCCTTCTTTGGAACCACAAACAGGTTGGAGTAAAAACCGTGACCCTGTTGCTGAAGAGGAACAGGGACCACCACTCCTTCTGTCTTCAGAGTGCCCAGCGCCTGCAGAAGAGCATCGGCTCGCTCGGGAGGCGGAGATGTTCTGAAAAATCGAGTCGGAGGACGAGAGCTGAACTCTATCCTGTAACCGTGAGACAGAATGTCTCTCACCCAACGGTCTTTTACCTGTGGCAGCCAAATGTCGGAAAAGCGGGAGAGCCTGCCACCGACCGAGGATGCGGTGTGAGGAGGCCGTAAATCATGAGGAAGCCGCCTTGGTAGCGGCACCTCCGGCGGTCTTTTTAGGGCGTGACTTAGACCGCCATGGATCGGAGTTCCTCTGATCCTTCTGAGGCCTTTTGGACGAGGAGAATTGGGACCTGCCCGTACCCCGAAAGGACCGAAACCTCGACTGTCCCCTCCTCTGTTGGGGTAATTTTGGTTTGGCCTGGGGTAAGGATGTTTCCTTTCCCTTGGATTGTTTGATTTCATCCAGCCTCTCACCAAACAAACGGTCGCCAGAAAATGGCAAACCGGTTAAGCACTTTTTGGAAGCCGAATCTGCCTTCCATTCCCGTAGCCACAAGGCCCTGCGTATTGCCACCGAATTGTCGGCTGCAACCGCCGTACGGCTCGCAGAGTCCAGGACAGCATTAATAGCGTAGGACGCAAATGCCGACGTTTGAGAAGTTATGGACGCCACTTGCGGCGCAGACGTACGTGTGAGTGCGTCAATTTGCGCTTGACCCGCTGCAATAGCTTGGAGTGCCCATACGGCTGCGAATGCTGGAGCAAAAGACGCGCCGATAGCTTCATAGATGGATTTCAACCATAGTTCCATCTGTCTGTCAGTGGCATCCTTGAGCGAAGCCCCATCTTCAACTGCAACTATGGATCTAGCCGCCAGTCTGGAGATTGGAGGATCCACCTTGGGACACTGAGTCCAGCCCTTGACCACGTCAGGGGGGAAGGGATAACGTGTATCCTTAAGGCGCTTGGAAAAACGCTTATCTGGACAAACTCGGTGTTTCTGGACTGCCTCTCTGAAGTCGGAGTGATCCAGAAACATACTCGTTGTACGCTTGGGGAACCTGAAACGGAATTTCTCCTGCTGAGAGGCTGACTCCTCCACTGGAGGAGCCGAGGGAGAAATATCCAACATTTGATGTATGGACGCGATAAGATCATTCACTATGGCGTCACCATCAGGAGTATCAAGGTTGAGAGCGGCCTCAGGATCAGAATCCTGATCAGCTACCTCCGCTTCATCATACAGAGAGTCCTCCCGCTGAGACCCTGAACAATGTGATGAGGTCGAGGGGATTTCCCAGCGAGCTCGCTTAGGCGGTCTGGGGCTGCGGTCCGTATCAGAGACCTCACCCTGGGATCTATGAGACACCCCGGGGGAACATTGTTGTTCCAACTGAGGGGAACCAGGGGGCAATGATTCCACAGTGGCCATGGTCTGAGATACCGGTCTGGACTGCAAAGCTTCTAGAATCTTAGCCATAGTCTCAGAAAGTCTTTCAGTAAAAACTGCAAACTCCGTCCCTGTCACCTGGACAGTGTTAGCTGGTGGTTCCCCCTGGGCCCCCCTTAGCAGAGGCTTCGGCTGAGCAAGTGCCACAGGGGCCGAGCAGTGCACACAATGAGGGTCAGTGGAACCTGTGTCTCCCCTGAGCAACACAATAGGCTATATAGCCAGAAATCAACCGTGCACCATACAGTGTAAAGTATAGCCTATAAACCTATAATCTATAATTACACTTCTGCACAAGTGGGGCCAGCACCTCAGGTGCTGCTTACCGCCCGCTTAAAGCGGTTGTGTGGCCACCAGAATCCCTGCCTGGGTCCCCCAGAGCTTGTCTCCCCTCTGCAGCGTCAGAGGAGCTGACAGGAATGGCTGCCGGCGTCCTGAGGAGAGGAGGGAGCCGTGGGCGTGACCCAGAAAGTGCGGGAACTGGTGCCCCACTGTGCACAGTGAGGGGGGTGGAGTATGCAAAGCATGCTCCAGCCCTCAGTGCTGCCGTCCTGTACAGCGTCCCGCCCTTCCCCTGACTGGCAGGGCTGGGGGCGGGAAGAAACAGAGACTAGGCCGCAAAAGCCGGGGACTCGAGTTATAAGCGCGGCCGCCGTATAAGCGCGGTCAGCGCGGAAGTCCCCGGCGCACTAACAGTCCCAGCCGCGCCGCAGTGATAACAATGGCAGCGGCGGTCAGCGCGGTAGTCCCCATACACTAACACACTCAGCGACGCTGCAGTGTGTAATGGCACAAACGCGGTCAGCGCCGCGGTCCCCGGTGCACTAGCACACCCAGCAATGCTGGAGTGTTGCTGTGCGCGGTCCCCACGGGGACACAGAGTACCTCAAAGTAGCAGGGCCATGTCCCTGAACGATACTCGGCTCCTATCCAGCAGAGTCCTCAGGAGCTGTGGATGGAGCACGGTCTCAGTGCCTGGAGACCGATTAGGATCCCACTTCACCCAGAGCCCTAAGGGGGATGGGGAAGGAAAACAGCATGTGGGCTCCAGCCTCCGTACCCGCAATGGATACCTCAACCTTAACAACACCGCCGACAAGAGTGGGGTGAGAAGGGAGCATGCTGGGGGCCCTGTTAAGGGCCCTCTTTTCTTCCATCCGACATAGTCAGCAGCTGCTGCTGACTAAGCTGTGGAGCTATGCGTGCATGTCTGCCTCCTTCGCACAAAGCAAAAAAACTGAGGAGCCCGTGGGAGCACGGGGGGTGTATAGGCAGAAGGGGAGGGGCTTTACACTTTTAGTGTAATACTTTGTGCGGCCTCCGGAGGCATAGCCTATACACCCAATTGTCTGGGTCTCCCAATGGAGCGACAAAGAAAAAAAAAAAAGTGTGTCTCAAACCTTAGATTCCTCAAAGTACCCACTTTTACTCTGATAAGTGTAACACACTCTTGGCATTCTCTGAAGAAGCTTCATCACGTAGACAGCTTTACAACAGTTTTGAAGGAGTTCTGAGGTGCTGAGCACTTGTTGCTTTATTTTCACTCATCTGAAACCATGTCATTAGGATTGAGGTGTGGTGATTGTGGAGGCCATGACACCTCATGCAGCACTCCATATCCCTACTTCATGATCACATAGCTCTTAGTGTGATTCTGAATTGAACTACAACAGGACAGTGACATAAAACACACATTGAATGCGAATCAGTTTGTATGGCATATTGTTACAGAATACTGTGGTAACCAAGCTGAGTAAGTGTACCTTGAATGTGGGAAAAAATCACCAACAGTGTCATCAAAGTACCCCTACACTCTCTCATCCATGCTTCATGATGGACACCACACATGGAGAAATAATTTGCTTACCTTTTTGGCATTTCACAAAGACTGGGCCGATCGCTGAGAGGCACTGGGTACATAAGGCACTCTCCCACTAGAGGAGGTGCCTGATCAACGCGATTAGTTCATTAGTGGTTTGATCTCTATCCAGTTATCAGGTTGACCTTCCCGTTACAGTATACAGTGTTCTTGCCTGTCTCCCGGTCTCGTCTGAACCCCCTTGTCCGTTCCTCCTGGTCGGGCCTTCTGCCTCAGCTACCCCAGTGGACCCATCTTTACTAGTGACTGTTTCCATCTACCCCGGCCATGCCATCTGCCTCAGCCACTCTGGTGGTCCCAGCTTTAGTAGTGATCTTGCCTGTCCGTCCTGGCCATGCTGTCTTCCTCAGCCATCCTGGAGGTCCCTGACTACACTAGAGATTCTGCCTGTCAGCACCTGTGTCCATCCCTGCCCTGAGGGCCTGCTGCTACAGTCAGTATCTGCCCTGAAGTGGCACCTGCCTTGTGTGGGCACTTATTCAAGCCCCTCCCACTAAAAGATAAGCCCAGGGTCCCCGTGGTCCAGTGGATCCACTCCTACTCACTGCATTACCATCTCAACAGTAAGCATTACACCAGGAACTAGATACAAAAGGCCACTCCAATAACACATTAATAATATCAAACAATCAACATTTAAATTAACATAACTAAATTACATTGTTACAATACCTCACAGGATTACCACATTGATTTCACGTGGTTATGATATATTTTGCTGGTGTCCCTGAAAGGTCTGGCCTTCTCTCTTCAGCAGGTACGTTGATGTGCTCACTGCAGCTGTCCACCGCACCTCCACGAACACCCACTTGTTCCTCTTTCCGCCAGACCATGCTGTTGTTTCAGCTCCGCTCACTACTTAGTCTGTGTGCTAGAGCATGTGCACACCATTCTTGGTGTGGCCTTTAGAGTGTGCGTGCACTTCCTGCTTCTTAAAGGGCAGTGTGTGGATGTCAAAAGTATTTCCCAGGTTATCACTGGGAGCCTGTGTATTTAAGGTACCTTCCCCTTCAAGAAGGTGCCTGAGCAAGGTTAGACTTTTGTGTTTCAAGAGTGTCTGCTACCTGCTTCTTTATTGTCAGGTCTCGTCCAGCCTGTGTTTCTAAACCCTGTTGAGCAGCTGTGGAGCATCCTCAAACGGAATGTGGAAGTATGCAACGTCTTCAACATCCAATAGCTCCGTGATGCAGCCATGGAGGAGTGGAAGAAGATACCAATGGCTCCTGTGAAGCTGTAGTGAACTCCATTACCTAAGAGTTAAGTCTGTGCTTGAAAATAATGGTGGTCACACAATATTGAAACTAGGGACAATTTGGCCAATTTTACTTAGGGGTGTACTTCTTTTGTTGCCAGAATTCTTGACAATAATGGCTGTGTTGAGTTAGAGGGAAACCAAATTTACACTGTTATACAAGCTGTACACTATTATTCTTTCTCAAAGTTTCAGATTTTTAGTGTTGTACCATGAAAGATATAAAATATTTACAAAAATGTGATGGGTATACTCACCTTTTAATACACTGTACATATACACAGTAAAAGGATCAGTAACCATTGGTATAATGTTACGACTAGAGTTGAGCGCGATTCGTGGTTCTCCAGTTCGCGGTTCGAGTGATTTAGGGGGCTGTTCTAGATCGAACTAGAACTCGAGCTTTTTGCTAAAAGCTCGATAGTTCTAGTTATGTTCGAGAACGGTTCTAGCAGCAAAAAGCCAAGCTAATTACTAGCTGGCTTTTCGCTGTAATAGTGTAAGTCACTCTGTGACTCACACTGTTATGAAATTTCAGTGTATAGTGTGCGGGGACTGCCCATTCATATCACTGCTGCTGGGATAATGGCGATTGCCTTTTTTTAATTTTTTTCCCTTGTCTTCCTTCCCTAAGCGCACGTGTAGTGGGGCGGGCCAGCATGTCAGCCAATCCCAGCAGACACACACACACACACAGCTAAGTGGACTTTTTGCCAGAGAAGCAAAGGCATGTGTCATAGGCTGTCCATGTCACATGTCCCTGCATTATAAAAACGGGTATCTGCCCGTTTGGACGCCATTATCTGCCTTCTGCGTCTGGGTGTCAGTCACCGCTGGCGCAGCTCCTGTCTCCGATACTGCTGTGTACGCTCTACACACTGCGCTATACAGAATAGGGATAGAAGTTTCTTTCAGCCCTTGTAAGGGGTAATAATAGTAGGCTCAGAGGCATAGGTGAAAGTCAGGTTCGTGGAAAGAGTTTTTAACAGCTACAGCTAAGAGCATCTGTGTAGCGAAGGTCAGGGAGTTCCTTGCTGCATTTCACCATTAGGAGGGATAGAAAGTGAGGCTTCCTTATCTCTACACTGACCCACAACCCGGCCACTGTACCCTCCTTCCCTTTGCACACTCAAGCTCATAGTTACTAAGCCATTATACTAGCAAACACTGAGGAAACTTAGTGGCATCCTAAAAGTGGCTGTTGGACTTCATTAGTGTCCCACTGGTGCAAAGCAATTTGCAGCACCTCTGCATTGCACACTCAAACTCATTTTTACTAAGCTATTATACTAGCAAACTGTGCTGCCAGTTTAAGGGCCATAGTTGCATTGTCCGGGATAGTTATTGTTGTTTATTCTGCTGTCAATAAAGGTAGACCACCGCTGCAATCTACACCACCTCTCAATTTTTACTAACACATTTTAAGTGCACAATCTTGTCGCAATATAAATGAGTGGCAAAATGACAGATGCTGGTGGAAAGGGGAACAGGCGTGTTGGAAAAGGAAAAAAAGTTTGTGTCCGTGGGGAAGGTGGCAAAGCTCCATTATCATCTGCTGAAGATAGACCATCTTCCAGCAAAAGTAAGATGTCTACTACTTTCTGTGGACAATCATATGTGCTCCCTTTTTTACGAACACGAACAACTGGAACAAAAGGTAGATGATGGCCAAAAAAAGAAAATGCTTGAATGGATCTCAAGTGGTCCAACAAGTGCCCTCTCCGCCACAACTACCGCATCCAAAAAAATACCAGTCCTCGGAGTTGTCATCCCAATCACACTTGCTTTCTCCCAGCTCTCAAGTCTCCATCCGCCCTGCACAGTATGGTGGAACAGAGATGGCTGAGTCTGCAGACCTGTTCAGTCACACTATAGCCTGGGAATCAGAGGTCTGCTCCCAAGCTACAGTGAGTACAGACCAAGAAATGGTCTGCAGTGATGCCCAGAACCTTTGTGAATCAGATTCAGGCCGTGATGACCAAGTTTCTGAGCATGATGTTGACCCTTATTCACAAACTGAAACACCTGTTGTAATAGACAATGAGGAACATACTGATAACGATGAGACGCAGATACCAGATTGAGATGACAACTTAAATATTCGTTCAGGGCAGGAAGAGGCTCGGTCTGAGGGGGAGGGGAGTGCAAACACAACGCTTGATGAGCAAGTTCTAGATCCCACCTACTGTCAACCCACAGTCAGGCACTCGAGGAGGTCAACAGAGGCGGTGAAGGAGGATGATACTGACGACGAAGTTACCTTGCGCCTTCCTGGACAGAGTCGGAGTACTGGTAGCAGGTCTACAACTGCATCCTCAGCCACCACTCTGCCTCTGAGCACTAGTCGGGGGAGCTCAGCAGGTCACATGCCCTCTAAGCCTTGCCTAGCCTGGTCCTTTTTTGACCTTGCAAAGTATCGCCCAAATCATGTGATCCGTAAAATTTGTCGGGAATCTGTTAGTAGAGGCCAAAACCTCAGCAGTTTGACAACTCGTCACATGAATAAATATATGTCCCAGTGGGAAGCTCACCGTGCTGCAATGCGGCCTAGTGGAGCGAACCATCCACCGCCTGCCCCTTCCAGTGCATCCGCACGCTCTTCATCTTCTAGGACTGTGGGGACAGCTGTCACACCTGGTTTTCCACGCACAACTTCCACCACTGTAACCGCAACAGGCAGTTTGCTTGGTAGGTCGTCAGTTGGTTTGGAAGGGGAAACAAGTGCGTGTGTACAGCTCTCTCAGACATCGATAGCATCAACGTTGGATGAAGGCAACATCATGTCTACGCCTGCACTTTCCTCACAAACCTGCATTTTTTCAGGGACATCCTACTCACCACCGTCTACACACAGCAGCCAGATCTCTGGCCCTCAGATGTGGACAAAATAAAAGGCCATTTCCTGTGACCCATGACAAAGCTAAGAGGTTGACTTTATCCCTCTGTAAGCTCTTGGCTACCGAAATGCGGCCTTTCCGCCTGGTGGACACACAGGATTTTAGAGACCTTATGTCTGTCGCTGTGCCCCAGTACCAGATGCCCAGTCGCCACTACTTCTCTAAGAAAGGTGTGCCTGCGCTACACCAGCATGTCACACACAACATCACCGCTTCCTTGAGAAACTCTGTGTGTGAACGGGTGCATTTCACCACCGATACTTGGACCAGTAAGCATGGACAGGGACGTTACATGTCGCTGACTGGGCACTGGGTAACTATGGTGATAGATGGTGAAGGGTCTGCTGCACAAGTCTTGCCGTCCCCACGACTTGGGCATCAATCGTCTGTCTGTCCAAGTTCCTCCACTGCTTCTGCCTCCTCAACCTCGTCTGGGTCCTCCACCTCCGCTCCAAGCCTGACTGGTCAGGCCACCAGCATTGGAACTGCGCAGAAGGAATCACGCACACCTCATTACTATGCTGGCAGCAGAGCGCAACGGCATCAGGCGGTCTTTGTCTTGAAATGTCTTGGAACTAAGAGTCACACAGCGGCTGAGTTGTGGGCAGCTCTGGAGACTGAGTTTGGTAAATGGTTGTCTCCACCCCAACCTGCAGCCTGGTAAGGCCGTGTGCGACAATGCTGCAAACCTGGGTGCGGCCCTTCGCCTGGGCAAGGTGACACACGTGCCTTGTATGGCTCACGTGTTGAACCTTGTTGTCCAGCAATTTTTAACACACTATCCCGGCCTAGATGGCCTTCTGAACAGGGCACGAAAACTGTCTGCTCACTTCCGCCATTCAACCGCCGCAGCTGAGCGACTTGCATCGCTCCAGAAGTCTTTCGGCCTGCCGGTTCATCGCCTGAAATGCGATGTGCCGACACGCTGGAATTCGACTCTCCACATGTTACAGCGACTGTGGCAGCACCACCGAGCCCTGGTGCAATACGTCATGACGTATAGCCTGGGCCAACGAGATGCAGAGGTGGGGCAGATCACCCTGATGGAGTGGTCTCAGATCAAGGACCTATGCACCCTTCTGCACAGTTTTGACATGGTGACGAATATGTTTAGCGCTGACAATGCCATTATCAGCATGACAATTCCAGTCATTTACATGCTGGAGCACACGCTAAACACTATTCGGAGTCAGGGGGTGGGACAACAGGAAGGGGAGGAACTACAGGAGGATTCATATGCGCAAGGGACAACATCACCACCAAGGTCCAGACGTTCATCATCACCAAGGCGGCAGGCATGGACCATGGGGGACAGGGATCAACAAGGGCGCATGGTAGCAGGCGAAATGTTGAGGAAGGAAGGTGCAGGAGAACATGAAGAAATGGAGGACGAACTGTCCATGGACATGGAAGACTCAGCGGATGAGAGAGACCTTGGTCAAATTTCAGTTGAAAGAGGTTGGGGGGAGATGTCAGAGGTAGAAAGAACGGTTAGCACCTCTATGCCACAAACACAGCGTGGACTTGGTCCGCATGGCTGCGCAAGACACATTAGCGCCTTCTTGCTGCACTACCTCCAACATGACCCTCGTATTGTCAAAATTAGAAGTGATGATGAGTACTGGCTTGCCACACTATTAGATCCCCGGTACAAGTCCAAATTTTGTGACATAATTCCAGCCATAGAAAGGGACGCACGTATGCAGGAGTATCAGCAGAAGCTGTTACTCGATCTTAACTCTGCTTTTCCACCAAACAACCCTGGTGCACGGAGTGAATCTCCCAGTTTTAACTTGACAAACATGGGACGGTCTCGTCATCTTCAGTCTACCCGTACCAGCAGCACCGTATCTGGTGCTGGTAACAGCAATTTTATTGAATCTTTTCATAATTTTTTTTAGACCATCCTTTCCAATGCCACCAGAGACAACAAGTCTGACACATAGTCCTGTATCATCCGCTCCAGCCGTTGACTATCTCCAAATGAACATCGATGCCATGACTTTCCAAATGGAGCCTTGCTCATTTTGGGCTTCAAATCTTGAAAAATGGCCAGAGCTCTCCACTTACGCCTTGGAGATCTTGTGTCCAGCTGCCAGCGTTGTCTCTGAACGTGTCTTCAGTGCTGCTGGGTGTGTGCTGACAGATAAGCGCACGTGTTTGTCCAGTGACAATGTGGACAGACTAACGTTCATCAAAATGAACAAGTCATGGATCCACAAGGAATTTACTACCCCTGTGTCATCCTGGGGAGAGTAAATGCTTGTGTATTTTGAATGTGCTTGATGCAAATCTACCTGCGAAGTGTACAACTGGGGCACAAGTGCTGCCACTGAAGGGGTGGGTGTCTGTGTGGCCCAATTTTTGGAAAAAAGGGAGACTCCGCTTGGAGTAACCCTTGCTTGCTGTGTTTTTAAAAAGGAGCCAAAATGAACAAGTGATGTTTTAGCAAAGACTTTGCTACCTACCCCGGTGCCATCCTGGGGATGGTTAAGGATGGCGTATTTTTGAATGTGCTTGATGCAAATCTACCTGTGAATTGTACAACTGGGGCACAAGTGCTGTCACTGAAGGGGTGGGTGTGTGTCCCAATTTTTGGAACAAAGGGAGACTCCGCTTGGAGTCACCTTGCGGTGTTTTACATGATTTTAGAAGGGCATGCCATGCCTATATCTGTGTCTCGTCCTCTTTTTCCTCGTTACGCTGTTTTGTTTTCGCATGAGAATTTGTTCTTGTCACTTTCCCATGTGTTTGTGTTGTGTTGTGAGTTGTTTGTCACCTTTTGGACACCTTTGAGGGTGTTTTCTAGGTGTTTTTAGGTGTTTGTGATTGCCTCCCATTGTTTCCTATGTGGTTTGAGCGGTTCGCCGAACCGAACGCGAACCAGACCTCGGTTCGGTGAACTGAGCTCGAGCCGAACCACGACCGGTTCGCTCATCTCTAGTTACGACATGGTCTTTAAAAGCAGAAAATTCATATTTCTGTCATTGATATTATACCAATTGAATATATTCCTAAATCTAGAGCAAATAGGTATGCAACATTGTGTAGCAACAGGGGTGTAAATAAAAATCATGGTGGCCCCATAGCTGAAATTACCTCTCCCAAAAATAAATAATATTCAGTGGGGTCACAAAAGAGCATATCTCAACTTTGCAGCCCTTACAAAATTAATTTTCCTCCTATTAAAGCCCCTAGATTCCCCTTTGCACCCATAAGTATGATGTAACAAAAGTGCCGGCCCCACAAACACAGTATGATACCCCCACAGTGAATACTTAAACAGTACCCTCCACTTAGGCACAGTATGATGACCCTGCTGTACCCCCCTCAACTACCCCAGCAAAGTATGGTAACCATAAAAAAGTATGATTCCCACCAATGAAACCCCCCCCCCCAGCCCTCCATGCAGTATAATGGCCTTCACACCTCTCCACATTGTATAATGGCACCCACTAGCCCTTCAAACAGTATAAAACAGTATAATGGCCACACTACTGTATAATTGCTTCCATACAGGATAAGCGCTCCCACATAGTCCTACTGTATGCTATACTGGGCCCCTAAAGTCCTCCCGTATAGTATAATTCACCCCCCATAGTCCTCCTGTATAGTATGATGCACTCCCCCATAGTACTCCATATACTATAATGCACTTCCCCACAGTCCTACATATAGTATAATGCACCCCCCATAGACCTCCAGGTTTTTTCCGTAATAACTGTCAGTCAGGTCTGTTTTGGAATTTAGTGCGGAATTACCTAACAAATACCTGGTTACATTATCTAACACTTAAGGCATATTCCATGGATATGCCTTAAGATGTGAACACCACTTTAAGCAAGACATATTGCCTTGGATTAGACATACAGCTTTGCCAAAATTGGCATCGTTTCTGCAAAGAACTATTGTGATTGTTTTTTTTTACATGAATTTAAGTGTGTATTAACATTAAATATGTCATTTACAGTAACAAAATGTGGCTTATATTAGACCGACTAGCCAGTCTCTTTAAGCATTGGTCTCACTAGTTGTTACAGACACCATATTAACATTAAAAACCTGGAACTTATTGCAATGTAGAAGAATAAAAATACAATAAGATAGCAATGCAGTATATTTTTTAATGCAGATGGTTTTATAAACAATAGCAATTTATTTACAAATAGCAGGGTTTTTTGTTTATCCAGACTGTAGTTTTTTCAGCAATTTTGACACTAAAACCCCCTAATACTTTTAAAATAGGAGCAGATAATCTCACATAAAAAAAAAATATAAATAAAAAATACAAATTTTGTGTGCTATTCTCTCAGTCTTGTCACCTCTACTGGTATATAATCTTCTGTTATTCAAAATAAAACTACTTCTTTCAGAAGAACTAAAAGCCTGTGTGCATACGACATATATTCCAACGTGTGCTGGCACTGGGAGGTAATAAAAGGTCTCACAATAGACTAAACTGGGAATTATACTGAAGATATGGTTATTGCTGTGCCGACTTATTTTCCAAACATGCGGACCAATACTCTATACACACAAGATGTACCCCAACAAAATTAAACACACCCTCTTGCATCAAAAAAACAATCAAGCTCCTTTTGGTTGCAATCACATAACATTTGTTTTTGCCTTGGCTTTTGAGGTTCATATTATACTGTGATGGCAAGGAATAAATCTGTCATGTAGTACCTGCAGTCAGTTTTTGTAGAGAGCACAATTTAAAGAGCACGAGGAACTTGTATATAGTAACAAAAAAAAAAAAACGATTTAGTATAAGGTGCATTTTATTTATATCTGCTCATTCCATGTTTAGTAGTCAACTTGGCATTCCTACTTGGCAAGGGAAAATTGTCAGTCACTGAATAAGACCACCCACATGACTACGAAGCATAAATAGATGAATGAAAATAAAATGTAAGTTATATGGAATCATTTCCCACAAAACTATCACTCTGTTAAGCTCCTTTTGTCATATAACATCATTCTGGAAGATTGCCTGCATTTTCAAGCTGACAGGTTCACTTTTAATAGGAGCTTGTCAGGTTTAATATGCAGAACCACGAGCAGTTCTGGGTACATATTGCTAATCCCTGCCTAACCGTCCCGGTATACACTAAACTTTCTAAAGAGATCTTTAGAAAGTATTTCTAAAGATCTTTTATCGTATGCTAATCAGTGTGGGGACTAGTCCTCTGGGCGTTAATTCCCCTGGCTAGTCTGCTTTGTTAGCATGTTAGTACACCCCTGTGGGTGAGATAACATGCTAATGAATGTGCAGCGTCACAGGATGATCTCACTCACCTCTCCGCTGCCATCGCCGCCGGACACTGGATTTCGGATCAGTGCGCATGACGCCGGATTTCAGTCATGCGCACTACTTCAGTTTGAAGCCACGATGCGTACACCCGGCTTCATAGTGCGCATAACTGAAACTCTGTGGTCATGCGCACTGAGCCGAAATCCCCCGTTGGACGTGATGGCAGCGGAGAGGTGAGATCATCCTGTGATGCTGCACATTCATTAGCATGTTAGCACAGCCACAGGGGTGTACTAATATGCTAGTGGAGCCAACTATCCAGAGGGGAACCAACGCCCAGGGGACTAGTCCCCTCACTCATTAGAATTTGATCAAAGATCTTTAGATATACTTTTTCTAAAGATCCCTTTATCTATGCTACTAGATACAAGGACAATTCAGCAGGGATTAGCAATATGTACCCACGACTGCTCGGGGTTCTGGGTGCATATTGGACCTGATAGATTCCTTTTAAAGAGTCATCCTTTAAAGGGGTTATCTGAGAATTTAGATTTTCATTTTTGGCTATGGGGCTAAAGACTTAGCAGCTACCTGCTAACTACCTGTCCTGCAACGATCTGTTTTGGCTGAGAGCAGTCATGGATCACTCCCCTGCTGGCAACTCTCCTGCTTCTGGTGAGGTCACGTGGACACAGCAGTTCCTTCCCCTCCGCTCTGTCAATGGAGCGTTACTGCTGATGTAATGGGGATTGACAGCCGGCTCTCTGTTGCGTAACTGCAGGGAGCAGCCTGTAGTTGGAATGACGTTGGTAATGACACCCCCATCGAGGGAGTAGCCTGGAAGAGCTGCACTGTTGATGGAAGGTAAAATGAAGCCAGAGAATTGTCACCTGAGCAGGGAGAAATTGTACCTGAGCAGAACAAGCAGGTAGTTAGCAACCATCTACAGTTAAGTAGCCAAAAACTCTAAAGTACCAGATAGCCCCCTAAAGTGCTGTCAGATCATACAACACAAATGGTTCCTCAATTCTTCAATGAAACATTATTCAAACTGGAAAATTTGTCACGATTTTGATCACCCTAATTTTGAAAACTTTACCCACAAAGAGAACCACTAAGTTCTAGGGTTACATTCTTTCTTGGATGAAGCCCACTAAGAATTACAAGCTCTGACAACAACCAACTGACCAAAAGGCTATGTTCACATCACGTTTGCCCATACCTTCAGTGGCTAAGTCGGGGCTTGCGTCCAACCTCCACAAAATGAGTTTTAGATGTATTCGCTGATGGGGCCATTGCCTATAATGATGCAGAGTCACAGTGTACTCTGATATGCAACACTTTCAGCCGTATACGCCAAATTAAAGCGGGCAGCATGCCACAAAAGGTAGCATGAACCCTGTCTTAAAAGGAGTCATTTTCGGAATTCATGTCATCACTATTTACTTTGTCCAAATACTGAAAAATTTACCAAATCAAACAAGCCCAGGAAATGTTAGGATGCAAACAATATTCTGGTTGCATAGAGTAGGTGATTTATACACACTGTGAAACCTAGCCATCCAGCTATGGGGACTCCTTCACTTTTAACGCAGTTCCATTACATTTTCCCATTGCATTGATCACTGCACAAAAAACAAAAACAATTTTAAGGATTTCCTAATCCCAGCAAATTGAATGAGATTCCGGAAATCTCATGCACATGCGGCTTATTATTTTCCTTGCAGATTTGAAGCAGTTCCATAACAATGCTTTTGACCCATATATCAATCACAAATGAGCATTCACACAAAATAATGAAACACAATGAACGAGATTCAATGCAACATCACCATGATGGACCTTATTGCTTCAGGTACTGCCCCATTTCACCATCACCGCATAGGTCTATATCAAAACAAAGTCATCAGATTTGCTCATGCTTCTAGTGAAAAGGTGCTCAGCATACTGCACATTTATATAAAAGCATACTTTGATAGTTCTCCATTTTCCGATTCTTATTAGTACAGTGCACACCAAGCATTGGCCCATTTTCACAGCTTACTTATGGTACTGTTGCGCCAATTCCTTCTACAATATTGTAATGTGTCTTAATACATATGCAAACATCACAACTGTGATGTTAATTCGCATAGCTTATTCATTAGGTTTTCGCCAACAAATGTATTACAAGTGTCAAAAAAGCAGAAAACCACTGTATAATAAATGTCCACATTTGAATGCTCTTTTAGGGCTAAAATTCTGTCCCTGGATTATTCAGGTTAATGTATAAATCAGCAGTATGCGCCTTATCTCCCTTTACTAGTGGCTGCAGATATTCAGAAATGTTATAATTTAAAAGGGAACCTGTCCTTTCCATAAACTCCGCTTACCTGGAGATATATGCAGGACAATGGCCGTTAACTCCTATGTAGACTGTTTACTGGAGCAGCAGCTACAGGGCGAAAACAAAGTTTTATCCTCCTTTTAGCCACTAGCTTCCTGTCATCTGGGCGGTGCAGGGGCTTTAAGCCCTCACCACTCACTATACAAAGAGTTCATTGTAATTACTCCCCTGCAGCTATTCTCTGCACCGCCCTGATGACTGGAAGTGACTTTGGAAAATATAACTCAATTTTTTCCTTGCGGCTGCTGCTCCAGTAAGTCTGCTAAACAGGATTTTATCAATATTTACCTAGAAATCACCGTTATATCTGCAGGTAAATCACATTTCTCGACAAGACAGCTTCCCCTTTTTTGTAGAAATACAGCATTTTTCCCCCTATTTTCCAGTATGGGCTAATATGAAGGAATAATGTAAAGGATCTTGTGCCTGTTTTAGTTGGTAAGTGCCATTTGTAAGTGGTCTGTCATCTTGGCTCCCTTTTCCTGCTGATATGAAGATGGAAACACAGACATTTCACATGATACCGCTGGCTTTGCAGAGAGCAATGATAGATCAGTAACAGAACTCATGAGACTCCCACTGTAGAGTCTCACTACATTTCTATGTAATGCATGTCTCTTTTGGCTCCTGCTTGAAAAAGGTTTCTCCCAGTCAGCTCTTGCAAACAAGATGCATGGCATGTTATGAGAAACTACATCTTAGGCCGCTTCTGTCCTACGCAAGGGAGCATGTACTGAATTAGAGGGTATGACTGAAGGTCACATGACAAATGCCCAATGAGACGTTCAAAATTAATGGGAGCTAGGAAGAGACCAAATCCAGCGCTAGATTTCTGGCAAGTTACTATTAGGTGTTAAACCTTGCTGGGGTTACACTCTAATTTTATGGCTGAACCTGGCTTTGGAGCTTCAATGTTTATAAACATCATGAAATTCTTCAGCACATAATTTGGATATAAAATACATTGTAGGCAGCTCAAAGAAATTAAACAGTAACTTTGTTTATCACTTAGAGGACATGTTGGTAAATACACAAATCTTTACAGAATCACATAGCCCATTTACAGTAAAGGCAGCAAATTCAGGGCATAAGATGTGCATTGGAATGTTTCAAATTTTTTTTTTTTTTTAAATCAAAAAATAATCCATAACTAACACTACACCTGCTGCACTACATACATATTCATATAGCCTTGATCAGCACTATTATTGCAGCATAACAGGTGCTTTACTAGTGCAGGGAATGCCAACATCCCCAATAGACAGCTACTATTATCTCATTACACAAATATACTTATTGTACAATCTGAAACCATAGTAAAATAGAAAACATCCAGGTTTACCAAACGCAACAGGTATCCTTTTCTCTAACAATGACTCTTTTCAGGACTAGCCCATGGACATGCGTTAAAGAAACAATTGCTATTATTTTACAGTAAAAATTTGAATTCACAGACAAGAGAAGTGCAAGTTACCTTAGTCACTAAATAGGACACCACATTGTCCACTTCCAAACACTAGAAATGCCCAATCCCCTATGACATCATTTATACTACCTCTCTTCACAATCCATTCCTTATAATGGGTCTGCTGGGCTACAGTACTCATATGTATAAGCTTGGACACAATAGAACAGCTTGTTCTGCTGTAACCTTTATTCTCTATGGGTAACTGCTTAGTAGAAGTAGGGGGCAGCCAAGCAAGACCAGAGGATATTTGCTGATAAAGCTATGAGTGCACTGAGGTCTTCAATAAAAAAGCTCTCCTCAATTATAGGATCAAGACTGGTCAAACTCACACCAGTCTCGAATTGCCAGTAGGTCATAAATATCCAGTATTCTAAATATCTCAACTGGTTTTCAGTTTGTGACAGGGGCTGGCTATTAGGTAATAATAGTCATTTTCTAGCCAATTGAGTAGCATATTTTTGGAATTCAGACAGATCTCAACATAGAAAAGCCAAAAAAATAATGACGGAAGGAGGAATTGACATTAGATTCTGCACATTTTGTTTAGATTGTGTGTGTGTGTGTGTGTGTGTGTGTGTGTGTATGTATATGTATGTATGTATGTATATATATATATATATATATATATATGTATATATTACATATATATTACATATGCATAAACATTATATACACATGGCTAGAAATAGAATCCAATTCTGGTTTTGACAGATTGTATTCTATTAGATTAGATTTATAGTCTTCCTTGATCACAGCAATTTTAAGTCAGTTTCAGAGGAGCATATTACAATCCCATTTATGCAATGATGTCTAAAAAAGTTGTTATTGTAGTTCCTCAGCCCTGCACTCCGGTGCATAAATATGGTGGTATTACACTCGTCTGTAACTCTGCTTAGTTTAGTGCAACAGTGTTCTGCCATCATATTTATGTATTCTAAAAGGGGACCTGCCATGTCACTAAATGCTATTTACGTTCAGATATAGTGTTAATCTGCAGGTTAGTAGTGCTGACTGGTCACCTTGCTGAAAGTGCGGCAACTGCAAGAAAACTAACTTTATTCTTAGTGGGAGACACTGGCTGTAAGTCAGATGTGTGACGGTGCGGTTAAAGTCACCACTCCACATTGTGAGCAGCAGCTGTAAACAACCCCCGAACTTTGATTGACCACTTGCTCTGCAAAAATGTGCGGCAGAGCTTACAGCTCCCACACACTCTGTACTGAGAAGTGATTGAAGCTAACCCGAGCATGCCTCTAAGTGGAAGCCGGTGGCTCCCAGGAACAATTCATATTCTTCCAGTAGCCAGGCATTCAGTAAGGTGGCCAGATGGCTTCATAACGCTACTTATCTGCAGATAAACCCTATAACTGTAAGATAATGGTGTTTGCAGACATCACAGTTTCCCTTTAACGAGGAACATTTCACAACAGAGGGAACAAGGACAGACTTCGAAAAGTTTCCTTTCCTAGAATCTGTTCCAGTTTTTAAATAAGAAAAACAGAAGGGAAAAAGAGGCCTCTCAGAAGTTAATGGGGCCAAACCAAGGAGTAATTTCAGGGAAAATTCTAGCAATACAACAATGACAAAGTAGAAACAATACAAGCAATGAAATACAAAAGATTTTTACTCTCAGAAAATTTGTAAAAGTGCAGGTCCGAGCCCAAATGTGACTAAACAGATGAAGAGCTTTGTGATTAGAATTTTAATTTGCTGACAAGAATAATAATATTGTGGATACTACCTGCAGTTTTCTTATAAGAAGTGTCAATCCCCCTTTCTTCCAATAACGATCAGTTTATTTATACATAATGGACACATCTTAACTACTGATGTATCAGACTGCGCCTGTACTAAAGAGTCATCTTATGTCGAGGTTTACGTCTCACTAATTACTATGGAAGGTACAGGACTGTGCATAATAATTGTTCTTTATGAGTTGAATGGTGGATTTGGCTCTAAAGAGCAGCTATCTATATTGTTGGCTGCTCCCAACTATGCATTAGCAGGCAGACGTCCTGCTACGCGGCATAGACCAGTCTACGTATGAATAAGTGAACAAGATTACAAATTGATGTAAAGCAAATGACTTGCAGATACCATGTAGAATCCGCATATTCCACTCTAGGTATATACGGGTCCTTCTGCTTCTGTTCACCTAATGATAAACAGACACTTGAAAAAGATGGCACATCTACCAACTCAGTCATGTAGAATACGCTCATGCCACATCTTATAGATTCCATCTTCAGCTTATTTAAAGGGGTGGCCCACTACACAGCATAGTGTCCACATATCGATGTAAAGTTCATAAAGAAGGCTTTTTTCAAATACCTTGTGTTGGAAATTGTGCCTTTGAGCGGCACTATTGCAGTCCGCTCGTCCCCATCATGTGACCCCGGGGTTCCATGACCTCTGAGATGCAATGAAGTCACGTCAACCTCCAGTTGACCCAACATCACCGAGGTGGGTCCCAGTCTCCCTTAGTAACTGGACTGTGGGCGGAGTTCCACTGCTAGTCACCGCCCAACCTCTCACGTCCTCTTCGCTGCAGCGCACCATAAGCAGGAGCGATGCGGGGTTGTGTTCAGCGGTGAAACACAGCCCAGTCATTCGGAGACTGGGTCCCACCTCGGTGATGTCATGTCAACTTCCAGTTGACCCAACATCACCGGATGCCAGAGGTCACCGAGCCAGAGTGTCACGTAATGGGGGTGAGCGGACCGCAATAGCGCCGATCGCAGGCACAATTGACTGCATGAGGTATTTGAGAAAAGCCTTCTTTTTGAGCTTTACATCGACGTGGCCACTATGCTGTGTAGTGGACCACCCCTTTAAAGTCAAAAGTTGTTAAAATTAAAAAGAGGTTCTTTGCTCATACGACAGTTTGCAGGATAAAACAATTAAGTAATTTACTTTAACGTCAGTTGCTTTTCTATATTGTAGTGTAGTGACTGATGGGCTGCATTATAAATGTGCCCAAATTTTGTAGTGAAAATTAAACATTGCTAACAAAAAACTAAATGTAGTCAACTGACAATTACAGTTCGATGCTCACCCTCAAAAATTACCATTTCCAATTCTCCATTAGGTAGAAAAGATTAATTAGCTTGAGCGACACGACTGAGGTAAGGTAGAAAAGATTAATGACACACAAAAAAAAAGAAAAAAATGGAGGTATAAGGTATGCATCTACATACATGCAATGGGGATTGTGTAACTGAAAATGTCCATCTTTTGGACGCCTTCTAAAGAAGAACCGTGAATGTTTAATAAATCTATATCTACGCCACAAATCACGACTCTCAGCAGCCTCTCCCTCCAAATGTATTCCATCGTATTTCCTTACCATCACACCCAGGATGATACAAGGGTTGCTATGTTTGTTTCCCTTGCAGGGTGTTAACCCCTCAGGTGACTACCATTGCATCTTCCCATAGAAATAATAATAATTTAAAAAAATGGGAGCAGCCTGAGACTTAATTGGGGTGAGTCATTTTGGCAGAGTGAAACCTTTATAATGCAAGGTGCCATAAGAACAGAAAGAGTGCAAAGTCAAAATTACCACCACATTGAATTGCGGACATTGGATTACTATAACATAGAAAAAAAAACCCATTTACTTTGGAAAACTAAAAGTGAAAAATAAAAAAAGCAACTTTATTAAAGGGCTTCTTTATCCGGTCATTAATTTGTAATTACAAAGACTAAAACAATGTCAGTTTTCAATTCACTAACAGTACAACGAACTCTTGAATATCGCCTACACATACGATCCAAGCAAGAAAATACCGATCTGGACACATTTGGCCCAGTGCACACCTGAAGATTCTCATTGGAATCTGTTAACTACAAGATCTGGTTTCAAGGAATATGGTTTTTTTTTTAACCATTAGATTTTAACTTGGCTACACACTTCAGTTATTTGCCTGTAAACATCTACCAAACATCTGTACAAAGTTTTTAACAGAAGGTCTATATAAATGGTGTCAACAGCATTCACACATGTATGTAAAAGTTTTCATTGTTCTAAATACTGGAGATATACAAAATGGAGTGAGGTATATTTCCCCAAAGTGTGAGGGACATATGACCCAGGCTAAATTCAAAAGTTTGTTTTGCAGTTAAAGGGGTTATCCAGGCCTTATTTCCTATGGGTCTGAACACTTATAGGCAGTCAGTTCCTAACTACCTGCCCATGCTGCCCCAAGTCGATCTCTCCTGGAACAGAGATCCTCCTGCTTTCTGTGACTTTACATCTACAGAGCAGTTCCTTCTCTTCCACTCTACTCTGTCCTGGAACCGTCAATCAGAATGACATTGGCACTGATGCGCCATCGACAGAGCAGAATGGAAGAGAAGGAACTGATCTGTTGATCTGCGGTCACAAAAAGCAGTAGAATTGGTGCCAGGAGCAGTCTGTGGTCACTCTGATTCAGGAGAGATAGTCACAGGGCAGAACAAGCAGGTAGTTAGCAACTAGCTGCCTATAAATTCTGAGCCCCCCCCTAGAAGAACCAAAAGCCTTGGATAACCCTTTTAAATGCAAAATAGAAGATTAACTCTTGACTGTAGTATGGTTTATCTGAGTCATATGACCCAGGCACCTTAGGTATTGGCCACAGCGCTCCAATAATTGATAAGCCTATAAAATGTATACATCAAAACAGGATTGGTATACAAGATGCACATTGCTTACTGGAATATCATGACATATACTGTATATGATACCATATCCTGTATAAGGCCTCCTTCACACATCCGTGTCTCCTGTATATGTGATGTCCGTTTTCACACATACTGGAGACACGAGCACATGTAGACCCATTAAAATCAATGGGTCTGCGCACACGTGCATATTTTCACATGAATCGTGTGTACGTGTGGAGCATACGTGTGTCCTTGTGCGCCACACGTAGACATGTCCGTTTCACGTTTCTATGAAATAAAATTAATTTCTAGATTCAGCTTCTCCAGCCCTGCTGTCTCTGCCACTTCTGTCACTTGCTTACAACCGCCGCATATTCACTGCACCGAGAACAGGAAGCAGCAGCAGTGGGGAGTTAGCAGGGCCGAAGACATCAGCACCACAGACAGCAGCAACCGGGACAGGGGAGCATAAAGTTCCTGTTCTCTGTGTCTTATCACAGATAGCACACGGAGAACACTCATGTGCCGAAATCACGGCACAGAGGGCCATACGCACCTTTTACACGTCCAAACGAAATGTGCGTGTTTTTCACGGACATGTGAAAGAGGCCTAAGACACAGTTTTACTCACATTCTTTTAAAGGATATTGATACTTGAGTACAACTGGAATAAAGCCACAGCAGTCAGACATAGTGCAAATAGGACTGAGGTCAATCAGATTCACTTCTAAACCAGAAACCTCCATCATAAAATAAAGTAAAAACATCAGATTTTCTCATTTCAGAGCACTTCATTCACATTGTTGAGGGAAGATTGTGCAATTCCCACTGACTTTAATAAGAAGGTGGTATGGACATGGGCAATCATACCTTAAATAATTTCACTGCTTGATCCCATTTATTCTTGGCATCAGTAATATCCTAAGGATTCATACCCCCACTGATCTGACTCAATTCACGCAGGATATATAACTGCCTGCTTTCATACTGCTACCATAAAGCACAGGTTTACAATGTACTGATGAAGAAGAGACGTGTACTGCCACATCAGGACCATCTCCTCTACATTTACGTTGTAAATTACTATAATTATGTAACTAATAATGTGTCAGTTTAGTTTCAGAGAAGGAATGTAAAAAGATACATCTGTCATTTCCATTCATAAAACATTTGGAACAGAGAGTGTGTATTCTATTTCTAACACTATAATGGAAACTCCCCAGAAATACAAAACATTATCAATCATTTGGATCGCATTCTGTCCCAAATTCTAACACAGGACATTTCACTAAATGTTTCATGTTGAACTGTACACACGATGTAATAGTTGCTGCAGGACATTTCTTTAAATTTCATATCTCCAATGTGGAGGTATAAGCAACCAAAGTATTTGCCAACTAATGGATTAATTTTAATTAAAAGGAGAATTACCATCTCCAAGATCCTACCCAAATATGTAGTAGGTGTAATAATAATATTAGCAAATACGTCCAATTAGAAATTTAGTATAGTTACCTCATGTGCAGGGCATTGCAGCTTAGGTATCTATGATTACGTCCACTCATATAGTTGCTTGTGGTCATAACCATGGATACCCAAGCTGCAATGCCCTGCACATGAGGCAAGAAACAACTATTTTGGGAGAACTATTCTATATTTCTCATTGGAGGTATTTGCTAATATTACTACTACATATTGGGATAGGATCTACAGTGAATATATTAGGTGCTAAATACTTTGATTGCCAATACCTCTACATTGGAGATATGAAACAAGTGTCCTGGAGATGGGAATAACCCTTTAAGTACAAGTGGGTGTTGACAAAATGTTCAATAGGTGTGTGTACTTCTCATGTATGACCTTGCCCAAATATTAGACAGCAATACACAGGAGAAAAAGAACACTCCTCACAATAGCCCAGAACAGGCTACTCCTCTGTGAGATGTAATGACACCCTGCTATGCTCTCACTGCAGAGCAGTTACAAGTTGCTATAAGTACAATGGACATAGGTGGGATTACAGACACCTTTAATCTAATTTCTGAACAGGTAATGTGTGGGAGGGGCAGTACTGTGGAGGTGACAGTGCTATGAGAAAAGGAAAGCTGACTGAGGTTAGCAGTAGAACATTATAAACTGTTGTTCGGCCCCTCCACCCAAGCAAGCTGACTGCCCTGACCTCATCCGTGCTCTATTCCCAGCCCTTTCTAAACATGCAGGATGTTAGACCGATATCCATCATTACGTCATACACTGAAAAACATGCTCTAATTCTCTGCTATTGTGGGGGCATGTTCTTTTTCTCCTCTTGTGTTGCTGCATGCTTAGGATTGGGCTACCAGGAGAAGTTCATGTCCCCGAAATATTATGTAGCCTCTTCGATAACGCCCACTTGTGCTTAACAACAATTATACTTGTTATGTGTCAAATACTGTGATCACTAATATCTTCACAACGCAATAAATAAAAGAACATTTTATTTGGCTCTGCAGCCACTATTACGTTATATGTACAGTTGAACATGAAAAATTTGGTGAAAGGTCCTCCGTAAGGGAGCAGACATGTAAAAACAGATCAATTTGTATAATTGGCCCAAATTTACTTAATCTTTCGGCCTCGTTCAGACGTTTGTACATTTTCTCATGCAGAAAAAAAAATGAACTGTTTGTTCAGTGTTTTATTGGCATTTGGTCAATGTGTCAGTTTTCACCATCAGTGATTTTTCACTAAAGAAGAAAAAAAAACAAAAACCTGCAAAGTCTCTCATATACAATAAAATGTCAATCATGGATGGCAGGCTGATGCCCTCCATGTGCTGCCACAAACCCATAGACTTATGGGCAATTTTGATATATCACTTGGATCAAAAACGTACATGTCAGTATGATTTCATTGCAGATCACACACACAGCTCCGCAGATTATAATGTCTACTTGTAATATTACGTGACATCCGGATCCTTAGACCAATTGTTTGTCCTATACATAACATG
Source organism: Anomaloglossus baeobatrachus (assembly GCF_048569485.1). Classification (NCBI taxonomy): domain Eukaryota; kingdom Metazoa; phylum Chordata; class Amphibia; order Anura; family Aromobatidae; genus Anomaloglossus; species Anomaloglossus baeobatrachus. The sequence goes on along the minus strand of NC_134354.1, from coordinate 367,447,296 downwards.
CAGTAACACGCAAGTAATATGGTTATGGTCATCAGAATCCTTAAATGTGATCCATGGCACAAATTAACAGTCACAAGGAAAAGAGTCTTTGAAGAAATTCCTTCAAACATGTATTTTGTACATATTGAGCACCAGTAAAATGGCAGTTATATCTTTGTCATATTATAAAAATCTGTCTAGCAGAACTAGAGCACTCGAGGGAAACCTGTGCACGAGGCAAAAGGACTGTAAACAGGACAGAAGGGCCTCCAGTGATGAAAATGAGCCATCCATTCTTGGCTTCAAACAGTGGTCTAGCTACTCTCAACTTACACAAAGATGTAACAATTAAAGGGTATCTCTGGGACTTTAAAAAAGAAAAAATGTGCATAAGCACCAACAGACAGGTGGCTGCTTTTGTGCCCAGCACCGTTCTTCATCAGCACAGACTGCTCCTGCCGGTAATACAGTGGCTTCATCAACAGGGCGGCGGCTCATTTTCCGCTGTGCTCTGTAGACGGGGCTGGACAGCAGACATCATGCTGATTGACAGCTGGCTCCCCACTGCCTAACTTTGGACGCCTACTGTCAATCAGCATGGCATTTGCTGCCTTGCCGCATCTACAGAGAAGAGCAGTCTGTTGACGCAACGTCATTGGAAGCCGCTGAATCGCTAGCAGGAGCCGACAGTGAACACTCTGTGCCAGCGAAGAACAGCGCCGGGCACTAGAGACTGGTAGGTGGCAACTACCTCCCTGTAGGTCCATAGTCACTGTGTCTCCATTTTTAAAGTCCCAGATGTACACTTTAACCTTTAAGTCAAAATACAGGGATATTGTGCTTAGTGTCCCTTCAAATGGGAAATAAAATGGTGTACAGTTCACAATTAAAAGTGGTGCCCTTGTGCTTTGATATAGAAAATTTTGAATAAGAATCTCCATATGTTTGGCCTGCACGAAACAGCTAAGATCATAAATGTTATGGCTAACATCGTTCACAGATACTGAAATAATTGTGTTGTAATTGAAATTGGCTGGAGTTGGCATGTGCAAAATGTAAACGTTAGATTTATTCCATCAGTATAATTTATATAGATCCCATAGTGGAAATGTAATAGTGATGTGATGTTAATGTGATCATCATCCTTGGCACAGAGAATGGACTATAAATCTGTCATGTTTAGTGACCCTATCTAGTGTCCTTTGTTTGCCTCCAGTTGTCATCTCCACTGAGAAAGATGCACCAATCCTTCTGCATCCGTGACTGCCAATACAGTGGCATGGGGAGCATGATAGTTAGGGTCAGTTTACATGGAACCACTGGCAGCACAATACAACAGCCGATTGGTAGTAATTTAAATGGCTGTTTACAAAGACAGTCCAAAGCAAACGATCTGTAATACATAGCTCAGTGCACTTAGGCTAACATTGTTCTCGGCAGGGCGTGTCCTGTTTACACACTGCACGATGCACTGACAATAGCAATGATCTGTAATAGATGGCTCAGTGCACTTAGGCTAACATTGTTCTCGGCAGTGCATGTCCTGTTTACACACTGCACGATGCACTGACAATAGTGATGATCTGTTGCGCTGTGCAAAAGATTATTTCACTCAACGAATGAGTGTTTTGCTTGTTTGTTGAGTGACCTGCAGCCTGTTTATACTGCAAGATCATTGTGAAACAAGCTTTTTTTAAACAACGCTTGTTTACAGTTATCTTTTAGTGTAAATGTCACAGCCATCTTGGATACACAAGAACCATAAAATTGGACTCACCGAAGGAAGCAGAAGGCAAAAAGAGGGTTCTATGAAGCTGTTGTTGTGAAACATTGACCTATGAATACTGACAGTGTAACCTTGAATCCTTATGGGCTATGTAACACATGAGTTATCTGAACTAGAATACAGCAAATAAGTGAATTTATTAAAACTTTGAGAAATCATGGTCACCTATACATCACAAAGTATAAGGCCTGGAGAATCTAATTAAAAACAAACAGAAATGATATTTCTTTAAAACAATGCCTTTCTTGCTCCAGAAAATAAGCTTCTGTGTCATTTACCATTTTTTTTGGACCATAAGACACGTGGGAAGACATGCTAGTTTAGTTGGCATAAAAGAGTAATAATTGGAGAGGCATTGCATGGTATCACTGATTTAAAAGATTACCCAGGTTTAAAGAATAGCCACCAGTATATCGATAGGCAATCAAACCAGTATAACCCCTTTAATAAGTCTCACGCAATGTCTTTCAGCAAAAAAAATTAAAAAAAAAGGAAATATTTCTTTTGGATTACCAGTATGTAAGCCAATGGGAAGTTTGTTCATCCAAACCTACACAAAACAGCACTGATTCTTTGAATGCACATTGTGCGGGAATTGTTTTAGGCATTGTAATATCAAAGCACCCTTATAATAAAGAGGAACCCATTATTTTTGGGCTAGCTGTCATTGAAGATTTTAGATCAAATGCATCTTCAAGTGATGCACCCTAGAAACTAAAAAAAATAAACCAAACAACTTGTAAAATACTTCTTACTGCTCCACAGTACTATAGTAACAATACATTGTTCTATTACCATGCCTAAAAATGTAACACCTTTGCTGCAGAAATAGAAAACTATGCTGTCAAGATAAAGACAGCTAAAAGTGTAACTGAAGTCATATATTTTTACATGTGACATGTTATCTCCATGCCTAATAGAATGGACAAGAAAAAAAAAAACACAAAGTAAAACCAAACAAACATATAAATCAACTAAAACAAAGATGATGGCAAAACATGGTGTAGAGCTGCCTGGCAAAAAAAAGATATGTCCCCGGGACAAATAACTAGTAACTAAAATTATTGGATTCACTTGTTGCTCTAACTTTAAACTAGTGGATGTAATGGTACCCTTACAACCACCGTAAGCAAACCAGAAGGTCAATGTTCGCTGACTGGCCAAGAAGGATCTTTTGATAGTCTCCACTATAAGGAAAGTGCAAAGAAACTTGTAAAGAGATCCTTGTAAGGCAATCAAAAAACAAGGCACATCTTACAAGGGTGGGTGCGCCTTACCAGAAACCGAATTTCAGTCAGGGCCTGGAGCAAAGAACGCCACGTCTAGTAATGAATTAGATGGCTGTGTGTTTGCATACCCTTGTCTCACCCCAATGTGTCAAAGTTGGCCGGGACTGGTGTGAAAAACGTCAACAGCTGCAAATTTCTGCGCAACTTTGAAAACTGATATAAAACACTGATAAAAAGTAACTCTAAAAGGTAGATGAAACAGCACAATAGGGTCAGATTGGTGATAAGATAGGGCATCACCTCATCTGATGTGGTTGTATGAGACACAACTACTGCGAGGTAAATAGGGAATGCTGCAGACCCATGGGTGAAACCACTGGAGAGAGATGAATGGGAATAAAAGTGGGCTCTCAGCGCTGCTGTAAACAACCAGATGAGTCCATGATCATAAAATATTCTGTATGGTTTATTTATCAGCTCGTTTCAAGGCATCAGGAAAACAAAATCCCATAATACCCACCTAGTATAATGTTTTTTTCCTGATTAGGTGTATGTACCTAGAAACGAGTTGATACATCATACAGAATATTGTATGATCCTGGACTCGCCTCATATGGTTATTTACGACAGTGCAGAGGAACCACATTTATTCCCATTCATAAACACTTTGATGTATCGCCCCCATGTGCACTGAACCAAAGGAATATTGGTGCTTGTGAGGGTACTATTGCACCCACTAGGATAGTGTTAGTTCTAAACTTATGGAGTGTCAAGATTACAGATCCTCTGTAAAGGGAGTCTGTTAGCACAAAATGACCGTTAAAACCGAGCACAAGTGTTTGGTGCACCTTTGGTATTGGCGAGCAGTTCATCCCATTTACTTGCTTTCTATCTCTGCCCTGTTCAGGCTTCTGTTAAGGACAAGCTATCAATCAAGGAAGAGGAGGTAGGACATATATGGAAATCAAGTAGGTCAGAAAGTTAACTGAACTGCATGACCATGCCAATGGGGCTTTCAATCACCTCTGCTTGGTTTGAACAGTCATTTTGTGACAGATACCCATGAAGGTGGAGCCATTTTTTTTAACTTACATTAGGGAATAGCAATTTGCATAGGGCATGTCCGCTAACTTTATGAGCAGAAGAAATCTCATTAATAAGCCCAAGACCCAGAGACTCTAAAAATTCAGTCTGTACTTTAATGTGGCCTCTTTTGTGGAAATGAACTGATAGCCATTAATATCCCTATAATGAAATATTAGGGGGTGCTCATTATACTGTTGCCTAATAAATTATTAAACGTGACAACAAACCACCGCTCCATTTCCAGTAGAGAGGCCATCCATGTATTGGCTAGAAGGTGGAACAATTGACTTGAGAATTAGTCTCTGAAAACCAATCATTTGGTTTGCCTTGTGCAGACTATGCAGCTTCCAAATTGTATGCAAGTGTGCAATGATTCACTGCTTTGTGTATCAGGAGTTCATGCAATATTCTGTATGTTGAGATGAAGTCTCCATAGCGTAAACCCCTAAATAATAGGAGGAAAGCTCCTTTCACATGGCAAGTATTAATCTTTCAGCTGCTGACTTGCTGGCACAGTCAGCCCTATTGTAGTGACCCTATTCCAGGTTACAGTAGTGAGCCATAATCTCTTCTGCATAGATACTGTCCGCTCTGGTGTTCTTGATGATATATTCCTTAAAGAATAAATGTGGCAGCAGCATTGTTGTTTCAATGACACCAATTGGTAACATTTCATACAAATGAACCAAAAAAATATTCCTGAACCCAAAAAAGGCAGGAGGTGCATTTCAGGATCTGTTCAGAAAAGCAAATATAAGCTTATGATATAGGAGCTGGCAGAGCCACTACATACAGCAAACACCATCTTGTAGTAATTGCGCAAAGACTGATGGTCACAGCTCTAGCCAAATCAACAACGAGCTGGTGCTTCTAGTGCCAGTATGTACACTCTGCAGAGCTGGAGAAGCAGGGTTGGTTTCCTCTTGTCTAGCACTTTAAGGGTTCAAGGCACTTTGCACAATTCTCTTTTACTACTAACAACTAAAATTAGTGAAGTGACAGTATTTGATTCCATCAAACGCATCATGTTCACAATATGAAGGCACGCTGGAGTCAGGTCATCGCGGATAACACCATCCTATTGCTTTGAATAACCCAGCTCCATTTTGCCTTGTTGTTAGAAGACCATATGGCACCATTGGATTCCAAGTAAAAGTGGCAAGTAATTAGTCGTGGCAGGTGAAAAATTGCTTTCTCTATGTAGCTAGGATATGCTTGACTTTCCTAATGAAAGTATGCCAGGGCTTGCATCTGCACATCACAACAGAACAATTGGATGACCTGAAGTTAGTTGAGTAAGCCATGTTCTTGTGCTGGTTGTAGTCCAAGGATGAGAACGCCTTGTGTGGAACGCATTACAAAATGAGCATTGTCAAGGGAGATCTTCGATGCTCATGTTTTACCTCGTAGATTCGTGGCTATTTAAATAAGAATTTATCTTTTGTTTAAGGCTCAAAACAATTTGTCTTTTCTTGTAGCTCTCTTGCAGTGCACATTCAGTCTATTCCAGTGAAGCAAGGGGCTCAGCTTCATTTCTTCCTACCTGCAGTATTGCATTTCAAGTCGTCAAATTTGCCGTGGCAATCAGAGGAGACCTGCTGAAGTGGTGCTCTCTTACATTCCCACAACATGCAAAAAAAAAAATGGAGTTCTATTGCCCAACGTGATTCCCACATTGGTCACACAGGGCCTCAACAGAGTTTTCAGTTTATTTTGAGGTACCCTTCTTTATAAGGCTCAAGATTCCAAGAACCAACTCTTCTGAGCCAATGAGGTACGGGATGTGGCAAACCAGTCACATTTTGATATGATTCACTAGGAAAGCTATGTGACAAGTCATTAGGCAAAATACATGGTGCGCAAAGTGTCTTGGTGAACTTGCACTGCCTTAGCTAAGGCCTGTGGATCCCTTCCATTGCTTTGTCCAGAAATGTGGCTGCCTTCTCCACTGCAAAAGAAGTAGAAAACATCAGAATTTTAATGAAAACTAAGTAGCGGTGAAACAGACTATTAACCAACAACTAGAAAAGCTTATGCTAAGTGTCAATTTTCCCTTTTTACGTTTTAACTCAGATCTCTGATTGAATGTTGCTGTTATCCTACAGGATTGCAGAAGGGTGATGCATACGACCGTGTTATTAATTCTCATGAATGGGATGTAACATTAGCTGGCTTGGAGAGAATTATAACAAACAACAGAGAAGATGGCATGTCTGAAATAAAACAAAACAAAATCAAACTTGATATATTAAACACTGCAATATTGTAGACTCCTATGCTTGACATTGTTAATCAAGTGGGGATGATAGGGGTAAAATCCATGATGTGCTAAAAATGTGGACTTTGATACTGTGAATGTCACTACATAGAATACAGTCTTTCTGAAACATTAGATCACACGCGGGATAAAGAACAATGCTAAAAAAAATGCCCTAAAATTTGCAGAGGTTTTGTTTTTCCAACAATGGTAAGATTAAGAATCTATGAAAAATATATCAGATTGGGAAATTGGTATAGATTTGAATGCCCATGGCCTTTGTGATATATCATACACGCACGCAGCTGAATATGTCCATCTATCTATATCTCCGCACACACACAACAGGTGAAATAAGTACTGAGCATGTCCCCAATTTTCATCTAGGACGAAGCATTATAAATGCGAAACGAGTGTCGGGTGCACGGGGGTGCTGCAGCTCACCCAGTTTGGACTTCTGTCATAGGTAACCATGGACTACATCTACCTTCCTTGAATTTTTATTACATGATTATTATGTATACTAGAAGGAGGCCCGATTCTACGCATCGGGTATTCTAGAATTTATGTATTGTGTAGTTAATGTATGATTTTTGTTATATATATATATATATATATATATGATGTTGTGTGTAGTTACCAAGTGTTTGTGTAGGGCGCTGTACATGTTCTGGGTGTGGCGGGGGGTGAGAGCGGTGTTGTTTGTGTGTTGCGTTGTTTGTGGAGCACTGTGTGTCTGTAGCGTTGTGTGTGTTGCGCGGTTTGTGTGGGTGTGGGGTGTGTGTGTGTGTTTTGGGGGAGGTATGTTTTGTGCAATGTGTGTGTTGTGCGGTATGTGCGTATATTTGTGTGTGCCGCGGTGTTTGTGTGTTGGGTGTCTGTGTAGGGCAGTGTTTGTGGTTCTCAGTGTGTGTGGTGTGTTGTGCAGTGCGTGTGTGGCGGTGTGTGTGTGTGTGTGTGTGCGTGCTCCATCCCCCATGCTGCGCACCCCCCATCGTGCTCCATCCCCGATACTGCGCACCCCCCATCGTGCTCCATCCCCCATGCTGCGCAACCCCCATCGTGCTCCATCCCCCCATGCTGCGCACCCCCCATCGTGCTCCATCCCCCATGCTGCGCACTCCCCATCGTGCTAAATCCCCCATGCTGCGCACCCCCCATCGTGCTCCATCCTCCATGCTGCGCACCCCCATCGTGCTCCATCCCCTATGCTGCGCACTCCGCATTGTGCTCCATCCCCCATGCTGCGCATTCCCCATCGAGCTCCATCCCCCATGCTGCGCACTCCCCATCGTGCTCTATCCCCCATGCTGCGCACTCCCAAACGTGCTCCATCCCCCATGCTGCGCACTCCCCATTGTGCTTCAACCCCCATGCTGCGCATTCCCGATCGTGCTCCATCCCCCATGCTGCGCACTCCCCATCGTGCTCTACACCCCACTTCTCCCTGTGCCCACCGGTGGGCGGTCCCAGCAGCTGTGCTGCACGCCGTGCTCCTCTGCCGACACTCACACACACACACACATCCGATCGCATACACGCACACACACACTGACGATATCGCACATACGCGCTCACACAATCACAACATCCGGAGATACCACATGCTTCCGGCCATGTGATCCTCCGGCAGGTCCTGGAAGGTCACTGAACGCACAGTATCACCGTCGAGAAGCAAGCGATATCACGGGATGTTGTGAATGTGTGGATGCGATCTGATGTGTGTGTGAGGTGTGTGAGAGAGAGAGTGTGATCTGATGTGTGTGTGTGTGTGTGTGTGAGAGAGTGAATGTGATCTGATGTGTGTGTGTGTGATCTGATGTGTGTGTGTGTGATCTGATGTGTGTGTGTGTGTCTGTTCTTATGTGTGTGCGTGTGTGTGTTCCGCCGCTGCAGGACCTTGATGCGCTCACCTGGGAGCCGGTATACGCTGGTAACCATGCTACAATATTACTCGATGTGTTCCATGGTTACCAGCGTACCCCACCTCCCGCTCGCACGGGAGCCCACACCAGCGTACGCCGACGTACGCTGATGTGGGTTCCCGGGGGTACAGCACTCACCTGGGAGTCGGTTAGGGGAATGCGTGCGGAGGGCGGGGCCAGAGCGAGCGTGCAATGTGTGAGGGGGGTGGGGCGTGGCCGAGTTGCCAATGCGTGCAGGGGGCCGGGGCGAGAGGCCAATCCGTGCGAGGGGGCGGAGCCGAGGCGAGCGGCCAATCCGTGCGGGGGGCGGGGCCATGGCGAGCCCAGCGGCCAATCCGCTGTTTTTCACCGTAAGGACACAATTTTGGAGCAAGACAGACAGACAGACAGACAGACAGAATAAGGCAATTATATATATAGATAAATTATTTTTGTGCAGTACTTTTTTAACACACTTGTGTCATTTATGAATTGTTATATTATGTGAATAAACTATTTTTGGACACACTGGTGCCCTTTTTGATTTAAATGTTACATGTATTTAGTTGCTGACATATTGGTCTGTTGCATTATTTTGTACTACATGCCTCGGCTATATATACATATTTATTTAGGGTGTCTGTTAGGTGCTCCCAATTATTACCATCCGACCTTTGGGTGTTCCATAATAAGTGACTTTTTTTTTTTAAATATATACTATATACATTATATATATATATATATATATATATATATATATATAATAGATATATATATAATAGATAGAGAGAGATATAGCTCTCTGGCTTTACTCATCAAGACCCTTGCATCCTTATTGTTGGAAAAAAGAGAGTTTTGTTTACTTACCGTAAATTCTTTTTCTTATAGTTCCGTAATGGGAGACCCAGACCATGGGTGTTTAGCTTCTACCTCTGGAGGACACACAAAGTACTACACTTAAAAGTGTAGCTCCTCCCCCTGAGCTTATACACCCCCTGGTGAGCAGACCCAGCCAGTTTAGTGCAAAAGCTGAAGGAGAATAGCCACCCACAAGTAGGACAGAGCAATAGCCGGAACAACCGGAAACTCTGTCCACGACAACAGCCGGTGATAAAACGCGGAACAAGAAAAGTGCCAACAGGCAACAGGGAGGGTGCTGGGTCTCCCATTACGGAACTATAAGAAAAATAATTTACGGTAAGTAAACAAAATTGTCTTTTTCTTCATCGTTCCTATGGGAGACCCAGACCATGGGACGTCTCAAAGCAGTCCATGGGTGGGAAATAAACAGAAAAACTAAGAAGTAGGCAGAACCTAACTTCACAAATAGGCGACAGCCGCCTGAAGGATGCGTCTGCCCAAGCTCGCATCTGCCGAAGCATGAGCATGCACTTGGTAGTGCTTCGAAAAGGTATGCAGGCTAGTCCAAGTGGCAGCCTGACAGACTTGTTGAGCTGTAGCCTGGTGCCTAAAAGCCCAAGAGGCACCGACAGCTCTGGTCGAATGTGCCTTGATCCCCGGCGGGGGAGGCACCTGAGTACTCTGGTAGGCGTCCGAAATGGTCGATCTAATCCAACGGGCTAAGGTCGGCTGAGAAGCAGAGAGACCCTTGCGCCGACCTGTGGTTAGCACAAAAAGAGAGGTGCACCGCCTAATAAAAGCGGTGCGGGACACATAGATCCGGAGCGCCCGCACCAGATCCAGAGTATGCAGCGCTTTTTCAAAGCGATGAACAGGAGCCGGACAAAAGGAAGGTAGGGTAATGTCCTGGTTAAGGTGGAAAGGAGAGACCACCTTAGAAAGAAAGTCCGGAGTCGGACGGAGAGCCACCTTGTCTTGATGAAAAACTAAAAAAGGTGACTCTGAAGAGAGCGCGGCCAAATCAGAGACTCTCCTGAGGGAAGTTATGGCCACCAGAAAGACTACTTTCTGAGAAGAAGGGAATTTTGTTTACTTACCGTAAATTCCTTTTCTTCTAGCTCCAATTGGGAGACCCAGACAGTGGGTGTATAGCTACTGCCTCTGGAGGCCGCACAAAGAACTACACTTAAAAGTGTAAGGCCCCTCCCCTTCTGGCTATACACCCTCCCGTAGGAGTACGGATTCCTCAGTTTTAGTACCAAAGCAAGAAGGAGGAAAGCCAATAACAGTTTCAAAAACAAATTCAATCCGATAACAAGATCGGAGAACTTAAGAAACAACATGAACAACATGTGCACCCGAAAAACGAAACCCTAAGAACAAATAGGGCGGGTGCTGGGTCTCCCAATTGGAGCTAGAAGAAAAGGAATTTACGGTAAGTAAACAAAATTCCCTTCTTCTTTTTCGCTCCTAATTGGGAGACCCAGACAGTGGGACGTCCAAAAGCAGTCCCTGGGTGGGTAAAAAGATACCACATGAACGGGCTGTCAGACAGCCCTTTCCTACAGGTGGGCCACCGCCGCCTGAAGGACCTGTCTACCTAGGCTGGCATCTGCCGAAGCGTAGGTATGCACTTGATAGTGTTTGGTAAACGTGTGCAGACTCGACCAGGTAGCCGCCTGGCACACCTGCTGAGCCGTAGCCTGATGCCGCAATGCCCAGGACGCACCCACGGCTCTGGTAGAATGGGCCTTCAGTCCAGATGGAATCGGAAGCCCAGCAGAACGGTATGTGTGAAGAATTGGTTCCTTGATCCACCGCGCCAGGGTGGATTTGGAAGCTTGCGATCCCTTATGCTGACCAGCGACTAGGACAAAGAGCGCATCAGAACGGCGTAGAGACGCCGTGCGAGAAATGTAAATCCTGAGTGCTCTCACCAGGTCCAACAGATGTAAACCTTTTTCAAATTGGTGAACTGGATGCGGACACAAAGATGGCAAAGTGATATCCTGATTGAGATGAAAGGAAGAAACCACCTTGGGAGAAAACTCTGGAATTGGACGCAGTACTACCTTGTCTTGGTGAAACACCAGGAAGGGAGATTTGCAAGATAACGCCGCTAGCTCGGACACTCTTCGAAGAGACGTGACCGCCACAAGAAAAACTACTTTTTGTGAAAGCCGAGAAAGGGAAACCTCTTTCAAAGGCTCGAAAGGCGGCTTCTGGAGAGCAATGAGAACCTTGTTTAGATCCCAGGGTTCCAATGGCCGTCTGTAAGGAGGAACGATATGACAAACTCCTTGGAGAAACGTGCGTACTTTAGAAAGCCGTGCCAAGCGCTTCTGAAAGAATACGGATAGCGCGGAGACTTGACCCTTAAGAGAGCTAAGCGACAAACCTTTTTCCAACCCAGACTGCAGGAAGGAAAGAAAAATTGGCAATGCAAATGGCCAGGGAGAAAACCCTTGAGCCAAGCACCAAGCTAAGAATATCTTCCACGTCCTGTGATAGATCTTAGCTGAGGATGGTTTTCTAGCCTGTCTCATTGTGGCAACAACTTCATGAGATAAACCTGAGGCCGCTAGGATCCAGGACTCAATGGCCACACAGTCAGGTTCAGGGCCGCAGAATTCAGATGGAAAAACGGCCCTTGAGACAGCAAATCTGGACGGTCTGGTAGTGCCCACGGTTGGCCTACCGTGAGATGCCACAGATCCGGGTACCACGACCTTCTTGGCCAGTCTGGAGCGACGAGAATGGCTCGATGGCAGTCGGACCTGATTTTCCGGAGAACTCTGGGTAACAATGCTAGAGGTGGGAACACATAGGGGAGTCGGAATTGCGACCAATCCTGAACCAAGGCGTCTGCCGCCAGCGCTCGGTGATCGTGAGACCGTGCCATGAAAACTGGGACCTTGTTGTTGTGTCGTGACGCCATCAGATCGACGTCCGGCGTCCCCCAGCGGCAACAGATCTGCTGAAACACGTCCGGGTGAAGGGACCATTCTCCTGCGTCCATGCCCTGGCGACTGAGAAAGTCTGCTTCCCAGTTTTCCACGCCTGGGATGTGAACTGCGGATATGGTGGACGCTTTGCTTTCCACCCACGTCAAAATCCGCCGGACTTCCTGAAAGGCTTGGCGACTGCGTGTTCCCCCTTGGTGGTTGATGTACGCCACCGCCGTGGAATTGTCCGACTGAATCCGAATCTGCTTGCCTTCCAGCCATTGTTGGAAGGCTCGCAGAGCAAGATAGATTGCTCTGATTTCCAGAACATTGATCTGCAGGGTGGACTCTTCCTGAGTCCACGTCCCCTGAGCCCTGTGGTGGAGAAACACCGCTCCCCACCCTGATAGGCTCGCATCCGTCGTGACCACTGCCCAGGACGGGGGAAGGAACGACTTTCCCTGTGACAATGAGGTGGGGAGAAGCCACCAACGCAGAGAGTCCTTGGCAGTCTGAGAGAGGGAGACAGTCCTGTCGAGGGACGTCGATTTCCCATCCCATTGGCGTAGAATGTCCCATTGTAGAGGGCGCAGATGAAACTGCGCGAACGGGACCGCCTCCATTGCTGCTACCCTCTTTCCTAGGAAATGCATGAGGCGCCTCAGTGAGTGCGACTGGCTCTGAAGGAGAGATTGCACTCCTGTCCGTAGCGAACACTGCTTGTCCAGTGGAAGCTTCACTATCGCTGAGAGAGTATGAAACTCCATGCCAAGATAAGTCAGAGATTGGGTCGGGGTTAGATGAGACTTTGGAAAGTTGATAATCCACCCGAAACTCTGGAGAGTGTCTAGTGCCACCTTCAGACTGTGTTGGCATGCCTCTTGAGAGGGTGCCTTTATAAGCAGGTCGTCTAGATACGGGATGACCGAGTGACCTTGCGAGTGCAGAACAGCTACTACTGCTGCCATGACCTTGGTGAAGACCCGGGGGGCTGTTGCCAGACCGAAAGGCAACGCTACGAACTGCAGGTGTTCGTCGTGTATGACGAAGCGTAGGAAACGCTGATGCTCTGGCGCAATCGGCACGTGGAGATACGCATCTTTGATATCTATTGATGCTAGAAAATCTCCTTGAGACATTGAGGCTATGACGGAGCGTAGGGATTCCATCCGGAACCTCCTGACTTTTACGTGTCTGTTGAGCAACTTTAGATCCAGGACGGGTCGATACGATCCGTCCTTTTTTGGGACCACAAACAGATTGGAGTAAAAACCGTGACCTTGTTCCTGAAGAGGGACGGAGGTCACCACTCCTTCCGCCTTTAGAGCGGCCACCGCCTGCAACAGAGCATCGGCTCGGTCTGGTGGTGGAGAAGTTCTGAAGAAACGAGTTGGCGGACGAGAACTGAACTCTATCCTGTACCCGTGAGACAGAATATCCCTCACCCAACGGTCTTTGACGCGTGACAGCCAAATGTCGCCAAAGTGGGAAAGCCTCCCACCGACCGAGGGTGTGGGAATCGGAGACTGCAAGTCAGGAGGACGCCGTCTTGTCAACGGTTCCTCCGGCTGTCCTTTTTGGGCGTGACTGAGACCTCCAAGAATCTGAGCGTCTCTGGTCTTTTTGAGTCTTCTTTGACGAGGCGAATTGGGACCTGCCCGGTCCTCGAAAGGACCGATAACCAGACTGACCCTTCCTCTGTTGGGGTTTGTTTTGTCTGTGTTGCGGTAAGGATGAGTCCTTACCCTTGGAGTGTTTGATGATTTCATCCAAACGCTCTCCAAACAATCGGTCACGAGAAAAAGGCAAATTGGTTAAGCACTTCTTGGAATGAGAATCTGCCTTCCAATGTCTCAACCACAGGGCCCTACGCAAAACAACGGAGTTGGCTGACGCCACTGCCGTGCGGCTTGTAGCGTCAAGAACAGCATTAATCGCGTACGACGCGAATGCCGCCATTTGCGAGGTCAATGGTGCTACCTGCGGGGCAACTGCACGTGTGACTGAGTCGACTTGCACAAGCCCGGCTGAGATAGCTTGGAGTGCCCATACGGCAGCAAAAGATGGCGCTAACGACGCTCCAATCGCTTCATAGATGGATTTCAGCCAGAGCTCCATCTGCCTGTCAGTGGCATCTTTAAGTGCCGCTCCATCTTCAACTGCAACCAAGGATCTAGCTGCAAGCCTGGAAATTGGAGGATCCACTTCTGGACACTGGGTCCAACCCTTGACCACCTCAGGGGGAAAAGGATAGCGTGTATCTTTAAGCCGTTTAGAAAAACGCCTTTCCGGATAAGCGTGGGGTTTCTGGATTGCGTCTCTAAAGTCAGCGTGGTCCAGAAAAGTGCTTAATGTACGCTTAGGATATCTGAAATGGATTCTCTCGTGCTGCGAAGCTGACTCCTCTACAAGAGGAGCTGGTGGGGAAATATTTAACATCTTATTGATGGACGCTATAAGATCATTAACTATGGCGTCACCATCTGGTGTATCTAGATTGAGAGCGGTCCCAGGATCAGAATCCTGATCAGTTACGTCCGCCTCATCACCCATAGATTCATCTCGCTGGGATCCTGACCATTGAGATGAATGTGAAGGCCCCTCATAGCGAGCCCGCTTAGGTTGCCTGGGGCCATCGTCCGAGTCAGAGTCTTCACCCTGAGGTGTATGTGCCCGTCCCGGAGCTTGGAGGTAATTCAGCTGAGGGGGACCAGGGGGCAATGATTGCACCGTGTCCGTGGCCTGAAGTACGGGCCTAGCTCGCAATGTGTCAAGAATTTGTGACATAGTGAGAGACATTCTGTCAGCAAAAGCTGTAAACTCAGTTCCTGTCACCTGGACAGCATTCACAGGTGGTACACCCTGGGTCACGTCCAGCAGAGGTCCCGACTGTGCAAGTGCCGCAGGGGCCGAGCACTGCACACAATGGGGGTCAGTGGAGCCTGCCGGTAGAAAAGTCCCACATGCGGTACAGGAAGCATATAATGTCTGTGCCTTGGCACCCTTGCGTTTTGTGGACGACATGCTGTTGGCTCTCTGCAATGTGAGAGAGTCTATAGCCAAAGGGCGACCAGCGCTATGCAGTACAAAGTATTTGCAGGAACAAAATACTAAGATTACTACTGGCACAAGAGGGGGTGAGCCCTGAGGGCTGCTTACCGCCCGCTGAATAGCGGGTAAGAGGCGCAGAATTCCTTGTCTGGGTCTCCCCGGCTCCCCTCTGCAGCTCAGCGTGTCAGCAGGAATGGCTGCCGGCGTCTGTGGAGAGGGGCGGTCCGTGGGAGTTCCCAAACAAAAGTGCGGGAAACAGTGTCCCCTCTGTGCCTATTGTGAGGGCTGGAGTATGTAAAAACGACTCCAGCCCTCAGCGCTGATGCACTGACCAGCGTCCCGCCCCTCTCCTGACTGGCAGGTCTGGGGGCGGGAACGAACGGAACTAGGCCGCAAAAGCCGGGGACTCGAGTTATCAGCGCGGCCGCCGTAAAAGCGCGGCCCGCGCTGAAGTCCCCGGCGCACCACAAGTGCCAGCCGCGCCGCAGTCCCAGCGGCCGGCGCGACCGTTTCCCAAAAGTGTGCCTGCTTCAGCGAAGCTGAATGAGGCCATGGCACAAGCGCCGCAGCGCTGATGTCCCCGGCGCACTACAACACCCAGCATGCTGCGGTGTGAGCGCCAAATGCACGGGGACACAGAGTACCTTGAGGAAGCAGGGCCATGTCCCTGATGTACTCCGCTCCATCCAGCATCTTCTCCAGGGGCTGTAGATGGAGCACGGTCTCAGTGCCTGGAGACCAGTAAATCCCACTTCACCCAGAGCCCTGTAAAAAGGGATGGGGAAGGAATCAGCATGTGGGCTCCAGCCGCCGTACCCGCAATGGGTACCTCAACCTTACAAACACCTCCGACATACAGTGGGGTGAGAAGGGAGCATGCTGGGAGCCCTGTATGGGCCCTCTTTTCTTCCATCCGACATAGTCAGCAGCTGCTGCTGACTAAAAACAATGGAGCTATGCGTGCGTGTCTGACCTCCTTCGCACAAAGCTAAAACTGAGGAATCCGTACTCCTACGGGAGGGTGTATAGCCAGAAGGGGAGGGGCCTTACACTTTTAAGTGTAGTTCTTTGTGCGGCCTCCAGAGGCAGTAGCTATACACCCACTGTCTGGGTCTCCCAATTAGGAGCGAAAAAGAAAGACTATGCAAAGAGACCTCCCTAAGAGGCTCAAAGGGGGGTTTCTGCAAAACCGTGAGAACCAAATTAAGGTCCCAGGGATCCAAGGGCCGCCGGTAAGGCGGAATGATGTAAGACGCGCCTTGCATGAAGGTGCGGACCTGAGCCAGCCGAGCGAGACGCCGCTGGAACAGTACTGACAGGGCTGACACTTGTCCCTTGAGAGAGTTGAGGGACAGTCCTAGCTGCAGACCGGACTGTAGAAAAGACAGAAGGGTCGGCAAGGAGAATGGCCAAGGAGGATGGTCAGTAGAGCGACACCATGACAGGAAAATTTTCCAAGTCCTGTGATAGATCTTAGCGGAAGAAGACTTACGGGCCCGAGTCATAGTGGAGATGACTTCAGGGGGAATACCCGAAGCCGTAAAAATCCAGGACTCAAGAGCCACGCCGTCAATTTGAGAGCCGCAGAATTCAGGCGGAAAAACGGCCCTTGTGAGAGCAGGTCTGGACAATCCGGGAGATGCCACGGCATCTCTACGGACAGATGGAGCTGGTCTGGATACCAAGCTCGCCTGGGCCAGTCCGGTGCAATGAGGATGACTCGACAGCCCTCCATTCTGATCTTGCGCAGAACTCTGGGCAAGAGAGCTAGAGGGGGAAACACGTAGGACAGACGAAACTGGGACCAGTCTTGAACCAGTGCATCCGCGGCGAATGCCTGAGGGTCATGGGAGCGAGCCACGTAAACGGGAACCTTGTTGTTGAGACGGGATGCCATTAGGTCCACGTCCGGAGTGCCCCATTTGCGGCAGATTGACTGAAACACTGCCGGGTGCAGGGACCACTCGCCACCGTCCACGGATTGACGGCTGAGATAATCCGCCTCCCAGTTTTCCACGCCTGGGATGTGGACTGCGGATATGGTGGATTTGGGAGTCCTCCGCCCATTGAAGGATGCGTTGTACCTCCAACATTGCCAGGCGGCTGCGTGTCCCGCCTTGGTGATTGATGTAGGCAACCGCTGTCGCGTTGTCTGACTGGACTCGAATGTGCCTGCCCGCCAACAGGTGGTGAAAAGCTGGGAGAGCTAGAAGCACGGCTCTGGTTTCCAGCACATTGATTGGAAGGGCTGACTCGGACGGAGTCCAAGTGCCCTGCGCTCTGTGGTGGAGATATACCGCTCCCCAGCCGGATAGACTGGCATCCGTGGTGAGAATCACCCAGGACGGGGCCAGGAAGGAGCGACCCTGGGACAGGGAGAGAGGCCGAAGCCACCACTGAAGAGAGCTCCTGGTTTGTGGCGACAGAGCCACTAACCTGTGTAAGGAGGAAGGCTGCTTGTCCCAACAGCGGAGAATGTCCAGCTGCAGGGGGCGCAGATGGAACTGGGCAAAGGGAACTGCCTCCATGGAGGCCACCATTTGACCCAGCACCTGCAACAGACGCCTGAGGGAATAACGGCAGGGCCTCAGGAGAGAGCGCACCGCTAGCTGAAGGGACTGCTGTTTGACTAAGGGCAACTTCACAACTGCCGACAAGGTCTCGAACTGCATCCCTAGGTACGTTAGACTCTGGGTCGGAGTCAGAGTGGATTTGGGCAGATTGACCAGCCACCCGAATTGAGCCAGAGTGGAGAGAGTGAGCGAGAGACTCCGCTGACAATCTGCGCTGGATGAAGCCTTGACTAGAAGGTCGTCCAGGTAAGGAATTACTGCCAACCCCTGGAGGTGCAGAACTGCAATCACTGCTGCCATGACCTTGGTGACTACCCGAGGGGTGGTGGCCAACCCGAAGGGAAGAGCCACGAATTGGAAATGATCTTCTCCTACTGCAAAACGTAGCCAACGCTGGTGAGACACTGCAATTGGCACATGCAGATAGGCATCTCTGATGTCGATGGACGCCAGGAAATCCCCTTGGGACATAGAGGCAATGACTGATCGCAGAGACTCCATGCGAAAAGGCCGCACCTGAACATGCTTGTTGAGAAGCTTCAGATCCAGGATGGGCCGGAAGGTACCGTCCTTTTTGGGAACTAGGAAGAGATTTGAGTAGAAACCTCTTAACCGTTCCCGAGCGGGAACCGGTACAATCACTCCATTGGCCCGCAAGGCTGCCACGGCCTGTGAGAAGGCGGCGGCCTTGGAACAGGGAGGAGTTGAGAGAAAAAATCTGTTTGGCGGACTGGAAGAGAATTCTATCCTGTAGCCGTGGGAGATGATATCTCTCACCCACTGGTCGGAGACGTGTTGAAACCAAGCGTCGCCAAAGTGGGAGAGCCTGCCACCGACTAAGGAGGTCGCTGGAGCGGACAGATAGTCACGAGGAGGCTGCCTTGGTGGCAGCAGCTCCTGCGGTCTTCTGTGGACGCGCTTTAGGGCGCCAGTTGGATTTCTGGTCCTTGGCTGAGTTAGCGGACGAGGCCGAGGGTTTAGAGGACGACCAGTTGGAGGAACGAAAGGAGCGAAACCTCGACTGATTCCTACCCTGGGCAGGTTTCCTGGCTTTGGTTTGTGGCATGGAAGTACTCTTCCCGCCAGTTGCTTCCTTAATAATTTCATCCAGCTGTTCTCCGAACAGCCGGGACCCAGCAAAAGGGAGCCCAGCAAGGTACTTCTTTGAAGAAGCATCTGCCTTCCACTCTCGAAGCCACAAGATTCTGCGGATAGCGAGGGAATTAGCTGAAGCCACCGCAGTGCGGTCAGAAGCCTCCAGCATGGCAGACATGGCATAGGATGAAAAGGCCGAAGCTTGGGAAGTTAAGGCATCCATTTCGGGCATAGATTCCCTAGTGAGGGAATGCATCTCCTCTAGAGAAGCAGAGATGGCTTTGAGAGCCCACACTGCTGCAAAAGTCGGAGAAAACGCGGCCCCCGCCGCTTCATATACGGATTTGGCCAGAAGGTCAATCTGGAGGTCAGTGGAATTCTTAAGGGAAGTGCCATCAGCCACCGACACAACGGTCCGGGCTGCGAGCCTAGACACCGGAGGGTCTACCTTTGGGGAGTGAGCCCACTCCTTGACCACCTCAGGTGGAAAGGGGAAACGGTCATCAGAACCACGCTTGGGGAAGCGTTTGTCAGGACAGGCCCTGGGTTTGGTCACAGCGGCCTGAAAACTGGAGTGGTTAAAGAACACACTCTTTGCTCTCTTAGGCGAGGTAAACTGGTGCTTTTCTGCCATAGAGGGTTGCTCCTCTGGTACTGGCGGATTGAGATCCAGTACAGAATTAATAGAAGCAATCAAGTCACTAAGATTTGAGTCACTTTCGGACAGATCAATGGGGTACATGGAGTTAGCCTCCGAGCCCCCTGTAAAGGCATCCTCCTCATCCTGCGAGTCAGCTCTGGAATCAGAGCCACGGGAGGAGGAGGGAGAAGGAACCCTGCGTCTCTTCTCAGGAGGACGGGGTCTGGGCCCTGATGATGAATCCTCTGTGAGCTCCTGTCCTGAAAGAGCCCTAGCAGCAGAGGCACCCTGTGAAGGGGGCTGATGCATACTCAGCAAGGTCTTGGACAGAAGTCCCATGGACTCAGCAAAGGACTGGGAGATAGACCTAGAAAAGGATTCTACCCAAGCCGGGGGATCAGCCACAGAAGCAGGAGCAGCCTGAGAGACCACTGGGGGTGAGACTCCAGGCTGTGGCACCGCCAAGATAGAGCAGGCATCACAATGTGGATAGGTGCTCGGTTCAGGCAGCAGGAGCTTACATACAGTGCATACTGAATAAAGCTTTGGGGCCTTGCTCCTCGTGTGAGACATGCTGCTGGAGTGGGGGCTCTGCCAGAGAATGACCCCCAGAGAGTATATACAGACGGTCCACAACCGGAGACCGGTTGTGGCTTACCAGACCGCTGTGCAATGCAGAGCGGTGTTGTGTGCCCTCCAGATCCCGAAGCCCGGACCTCCAAGCACAGCACCTCAGCAGGGATGCTGCAGACCAGCGCTGCAAAGACTGAATGCAGAGAGAACGCTGAGAAAATGGCCGCCGGAGCGAAGAGAGGGGGCGGGACTTGCTTGAGGAGCGGGATCTGGAGGGCCATAGAGACCTACAGGGGAGGGGACACACACTGCAGTGGGGAGTGTCCCTCCCCTGTACAGTACGGCCGCCGGGAGGAGCCGAGACTGTCCCTCTGCATGAGTGACATGCGAGGGCAGTGAAACCGATACTAGGCCTCCGGCGAAGTCGGGGCCTAAATTTGAGCGGCGCGGCCGACGCGCAGGCACCATCGGCGCGGTTCTCAGGCAACAGCTAGAGAACCCGCCGGAAATGTCAGTAAATGCCATAAACACACTCTCCCCCAACAATAAAGTACAGGAACCCCGAAATATAAACGTCTCAGGTACTTAGCTTCTGAGACGCAGGGCCAGGTCCCTGGGGATGAGTGCTCCTGTCCAGCAGGGTCCTGAAGGGCTGCGGATGGAGAACGGTCTCCTGCCAAGCATGGAGACCGTGCTGGCTCCCACTTCAAGCCAGAGCCCAGGAGGGATGGTGAAGGAGCACGGCATGTAAGGCTCCAGCCTAGGAATCAACCTTAACAACACCGCCGACACAGTGGGGTGAGAAGGGACATGCCGGGGGTCCAGACGTGGACCCGAACTCTTCATCTCGTTCCAAAAGGAAAAAAATTATATGAGAATGCATGTGTGGATGTATGCCTCCTGAACACAAAAGGTATAAACTGGCTGGGTCTGCTCACCAGGGAATGTATAAGCTCAGGGGGAGGAGCTACACTTTTAAGTGTAGTACTTTGTGTGTCCTCCAGAGGTAGAAGCTAAACACCCATGGTCTGGGTCTCCCATAGGAACGGTGAAGAAATATAATGTATATTATATATATATATATAAATATATATATATATATATATATATATATATATATATATATATATATATATATATATATATATAACACCAGAGAGCTCTCTCATCAGTGCATCAGTGGAGAGGAGCGGACCCGTTGAATTTCGGGTTCTGCTGGACTTTAGATAAAGGTCAGTTTGGGACCCGGACTTGACCTGACTCCCGTTGGAATGCACATGCAGCCAGCTATAAACAGACCACTTCTGGGAGAGGCAGAGCAGGGTTTTTTCATTTTTTTTTTTTAATGCTGTTTTTACCCTAGTGCAAGGCATTCAAACACTGCTTGCAGCTCGCACTGGGCCAAGCACCGAGCGTACCCGAGCACAGTGATGCTTGCTTGAGTGGTCAGTATATGTAAAGCACTCAAACACTGATGTTTTAAAAAAGTCTGTGTTAGGTACAAACACCAAACTTTACTATTCGGGTCCGCTCATCTTTAATCAATAGTATTATCTTGTGTGCCACACCTTGGTAACAAGACACCTTTTTATAGGCCATTAGTTGAAGCAGCTGATATTTTTCACTAAAGGCCACGTCTCACTAAGCAACATCGCTAGCAACATCGCTGCTGAGGCACGACTTTTGTGACGAAGCAGCGATGTTGCTGTGTGTGACATCCAGCAACAACCTGGCCCCTGCTGTGAGGTCTCTGATTGTTGCTGAATGTCCTGGACCATTTTTTAGTTGTTGCTCTCCTGCTGTGAAGCACACATCGCTGTGTGTGACAGCGACAGAGCAACAACTAAATGTGCAGTGAGCCGGCTTCTGCGGACACTGGTAACCAATGTAAATATTGGGTAACCAAGAAGCCCTTTCCTTGGTTACCCGATATTTACCTTCGTTACCAGCGTCCGCCGCTCTCACGCTGCCAGTGCCGGATCCCTGTACACAGCCAGACTACACATCGGGTAATTAACCCGATGTGTACTCTGGCTAGGAGTGCAGGGAGCCAGTGCTAAGCGGTGTACGCTGGTAACCAAGGTAAATATGGGGTTGGTTACCCGATATTTACCTTAGTTACCAAGCGCAGCATCGCTTCCACGCGTCACTGCTGGCTGGGGGCTGGTCACTGGTTGCTGGTGAGATCTGCCTGTTTGACAGCTCACCAGCAACCCGTGTAGCGACGCTCCAGCGATCCCTGCCAGGTCAGGTTGCTGGTGGGATCGCTGGAGCGTCGCTTAGTGTGACGGTACCTTAAGTGGCAGGAGTAGATGTAGGATATAGATTTCAGCTGCTGTCATGACTTTCCATTTTCTTTTTTTGTATCTCCAAGTATGTATACATGTATACACATCTCTATCTAGATATCTCTCTATCAATCTTTAATATCTACCGTATGCATATATTATACATATATAGTATATCTATATCTTTCTATTGCTACAAATATTAAGAACCGGATAAGCATTGGAATTTAAAATAACTTAGATAAAAGATTAAAGACTAGCAAATCCACCCCAAGCTACTCCTACATGTAAAAGAAAAACATATATAATTAAAAGGGCCTCACATACACTGTTTCCATTAAGTTTGAAAACACTTGCACATACCTGTCATGTTCCTTGTCTACAAGGTGATAGCGTGCTCTAAATGCGACCAGTCGAGCATAATATGCAGGAGCTGGTATAGATACAGATCGTGTGCAGCGCACATATGTGTGACACAGCTGGTACGTGAGGATCTGTAGCTCATCTGCTGTGAATCGGTTGTCATCCCAAAGAACATAGTAATGTGAGGGACGGCTAGTGCCCTGCAGAGAGGAAAAGACAACGTCAACAACTTTCCTATTTCACAACTGCAGTAGCTCTTTATACAGACCGTAGTTTTGGACATGGATTACTACAGGTACTGGATGCAAAAAATAAATAAATAGTGACCCCATGGTTAGTCTATAAAGTGTTTTTTTTTTTTTTATCGTTTAGATCCACCTCTTCAGCTAAGCCTGTTGTCACCTTACTAACCAGGCCACTTTTTTCAGTTCTGACCAGTGTGACTTTATGTGCTAATAACGCTGAAATACTTCACTATATTCCAGTGATTCTAAGAATGTTTTTTGTGACAAGTTGTACTGCATGTTAGTGGTAAGTTTTGGTTGTTATGATTTGCATTTATGAATTTTTTTTTTCGAAACTTTGACAAAAAATGTGAAAGTTTTAGCAATTGGCAAACGTTGAATTTATATTCCCGTAAACTAGATAGTTATAGCACACAAAATAGGTAACATTTGCTAAATGTCTACTTTACATCAGCACACATTTTATAAACAATCAATTTTTGGGTGGGTAAAAACTTAGGAGGGATAAAAGTTTATCAGCAATTTCAAATTTTTCAAACAAACTTTACAAAACCATTTTTATTTAGGGACCACATCACATTTGGGTTTTTTATGCAAGAAAATATAACTCCGGCACTCAATAAGAAAAAAATGGGGAAAGTCCAGAATGCAAATATGCTTAACAAAATAATTTTATTAACAAAAATTGATGCAAGGAAACGGACAGTCAGATGGTACCACTCCTTTGCTGACCACTGATGAAACAGAAAGAATATCTTTTCTCTGAATATACCCTAAAGGCTGCTGTGAGTCCAGTATATATGTATCCTCTGATGCTATAGAGCAGGGGTGGGGAACCTCCGGCCCGCGGGCCGTATGCGGCCCGCCATGACCTTTTATGTGGCCCCCGGGCAGATTCCCGGGGGAGGCAGTGCTGGTGCTGTCACCGCGGTTTGCTGCCGCCGGCCCTTTAAATCCACACATTGCTGTTTGTGCTGCAATGTGTTCTCCCGTCGGCCAGTGCAAATTGTGGGCGGGTCCACAGCAGCCTCACAGTTTCTAGCCTTGTGTGTCCGCCCCCTGCCCTCCGGAGATCAGTGCCTGCCTTCTCCTTCTCCTTCTGATGCAGTGTGTCCGGCTCCTGCACTCCGGTGATGTGAGTGCAATGCTGCTGTGAGTCCAGCGCCGACCCTCTGCTGCTATGTGCCCTGCCCAATGCTTTGTGCCTCCCCACACCAGTTCTGTAAACCTTCTCCCCCAGAGTTGCATGAAACTCTCAGCGCAGTGTGTCCCCCAGTCCTGTGTGCAGCCCCCCAATGTCCTGTGTGCAGCCCATCACCCAGTAGTCCTGTGTGCACCCCTCCCCCAGTCCTGTGTGCACCCCTCCCCCAGTCCTGTGTGCACCCCTCCCCCAGTCCTGTGTGCACCCCCCCCAGTCCTGTGTGCACCCCCCCAGTCCTGTGTGCACCCCCCCCAGTCCTGTGTGCACCCCCCCCAGTCGTGTGTGCAGCCCCCCTGTGATGTCTGTGCAGCCCCCCCCGTGATGTCTGTGCAGCCCCCCCCGTGATGTCTGTGCAGCCCCCCCAGTGATGTCTGTGCAGCCTCCCCACAGTGGTGTCTGTGCCTCCCCACAGTGGTGTCTGTGCCTCCCCACAGTGGTGTCTGTGCCTCCCCACAGTGGTGTCTGTGCCTCCCCACAGTGGTGTCTGTGCCTCCCCACAGTGGTGTCTGTGCCTCCCCACAGTGGTGTCTGTGCCTCCCCACAGTGGTGTCTGTGCCTCCCCACAGTGGTGTCTGTGCCTCCCCACAGTGGTGTCTGTGCCTCCCCACAGTGGTGTCTGTGCCCCCAGCCCCGCGTGTGGTGTCTGTGCCCCCAGCCCCGCGTGTGGTGTCTGTGCCCCCAGCCCCGCGTGTGGTGTCTGTGCCCCCAGCCCCGCGTGTGGTGTCTGTGCCCCCAGCCCCGCGTGTGGTGTCTGTGCCCCCAGCCCCGCGTGTGGTGTCTGTGCCCCCAGCCCCGCGTGTGGTGTCTGTGCCCCCAGCCCCGCGTGTGGTGTCTGTGCCCCCAGCCCCGCGTGTGGTGTCTGTGCCCCCAGCCCCGCGTGTGGTGTCTGTGCCCCCAGCCCCGCGTGTGGTGTCTGTGCCCCCAGCCCCGCGTGTGGTGTCTGTGCCCCCAGCCCCGCGTGTGGTGTCTGTGCCCCCAGCCCCGCGTGTGGTGTCTGTGCCCCCAGCCCCGCGTGTGGTGTCTGTGCCCCCAGCCCCGCGTGTGGTGTCTGTGCCCCCAGCCCCGCGTGTGGTGTCTGTGCCCCCAGCCCCGCGTGTGGTGTCTGTGCCCCCAGCCCCGCGTGTGGTGTCTGTGCCCCCAGCCCCGCGTGTGGTGTCTGTGCCCCCAGCCCCGCGTGTGGTGTCTGTGCCCCCAGCCCCGCGTGTGGTGTCTGTGCCCCCAGCCCCGCGTGTGGTGTCTGTGCCCCCAGCCCCGCGTGTGGTGTCTGTGCCCCCAGCCCCGCGTGTGGTGTCTGTGCCCCCAGCCCCGCGTGTGGTGTCTGTGCCCCCAGCCCCATGCCCCCAGTTAATTAATTGCTTCACCCAATATAGCAGGGTCATTTAAACATTGATAATTTTGTGCGGCCCCCGAAGGTTGGTAGAAATTTCCAAATGGCCCCCGACAGAAAAAAGGTTCCCCACCCCTGCTATAGAGTAACAAAATTGAAGAAGGCGAATAGCCGAAAACTTTTTTTGAATGTTACTCCTATGAAATGGAAATAAAAAGCCAAAATAAAAAGAATTGCAATAAATTTTGAGTGCCGGAGTTTTTTACTTTATTATTATCAGATTTTTCTCCTGAGCACCTTATTACGGTGAGCAAAACTTTATTCTAGTCATTTGAAGAGCCCCTGACATGCCAAAACAACAGAAACCCCCACAAGTAATCTCATTCTGGAAGCTACACCTTTGAAGAAATTCATCTTTTAAGAAGGGCACAGAAACTTTGGCTAACCGTGCTTTATTGAACGCTTAAAAAGGTGAACATCGCTGGATCAAAAGGTCAGACAGAGTCCACAAAGTCTTTATCTACCTCATTATAGGAAATGCTCCATTGGAGGTTTTCTCTGAATGATGTACTTAAAAAATGTATGTGTAAACCCCGATGTAAGAGCTCAGTGAAGAACTCAGGATAAATGTGTGCCGAGCCTTACTACATTCTTTGTAAATCAAAAAAGTCCGTGGAGCCTCTGTTAGGAGTCTCGACACAGAAACCAGCCAGATATCCCTCCGGGAAGGACCCAGCCAAGGAGTGGCTCTTTTTAGGAGACCACCATAACCACCATATGAAGTGGCCCTTTTAGTCAATATCCAACTTTTTGACAAGTTTAAAGATATGACAAGGGAAATACCAAGGCCAGGTATCCATCCACAGACAGCTGTTTCGGGGTATTGCCCCTCATCAGTGTGGAGTAGGATTCTGGCTGGGTGGGAGCAATGCCTAGTAGACCAACAATACAAAACAATCACTGATCTCGGGGACACCAGCCAGAGAAAACACTGCCGGCAGCCAGCGAGGGCGCTCAATGCAGTGTAATCCTAGGTACATTGCCCCCTGGGAAATATGCAAATCAAAAAAGTCCATGGAGCGTCTGTTAGGAGTCTCGACACAGAAGCCAGCCAGATATCCCTCCGGGAAGGACCCAGCCAAGGAGTGGCTCTTTTTAGGAGACCACCATACCCACCATATGAAGTGGCCCTTTTAGTCAATATCCACTTTCTGTGTCGAGACTCCTAACATAGGCTCCACGGACTTTTTTGATTTGCATATTTCCCAGGGGGCAATGTACCTAGGATTTCACTGTATTGAGCGCCCTCGCTGGCTGCCGGCAGTGTTTTCTCTGGCTGGTCTCCCCGAGATCAGTGATTGTTTTACAATCTTTGTTAGGCAGAATGAACAAAACATGGTCAAGAATTTTTTTTGTTTTTGCCGTTCCTTGTGCGGTATAAGTGATTGGGCGACATTATTCTTTGGGTTACTGTGATTTCAGCAATACCCGATTTATATCAGGTTTTTATACGACGGTCTACTATCACACTAAAACAATACTTTTCAAGATTTTTCTCCTGTTAGCCAGGACAATATTCACACTTTTCATGTGTACAAAAAAACCCCTAAAATTAGCTCTAAAAAAAAAAAAAAAATACATATATTAACCTCTGAATACGAATATATTTTCTGAAAGACAGATGGCACGTTATTAAAATTCCACTTAGCACTTTGATGCAAAAATGTGTTTGTGTACATAGTGGGCTTTTTTGGCAAAAAATTTTTTTTAAATCTTACGATAAGACAGACCACTTAGGCCTATATTTTTTATATAATTATTTAAAATGTTTCAAAAGGCAATAACATTGTAACAAAATCATGTGTTTTATGCAGTGTACCTAGAAACTGGAGAGAATAAAAATCTTGCTTTACTCTGAAAAGAAGGGAATTTTGTTTACTTACCGTAAATTCCTTTTCTTCTAGCTCTAATTGGGAGACCCAGACAATTGGGTGTATAGCTTCTGCCTCCGGAGGCCGCACAAAGTATTACACTCAAAAGTGTTAAGCCCCTCCCCTTCTGCCTATACACCCCCCGTGCTCCCACGGGCTCCTCAGTTTTGGTGCAAAAGCAAGAAGGAGGAAAAAGAATTATAAACTGGTTTAAAGTAACTTCAATCCGAAGGAATATCGGAGAACTGAAACCATTCAACATGAACAACATGTGTACACAAAAAAACAGGGCGGGTGCTGGGTCTCCCAATTAGAGCTAGAAGAAAAGGAATTTACGGTAAGTAAACAAAATTCCCTTCTTCTTTGTCGCTCTATTGGGAGACCCAGACAATTGGGACGTCCAAAAGCAGTCCCTGGGTGGGTAAATTAATACCTCGTAAGAGAGCCGTAAAACGGCCCTTTCCTACAGGTGGGCAACCGCCGCCTGAAGGACTCGTCTACCTAGGCTGGCATCCACCGAAGCATAGGTATGCACCTGATAGTGCTTCGTGAAAGTGTGCAGGCTCGACCAGGTAGCCGCCTGACACACCTGCTGAGCCGTAGCCTGGTGCCTCAAAGCCCAGGACGCGCCCACGGCTCTGGTAGAGTGGGCCTTCAGCCCTGAGGGAACCGGAAGCCCAGCCGAACGGTAAGCTTCGATAATTGGCTCCTTGATCCACCGAGCCAGGGTTGATTTGGAAGCCTGTGACCCTTTACGCTGGCCAGCGACCAGGACAAAGAGTGCATCCGAGCGGCGCAGGGGCGCCGTACGAGAAATGTAGAGTCTGAGTGCTCTCACCAAATCTAACAAGTGCAAATCCTTTTCACATTGGTGAACTGGATGAGGACAAAAAGAGGGTAAGGAGATATCCTGATTGAGATGAAAGGGGGATACCACCTTAGGGAGAAAATCCGGAACCGGACGTAGAACCACCTTGTCCTGGTGAACACCAGGAAAGGGGCTTTGCACGACAATGCTGCTAGCTCAGACACTCTCCGAAGAGAAGTGACTGCTACAAGAAAAACCACTTTCTGCGAAAGTCGTGAGAGGGAAATATCTCTCATTGGCTCGAATGGTGGTTTCTGAAGAACCATCAGAACCCTGTCTAGATCCCAGGGTTCTAACGGCCGCTTGTAAGGTGGAACGATGTGACAAACCCCCTGCAGGAACGTGCGTACCTGTGGAAGTCTGGCTAGGCGCTTCTGGAAAAAAACACAGAGGGCGCTGAGACTTGTCCCTTAAGGGAGCCGAGCGACAAACCCTTTTCCAGTCCAGATTGAAGGAAGGACAGAAAAGTTGGTAATGCAAATGGCCAGGGAGAAAAACCCTGAACAGAGCACCATGACAGAAAAAAATTTTTTCACGTCCTGTGAAAGATCTTGGCGGACGTTGGTTTCCTAGCCTGTCTCATAGTGGCAATGACGTCTTGAGATAACCCTGAAGACGCTAGGGTCCAGGACTCAATGGCCACACAGTCAGGTTGAGGGCCGCAGAATTCAGATGGAAAAACGGCCCTCGAGATAGCAAGTCTGTTCGGTCTGGTAGTGTCCACGGTTGGCCGACCGTGAGATGCCACAGATCCGGGTACCACGACCTCCTCGGCCAGTCTGGAGCGACGAGGATGGCGCGGCGGCAGTCGATCCTGATATTGCGTAACACTCTGGGCAACAGTGCCAGCGGAGGAAACACATAAGGGAGCTGAAACTGCGACCAATCCTGAACTAAGGCGTCTGCCGCCAGAGCTCTGGGATCTTGAGACCGTGCCATGAACATTGGTATCTTGTTGTTGTGCCGGGACGCCATGAGGTCGACGTCCGGCACCCCCCAGCAGCAACAGATCTCCTGAAACACGTCCGGGTGAAGGGACCATTCCCCTGCGTCCATGCCCTGGCAACTGAGATAATCTGCTTCCCAGTTTTCCACGCCTGGGATGTGAACTGCGGATATGGCGGATGCCGTGGCTTCCACCCACATCAAAATCCGCCGGACTTCCTGGAAGGCTTGCCGGCTGCGTGTGCCTCCTTGGTGGTTGATGTATGCCACCGCTGTGGAAATGTCCGACTGAATTCGGATCTGCTTGCCCTCCAGCCACTGGCAAGATACACTGCCCTTATTTCCAGAACATTGATCTGAAGCGAGGACTCTTGCTGGGTCCACCTACCCTGAGCCCTGTGGTGGAGAAAAACCGCTCCCCACCCTGACAGACTCTCGTCCGTCGTGACTACTTCCCAGGATGGGGGAAAGAAGGATTTCCCCTTCGATAATGAAGTGGGAAGACGCCACCACCGAAGGGAAGCTCTGGTCGCCTGAGAGAGGGAGACGGTCCTGTCGAGGGACGTCGTCTTCCTGTCCCATTTGCGTAGGATGTCCCATCGAAGGGGACGCAGGTGAAACTGCGCGAAGGGAACTGCCTCCATTGCTGCCACCATCTTCCCCAGGAAGTGCATGAGGCGCCTCAAGGTGTGTGACTGGCCTTGAAGGAGAGATTGTACCCCTTTCTGAAGTGACTACTGCTTGAACAGCGGAAGCTTCATTATCGCTGAGAGGGTATGAAACTCCATACCAAGATATGTCAGCGAGTGGGCCGGTGTCAGATTTGACTTTGGAAAATTGATGATCCACCCGAAACCCTGGAGAGTCTTCAGGGAAGCGTCGAGACTGCGTTGGCATGCCTCTTGAGAGGGTGCCTTGATCAGCATCCAAGTACTGGATCACCGAGTGACCCTGCGAGTGTAGGAGCGCTACTACAGTAGCCATAACCTTGGTAAAAACCCGTGGGGCTGTTGCCAGGCTGAACGGCAGTGCCACGAATTGCAAGTGTTCGTTTCCTATGGCGAAGCGCAAGAAGCGCTGGTGCTCTGGAGCAATCGGTACGTGGAAATAAGCATCTTTGATATCGATCGATGCAAGGAAATCTCCTTGGGACATTGAGGCGATGACGGAGCGGAGGGATTCCATCCTGAACCGTCTGGTTTTTACATGTTTGTTGAGCAGTTTCAGGTCCAGGACCGGGCGGAAAGACCCGTCCTCCTTTGGGACCACAAACAAGTTGGAGTAAAAACCGTGGCTCAGTTACTGAAGAGGAACCGGGATCACCACTCCTTCTGCCTTCAGAGTGCGCAGCGCCTGCAGAAGAGCCTCGGCTCGCTAGGGAGCCGGGGATGACCTGAAGAATCGAGTCGGGGGACGAGAGGTGAACTCTATCTTGTAACCGTGAGACAGAATGTCTCTCACCCAGCGGTCTTTTATTTGTGGCAGCCAGGTGTCGCAAAAGCGGGAGAGCCTGCCACCGACCGAGGATGCTACTAGAGGAGGTCGAAAGTCATGAGGAAGCCGCTTTGTTAGCGGCACCTCCGGTGGCCTTTTAAGGACGTGACTTAGACCGCCATGCATCAGAGTTCCTTTGTCCTTTCTGAGACCTTTTGGACGAGGAGAATTGGGACCTGCCCGCGCTCTGAAAGGACCGAAACCTCGACTGCCCTCTCCTCTGTTGGGGTATGTTCTGTTTGGGCTGGGGTAAGGATGTATCCTTTCCCTTGGATTGTTTGATGATTTCATCCAAACGCTCGCCAAACAGCCTGTCGCCAGAAATTGGCAAACTGGTTAAGCGCTTTTTTGGAAGCAGAATCTGCCTTCCATTCCCGTAGCCACAAGGCCCTGCGGAGTACCACCGAATTGGCGGTCGCGACCGCCGTACGGCTCGCAGAGTCCAGGACAGCAATAATAGCGTAAGACGCAATTGCCGAGGTCTGTGTGGTAATGGATGCCACTTGTGGCGCGGCCGTGCATGTGGCTGCTTCAATTTGCGCTTGACCTGCTGAGATAGCTTGTAGCGCCCATACGGCTGCGAATGCTGGGGCAAAAGAAGCTCCGATAGCTTCATAGATGGATTTCAACCAGAGCTCCATCTGCCTGTCAGTGGCATCTTTGAGCGAGGCCCCCTCTTCCACTGCAAGTATGGATCTAGCCGCCAGTCTGGAGATTGGAGGATCCACTATGGGACACTGAGTTCAACCTTTAACCACGTCAGGGGAAAAAGGATAACGTGTATCCTTAAGGCGCTTAGAAAAACGCTTATCTGGACAAGCATGATGATTCTGGAGTGCCTCTCTGAAATCAGAGTGGTCTAGAAACATACTCGGTGTATGAGAAGCTGACTCCTCCGCCGGAGGAGCTGAGGGAGAAATATCCAGCATTTGATCGATGGACGCAATAAGAACGTTCACTATGGCGTCCCCGTCTGGAGTATTAAGATTGAGAGCGCCCTCAGGATCAGAATCCTGATCAGCTGTCTCCGCATCATCAACCAGAGATTCCCCCCGCTGAGACCCTGAACAATATGATGTCGAGGGAAATTCTAAGCGAGCCCACTTAGTCGGTCTGGGGCTGGGGTCTAAGTCAGAACCCTCAGCCTGGGATGTATGAGATACCCCGGCTGGACTTGGTTTAACTGAGGGGGGCCAGGGAACAATGATTCAACAGAGTCCCTTTGCTGAGATACCGGCCTGGACTGCAAGGCTTCTAGTATCTTAGCCATAGTCTCAGAGAGTTTTGTAAACTCCGTCCCCGTCACTAGGACAGTGTCAACAGGTGGCTCCCCCTGGGCCCCTCTTAGCAGGGGCCCTGGCTGAAGAAGTGTCACAGGGGCCCAACAATGCACACAATGAGGGTCAATGGAACCTGCCGGCAGCTGGGTCGTACAAGCGACGCAGGCAGCATAATAAGCCTGTGTTTTGGCACCCCTGCCTTTTGTGGGCGCCCTGAGTAACACAATAGGGTATATAGCCAGAATGAACTGTGCTCATACAGTGGAAAATATATACTATAAACAAATAATGTATCAATACACTACAGCACCATGGGGCTAGCACCACAGGTGCTGCTTACCATCCGCCTAAAGCGGTTATGAGGCCACCAGAGACCGTGTCTGGGTCTCCCAGGGTTTGTCCCTCTCTGCAGCGTCGTAGGAGCTGACAGGAAATGGCTGCGGCGTCCTGACGAGAGGAGGGAGCCGTGGCCGAGGTGCTCACACTGTGCACAGTGAGGGGGGTGGAGTATGGAAATCATACTCCAGCCCTCAGTGCTGCTCGTTCCGTGCAGCGTCCCGCCCTTCCCCTGCCTGTCAGGGCTGAGGGCGGGAGAAAGGGAAACTAGGCCGCAAGCAAGCCGGGGACTCGAGTATAAGCGTGGCCGCCGTAAAAGCGCGGCCGACGCCGAAGTCCCCGGCGAACTACAAGTCCCAGCCGCGCCGCAGTTTCCCATGGCAGCGGCGGTTAGCGCGGTAGCCCCTACATATAAACACACTCAGCGACGCTGAGTGTGTAATGGCACAGTTTAACCCGGTCAGTGCCGCGGTTCCCGGTGCACTAGCACACCCAGCAAAGCTGAGGTGTTGCCGTGCGCGGTCCCCACAGGGATACAGAGTACCTTCACGTAGCAGGGCCATGTCCCTGAACGGTACCCGGCTCCTATCCAGCAGGCTCCACAGGAGTTGTGGATGAAGCACGGTCTCAGTGCCTGGAGACCGATAGGATCCCACTTCACCCAGAGCCCTGAGGGGGATGGGGAAGAAAAGCAGCATGTGGGCTCCAGCCTCTGTACCCGCAATGGATACCTCAACCTTAACAACACCGCCGACAAGAGTGGGGTGAGAAGGGAGCATGCTGGGGGCCCTATATGGGCCCTCTTTTCTTCCATCCGACATAGTCAGCAGCTGCTGCTGACTAAACTGTGGAGCTGTGCTGTGCGTGTCTGACCTCCTTCGCACAAAGCAAAAAACTGAGGAGCCCGTGGGAGCACGGGGGGTGTATAGGCAGAAGGGGAGGGGCTTAACACTTTTGAGTGTAATACTTTGTGCGGCCTCCGGAGGCAGAAGCTATACACCCAATTGTCTGCGTCTCCCAATAGAGCGACAAAGAAATGTATATTTGCCTAACAGTAATTTTTTCAATGCCTTAACTTTTTTGGCTCTGAGAATGTTATTTTCATGACACATTGTACTTTACTACCACCAGAACCCTACCCATATATTTTCAATCCAGGATACAGTTTGAAATATGGGCCTTTTTCTGGCCCTGCCTGGACTTACACACATGTGGACTTAAATATATTTATCCTCATCATCATAGTGATATTGAAGTTACATTTCCCAACATCACTTTTGTGGTAGAAATCCTATCTGCACAGACTTTTGCAGTATATTACCTGAATACCCGCATGACTGCACAAATAAAAATCAAACTCGAAGGGATGTGTGATATTAGTGTCAACGGTGGTCCCTGCCGGAATGTTACCACTTTTTCCAATCTGTATACAAAAAAAAAAAAAAAAAGTAGAAATTAAGAGGTGTAAAAAAAATAAATAAATGAAAAAAAATAAATCCACATATGCAGCAATTTAATATAATTCTATATATTTCATATGGAGTTTACTATTATATAAGGTGGCCATAAAATAACCTAATGTGTTTGGAGCAGTGTGCAGACTGTCCCAATGGACAGAATTGGCTGGAAATTGGCATGGGGAAAACGGAAGGCATCTTAAAATTATTTTTATACAAAAACTCCCCACCAGGTGAAAAAGTAGCGCTGTACAGTGAACGCGCCTTGCAATTCAGTCTGCTAGATGCCTGTCTCTTTGCCGGATCGTGTGCGGTTAGTGCGGTTGTTTTATGAGAATCCCAGGAATACTGCACTGAGAGCTTTCGTCGTTTGAAAGACCTTCATACACATAGCGGTCCAAAGGCTGTCAATTCACTGAGATAGATGATGACACATTTTGAGGCAACAGAGTTACTGAGTGTTCAGCCAGGGCACAGGTGACGACCAGTAAGCAGAGAGGTTGTGGAAGACATTGCCATTGCCGTCGTGGAACAGGGCACAAACAACCCTGCCAGGAACAACAGTGCACGCAGTGTTTCCAGGCAATTGGGGCGCTCGTACAGCACAGTGTGGAAAGTTCTCAGAAAGGTCTTGCGGGCATACCCGTACAAAATTAGCCATCATCAACAACTTATTCTTCGTGAAAAGAATACCCGCATGACATTTGCATTCATGTTTCTGTGGCGAGAGTGGAAGTGGATGGCAATTGGCCATGGAATCTTCTGTGGTGCGACGAAAGGCATTTTTACCTGAATGGAACGGTGAACACACAAAACTGTCGCATATGGGTTACCGAAAATCCGCATTCAGTCGAGGGGGTTCCGCTGCATTCGCCAAAGGTAATCGATTGGTGTGGCTTCACCTCATCATTCATCCTTGGATCGTTCCATTACGAAGAAATGAGGCCAAATGGGGTTGCTATATGTTCCATGACAGCAGCGAGATACCAGGCAATGCTGGAAACAGTGGTCGTTCCGCAACTCCAACAGTGGCAGTGTCTTTAGACGACCACCTTCATGCATGATGGAGCATCTCCTCACATCGCAAATCGTGTGAAAAACGTTCTGCATGCACATTTTCCCGATGACAGGATTTTGAGCCGCTCCTTCTTTAATGCATGGCCACCGCATTCGCCCGATCTCAATCCTTGTGATTTTTGGTTGTGGGGACACTTGAAATAGAGCGTTTAATCAGGAAATGTCGACACCCTGGCTGACCTGAAAGACTGCATCATTTTGGAAGTATGCAGCATCCCACCAGACATGTTACACGTAAGTGTCGAGCATGCTCTGCATAGGATGAACATGATTACCATGCATGATGGCAGCAGCCATATTGAACAGTTATGCTAGTCTGTGGAACAATTGTGACATCTCCAATTATCGGCACACGGTTTTTGGGCCGCTCGCTCACTGTACAGAGCCACTTTTTCACCTGGTGGGGAGTTTTGGTATAAAAATCTTTTTAAGATGCCTTCCGTTTTCCCATGCCTTGAATAGCATACATACCAATTTTCAGCCAATTCTGTCCACTGGGCCAGTCTGCACACAGCTCCAAACACCTTAGGTTATTTTATGGCCACCTTGTATGTGGATCCCAAGTCATTTCACATACATTATTTCATTAATAAAATAGGCACCTTAGGCACGGCTTATGGAAAGATATAGCACTGTTAATGAAAAGAGCTTGCAAGTGTAACAAATGAGCAGCGTAAAGTAGTCTAAAGTAACATACACCATATACATTAAGTATTTTGGGACACCACATACCCGCTCACTGCGGTCAGCACAAAATAGGCGTGTATGATGCCGCTTCTGGACAACAATGTAAGTGATGCCAGGCTGGTAGTCCTTTTCCAATTTGATACAAGCATCCCTGATAGCTAGCAGCTCATAATGCAGAATCTTAAGAGGCAGGAATAGAAAAAATAAAGTTACATAGACTTCAAAAGAAATACAAGGAAACTGTTCAAACCATTTATAACTTTGTACTTACCTGAGGGAGCTGCCCTTCTGGCACCCCATCTCGATAGAAGATTATCCTAGTGGGTTTAAAACGTGTAGACTTGTAAAACTGGATGAGAAGTTCCCTCACCATGTATGAAAGATCTTCAATGATCTCCTGCCGGGGACGCTGCACCCTTACTGTGGCACAGTATCTGCTTGGATGAGCATCCATACTACCAACAACCTGTAGGACAATAAAAAGGAACAATATTAGTTCCTTCTTTGCATCTATCAGATCGTATAGATATACATTGTTTAGTTTCTGACCGCCGTGATCGAGGGCTTCTTCCCATCACCAGCAGGTGGGTGTGTAACGTCAGCTCCAAGGAAAATGACTGGCTGCTGGAAGACCGCGGAGCTGTCACAAGGCAAAACAAGCAACTTAAACTATGCTTATTCAGAAAGACAGAAGATCAATATGGTACCATATATCTGAGACAATGGGCTCAATGATGTTAGAACCTCAAAACAAATAACTAATGGTATACAGGATGATTGAAAGACCTTCACAAAATGTAAACTAAAGATGGATTGGACAAAACGGTCATGAAAAACACAGAAAAAATAATATAAACATTTCAAAAATGACAAAGCAACATGCACAATAAGGTTGTCAAAATACTGAAATGAAACAAGAAATTGGGTAAGAGAATTAAACACCCATTCAGATGTAAGAAGCTAGAAAAATTAAACAAATGTAATGTAATGACTGCCAACTCTGATACAGGAGAAAGTAAGGTGTCAAGATTTAAAAAAAAATAAAAATAACGATAACTAAACTCAGCTAGGTGTTGATTAAATGCTACGATGGCTATACAGAATAAGGGCCTTCAAGCATCCAATGTGTATGGGGAGGAGGAGCTTTTTTTGCCCCATAGCAGATGAAAACCAGCTGTCTGATCTTTTTGGTCTTTTGTTTCTCTCACGGCTCTCTGCATAGCGAGTGACAGCTGTAACCACAGGCCCGGCACTGACTGACAACTGACTTAGTATTGCACCTGTGCAGAGCCGGCTAAGTCAGCTGTCAGTCAGTGCCTGGGGTGTGGTTACAGCTGTCACTCACTATGTACTGAGCGGTGACTGAAAGTGCGCTGGCCATGACCTTATGACAATGCCCAAGGCTGCTGATAGGAACAAGGTTAATTTCCTCCTGACAGTGGGGCGCTCAGTACAGTGGCCACTATTAACTGCAGATTAACCCAATATTTGCTGGTTAATAGCATTTTTTTTTTACCTGACAGGTTCCCTTCAACATTATATACTTAAATAGAAAAGATATTAAAATCTAATTTTCTCCCCCTAGAATTCTTTTGAGGCCTAGACAAGATGTTGCACTCTATTGGCATGGAAAATTTCCCTAGATTCAAGCTGGTGACCCTGCAGGTTCCAAAAGTATATGGCAACTCCTAATAAAAGGACAATTGGTGCATGCAAAATATTAGTTGGATATGACCAACGCAGCTACAGCTCTACATGGAGCCCTTCTTGGTACGATGAGACCTTATCAAACTTTATTTACAGATACAAAGTGCTTTGTCGCCCTAAACTGTTGCTTTATAAAACAGTACCTCGGGCATTGATGGTAGTTACAAACTTATTTAATTTTGATACTACTGAAATTTTCCCCTACAATCCCCTATTGGACAACCTTGATATACCTAACTTAATAGACCATCCAGTGGCCAAGTTTGGGGCAAAGAAAGGTTTAAGTATCTGGGTCAACTTTGTTAACTCATTCTACATTTTAGCTTGTTCCTAGTGCAACTGGGATCACCTAAGTTGGAGACATTACTAAGATACAGCAACACCTGAACATGTATTTGAACATGTAGAAAGCAGACACTATATTAATCTACTGCCAAACCTCTTGGTAGTGCCCTGGTAACATGGAGTTTGGATCTGCCTGAACTCAGGGACAGTGATTGGATGGAAGTAGTGGATTCCTGTCTAATCTTTGTTCAAAAGATTTGTTAAACTCTTTGTAATAATTTTGAAATGTGTTTTTTTTAAAAGAAACACCAAATAAATTGCATATAATGATAATCTGTGATTTAGAGCTATGCTTCTGCTGTCAATCTGCATCAGGGACTTCATCCGTGCGGCTTGACCCTGCCCCCTAATTAACCTATTCTGGTAGGAAATGGTCCTTTTTCTGCAATCACTTTCCCCAAGAGCCTCCGCAAATAGGTCTTTTAGGTATCATAAATTATAAATTGTCCAAGGTTATAAAAAGACTTTTCTGTAAACTTATTTTGTGCCAGGAAAAGTGGTTATAATGGCAGTGAAATCCACTGGGATAAGGGTGGTAATGGTATTAGCTGATCAACTTGCTCAGTAAAATGTCAAAATTTTATAAATTCGTTTTAGCTGTCAATAAATGTGGCCGCTTTGGCTTGAGTCGGAGGTTTATAGTCATTTGAGGTTTCTTCCCCAATTGATACTTTACTGAAAGTGTAATGCTGTTTGGTCTACTTGCTACTGCACTTCTAAGTGTAGAAGAAGAGGAGTAAATGCATCAATGTGTGAATATGTATGTGTAAAAGAGGATATTGGGATGTACAGACACATTGAATGTTCAGGCCTGCTCATCCTTTATCAATTATGACTAGTGATGAGCGAGCACTACCATGCTCGAATGTTGGTTTTGAGTACCGACCATACAAGCACGGTAGTGCTCGCTGATCAATAGTTATCACCAGTCCTTCTATTATGTTGTAATAATATTTGATGTGATCTACATATTCTGACTGTTAATAGTTTCTTTCATGTGCGTTCACCTTTCCCTTTTTTTAGCCTATAAAAAAACCCCAAAAAAACAAACAAAAGGAAGATAAGCAGCAAAGCATTAAACTGGTAATCAAGGCATAAGCACCAAAACACAGAGTACCAAAAGAAAGCCTGCCTAGTGTCAATTTAATGGTGTTCTCTAATAGCAGGAGCTGCAAGTAAAGTTTTATAGAGAACCATTTACTATACAATATGTCCCTACATGCACAATTAACTGCTACCTATAAAAGTTCTGTAGTGGGTCAT
The DNA here is from genome assembly GCF_048569485.1 of Anomaloglossus baeobatrachus. Classification (NCBI taxonomy): domain Eukaryota; kingdom Metazoa; phylum Chordata; class Amphibia; order Anura; family Aromobatidae; genus Anomaloglossus; species Anomaloglossus baeobatrachus. Next base: position 367,408,503 of record NC_134354.1, on the reverse strand, counting down.
AACTACTGGCTGGGATCGGAGCATTCAGAAAGGGTGGAGGAAAACATCGGAGACCTGTTTATTCCCCAATCTGCAGGCAGCAAGCAGTTCAGACTTTGGGAATGGAATGGGTACCACTACACTATGGAACATTTATATTTTAGGGAACTACTATAGTGTCCAATGAGATGACAGGCTTAGTTATTAAAAAAAAAAAAACAAACAAAAACACATACCGTTGATGAGGCACTAGTATGTTGTTGATTCCACCTAGTTTGACATTGATCTTTAGGCACAAATTGCTTAGGGTCTGCGGAGAAGTCTTCACAACATTTTTCACCTGGACACACTGGGTCGCCATGCCAAGGAGTGTGTCTCCAACACGCTTCACTTCCGCTGGAAATGAAGCAATCGTTAACACAAACTGTCCAGTAATAGAAGAGTGTACAATACACAATCATGCCAATCAGCATGGTTACCAAACGACCAAATGTCTTGGTTCCTACTCGTTAGAACATTGTAGACCCTTTTTATGCAAGCAAAAATGGTTTTAGACACACACAGGAAATACATAAAGATATGTGCCTACAATCCGGACATACTGCATCCTGGAAGCAGCATGTCCTCCTTTGCGGGGCCACGAGTGCTCTCCACAGGAGACTGCAGCTGCCCTCGCCCACGATCAGGGTTCGGGCTGCTGCGATCTCCCTTTCTGTCCTCCCTGCAGATAACAATTGCGGCTCAGCATCAATAAATTGACATGCAGCGGCTCGAGAAGCCGTACCACATGTCAGTTTACACTGCGGAAAAACAAGCACAGTGGGCATGGGATTTTTAGAAATCCCATTCATTGTGCTTGTACTCTAAAACGCAGAATTTTGAAAGCAGTGAAAACACGCTGCGCACAAAAACCATAAAACCCTGATCGTGGGCACAAAGCCTAGAAATCAAAATATTTGTTTTCTAAATGGAGACCGCTCTTTTTGCAGACAATTTATTAAATAGCTGTGTTTATTTTACGATTCCAAAGAAGTTGGGACACTGTAAAATGTAAAGAAAACATGAATGAACTGATGTGGAAATCTCTTATAGCCATATTTTATTTATAACAGAACACATCAAAAGATAAATATTAGACATTTTTTCATTCCATTTATTAACTTATTGAGAAATTGATGGCAGAAATAAATCTCAAAAAGTTGAGCCAGGGATAATAAAAGGCTGGAAAAGTGCCACTAATGAAAAACAAAATCACATGACTGTATAAAAAGTGCATGATAAAGAGGCAGAGCCTCTCAGAAGCAAAGATAGTCAGAGGTTCACCGGACTGAACAACTTTAAAGAAGAATTAAGTCAATGCATGGGCTCAGGAATGCTTAAGGTTGTGAGTAAAATAAGTCCATAAAAGATTTCAAAACTATTGCATTCTTGTTTTCTATACATTTTACACAGCGTCCCAACTTTACTAGAATTGGGTTGTACCTCTACTTTATCAATATATTCTGTAGTGCATAAACTGGTCTATTCTCACCATATACTGGCGTCTTTCCTGGCAGTATGACGATTATCAGCTGGAGACCAGAATATGTGTTTTTGAGGTGTCTGAACATTGGCTCCACACTGTCCGCGCCCTGCGCGTATTTACAGAAGCATGGCTGCCCTTGGATTGGCATCCCAGCATCCTTGGAGATTTTTCTTAGCTGATCAGTAAAATTCCTGGAAAGGTTAATTTGCAAAAAAAATTATACATCATGTTTGGGAATTTTTATATATAAAATAGGACTAAAATTGTTAAATAAAAAGCTAAAAGCAGGTTTAGAATGGAAAGCAAGCTATTCATTTATGCAAAACTATGAATGCAAAAAGTTCTTGTTTGACAATATTAAAATAATATTTAATATTTAATAATAATATTAAAATAAATCACACACCAAAAGAACAAAAAAACCTCTACACCTGGTCCACAATGACTTATCAAATATGCAATGTATATAGCTATTCATGTGTAAATCTGGCATGATTTCATCTGAAATGAACATATTGTGCCTCCAAATTAACTATGTATAGTTTTGCTGTTACAGATATTTGTAGAGAAGGCTTTTAGAGCAGAGCTAAACTAAAAAATAGCAAAAGTGTTTTCATAAGAATTATCATCTAATGTTTCATGCCTTGAGCAGAAGTCTGAGCATGATCAGAAAACCTTGAATAAGAAGGTGTGTACAAACGTTTGGTCTGTACTGTGTGTGTGTGTGTATATATTACCAGTTGTGTATATTAGATTTTATGACAGGGTATTGATCCAGGGAACTAGTCTGATTGCCGGATGTGGAGTCAGGAAGGAAATTTTTTCCCCATTGGAACTTGTTTGCCACATTGGTTTTTTTTTTTTTGCCTTCCTCTGAATCAACATGTTAGGCTACGGGTTGAACTAGATGGACTTAGAGTCTTCCCTTCAACCTTAAAAACTATGATAGAGATTATATATATATATATATATATATATATATATATATATATATATATATATATATATATATATATATATATACACACACACACACACACACACACACACACACACACACACACACACACACATACATATACACACACACGTTCTTTTTCAAATACTAATTAAAAATTTTCCGGCACCCATCTGGTTATTTTCTGCCACGAGCCGATACTTACTTCAGTACTTCCTCTCTGCATTGTTTCTGTGGAGCAAAGCAAGCGATGGCCCAAACTTTAATTTCAATGCCATTATAGAACTGCTTTCCTCTCATGTCCCACACACCTTGGTTTGGCGTTGCAATCGCTCTGTTCTAGGAAAACAAATGACATATTAAAGAGACTATTTGAAGAGATCAAAGTACATTTTCTGCCCACATAAATCCATCAAGAAAGGAGGGAGCTGTTGGAGCGGGAAAGAGAAGTTGCTGCTGTTAATAGGATGTGTTCTGTCAGTCTATTCCTGCACTCCCAACAACACTGCTCATTGATGGTATATACATACATAGATACACACACACACACACACACACACACACACAGTGTATGTATGTATGTATGTATGTATGTATGTATGTATGTATGTATGTATGTATGTATACAGACATATATACATACACACAGTGGGGAAATTAATTATTAGATGCACTGCAGATTTTGCAAGTTTTCCCACCTACAAGAATGGAGAGGTCGGTCCTTAATATTTATAGTAGGTACACCTCAACTGTGACAGAAACAAAATCCAGAAAATCACATTGTTTGATTTTTATATAATTTATTTGCATTTTATTGCATGAAATAAGTATTTGATCACCTAGAAACCAGCATCAATTCTGGCTCTCACAGACCGTCTATTTTTTTTTTTTAGGCTGCATGCCCACGATCAGGGTTTGAAGTGTTTTGGGCACAGCATGTTTTCACTGAGTCCAAAATGATGCATTATACAGCACAATACAGTGGATGGATTTTCTAGAAATCACATGCCCACTGTGCTTGTTTTTCTAGAGCATAAACAGATATGTGGTACAGCTTCCCGAGCCATAGCATGTCAATTTATTTATGTACTGATTGTGGGGACAGCCCTCCTAGTCTGCACTCATTAACTATATTAATTGCACCTGTTTGACCTCATTACCTGTCCACACAATCACACTCCAACCTCTCCATCATGTCCCAGACCAAACCACTGTTTAACCCCTTCAGCCCACAGCCTATTTTGACCGTTAAGACCAGGCCACTTTTTGCAATTTTGACCAGTGTCACTTTATGAGGCTATAACTCTGGAACGCTTCAGCGGATCCCGGTGATTCTGAGATTGTTTTTTCATGACATATTGGGCTTCATGTCAGTGGTAAATTTAGGCCAAATTTTTTTGCGTTTCTTTGTGAAAAAAACGGAGATTTCACAAAAAGTTTAAAAATTTTGTAATTTTCAAACTTTGAATTTTTATGCTCTAAAACCAACGAGACATTATGACACAAAATAATTAATAAATAACATTTCCCACATGTCTACTTTACATCAGCACAATTTTGGGGGAAAAAAATTAAGGAAGTTATAGAGGTTCAAAGTTTATGAGCAATTTCTCATTTTTACAACAAAATTTACAAAGCCACATTTTTTTAGGGACCACATCATATTTGAAGCGATTTTGAGAGGTCTACATGACACAAAACACCCAAAAGTGACAATTCTAAAAACTGCACCCCTCAGGCTACTCAAAACCACATCCAACAAGGTTATTAACCCTTCAGGTGCTTCACAGTAACTAAAGCAATGTGGAAGGAAAAAAATGAACATTTTACTTTTTGCAACAAAAATGTTAATTTAGCCTCAAATATTGCATTTCACAAGGGTAGCAGGATTCTATCAACCTCCAAAATTTGTTGGGCAAATTTCTTCTGAGCACGCAGATACCTCATATGTGGCGAAAAAACACTGTTTGCACGCACAGCAGGACTTGGAAGGGAAGGAGTGTCATTTGACTTTTTGAACAGAAAATTAGCTGGAATTGTTAGCCGCACCATGTTGCGTTTGGAGAGCCCCTGATGTGCCCAAACAGTGGAGCTCCCCCACTTGTGACCCCATTTTGGAAACTAGACCCCTCATGGAATTTATCTAGATGTTTACTGAGCACTTTGAACCTCTGGGGGCTTCACAAAAGTTAATAAAGTTGAGCCGTGAAAATAAAAAAAAAAAATGTTACTACAAAATTGTTACTTCAACCAGGTAGCTTTTTTCTCCACAAGGGTATCAGGAAAAAATGCACCATAAAATATATGGTGCAATTTCTCCTGAGTACACAGATACCTCATATGTGGTGGAAATGAAATGTTTGGGCGTACAGCAGGACTCGGAAGACAAGGAGCGTCATTTGACTTTTCAAACGCAAAATTGTCTGGAATAATTAGCGTGCGTATTCCATGTTGTGTTTGGAGAGCCCCTGAGGTGGCGTAACAGTGGAGCTCCCCCGCATGTGACCCCATTTTGGAAACTAGACCCCTCATGGCATAGAAAAAAAAAATCAGGGCGCACGCAAAGATGTGCTGCAAAAATGGGGGGGGGACTAGGTGGGATGGAAAAAAGAAGTCCTGTCCAAAGTCGAGTACGGCTGCAGGACGCTTGCTGATCAGGTACCTAATTGTACAAATTTTGTCTTTTTTTTTTATTTGGGGTGCACAAAAAAAAAAGGAAAAACTCGAGCAACAATTACGTACCTGATCAGCCAATCACGTAGCTGATCAGCGCTTGGCGGTAAGCGGGGGTGTGGGTTGGGTGGAAATAGGGAGTGGGAGTTGGGATTGGGGATAGCTATAAAAGAGCCACGAACAAATACTTACAGGTTGGATCAGAACAGCAGCAGGATCACAGGAGAGATGGCTGCGGATGGGAGAGGGCGCAGTGGATGCAGGAGCGGCGGAGGATGGGGGGGAGGGGAGTGGGAGGTGAGATTGGGGATAGTTACCTTACAGGATGGATCTAGGCAGCAGGATCACAGGAGATGAAGGAGGCAGCAGATCGGGGAGGGTGAGAGGTGGGAGAGGGGGCAGCAGATCACGGGGGTGAGAGGTGGGGAGAGAAGTGATGGAGCACAGATCAAGGGGGTGAGGTGGGGGGCGGGCAGAAAATCACAGGGGTGAGGGGGAGGGAGCAGGCAGCAGATCACGGAGGAGAGAGGTGGGGGTGCGGGCAGCCGATCACAGAGGTGAGGGGGAGGGGGTGGGCAGCAGATCATAGAGGTGAGGGGGCGGGCAGCCAATCATGGGGGTGAGGGGGTGGGCAGCAGAACACGGTGGTGAGGGGGCGGGGGCGAGCAGCCGATCACGGAGGTGAGAGGTGGGGATGCGGGCAGCAGATCGGGGAGAGCGGTGGCAGATGGAGGAGGGCGGCGGTTCGGGAGGCTTTTCGCTGGCTCGATACAGTACAATGGCAGCGCGGCAACTTCCGGGTCCCATGCTCCGGTCACATAACAGCATGGGACCAGAGCTTGTCGCCCTGCCATTGTACTGTATACACTGTACTGGCGTGCTCCAGGACCGACAAGTGAAGCTGAGGGGGGCGGTCACCGGCCCAGGTCCACGGTGATTGGAGAGATCGGTCACAAGGCTGGTCTCTCCAATCAGAGCTGCTGGAGCGGGGGGAGGGTGATCTAGCTGAGGTCACCCAGCCCCAGCCAATGAACAGTGCTACAGCTGCACTGATCATGGCTGAATTTCAATGTTTAAGCCATTTTCAATGGCTGAAACATTACAGTGCCTGTGATTGGCTGACGAACGCCGCTCATTCAATCACAGCCTCCGTAGGTCCGGAGAGGAGGCACCACCCCTCCCGAGGTCCCCTCCTCCCTGAATCTGCGGATTGTGTGAACTGGCTGGCTTCGGTGCCGCGACTTTGCCATGACGGATACATCCGTCATGGGTCTAACTAGCAGGGCACCATGACGGATGTATCCGTCAAAAGTCGTGAAGGGGTTAAGAACATCAGGAACAAAAGTGTAGACCTGCACAAGGCTGGGATGAGATACAAGACAATAGGCAAGCAGCTTGGTGAGAAGGCAACAACTGTTGGTTCAATTATTAGTAAATGGAGAAAACACAAGTTCACTGTCAATCATAACTGTCTGAAGCTCAATGCAAAATGTTACCTCATGCGGTAAGGATGGTTCTGAGATAGGTCAGAAATCAGCCAAGAACTACACGGGAGGACTTGGTCACTGACAAGCAGAGAGCTGGGACCATAATCTCAAAGATTACCGTTAGTATCACCCTACAATGTCATGGATTATAATTCTGCAGGGCACGTAACGTCTCCCTGCTCATACCAGCACATGTCCAGGCTTGTATGAATGATCCACAGGAGGCATGGGAGAAGGTCATGTGGTCAGATGAGTCCAAAATAGAACTTTTTGGTATTAACTCCACTCGCCGTGTTTGGAGGAAGAAAAAGGATGAGTACAACCCCAAGAACACAGTCCCAATCGTGATGCATGGAGGTGGAAACATACTTTGGGGGTGTCTTTCTGCAAGAGGGACATGATGACTGTGCTGTATTGAAGGGAGGATGGATGGGGTCATGCATCGCGATATTTTGGCCAACAACCTCCTTCCCTCAGTAAGAGCATTGAAAATGGGTCTTCCATCAGGACAATGACCTGAAATACACAGCTAGGGCAACTAAGGAGCGGCACCATAAGAAGCATTTCAAAAGTCCTGGAGTGGCCTAGCAGCCCAATAGAAAATCTTTGGCGGGAGCTGAATCTCAATGTTGCCCAATGACAGCTCAGAAACCTGAAAGATCTGGAGAAGATCTGCATGGAGGAATGAGCCAAAATCCCTGCTGCAGTGTGTGCAAACTTTGTCAAGAGCTACAGGAAACGACTGACCTCTGTAATTGCAAACAAAAGGTTTATGAATCAAACATTAAGTTGTTTTATTTGCATTTAATGGCATTAAATAAGTATTTAAAAATCATACAAATGTGATTTCCTGGATTTTTTTGGGGATTCTGTCACAGTTGAAGTGTACCTATGATAACAATTATAGACCTCTCCAGTCTTTGTAGTTGGGAAAACTTTGAAAATCAGCAGTGTACCGAATACTTATTTTCCCCACTGTACATAACATCCCCCCATACTGCCTATAAAGAGTTTGCTTAAGGCCTCCTCTCTCCCACATGCATTTAATACGGATGAGTGCAATCCAATACAACATCAGATTGCACTCGCACCAATGTTAAATAATTGGCATGAAAAAACAAAAATAAAAAAGTTAAGATATCAGCATGCCGCATTCGGCAGCATATCTCAGATCACGTGCCCCCATACAAGTCTATACGTGTGTATGAAACCTGAGTGCAGCCCAATATACGCAGAGACAGGCAATGGAGACGATGGAGAGATTAATCTCTCCTTCTCAGCACCTGTTATCCTACTCTTGCATGTGAGAGTATTGGATTGCAGTAACATGACAGTTGGATCATGCTCGCAGGAGAGCGTGAGCCGAGTGTCATTAGCACATCACATCTGATTCTCCAGTATCGGATGCCATACACTAATGGGAGAGAGGCCTTAGAGTGTTATAGAAGCAGAGCCTCCTCCCTTCTGTGTGCACAATAAATGGAAGACATCACATCAGCTTCCACTCTGGAGCTGAGCGCACGGAAATCTGACAGATACCTGTAGAAAAGAAACTGCTTAAAAAAACGCACTATAACTCAGAATGGCACAAATTGTTATTTTTCATTTACACGTACAACTTACCCTGAAAATATATCTGAAATGATAGGCTAACAATACATTACGTATAGACAGGCAGCCATGCTACAAAGCACAGACAAGTAGACATGTTATACGAGAGTGAAGTGAAGTATTAGGTTAGGGTTAGCTCATAGATGCGTGATACAGGACTGATCCATAAGCTGTACCATTTTCATATTCAGTTTTAAACTGTACTGAAATGTATGCAGAATCCAAAAACATGTATAAGAAAAAGTTATTGTCTTACTCTTCCTCCATATTGCAGTATGGGTGCCGGGAGGACCCTTCCTGTAACCTCGGTCATGTCATCTTTCACTTTGATTCCAAACTCCTGAATGTACGGATCCAAATTGTAACTTGCATTCTTCATCTGGAAGTACAGAATAATACTGGTATAATAATATAATACAGACATTTGCAGATATGTGACGCAAACAAGATTGTTACAGAGTTTAGAATATGGGTTCATTGATAGAAAAGCCCAAGGCTACATTTTATATTATATGCCATTACACATGATACATGGAGGTCCCTCCTGTGGGACCCCTGATAATCCTGAGACTGAAGGGGATACTGCACCAGTTTAGGGTTGTGTCCCTTTCTCGGTTTTTCCCTGCACAGTTGGACGGTTGATAGAACTGCTCCACTGGGAAAATGTAGAAGGTGACACAGATCCACCTCAGCGCAGGGTCTTTATTTTCACAAAAATCGGTGAAGGTTCTAGAGGTCAGACCCAGCTGTTTGTAACATGAGGACATATCCAGATGTTAAAAAGTGTCAACTGTACCGAAACTAGTATCGCTAGGACATGGCATATCACTAGGATGGACCGGCCATCACTTTATGGGATGGAAAGCTCATTCATTTTCTGGGAGACGGGAGCCCAGGCCCACCTCCTTCTCACTAAAGGGTTTGACTGACAGGTCATTGCGAAAAATTCACCATTATGGGAAACCTTGTTAACCCCTTCAGCCCCCAGGCATTTTGTGTTTTTCCGTTTTGTTTTTTCCTCTTTATTCCGATAGCCGAAACTTTTTTATTTTTCTGTCAATCTTGCCATATGAGGGCTTGTTTTTTGCGGGACGAGTTGTACTTTTAAATGAAACCATAAGTTTTACCATATAGTATACTGGAAAACGGCAAAAAAAATTCCAAGTGCGGAAAAATTGCAAAAAAAAGTGTGATCGCACAATAGTTTTTGGGATATTTTATTCACAGTGTTCACTATATGGTAAAACCGATGTGTCAATGTGATGCCTGAGGTCAGTGCGAGTTTGTAGACATCAAACATGAATAGGTTTACTTGTATTTAATCAAACATGAATAGGTTTACTTGTATTTAAGGGGTTAAAAAAATTCACAAGCTTGTCCAAAAAAAAAGTGGCGCACGTTTTGCGCCATTTTCCAAAACCCATAACCTTCTCATTTTTCGGGATCTGAGGCTTAGTGACTGCTTATTTTTTGCGTCTCGAGCTGACGTTTTTAACTGTACCATTTTTGCGCAGATGCTACGTTTTGATCGCCTGTTATTGCATTTTGCGGCGACCAAAAAACATAATTTTGGGGTTTGGAATTTTTTTGCCGCTACGCCGTTTACTGATCAGATTAATTGATTTTATATTTTGATAGATCGGGCATTTCTGAACGCGGCGATACCAAATATGTGTATTTTTTTTAATTTTTTAACCCTTTAATTTTCAATGGGGTGAAAGTTTTTTTTTTTTAATTTTACTAGTCACCCTAGGGGGCTATAGCGATCAGCAATCTGATCGCTCTGCCCTATCTGCAGATCATAGCTACAGAGCTGAGAACTGCAGATTTGCTGCTTTACTTTCAATGCCGGCTGTATTCCGGCATTGAGAGGAAGTGACTCATGTTAGCTACAGGCGTCATCACATGACCCTGTGCTACCATGGCAACCACCGAAAGTCACGTGATCATGTCACGTGACTTCCGATGGGGGCGGGGTAAGTCACTGTCATGGCGGCGCCCATATACATCTCTCTGCCAGATTTTGGCAGTGAGATGTAAGGGGTTAATGGTCGTGGGTGGAAGAGATTCCACCCGCGACTAGCAGGCACACGTCAGCTGTTGAAAACAGCTGATATGTGTGGGGATCGCCGCGACCTGCCCACTTCAGGGGGCGGGGATTAACCTCACACGATCCATGACGTACCCAGTACGTCATGGGTCGTTAAGGGGTTAATGTTGAATCTCAAAGCAAATGTGTCATGATTTTTATTTTTTGTTGGTGTTGTCTGACCACAACACTTCCACACTCCAAATACAGCAGCCTCAGGACACCGCGAAACCCTGGCTCTTACAATGTAGCTGCCTCAGTGTGAACTGGGTATACCCCGTGGGCTGTCCAGTTTACAAAAGGTGGGCAGAGCTAAGCACCATTTTGTTGTGCTCCACCGCTGAACTTCAATTTTCACCAGTCACCCGCTTATCTAATCCCAGTGTTCCTGACGACACAGCCCGCTTATCTAATCCTAGTGTACCTGACGACACAGCCCGCTTATCTAATCCCAGTGTACCTGACGAGGCAGCCTGCTTATCTAATCCCAGTGTACCTGACGACACAGCCCGCTTATCTAATCCCAGTGTACCTGACAAGGCAGCCCGCTTATCTAATCCCAGTGTACCTGACGAGGCAGCCCGCGTATCTAATCCCAGTGTACCTGACGACACAGCCCGCTTATCTAATCCTAGTGTACCCGACGACACAGCCCGCTTATCTAATCCTAGTGTACCCGACGACACAGCCCGCTTATCTAATCCTAGTGTACCCGACGACACAGCCTGCTTATCTAATCCCAGTGTACCTAACGACACAGCCCGCTTATCTAATCCCAGTGTACCCGACGACACAGCCAGTTTAACTAATCCTAGTGTACTCGAGGACACAGCCTGCTTATCTAATCCCAGTGTACCTAACGACACAGCCCGCTTATCTAATCCCAGTGTACCTGACGACACAGCCCGCTTATCTAATCCCAGTGTACCTGACGAGGCAGCCCGCTTATCTAATCCCAGTGTACCTGAGGACACAGCCCACTTATCTAATCCCAGTGTACCTAACGACACAGCCCACTTATCTAATCCCAGTGTACCTGACGACGCAGCCCGCTTATCTAATCCCAGTGTACCCGACGACACAGCCCGCTTATCTAGTCCTAGTGTACCCGACGAACCAGCCCGCTTATCTAATCCCAGTGTACCTAACCACACAGCCCACTTATCTAATCCCAGTGTACCTGACGACGCAGCCCGCTTATCTAATCCCAGTGTACCCGACGACACAGCCAGCTTAACTAATCCTAGTGTACCCGACGACACAGCCTGCTTATCTAATCCCAGTGTACCTAACGACACAGCCCGCTTATCTAATCCCAGTGTACCTGACGACACAGCCCGCTTATCTAATCCCAGTGTACCTGATGAGGCAGCCCGCTTATCTAATCCCAGTGTACCTGAGGACACAGCCCGCTTATCTAATCCCAGTGTACCTGACGACACAGCCCACTTATCTAATCCCAGTGTACCTAACGACACAGCCCACTTATCTAATCCCAGTGTACCTGACGATGCAGCCCGCTTAACTAATCCCAGTGTACCCGACGACACAGCCCGCTTATCTAATCCTAGTATACCCGACGAACCAGCCCGCTTATCTAATCCCAGTGTACCTGACAACAAAGCCCGCTTATCTAATCCCAGTGTACCTAACAACACAGCCCACTTATCTAATCCCAGTGTACCTGAGGACACAGCCAGTTTATCTAATCCTAGTGTACCCGACGACACAGCCCGCTTATCTAATCCCAGTGTACCTAACGACACAGCCCGCTTATCTAATCCCAGTGTACCTGACGAGGCAGCCCGCTTATCTAATCCCAGTGTACCTGACAAAGCCCGCTTATCTAATCCCAGTGTACCTGACACAGTCCGCTTATCTAATCCCAGTGTACCTGACAAAGCAGCCCGCTTATCTAATCCCAGTGTACCTGACAACACAGCCCGCTTATCTAATCCCAGTGTACCCAACGACACAGCCCACTTATCTAATCCCAGTGTACCTGACGCTTATCTAATCCCAGTGTAGCTGAGGACACAGCCAGCTTATCTAATCCTAGTGTACCCGACCACACAGCCCGCTTATCTAATCCCAGTGTACCTAACGACACAGCCCGCTTATCTAATCCCAGTGTACCTGACGAGGCAGCCCGCTTATCTAATCCCAGTGTACCTGACGAGGCAGCCCGCTTATCTAATCCCAGTGTACCTGAGGAGGCAGCCCGCTTATCTAATCCCAGTGTACCTGAGGACACAGCCCGCTTATCTAATCCCAGTGTACCTGACCAGCCCACTTATGTAATCCCAGTGTACCTGACACAGCCTGCTTATCTAATCCCAGTGTACCTAACGAGGCAGCCCGCTTATCTAATCCCAGTGTACCTGACACAGCCTGCTTATCTAATCCCAGTGTACCTAACGAGGCAGCCCGCTTATCTAATCCCAGTGTACCTGACACAGCCCGCTTATCTAATCCCAGTGTACCTGACAAAGCCCGCTTATCTAATCCCAGTGTACCTGACACAGTCCGTTTATCTAATCCCAGTGTACCTGACAAAGCAGCCCGCTTATCTAATCCCAGTGTACCTGACGAGGCAGCCCGCTTATCTAATCCCAGTGTACCTGACGACACAGCCCGCTTATCTAATCCCAGTGTACCTGACCAGCCCACTTATCTAATCCCAGTGTACCTGACACAGCCTGCTTATCTAATCCCAGTGTACCTAACGAGGCAGCCCGCTTATCTAATCCCAGTGTACCTAACGAGGCAGCCCGCTTATCTAATCCCAGTGTACCTGACACATCCTGCATTTCTAGTCCTAGAGCGTGACAAGCCAGCAGCCTCAACTAACAGAATCTATGCTGCCAGCTGTCCTCACAAAAACTGTTCACATCTCGGGAAATCAATGGATCATCAGTGGTTCCAAGGGAGGATAACACAGTCCACTGAAGACTGTAAATGGAGCACATGTATTTTTAGGATATTTACAAGTAAAAACATTCCTTTTACTACATATATTGAAGAATGTTCTTACATTTATAACGTTATTTCATATGCATATTAGAAAAGAAATATTTTTTTAAGTCTGTATATTTCTTTCTGAACATATTCAGGCTCTTTAGACTGAAATGCAAATCATTCAGGTTGACCATGACAGAAATTGAAGATGGACAAACCCACCAATTGCAGTGAATTATATAGCCAATTTTTACTGTGAAATTGGCTATATACTGCAACACTGAGTTGCAGTATATTGTACAAAAGAACAAACTGTTACAGTTTCAAGTCCCCCAAAGGTAGTAAGAGAAATATTTAACCCGTTCACCTCCCAGACTGTTTTCACCTTCTTGACCAGGCCAAATTTTAGAATTCTGACCGGTGTCACTTTAATAACTCTGAAACACTTAACATATCCGAGTAATTCTGAGAATGTTTTTGCGTGACAAATTGTACTTTATGATGATGGCTACATTTTGATTTTGCGTTTGTGAAAATATCAGAATGAGAACATTTTATATGCCCATTAACAAAATATTTATATCATACAAAATAGTTAATAAATAACATTTACCACGTGTCTACGTCATTATCACTATGGATAACAGTTTAGCAGCAATTTCTCCTCTTTCCAGCAAAATTTACAAAACCATTTTTTTCAGGCCCATATTACAATTGAAGTGACTGAGTGGCCTATGTGACAGAAAATACCCCGAGTTGCCTATGTGACACCATTTTAAAAATTGCACCTCTCAAAGTGCTCAAAACCACATTCAAGAAGTTTATTAACCCTTCAGGTGCTTCTCAGGAATTAAAGCAATGTGGAAGGGAAAAAAAAAAAGAAAACTTTACTTTTTTCCACAAAAATATGTTACTTTAGCGCCAAATTTTGCATTTTCACAAGGGTAACGAGAAGTTGCACAACAATTTGTACAGTCCGTTTTCTCCCGAGTACACAATCCCTTTTATAGGGTGGAAATCTACTGTTTGGGTGCACGGCAGGGCTCGGAAGGGAAGGAGCGCCATTCGACTTTTGGAGCACAAAATTGGCTGAAATAGCTAGCCGCCACCACGTCGTGTTTGCAAACCCCCGTAAGTGTCTAAACAGTGGATACCCCTCCCACACCTCACAAAAGACTATTTTGGAAACTACACCCCTCAAGGGATTTATCTAGTGGTGTGGTGAGCACCTTAAAACATAGAGCTTAAACAGTGGGAATCGCCCTCAAGAGACCCATTATTAGTCACTTACATCCATAGATGTAGTCCCAGAGGGGTGTAACTTCTATTTTTACGTTATGGGCATTCTCTAGAAACACGCAGTGGAAGTTAAAAAGTGAAAATTACAAATATGCTATTGTAGTGCCCAATACATTATAGTGCTCAATACATTATGCCAAGCTTGTGCTTCTAGAACCAGGCACCCATAAAATAAGTTGTCTCTCCTCGCTATGTTAATGTCAAACATGTGGATGCTAACTGTGGTTTAGCCACATTGTGGGGCTCAGAATGAAAGGGGGCATTTGGATTTTGTAGATTTTGCTAATTTCTATTGGTGGGATCCACATTGCGTTTCAAGAGCCTTTGTGCTCCCAGTAGCTTGAACACCCCCTATATTTCTATTAACAGATGACAGACCCAAGTGTGTTTTTTTGTATGGGTTGAGTTGAAGCTTTTATTGGTGGCATTTTAGGGTACAGAACATTTTGGATCAGTTTACATGTATCCAATGCTCTACGCTAAGGACTTACCAATGCAACTTAGAGTTTCCATCTAAGTATCTGAAACACGTGATTGAGATGAAGCCCCAGGCGGAGCCATTCACTAAGAGGCAGCAGAGTTACTCCAGACTCCGTTTGGTCACTGTTTTGTGGGGTCTGGCTTTTCAGCGGTGCACAAACCTGTGGCAGACAAGATTTTGTGCACGCCTCAGAAACAGGGACACTGCTGGATCATAGGCCACGCAAAATCCACAGTGGCTCCTTCTGCCTCATTTTAGGGAATCTTCAGTCAGGGGATCTATCAGAATCATGTATTTCAGATATTTACATGGAAACCCGGGTGTAGGCGCTTAGCAAACAGCACAGGATAAATGTAAGCTGAGCCTGTGATCCATGGGATGAACAAATAAACAGCAGGTCAAGAACTGTTAACTATTTTTTTACTCCATTTCACTGTACGGTATAAGTGATTAGACTGCTTTATTCTTCAGGTAGGTGCAATTACAGTGATACCACTTTTTTTTCGTTTTTATGTTTGGCTGCCATCACATAATAAAAATCTTTTAGTTTTACAAAAAAAGTTTTTGCATTGCCATATTTTGGGAGGTATAACAAGTTGAGGTTTTTAAACGGTGCCATTTTTGTGCACATGCCATTTTTTGATCGTTTTCTATTACGATTTTTAGTAGGCGGAGTTGGACAGAGCATATATATTCAGGATTTAACTTTTTTTTTTTTATGCCGTTCTGCATGTGTTAAAAGTGATAACCACTTTATTCTTCGTGTCAGTACGATTACAGCGATATTTGTTTTTTGAAAGACAAGATGATGCTTCCAGCTATACCATTTTTAAATTACATTCGTCTTTTGATTGCGTTTTATTCCACTTTTTGTTGGCCGGTTTTATGAAAAAGCATAGGTTTTTTTATGGTTTTCACTGAAGGGGTTAAATAGCGTGACAATTTTTTAGGTCGGGCTGTTCTGTACGTGGAGACACCAAATCATACATTTTTATCTATCTTTGTTTTTACATACTTATTTGTATTTATTGGTATAAGGCTGTGTGCGCACTTTGCTTTTTTTCATGCGTTTCCGCAACGTTTTCAAATGCAGCGTTAATGCCAAAATGCATGCGTTTTGATTTTCAAGCAAAGTCTATGGGAAATAGGGCTTTCTTGTGCGCACAATGCTGTTAAAAACGCAGCGTTTTGATGCTGAAAATTTGTCAAAATCTCTGCGTTTAAAGAAGCAACATGTCAATTTTTTTTGCCATTTTGGCAGCGTTTTGCTAACAGAGTCAATGAGAAGTTTCAAAAAGCATTCTAAATCAAAATCCCAGCGTTTAACATGCTTTTTTGACAAAATAAAAGCATGCGTTTTTGACATTATATTAAGGGCATGATATGTCCCTTTACACACACACATAGTCCGACAATTAAATTAATGAAAATCAATAAATTAACGTAATTTTATACATAATTAGAACACCGTTCTCAATTTAATAAAATTAGCTACTTTGTATATGATTTTAATCATGATACTTGTAATCATTTTTTTCATTTTTTTTCCATAGTGTTTGAATGTTTAAACTTTATATAGTAGTGTATTTGTATGCAAAACGCATCTGACTTTAAGCAATGAAAAAGCATGTAAATCACGGTAAAAATGCGGCCAAAATGTGGTAAAACCGCAAGCGTATTTTTAGCCTTTTTGTGGTCAAAACCAAATTTGACAAAGACAATTTCTGCGAGGGGGCGTGGCTTGAGCTTGATGGCAGGCAGACGTGCTCTGTAGGAGCTCTTGCAAGCTGAGGTGGCAAATAACATAGCAAAACCCACCTGGCACTCTCTAACATGCCGGGGAAGAAAGGCACAGCACCACAGACCGGACCACCAGCCCTGAGAAGCAGCAGCGCAGCAGTGGATCGTCTGTTCAAAGGGGGGAAGCTCTCTCCGGTCTCCAGGCCTGCTCCAGTAATTGCACCTGCATCCATGAGGCAGGGGCCTGCAGCAACAGCAGCCATCAGTGGTGGCAGCGGGACAGAAGTGGCGGTGGCGATGCATGGCGTGCAGGTACAGGGCGGTGCCGTCAGAGATCAGCTGGGACCGAGATCTCCGCTTTCGTCACAGAGACCAGTGGTGCAGGGGTATACAGGAGGTGAGGCTGCTGCACAGAATACTCAGAAGGAGGGGGGCGGTGGAGTTCAGGCCCCACAGCAGAGCTTGATCAGCCAGGCTGGTGAAGAGAGCAGGAGTCTGGGCACTGATGGAGATATGCATGGGGGTAATGAATGTAGGGCCTCCCAGGCATGTCAGGAGTTGTCAGGCTCCCAAAGCAGTCAATCCCCACACAGTCAGGGGAACCAAAATGGAGGTCAGCTCACACAAGGAGTTAACCCAGGAAGCTCCACTGTGGATACAGAGCGCATCCTGCAGCTGCTGGCTGCTCTCCCCACCAAACATGACCTGGACAATCTAGTTACTAAAATGGAGGCGGCACATGAGAGGGCTCTGTCCATTGTGAAAGGGGACATTGATGCTCTGGATACACGCACCACTGCAGTGGAGAATGATGTGTTTACACTATTTGAAAGAGTTAACACACTGGAGCAAACTCTATCCAAAGCCAGTACACACCTGCAAAATGTCGCCATCCTGTTAGATGATCAAGAAAACAGGGGGAGGCGAAATAATATTCGTTTAAAAGGCATCCCAGAAGAGATAGCAGCAGCTGCCCTCCCTAAGTCTGTAACTTTAATTTTCAACAAAGTGATGGGAGCTGCAGAGGACTCCACTTATGTGATCGACATAGTCCACAGAGTGTTCCGCCAGGGGCCGGGTGACACAGCACAGCCGAGAGATGTTCTGTGCAGACTACATTACTACACGGATAAAGAAGCCATACTGAGGAAGGCATGGGTCCATGGAATCGTCTCTTACAAAGGGTCTGAAATCAAGCTTTTTCCTGACATATCAGCCAGAACCCTGTATATGAGGCGTCAGCTCCTCCCTATTCTACAAAAAATTAAAGAGAAAGGAGCATCTTACAGCTGGGGACATCCATTTCACCTAATAGTACGCCACAATGGAGACCAATATCTGCTGAAGCGGCCGGAGGAGGTGGAGGGTCTCTTCCAATTTCTTGATACACCGGCAGTAGAGATCCCTAACTGGCTACATATGGACAGACCCGCCGGGTTACCCCAAAGAAGAAGAGAAGGTGGACGCTGCCGTGCAAGACCTCAGAAGAGTTCCAGGGATCCCAAGCCGGCCGGAGAATCTTCCCAGGAGGAGCCAGATTGAAGACTTGGGTCTGATTGCGGTTTTCTATCTTGTGGTGGGGGGAGCGGGAGATGTGGGAGGATGGCCCCTTATAGGGCGGACGCGAACTTAAATATTGGGTTAATTGCTACTTGAAATGTATTTGTCTCTCTTTTCTTGGGTGGCAGGGAGAGAGGTGGAGAGATTATTATTCCCCCTCTATGCTCTCTTTTATCAGTTTGTGTTCCTCCCTTTTCTCTCTCTCTCCCTCTTCTCTCTCTCTTCCCTCTCTTTCTCCTCTCTCTTCTTGCTCCTCCTTTTCTCTCGTCCCTTTCTCTCTTTCTTCTCTCTCTCTCTGCTCCGTCGTTTCTCTTTCGCCCATTTTTCTCTCTTCCTCCACTCTCTCTCTTCTTTATCTTTTTCTCCCCTTTCTTCCCCTTTTCTATCTCTTTCGCTCTCCCTTTCACACCCCCTCTCTGTCTCTCTCTCTCCCCCTAAGGGGGTCTCACATGGACCCTTCAATTGATAATGTTGATGGATAGTCTGATAAACGTGTTGTTCTTCTAAGAAATGTGCCTCTCACTGCCCTGTCGTGTAACGGGGAGGTGAGACGTGGGTTTTCAGTTCACTATAATATTGTCATTTCTGCCTCGAGCTTGTTTAGCTTTTGCCCTTGGTCTTCCACGCACCCCAAGGGTGGTTCTCCCATCTGGAGAGCACCAGGTCTCCAAGTTCTTCAGAGACTGCATAGTTTTATTGTGTGAAACTTACTGGCCATTCCTTTAGGCCAGCTGTTACTGTTCATATTTTCTGTCTGCTAATACTTATCGCTTTTTTTTTTTTTTTTCTCTCTCTCTGCTCTTTCTCTGCTGCTAGTTCTTTTTTCTACCTGATTCTTGATCCCCCCCCCCCACCCGATCCTTACCCCACTTTCCCGTATCCGGTCAGTGTTTTGTAGGGGGTTCAACACTGTTCCTGACCCAACATGCATAAACCAGGGAACTCTGAGGTGAAATGTGGGACATTGAATGTGAAAGGTTTACATAGCCCGGGTAAGAGGTTTATCCTGGCAAATACGTTAAAAAAAATGGGGGTCCAAATTGCTTTCTTGCAAGAAACGCATCTGTGCAAACATAAACCGTTTAAATTGACATCACGCTGGTTCCCTGAGGCGTATCATAGCTTCTCGCCGGACCCGAACTCCCGAGGTACTAGTATTCTTGTCTCGCGCTCCATCCCTTGGGAATTCATGGACTCTCGCAGTGATGACAGGGGACGGCTATTGTTGGTGAAGGGCAGGATCGCTACGCATATTTACACATTAGCTTCTATATATCTCCCCAATGTGGGGCAAATTGATACCCTGGCCGGATTTGTTGAAACTATGGAGGATTTCGTGGAGGGGACACTCATTATGGGGGGGGATTTCAATATCGCTCTAAACCCAGCTCAGGACACCTCCTCGGGGGCCTCAGCACATCCTACATCAGCCCTCCGCAGGCTGCGGTACTTATTACATGAGCAGCAGCTCGTGGACACATGGAGATTGTTACACCCGTCTGACAGGGACTACTCTTTCTATTCAAATGCACATGGGGTATACTCCAGATTGGACTACTTTTTTGTAAAACATAAAGACCTCGAAAGGATCTCCAAAGCCCAGATAGATAGCATAACATTCTCTGACCATGCACACATTGCACTGTGTCTATGGTGCTACAGTCTCCGTTTCCACAGCAGTGGCAATGGAGACTGAACACTTCCCTACTGGAGGACCCTGAAAGCCTTCAGTCAGTACAGAACTCCCTGACTGAATACTTTACGTTGAACGCGGGTGGGGATACATCACCAACGACGGTCTGGGAGGCCCACAAATGTGTTATTCGAGGGGTTCTCATACAGCAAGGGGCAAGAAGAAAGAGGGAAAGGGAACTAGAGGTCAACAGACTGCTAACACAGCTGAGAGATCTGGAGACACAACATAAGCAGATGCCCTCGGCGGAGGTGGGAGGAGCCTTATTCAAAGTCCGGGACGAGCTAAGGAAACTACTCAACAGCAAGGCAAAAGGGGTCCTCAATAGATGCCGTAGACATTTTTATGAAAACGGGAACAAGTGTAGCAAGATATTAGCGAGAGCACTCAAACAACAGGCGACAACCTTTATATCAAAAATTTCCCCTACACACCCTCAGGGCTCAATATTACATTCTTCGGCAGAAATTGCGGAGACGTTCCAAAAATTCTATGCATCCTTATATAATTTAGAGACACATGACCCCACTTTGTCAAAATCATCTATTAAAAGTAAAATTTCAGAGTACATCAGAGAAGCAAAAATGCCGCGGTTGACAGACTCAGAGATAGCCGCATTGGAAACTCCAATTTCAAATCAAGAGCTGGTGGACGCAATAGGGTCATCCAAATCGGGAAAGGCACCTGGGCCTGATGGACTCCCCCTCGTATACTACAAAAAACTTAAGGAGATTATATCCCCACACCTCCTGTCAGCCTTTAATTCTAGGGCTTCAGAGGGCTCAACTCCCAATGCAGATTCATTGAGAGCACACATCACGGTAATACCTAAGATGGGGAAAGACCCAACACAATGTGCTAGCTATCGCCCGATATCCCTGTTGAATGTGAATACAAAATTATTTGCTAAAATCCTTGCAAGCAGGCTGGCACCTCTGATCTCTCAAATAATCCACCCAGATCAGGCAGGGTTTATGGCGGGTCGTGAGGCACGTGATAATACAGTTAAGGCCATTAATTTGATATATAAAGCTAAAAGTGGGGGTCTACCCTCTATCCTGCTGTCAACTGATGCCGAAAAGGCTTTTGATAGAGTGGATTGGACCTTTATGGAAGCCACGCTCGGGTGTCTGGGGTTGGGAAGTGGAATGATGGGTTGGATCATGTCTTTATACTCGGTACCCTCGGCGAGAGTCCGAGTGAATGGGATTCTGTCGGACCCATTTAAAATATCTAATGGCACCCGTCAGGGATGTCCGCTGTCTCCCTTAATCTTCATCTTGACGCTAGAACCCTTCCTCAGACACGTACGAGCCAACTCAGATATTGCGGGTATTGGGGTGGGCCATGTTACGCACAAAGTAGCTGCATATGCGGACGATCTCCTGTTTTTCGTTTCAGCCCCCAAGATCTCCCTGCCCAACTTAATGAGGGAATTCCGGAGATACTCCAGTTTATCAAATTTCAAGATAAATTTCACGAAATCTGAGGCCCTTAACATAAATCTCTCATCCAAAGAGGTGGAAGAGTTGAAGGGATCGTTTAAGTTCCGATGGGCATCCCAATCTCTAAATTACCTGGGGATACGGCTGACTGGGGATCTCGGTCTGCTCTACTCTCAGAATTTCCCGTCTCTGCTGTCTTCCATTAGGCGAGACTGTGACAGATGGGGGAAATCATTATTCTCTTGGTTTGACAGAAGCCAGATTTACAAAATGAATATCTTACCTAGAATTCTATATCTACTGCAGGCGCTCCCAATCAAAATACCCTCAGGATTTTTCAAATCTCTGGAGTCCATTCAGTCCTCCTTCATTTGGGCAGGTAAATCGGTACGAATAAAAAGAGCAATTTTGCACAGGACCAAGTGTAGCGGGGGGATTGGGCTGCCAGACATGAGAAGGTATCATTTAGCAGGTCATCTAACTAGAATGATTGATTGGTGCAGGAACGGGTCTCAAAAGGCTTGGATACAAATTGAACAGTCCTTTTCCCCAATTCCCCTCAACAAATTGCCATGGGTGCTCCCGGGGGTCCCTGCAAGCTTGAAAACACATCCAACTATCGGGTCAACTGTGAAATACTGTAATACGGGGAAGGTGCAATCAGAAATGTTACCCAGGCAATCGAGCTTGACGCCAATCCTGAGCCATCCTGCCTTTGAGCCAGGCAGAGCAGATCCAGTTTTTCAGTCTTGGGTTCGGGGAGGGGTGGATCGGGTAGAGGACTTTGGAAACCGGGACACCTGGCCGTCGGTAGAGGGATTGGCAGCTAAACAGGATCCCAGCTCACTTGGTAAATGGAGATGCTTGCAACTGGCACACTTTTTCAGTAGCCTTCCAGCCAGATCCCTCTTTCAGCGACCCAAGACACAGTTTGAACAAATATGTATGGGACCAGGCACGATACGGCATTCTCTTTCGGCAGTATATTCGCTCTTATCTTCGCCCCCGGACCAACAAATCCGCCCTTTTGCTTCACAGTGGGAACGGGATCTGGGAATCCAGCTGACACCATCACAGTGGGAAAGGGTCTTCAGATTGGCGCACACATCCTCCATCAGCTCCAGGTTTCAAGAGGCTAGCTACAAGCTGCTAACCAGATGGTACAGAGTACCTTCGAGGTTACATGCGATGTTCCCAACGGTTGATCCCATGTGCTGGCGGTGTGGCACAGCAGAGGGCAACATTCTACACGTGTTCTGGGAATGTGAGGCGATCCGGCCCTTCTGGAGGGGAGTGTCTGATATCATTTCACGGGTGACGGGTGGAGAGGAGGAATTGGGACCTGCTGCCGCCCTGTTACATCACTGCGGGACTTCTGAAAAAATATACAAAGAAGGGAATTTTGTTTACTTACCGTAAAATTCCTTTTCTTCTAGCTCCTATTGGGAGACCCAGACAATTGGGTGTATAGCTTCTGCCTCCGGAGGCCACACAAAGTATTACACTTTAAAAAGTGTAACCCCTCCCCTCTGCCTATACACCCTCCCGTGCATCACGGGCTCCTCAGTTTTGGTGCAAAAGCAGGAAGGAGGAAACTTATAAATTGGTCTAAGGTAAATTCAATCCGAAGGATGTTCGGAGAACTGAAAACCATGAACCAAAAGAAACGATTCAACATGAACAACATGTGTACACAAAAGAACAAACAGCCCGAAGGGAACAGGGGCGGGTGCTGGGTCTCCCAATAGGAGCTAGAAGAAAAGGAATTTACGGTAAGTAAACAAAATTCCCTTCTTCTTTGTCGCTCCATTGGGAGACCCAGACAATTGGGACGTCCAAAAGCAGTCCCTGGGTGGGTAAAAGAATACCTCAATAAAAAGAGCCGAAACGGCCCCCTCTTACAGGTGGGCAACCGCCGCCTGAAGGACTCGCCTACCTAGACTGGCATCTGCCGAAGCATAGGTATGCACCTGATAGTGTTTCGTGAAAGTGTGCAGACTAGACCAGGTAGCTGCCTGACACACCTGCTGAGCCGTAGCCCGGTGCCGCAATGCCCAGGACGCACCCACGGCTCTGGTAGAATGGGCTTTCAGCCCCGAAGGAAGCGGACGCCCAGAAGAACGGTAGGCTTCAAGAATCGGTTCCTTGATCCACCGAGCCAAGGTTGACTTGGAAGCCTGCGAACCCTTACGCTGGCCAGCGACAAGGACAAAGAGCGCATCAGAACGGCGCAGGGGCGCCGTGCGAGACACGTAGAACCGGAGTGCTCTCACCAGATCTAATGAGTGCAAATCCTTTTCACATTGGTGAACTGGATTAGGGCAAAATGAAGGTAAGGAGATATCCTGATTGAGATGAAAAGGAGATACCACCTTAGGGAGAAATTCCGGAACGGGACGCAGAACCACCTTATCCTGGTGAAAAACCAGGAAGGGGGCTTTGCATGACAGCGCTGCCAGCTCCGACACTCTACGGAGCGAAGTAACTGCCACTAGAAATGCCACCTTCTGCGAAAGACGTGATAAAGAGACATCCCGCAGCGGCTCGAAAGGTGGTTTCTGAAGAGCCGTTAGCACCCTGTTAAGGTCCCAGGGTTCCAGCGGACGCTTGTAAGGTAGGACTATGTGGCAAACTCCCTGCAGGAACGTGCGGACCTGCGGAAGCCTGGCTAGACGCTTTTGAAAAAATACGGATAGCGCCGATACTTGTCCCTTGAGAGAGCCGAGAGACAAACCCTTGTCCATTCCGGATTGAAGGAATGAAAGAAAAGTGGGTAAGGCAAAAGGCCAGGGAGCAAAACCATTATCAGAGCACCAGGATAAGAAGATCCTCCAAGACCTGTGATAGATCTTGGCGGACGTTGGTTTCCTGGCCTGTCTCATGGTGGCAATGACATCTTGAGATAACCCTGAGGACGCTAGGAGCCAGGACTCAATGGCCACACAGTCAGGTTGAGGGCCACAGAATTCAGATGGAAAAACGGCCCTTGTGACAGCAAGTCTGGGCGGTCTGGGAGCGCCCACGGTTGACCCACCGTGAGATGCCACAGATCCGGGTACCACGACCGCCTCGGCCAATCTGGAGCGACGAGAATGGCGCGACGACAGTCGGACCTGATTTTGCGCAGCACTCTGGGCAGCATCGCCAGAGGGGGAAAATACATAAGGCAGTCGAAACTGCGACCAATCCTGAACTAATGCGTCCGCCGCCAGAGCTCTGTGATCTTGAGACCGTGCCATAAATGCCGGGACTTTGTTGTTGTGCCGTGACGCCATGAGATCGACGTCCGGCGTTCCCCAGCGGCGACAGATCTCTCGAAACACGTCTGGGTGAAGAGACCATTCCCCCGCATCCATGCCCTGACGACTGAGAAAGTCTGCTTCCCAGTTTTCTACGCCCGGGATGTGAACTGCGGAGATGGTGGAGGCTGTGGCCTCCGCCCACAGCAGAATCCGCCGGACTTCCTGGAAGGCTTGACGGCTGCGCGTGCCGCCCTGGTGGTTGATGTACGCGACCGCCGTGGCGTTGTCCGACTGTATGCGGATCTGCCTGCCCTCCAGCCACCGATGGAACGCCCTTAGGGCTAGATACACTGCCCTTATCTCCAGAACATTGATCTGAAGGGAGGACTCTGTCGGAGTCCAGGTTCCCTGAGCCCTGTGGTGGAGAAAAAACCGCTCCCCACCCTGACAGACTCGCGTCCGTCGTGACCACAGCCCAGGATGGGGGCAGGAAGGATTTTCCCTGCGACAGAGAAGTGGGAAGAAGCCACCACTGAAGAGAGGTTTTGGCTGCAAGGGAAAGAGACGTTCCTGTCGAGGGACGTCGACCTCCTGTCCCATTTGCGGAGAATGTCCCATTGGAGTGGGCGCAGATGAAACTGCGCGAAGGGGACTGCCTCCATTGCTGCCACCATCTTCCCCAGGAAGTGCATGAGGCGCCTCAAGGGGTGTGATTGGCCCCGAAGAAGAGATTGCACCCCTGTCTGCAGCGAAAGCTGTTTGTCCAGCGGTAGCTTGACTATCGCTGAGAGAGTATGAAACTCCATCCCGAGGTAAGTCAGTGATTGGGACGGTGTCAACTTGGACTTTGGGAAATTGATGATCCACCCGAACCGCTGGAGAGTCTCCAGAGCGACGGTCAGGCTGTGTTGACACGCCACCCGGGAGGGTGCCCTGACTAGGAGATCGTCTAAGTAAGGGATCACCGAGTGGCCCTGAGAGTGTAGGACCGCCACAACGGATGCCATGACCTTGGTGAAGACCCGTGGGGCTGTCGCCAGGCCGAAAGGCAGTGCCACGAACTGAAGGTGTTCGTCCCCGATGGCGAAACGCAGGAAGCGTTGATGCTCGGGTGCGATCAGTACATTGAGATAAGCATCCTTGATGTCGATTGATGCTAGGAAGTCTCCTTGTGACATCGAAGCGATGACCGAGCGGAGAGATTCCATCCGAAACCTTCTGGTGCTCACATGCCTGTTGAGCAGTTTGAGGTCCAGAACGGGACGGAATGATCCGTCCTTCTTTGGCACCACGAACAAGCTGGAGTAGAAACCGTGACCATGTTCCTGAGGGGGAACGGAAATCACCACTCCCTCTGACTTCAGGACGCTCACAGCCTGGAAAAGTGCGCCGGCCCGAGATGGGGGCGGAGATGTTCTGAAGAAACGAGTCGGAGGACGAGAGCTGAACTCTATCCTGTAACCGTGAGACAGAATGTCTCTCACCCATCAGTCTTGGACATGTGGCCACCAGGCGTCGCAAAAGCGGGAGAGCCTGCCACCGACCAAGGATGCGGTTTGGGGAGGCCGAAAGTCATGAGGAGGCCGCCTTGGAGGCAGTGCCTCCGGCGGTTTTTTGGGGACGTGACTTAGACCGCCACGCATAAGAGTTCCTCTGGCCCTTCTCTGGCCTGTTGGACGAGGAGGATTGGGACTTGGCTGAGGGCCGAAAGGACCGAAACCTCGATTGTATTTTCCGTTGCTGAGGTCTCTGCGGCTTGGACTGGGGTAAGGACGAGTCCTTTCCCTTGGATTCCTTAATAATTTCATCCAATCGCTCGCCAAACAATCGGTCGCCAGAAAACGGCAAACCGGTTAAGAACTTCTTGGAAGCAGAGTCTGCCTTCCATTCGCGTAGCCACATGGCCCTGCGGACTGCCACCGAATTAGCGGATGCTACCGCTGTACGGCTAGCAGAGTCCAGGACGGCGTTCATGGCGTAGGACGAAAAAGCCAACGCCTGAGAAGTCAAAGACGCAACTTGCGGAGCAGAGGTACGTGTGACCGCATTAATCTCAGACAGACAAGCTGAGATAGCTTGGAGTGCCCACACGGCTGCAAAGGCCGGGGCAAAAGACGCGCCTGTGGCTTCATAGATGGATTTCACCAGGAGCTCTATCTGCCTGTCAGTGGCATCCTTGAGCGATGAGCCATCTGCAACTGATACTACAGATCTAGCCGCCAGTCTAGAGACTGGAGGATCCACCTTGGGACATTGAGCCCAACCCTTAACTACGTCAGAGGGGAAGGGGTAACGTGTGTCATTAAGGCGCTTAGTAAAGCTCTTGTCCGGAAATGCTCTGTGCTTCTGGACAGCATCTCTGAAGTTAGAGTGCTCAAAAAACGCACTCAGTGTACGTTTGGGAAACCTAAATTGGTGTTTCTCCTGCTGCGAAGCCGACTCCTCTATAGGTGGAGTTGGGGGAGAAAGATCTAGCACCTGGTTGATGGACGCTATAAGGTCATTTACTATGGCGTCCCCTTCAGGTGTATCACGATTGAGAGCAACGTCAGGGTCAGAGCCCTGAGCTGCGACGTCCGCCTCATCCTCCAGAGAGTCCTCAAGCTGAGACCCCGAGCAGCGTGAGGAAGTCGGGGAAGATTCCCAGCGAGCCCGCTTAGCCGGTCTGGGACTGTGGTCCGTGCCGGAGTCCTCTACGTGAGACCTAGGGGCCACCCCGGGAGCACGTTGCGGCGCAGACCGAGAGGGGCCTGGAGGTGATGATCCAACAGTGCCCGGGGCCTGTGTAAGGACCGATCTGGACTGCAAGGCTTCTAGTAGCTTAGCAGACCATTTGTCCATAGACTGAGCCATGGATTGTGAAAGCGACTCAGAGTTTCTCAGCAAAAACGGCAAACTCTGTCCCTGCCACCTGGACAGGGGAAGCAGGCGGGTCTGCCTGAGCCGAGGGTCCCACTAGTGCCCGAGGCTCCGGCTGAGCAAGTGCAACAGGGGCCGAGCATTGCTCACAGTGAGGGTAGGGGGAACCCACAGGTAACATAGCCGCACAAGAGGTACAGGTTGCAAAATAACCCTTTGCCTTAGCGCCCTTGCTCCTTGTGGACGACATGCTGTTGTCTCCTAGGAGAGTGATCACGGAGGGTATGTAGCCAAAAGCAAAACAACTCGGCCGAACAGAGAAAAATATATACAAATATATATATACATATATACTTCGGCACCCTAGGGGGACCAGCACCGGGTGACCGGTGTGGCTTACCGACCGCCCAAAGCGGTGTGTGTCCACCAGATTCCCTGCCTTGGGTCTCCCAGAGCTGCAGGGCTCGTTCCTGAAATCCTCCACCATCAGAATGTGTTGTAAAAATGGCTGCCGGAGCTCTCAGGGGAGGAGGGAGCCGTGGGCGGCGACTAGTAAAGTGCGGGAATCTGGTGCCCCACAGTGATCAGTGAGGGGGGGGGAGGAAACCTAAAGTATGCTCCAGCCCTCACTGCCGACGTCAGGTCGACCGTCCCGCCCTTACCCCTGACTGGCAGGCCCGGGGGCGGGAGTTATGGTACTAGGCCGCATGAAGCCGGGGACTAAATGTAATACCGCGGCCGACAAACAGGCGCGGTCGGCGTGGAAGTCGTCACAAAACCAGCAGCAGCTGCAGTGTCTGTGAGACAAGCGCTCCGTGCACCGTCCCCATGGGGACACAGAGTACCTTTAGATGCAGGGCCCTGTCCCTGATGATACAAAGTCTCCTGTCCGGCAGATTCCCACAGGGGCTGCGGAGGGAGCCCGGTCCCAGTGAATGGATGACCAGTGAGGATCCCACTTCTCCCAGAGCCTCTAAGGGATGGTGAAGGAAAACGGCATGTGGCTCCAGCCTCTGTACCCGCAATGGGTACCTCAACCTTTTTTTTTTTAAATCAGATACTTTTTTATTAAAACAGAGTACATACAACAGAATAACAAATCGGCATCCAAATTAAATTTATCACATCTATTACCCCTTTAACTCCCCCTCCCGCCCCCTCCCCCACCCCGGCAGCAACACTTCTCCCCGATACTACATCCCATATAGTACACACTTATAATACCCTTCAACTGTAGTATAGCAACCATCCCGTTGTGCAGGAGGAACAACTAGTAACACAAATAAAACAAAACATACACATCAGAGGTCTCAGACGGCTATCCCGGTCCCAGACCCGTTTACTGGTCCATCACTCGTCTTATTCGCATTGCAGCCAAGGAGACCAGAGCTTCTCAAACATTTTAACATTCCCCCTTCTTTCATACACTCCCCGTTCCAGCTGAAGAATACATTTCACCCTTTTAATGTACTCTCCCCTGGTCGGGGGGTCTTTTTTAATCCAGGACCTGGCGATTAGCTTTCTTGCCGCATACAGCAGCCTAGCAATGACAATTTTCATAGTATTTTCCACCCCAAGCTCCTCAACATATCCCAATAGGCATATCACTGGTTCCCTGGGGAGGACACACCCATATGTTCTTCCTATCTTGTGGATAACCTTAGTCCAAAAGGAGACCAGTCTCGGACAAGACCACATCATGTGAAAAATACCTGCGTCAGATCCCTGACACCTTGGACACTCCGAATTCCTTTTCAACCCCATTTTAAACATCAGTAAGGGAGACCTATATACCCGGTGAATCACGTATAGGTGAGACAGTCTGGCCGGTTCGCTCATGGAAAGTTTAGGGACATACTCTAGGATACTCTCCCACACCTCCTCCGTTATCGGCCCAACTTCCTCCTCCCATTTAGATTTAGTTTTAATTGGGTATTCTAACAGAAAGGTATGTAGTATATCTTTATACGTGCCAGAAATGATCCCTTTAGTGCTTCCTCCGCCCTTACACACATACTCCAGTACCAGGTCAGTCTGTATGGCCACACTTTGTTTAGCCGCTTGGGCTGCAATCGCATGTTTTAATTGTCTGTAGTGGAGCCAGCCGGACGCCGGTAACTGAAACTCACTCTGTAACTGTGGAAACGATTTCACAATTCCTCCGTCCAATATCTGATGCATGTATATCACACCCTTGCGTCTCCACTCCTCAATATTCCCCATTTTCCGAATCTCCGGGAGATTACTGTTATCCCAGATAGGTGTAAACTTAGTTAACCGGGTCACCCCTCTCACCCTTTTCAGCCTATCCCAGGTCTTATTTATAAGTGCCATTGTAGGAGACGTTCTACCCAGGAGCCCCACCGCACCATCCTCTAGTCCCATTACCAATGGACTTCTACCCACTATGTATTCCAGTACTTCTTTAATGCCCCCATCTTTCTCTCGATCAGACCAACCCCTGAGGTGTTGACATTGCGCCGCTATATAATACAATTCCGGATTTGGGATTGCTAGACCCCCCTCATCCTTCGGCCTTTGTAAAGTCTCTAATCGCACCCTAGGCTGCTTTTTACCCCACACCAGGTCCCTAAACAGCGAGTTTATCCCTTTAAATCTTTTCCTTGAAATACAAACAGGGGCATTGTGCAGTATGTATAGGAGTTTAGGCATTACTACCATCTTTAGCAAATTAACCCTTCCAACAACTGACAAATGTAGCTTGTTCCAGGCATCCACCTTGGCTCTCAATTTTTTAAGGAGAGGCCATAAGTTCACCTGTATGTATTTTTCTACTGGCAGAGATATCTGGATACCTAGATATTTAAATTCGTCCACATTCTTCAATTTGTTAGCCCCAGTATCCTCATTTGTCCAGGCTACTTCCCCATCCACCTTAAAGAGGCTCGATTTAGACCAATTAATGGTCAGTCCCGAAACTTCTCCAAATTTCTCTATTATCTGCATGGCATGATCCAATGAGGCTGATGGATCCCCCAAGAAAAGTAATAAATCGTCAGCATAAAGAGCTATTTTCTCCTCTAAATGCCCATACTTAAATCCATGGATCTCCTTTGTTTTCCTAATGGCCGCCGCCAGAGGCTCTATTGCAATAGCAAATAGGAGCGGCGATAGTGGGCAGCCCTGCCTCGTTCCCCGGTGCAACTCAAACGCTGAGGAGGTCATACCGTTAACTCTAACTTTAGCAGTAGGCCTATTATACAACAGCTGCACCCACTTTACAAACCGTGGGCCAAAACCCATATGCTGCAACACTTTCCACAGATACCCCCACTCAACACTATCGAACGCTTTCTGGGCATCTAACGAAGCGATCACCCTCCGGCCAGGGTTGTCAGGCGGCAACTGTAGATTAAGGTACAATCTCCTGATATTAGCAGCTGTCGACCTATTGGCCATGAACCCTGATTGGTCCATATGGATTAGGTTAGATATAATTCCAGTCAGCCGGTTTGACAACACCTTAGCCAGAAGCTTCACGTCCGCTGTTAATAACGAGATGGGTCTATATGAGTCTGGAAGCCTCGGATTTTTATCCTCCTTAGGAATTACTACTATTATTGCTTCTCTCATAGATTCATGCAATACACCTTCCCCCTCCGCCACCTCAAAGACTTTCAATAGTTTGGGTAATAGGATTTCTTCTAACTGTTTATAAATTTCAACTGGTAGCCCGTCTGCTCCCGGTGCTTTGTCATTGCTCATGCCATGCAGAGCGCCTTCCAGTTCATCAATAGTAATAGGTGACTCCAGTTTATCTCTATCCGCCACAGACAACACCGGAAGCTCACCTCGCTCAAGAAATGAGTCCACCTCTTCCACCCTCATCTCTCCGCTAGAAGAATATAGCGTGCGATAGAAATCTTTAAAGACCTCAAGGATCGCCTCAACCTCAGTGACCTGTGTCCCCTCCACCGTGTCCATACCATGCACAAATGAACTACTCCTTTGAGCTGCAGCTATGACCGATAATAGATGACCAACTTTTTCCCCCTCCTCATAAAAATGCAATTTTTGGAATGCCTGCTTCCTTACCGCCTTCTCCAAAAGCATCTTATTAACCTGTTCATGCGCCTGCCTAAGATTTTGCTTCGCGTCCGTAGTAGTACTCCGGATTGCTTCCAGCTCTGCCTTATCTAAGGCCTCCAGGCTATCTTTCTCATCCTGCCTCGTCTGTGTTTTACGTTTACAGATATCCCTGAACAGGAGCCCCCTGAGGTATGCCTTCATCGCATCCCATACCACCAGCGGACCAGTGCTACCCTCGTTGTGGATAAAGAAATCCCCAAGATCCCGTTCTATATTCCCCATATTAATATGACGGATCCATGTTGGATGAAGCTTCCACTCTCCCCTCCTTCCCCCTGTCAGGGTCCCCCGTCGTATGGACACTAGAATTGAGCTATGATCTGAAATCACTCTTGTCAGATATTGCACGTCACTTATCATTGCATCCATCAGATCACTAGCTAGAGCCATGTCAATGCTGGACAGAGTGTTATGCGAAGCCGAATAACAAGAGAAGCAGGATACCCTCCCATTCCTCACTCGCCAGGCATCCACCATTGCAAGTTCCCCAATAAGAGTGCCAAACGAAGTCATACAACTATCCTGAATACCTGGAGGTCTACTACTCCTATCCCAGTACAGGTCTATCACATTATTGAAGTCCCCCACCAGTAAAAAAGGGATTACTCTCCCCTTCTCAGAGAACTCCCTTATCTCCCTTAGTTTGGTGCACTTATATGGAGGTGGTATATATATTGCAGCTATACACATGAGTCTGCCAAATATTTTACACTTGACGGCCACACACTGTCCCTCTTTATCCACATACACTTCTATCTCTTCATATTGCACAGAGTTATGGATCAGCAGTGATACACCCCTTGCATAGTTGGAAAAGGTGGAGTGATAGGCCTTCTGCACCCATCTCCTATTTAAAACATGTGTTGTCTCCTTTGTTAGATGCGTTTCTAGTAGACATATTACTGACGGGTTCTGGTCTTGAACATATTTAATTATTGCCGCTCTCCTAGACCTATCTGATAACCCTCTAATATTCCAACTCAACACCTTAATTCTATCCCCCATTATCCCACCCAGTAAAACCATCAAACCTTGTAGTATCTCCCCATGCTGCCTCTACCCTACCCCTTTCCCCCCTCCCCCCCTGCTCCCCTCCCCTCCTACTCCCCACCACTTCCTGTTTTCGAGTACTCCCGTGAAGCATCGGGTTTTCCAAACCTGGTCCATAATCCCTACTAAATTCCCCCCTACCTCCCTCGCCTTCCCCTCTTAGACACATTTTAAAACTCGTCCCTTTTCCAACAATTCTCCACTCCCCCCCTTTCTATGTATAATCATATTCCACTCAACCAATATAACAGTAAAATGGCGAACAGTAATTAAACTGGAATCTCAAATTGTAAATACCACCACCGCGCCAAATTAGGCAGTCCCCATGTCCTGCGAAGCTCACATCAAACCCTTCGCATTCCCCCTGCATACTACCTCAATCCCAAAGGGAAGGAGAAAAAAAAAAAAAGAAAAAACAAGAAGGGTCCCCTGTAAGCTCCTAAGGATGTTGTAGAGCCTCAGCCGGCCTTCTCCAACACACTGCAGATTCAGACAGTCAGCTCATTCCTTCAAACGGATCCGCTTTTCGTTTGCGTCCAACCACTGCATGGCTTCCTCTGGAGTTGTAAAAAAGTGCACCCGCTCCAACGCCGTCACTCTTAGCTTTGCCGGGAACATCATTGAGTATTGCACCCCCATCTCTCGCAGGCGCCTCTTTACTCCTGTAAAAGTCATACGTAGCCTTTGAACAGAAATGGAGTAGTCCGGGTATATGGAAATTCTCTGGCCGTCAATCATAAAATCCTCCATGTCTCTTGCCTTTCGCAGTATAGTGTCCCTGTCTCTGTAGTTGAGGAGCTTGGCTAGCATAGTGCGAGGGCCCCTGCCTGCTGTTTGTGGCTGCATCGGGACTCTGTGTGCACGTTCCACAGCATAGAGCTTGGATAAGACATTAGCACCCATTTTCCCCCTGAGCCAGTCTTCTACATATTCAGTGGGGTTTCTTCCTTCCGCTTTCTCAGGGATGCCGACAATTCGGATATTATTTCTTCTAGAGCGGTTCTCTAAATCATCATTTTTTGCCATGATTTCAGCTATCTGCTGTGCAAATGTTTTTTCAGACTTTTGTAGTTTTGTAATATGATCCTCTGTTATCCCCACTCTCTCCTCTACAGCCGTTGTTCTCAGGTCTGCTTTCTTGAGGTCTTTCTTAATGTCAGCAACCTGTGCCTGTAATCCCTTAACTTGCTTCGTCAGGGAAGTCAGAGCCTCTTTACAAAAAGACACCACTGCAAAAATGTCCTTTAAAGTGGGGTTTTCTGGAGCCTGGTCTGCACTATGTGCTTCCTCCACTTCTGTATTATCTTGCTGCTTTTCACCATCCCCCATCTCATCAGAGCTGGCATTGTCTTCTCCCTCCTCACCTCTGTTATCTGTATGCTGATGTGATTTCTCTGAAGTCTGGGCAAATTTCTCCAGCCTTGCCGCGACCTGCATCCTCTCCTGACAGGCTGCATTAAGTTTCTCAGCTTCCTGCCTTATCATGGCACCATCCTGAGAGCTGGGGACTTTCCCGCCATGGCACCTCTCTGCATCCACCAGACTCACTCCAGATAAGTCCTCACCACCTTATCTTCCTGACAGTCTGCTGAGGCAGTGATAACAGCGGTATTCAGGGATTTATCAAGGGAGTTTGCAGGAGAGCTCCACAAACACGTCTCTTCACATTGCCGTCCAGGCCACGCCCCGGGTACCTCAACCTTAACAGCACCGCCGACTTAGTGGGGTGAGAAGGGAGCATGCCGGGAGCCCTGTGGGGACCCTCTTTTCTTCCAACCGATAAAATCAGCAGCTGCTGCTGACTAAAATGGGAGCATGAGTGGATGTGTGCCTCCTTCCACACAAAGCTTAAAACTGAGGAAGCCCGTGATGCACGGGAGGGTGTATAGGCAGAGGGGAGGGGTTACACTTTTTAAAGTGTAATACTTTGTGTGGCCTCCGGAGGCAGAAGCTATACACCCAATTGTCTGGGTCTCCCAATGGAGCGACAAAGAAAAATCTCTGAGGAAATTCCTCATCATGGCGGCGAGAGTGTGCATCCCAGAGAGATGGAGGAGCACGGCACCCCCCTCGCTGGTTCAATGGATCAATAAGGTCAATGACCTCATGTATATGGAGGATCTAACTTCATCATTACACAACTCATATGAGAAATTTTGGGCCACGTGGAGGGAGTGGATGGACTTCCAGCACTCGGAGGACTATGGTGCTCTGGTGGGCAGTGTTGAGGCGGCTGAGGGAACCACAGAAGGTAGTACATAAGCGGATCCCCAGACCCCCCCCACCCCTTGTTACCCTCACCTGGCCCCTCCACCTCCCAGCCCCCCCACCACCCCTTCTTACCCTCACCTGGCCCCTCCACCTCCCAGCCCCCCCCACCCCTTCTTACCCTCACCTGGCCCCTCCACCTCCCAGCCCTCCCCCCCCACCACCCTCCTCCTTTTCCCCAGTTTCTCACTCTTTTCTATTCTTTGTTTTATTTCTCTTGCTTTCTTTCTGGTCTTTTCCTCTTTCGCTTCTTACTATTCTTGGTGAGTTACGTATGTTACCTGTTAAATGTGAATTTATTCTTTGAAAAAGCTAGATGGAACCTTGAATGTCTATACACCTGAAAGGGGGCATTTGCGGGAACATTTTCTGTCACAATGTAAAAATGTAAAGTGTGCCTTATGTCCTATTTTTTGGTGTGTTGAATGTATCTTACAAAGGTCCATTTGATCTTAAGAACGGTTACGTGTACTGTTAAAGGATTACATTTATAAATAAAAGAATTTAAAAAAAAAAAAGACAATTTCTGCCAGAGGATGAGTTTTGAAATGCAACTAACTCAACGCAAAGTGCGCACATAGCCTAATGGTTTCTTTTTCTTGATTTTTTAAAAAAAACAAACCTATACAACTTTTTAAAAATTTTTTTTTTTTACTTAGTCCCTCTATGGGACTTTAACTTTCACTTGTCTGATTGCTGATATAATGCATTGCCATGCATAAGTGTGGCAATGCATTACGCCTGTCAGTGATGCAGTGACAGAAGCCTCATAGACAATGCTCCTGGCATGGTCTAACAAGCTTGCCATAGCTGGCTGACCCGAAGGTTATCATGACG
Organism: Anomaloglossus baeobatrachus; assembly: GCF_048569485.1. Classification (NCBI taxonomy): domain Eukaryota; kingdom Metazoa; phylum Chordata; class Amphibia; order Anura; family Aromobatidae; genus Anomaloglossus; species Anomaloglossus baeobatrachus. Next base: position 367,372,639 of record NC_134354.1, on the reverse strand, counting down.
ACCTCAGGTTGCCATCGCAATGATTGGTCTCTCATAAGGACGTTGCATGGGCTCCCTCCTTCTCCCAGCCTCCTAAATGTTGAGATCAATATCGTTTGTGGCATTTAGGGGGTTTAACAGCCTGGAACGGTGCAGGCAATGCTACTGGCTGTGAGAGCTGGGTCTCTGCTATCACGAAAGCTGAGCTCCAGGTGACAACCGCATAGGCACAGCTCCAGTTCCTCGCACGATCGCAATGACGTACCCACAGTCATAGGTTAGGCTCCCCTTCCCAACGATGGGAATGTCATAGGTTGTGAAGGGGTTACAAAATATGCAAATGTTGGTGTAGATATGATGTTTTTATCGCTTTTCCTCTAATTTGTTTCTGGTGTTGTAGCAACAAAAAAAAAATCAGAAGTTTGTCCGAAAAGAGTGGCGCACGGTTTACGCCATATTCCGTTCCCCGTAGCGGTCTGATTTTTCGTGATCTATGGCTCAGTGACTGCTTATTTTTTGCGTCTCGAGCTGACGTTTGTAATGATACCATTTTTGCGCAGATGTTATGTTTTGATCACCTGTTATTGCATTTAACGCAAAATTTGTGGCGACCAAAAAACGTAATATTGGTGTTTGGAATTTTTTTGCCGCTACACCGATTACTGATCAGATAATTGATTTTATATTTTGATAGATCGAGCATTTCTGAACGCGGCGATACCAAATGTGTATATTTTTTAACCCTTTAATTTGAAATGGTGCAAAGGGGGGTGATTTGAACTGGTTTTTTTTAACACTTTTTTTTTTTTTACACTTTTTTTTATTTTACTAGTCCCCCTAGGGGGCTATATGGATTAGCAATCTGATCGCTCTGCCCTATCTGCTGATCACAGCTACACAGGTATGAATAGCAGATATGCTCATTTCATGTCTCACCCAGCTATCGGCCGGGTGAAACTAAAAGTGAGTCATGCGAGCTATAGGAGTTATCACATGACCCTGTGCTACCATGACAACCACCAGAAGTCACGTGATCATATACGTGACTTCCGGTATTGGTCGGTGAGTAAATGTTTACCGCTGATGCAATTATAATGGTGCTGTCACATATTGACAATGGCATTTAAGGGGTTAAACGGCACAGGCAGACAACGATTCTGCTCATGCCTGGCTGGCAGGCACAAATAGCTGTAAAAATCAGCTGAAATGTGCACCGATCGCTGCAAGCTGCCGGCAGCAGAACGCGGGCAGTAACACTATGACCGCTAGGACGTAATATTACTGCCCGTGGTCGTTAAGGGCTTAATATGTTTTAAAAAAGAAAACTTTAAAATTTCCTTTTTTAGTCCTCTTAGCGGACTTGAACCTGCAGTAGTCTGAAAATTCATTACCGTATTGTAGTATATAGTTAAAAATAAATGACATTCTCCTCTGAATCTCAACCAAAGGTTGGTCTTCATAAAAGCACCATCTTGACAGGTATGGGAGTTTTCAGAAGACCCAAGGTCGCTTGGCAACTTATCAATGGCCTGTGACCTTGTCAATGGACTGCGCACATTAGATGCCACTGTCAGATTGAAAGTGGCATTTAAGGGGGTTAATGGCAGCAGGCAGAGCTTAGCTCTGCTTGCTGCTGTTGGAGGCGGATGATGGCTGAGTGACACCGCTCCTGAGCCAGGCACGCAAAATATGTATATCTATCTCTCTAATGGTATTAGATATCGTGACTCTTCTAACGTCGGTGATGAGGATACATAGCTAGAAGTGTATTGCAAATGTAAAGTCAAATTATTGTATGGCTCCTAATTTTAGATCAAGTAAGGAACCGTTATAGTAAGGTATAAATTATACATCACTCACCAGCCGGCTGATCTCCTCCTGTCTGTCTGGGGCAGACCTGGCTGTTGCTTTGATCATAGTGGAGGTCTGGTTATCTGTCAGCTTCTTGATACATCTCTGGCCTGCTACAATGTTACAGACCTAGAAAAAACATGTATGTTTAAAAGGGAATATGAAAGAAAAATCTCTCTCTCCCTACAACTCCAAATTATTGTCATGTCGTATTCTGAATAATCATGTCATCTATACCTATAGTGGTACAATCTATTCCTTCCAGCCAGTTTGTGAGCTAAGCAGTTCTGAGAGGGGCATTCCAGGGTAGAGGGAACGTCAAGCTCAGAATTCACCAATTAGGTGCCACGCAGTCAACGCAATAACAGTGCGGCAGCAATTGTCAAACATTGGGAGCAGTGGACTAATACACTGTGTGCAGAACTATTAGGCAAATGAGTATTTTGATCTACTCCATGCTGTATACAATATTTTTCTACAAGACGCACGTTTTCCCCCCAAAATTATGGGTGAAAGTGGGGGGTGCGTCTTCTAGTCCGATGGCTGCGGTGCGGTGGTGGTGGAGTGGGTGAAGGTGGTGGAGCGGGTCATTAGAGGCAGGAGCAGGCTGTAGCAGCGCTACCCTGACCACGTGGGCCCGTTCATTTCATATGCACGCCTATCATCCCGCCCATCATCTCTCAGCCCTGAGCCGGCGCTGACAGATGGGCGGGATGATGGGCGGGGGATGCGCGCATACTAAAGAGCCAGCCCGCGTGATCACTCCTGACAACTACAGCCTGGAGTGATCATGTGCGGCTATATTCACTGCCCCCTGTGCACCATCATCAGCGCGGGGGCAGAAGTACAGTATACTCACCAGTTACTGTTCCTTGCAGCATCGCGGTGTCCTCCTGTCTGCCGGCCGCTGATGTGTGTACAGAGCGGTGAGTACAGGGATGACGTTATCGCTGTACACAATGCTCCACACAGGTCAGCGGCGCTGCTGCTAGCACAGACAGGAAGACGAGTGATGCTGTGTGGAGTGTGGAAAGGTGAGTATACAGCAGGAGTCCTCCACCTGTTATCGCAAATCGGGCCACGGCTGAAGTGACCGCAAGATCAGCAGTGACTTCACTCGGGTGATGTGCGGTGACAGCTGAAGTCACCGCTGATCCCGCGCGGCTCACTTCACTTGCGGCCTTGGCCCTCACAGAGAGCGGTCGTGTTCTATCGCCGCTCTCTGTGATTGTCATATGTAGCAGAGCTGGATGCGTCGTGGGACGTCGTGTGGATTATGGCGGACCTGGGTGTTTTAGGTGTTAATAAAGTGGTGAAAGAGGGTGATTTTTGTCTTTTATTTCAAATAAAGTATTTTTATGTTTATTTACTTTTACTATAGTTTAGTGATGAGGGGGTGTCTCCAAGACACCTGCTATCACTAAGCTAGGACTTAGTGGCAGCTATGGGCTGCTGGCATTAACTCCTTATTACCCCGATTGCCACAGCATCAGGGCAATCAAGATCGAGCTGTGAAAAGTTCCAGGACTGTCGCATCTAATGGATGCAGCAATTCTGGGCAGCTGCTGGCTGATATTTTTAGGCTTAGGGGGCTCCTAATACCATGAGTCTCCCCAGCTTGAGAATACCAGCCCCCAGCTGTAAGACTTTATCTTGGCTGGTTATCAAAATTGGGGGAACCGCACGCCGATGTTTTTTTTTTTTTTTACATTACCCCCATACAGTGTCAGCAGCAGATCCTCACCCAATAAGTGTGTCATGACCACATTTTTTGCTTAAAAATTTTATTTTCCTATTTTCCGCCTCTAAAACCATGGTGCGTCTTATGTTCCGGTGCTTCTTATAGTCCGAAAAATACAGTAGGCTTGAGAGCCAACTACCAATTAAATAAATCAGGTGATGTGCATCTCTGTAATGAGGAGGGGTGTGGTGTAAAGACATCAACACCCTATATAAAAGGTGTTAATTATTAGGCAACTTCCTTTCCTTTGGCAAAATGGATCAGAAAAGAGATTTGACGGGCTCTGAAAAGTCCAAAATTGTAAGATGTCTTGCAGAGGGATGCAGCAGTATTGAAATTGCCAAACTTTTGAAGCGTGATCACCAAACAATCCAGCGTTTGATGGCAAATAGCCAACAGGGTCGCAAGAAGCATGTTGGGCATAAAAGGCGCAAAATAACTTCCCATGAATTGAGGAAAATCAAGCGTGAAGCTGCCAAGATGCCATTTGCCACCAATTTGGTCATATTTCAGAGCTGCAACGTTACTCTAGTATCAAAAAGCACAAGGTGTGCCATACTCAGGGACATGGCCAAGGTAAGGAAGGCTGAAAAAAGACCACCTTTGAAGAAAAAAACATATGATAAAACGTTAAGACTGGGTCAAGAAATATCTTAAGACTGATTTTTCAAAGGTTTTATGGACTGATGAAATGAGAGTGACTCTTGATGGGCCAGATGGATGGGCCAGAGGCTGGATCAGTAAAGGGCAGAGAGCTCCACTCCGACTCAGACGCCAGCAAGGTGGAGGTGGGGTACTGGTATGGGCTGATATCATCAAAGATGAACTTATGGGACCTTTTTGGGTTGAGGATGGAGTGAAGCTCAACTCCCAGACCTACTGCCAGTTTCTGGAAGAAAACTTCATGCAGTGGTACAGGAAGAAGTCTGTATCGTTCAAGAAAAGGTCTAAAAGATGAAAAAATAATGACATGGCCCCCTTGTTCACCTGATCTGAACCCCATAGAGTATACCTCTCGGAACAGTGTCTGGGAGACTGTGGTGGCTGCTGCATGCAATGTTGATCGTAAACAGATTAAGCAACTGACAAAATCTATAGATGGTAGGCTGTTGAGTGTCATCATAAAGAAAGGTGGCTATATTGGTCACTAATCTTTTTGGGTTTTGTTTTTACATGTCAGAAATGTTTATTTCAAAATTTTGTGCAGTTATATTAGTTTACCTGGTGAAAATAAACAAGTGAGATGGAAATATATCTGGTTTTTATTAAGTTGCCTAATAATTCTGCACAGTAATAGTTACCTGCACAAACAGATATCCTCCTAAGATAGCAAAATCTAAAAAAAACATTCCAACTTCCAAAAATATTAAGCTTTGATATTTATGAGTCTTTTGGGTTGCTTGAGAACATAGTTGATGATCAATAATAAAATAAATCCTCTAAAATACAACTTACCTAATAATTCTGCACACTGTGTATGTACAATTAATAATAAATAAATATACTGCTCAAAAAAATAAAGAGAACACTTAAACAAGGATTTTGTATTTTGGGGTTCCCTTTATTTTTTTGAGCAGTATATATATTATATATACATACATATACACTAGAGATCAAAATTAGAGAACAATGTATGTTCACTTGCTTTTTTCCGAAAGAATATAATCTAGACTGATCAACATTTGAAGGTTTTTTTGTAAGGGGTACACCCAGGGCTGTATTCGGAGTCATGGAGTCAGAGTCCATTTTGGTGGAGTCGGTATAAAATGGACCAACCCCGAAAATATATAATAAACAACTGGGTCCAGCGGTTTGATGCAGTATGTGATGAATATTTTTTCATAAGAATTTGGGAAAGTTATGAAATGTCCTATAAAAGGTCTGTTCTATTCCTGATCATAGAATCTAGGCTTTTAGTTAAGATGAATCTATGCTGCACTTCAGCTAAATGACATATGAAGTGAAGCTTCTCCTCTACAGTTAAGGGTAAAAACAAAGACACAAAGAATGCCTGCCATCATCTCAGAACTGCTAGAGACTCTAGGAACAGGAAAGCAGGATTAAGGAAAGTACTTCTTAAAGCTAGTCTAAGCTTTCAATTAACAGCAAGATTATCTTTTAGAATTAGATCTTTTTGAAGCTGCTTCATATCTCTCTCCTATTTATTACATGTGTTGTTTTGTCCACACACTGCAGCTGTTAATAAGATTGTCTGCAAGACGGACATGCTGGAACATTGATTGGCAAAGTGAGGAAATTTGTAATTGCTGCCAGAACCCCTAAAATTGATTCCCTCTTAAAGAGACATGCTGGAAAAGGGGCAATTGTTGATAAAGTCACTCACTGGGGCAGCACTTATTTAATAATTGAGCGACTGCTTGAGCTGAAGCCCTTTCTTGTAGATAGGGTCAACCCTCAGGTAACACTAAATGAAGGTAAATGTACACAGGTGGTTAAATTGAAGGAATTGCTTCATCACCCATTTACAGCGACTAAAAAATTACAAGCTGAGGATTTATCTCTGGCATTTTCATAAAGGAGTAGAAGAACTTGCTGTTTTGCCTTTCCCAAAGAGGAGGTTTAATCGCAGATGGCATTACTGCTTCAATGAAATGAAGAAAGGCACTGCTTTTAGAAAACAAATTCTTCTGGCAGCTGCATATATGGACCCAAGTCATCGTATATTGCTGGATGATCAACAGCTTACTAAAGGAAAAAGAAACTCTGACAGAGGTAGCAGTTAGGATGAGCGGGCTAAAGGACTTCCAGGAGAAAGAGGACTTGGATCCTCCTGCCAGTGCTACTGCTGCCGTTTCTTCAGCTGCATCACATGACCCAACTCCTCATCTCCCATGCTACTGTACTTCAGTCTCATCAGATGAGGAGTTTAGTTTCGAAAAGTATTTGGACGACATGGAGCAGGCAAAGCATTGCCGCAGGGAAAAAGATTCCACTCATAGCAAACTGACCATATTTCAGCAAAATTTTTCACTTGCACTCAAATAAGTAGAAGAGTTCAACCGTTCATCAAAACTGACTGCATGACTGACCATTATGTGTCTCTATGGTATGAATAGTAAATCTTTGCTGTTTATGTTATAGTTTATGGATTTTATACCTTTATAATGGTTTAAGCCAGATTGACATAAAAGTTCTTAAATGTTCTTTATTGTAACAAACTGTATATGGCTACAACCATGCAAAGCCTTTCATGTTTCATTGCACTTTTTTTTTATTATTTTTTTTGTTTTGTCTCCATTTGTGGGTTTGCCTTGGTCTGCAGCCCTGCTTATTGTAACCAACCTTAATTTTTCAATAAAAAAAAAAAAAAGATTAAAACATAAAACTGACTGTGCATGAGGCACAGTCAGTTTCCACTGACTGTGTACCCCGAGATTGTGACAGATGTAACCGGTGGTACCGGTTTGCCACCAACCCAGTTAGTGTAAAGAGGTTGTTCTCTAGCCTTAAAATAATTAGGTCAGATTTACGATCATCTGCGAAGGAAAATCTGATGGAGGCAATACTATTTCTCAAAACAAATTCATAGACTGCACAAATGTTATTCCGTACATTTTTGTTGAAAATGTTTTTGCCCCTTCTTACTTCATAGTGTATTGTATATTTACAGTTTATTACATTTTTTGCGTTCTAAATGTGTATACCAATAAATATATTTTATGTTCTATCTAAACAGCTTGATTATTGCATCATATTAATGATTCAAAGCCTGATGTTATCATTTTACAACAGTAAATTTATCACAAACATGAGCTATGAATGAGGGAGTCGTCAAGTTGGAATCAGGGAAATTGAGGACTCGAAGTTTTGGCTTACCGACTCCACAGCCCTGGGTGTACCATGCCACTAGAACAGGGTTTTTAAAAAAAAAATAAAAATCCAAAGTTTATTTCCATAAACCATTTATTTTGTCCAAAACGTTATGATCATAATTAGAGAACAATGACTGTAGCACAGAGGAAGATTATAACTACATTTTTTTAAGGTAACAACAATCACCAATCAGTAGTAAGTGTACAGGCCTCTGCTTTGAATGACTTCAGCACGACAACAGGATGTCACTAGTCTCTCACACTGCTCTGGTGTGATTTCGGTCCACTCTTCTTCCAGTCTCTTGACTTTTGGGAGTTTCTTTGCCATAACTTTGTCACCAAGGATTTTTCAGAGGTTTTCTATCAGGTTTAGGTCAGGACTCTGGGCTGGCCTTTTCATTGTTTTTTTTTTTGTTTCAAGGAACTGTTTTACTTGACAGGGGGGCATTGTCCTGCATGAAAATTGCTGGCTGATTGAGTGATGAACGCAACTAAGGAACCATGTGTTGTTGAAGAAGGTTCTGATACTCACTTGCATTCACTGTGCCATGTAGCTGTACGGGTCTAACTCCTGCTGCAGAAAACATTCCCCATACCATGACACTTCCTCCACCACCTCTCACTTACTCCTTAACACACTTTGGGTTCAGTCTTTCCCCAGTTTATCAACAAACATAATGTTTCCCATAAGACCCAAATAAATTAAACTTTCTTTAATCACTAACATGAACTGTGGACCACTTCTCCTCTGTCCATACAACATGCTCCTCACCAAAGGGGAGTCTAGCCTTTTTAGCAAAAATAATAAATCAAAACTAAAATAAAAAAGTCAAACTAATATTTTTTCTCTTTTTTGGTAAATTTTTGTCAAAATTGTCCAGCCGAAGTAAAGTCATCTGTTGTGACAATATTACAGCACCCTGAGACCATTCATGTATAGTGCTGGCCGAAGGCTATGGCTACAAATAAAGGATGGTATCAAAACGACTTCCAGGAATAACTGTGAGAAGAACAATGCTTTTTCCAGTATAATGAAGCACCATGTCACAAGGTAAAAGTAAGAACTACATGGCTTGGGAAATCAAGACATTGACATTTTGGGTCCAAGGCCAGGAAACTCCCCAGATCTGAATCCCATTGAGAACCTGTGGTCAGTTTTCAAGAAGAAAGTGGACAAACAAAAAAAAATAAAAAAAATCAGAAGTTGTGATAAACTCCAAGCACTGATTAGACAAGGATGGTTGGTAATCAGTCAGTATTTGGTCCAGAAGCTGATATCCAGCATGTCAGAGGAAATAGCAAAAGTCTTGAAAAATAAGACTCAACACTGCAAATAATTGAGTCTTGATGTAAAAAAAATGCTTCAGTTCCCCATTGACTTGCGTCATATTTTGTAGACTAGTACTGAGGACCAAATACAGGGTCGAAACGTTATTTTTCTTTGGATTGCCTTAATAAAAATCTGCTACATAAAATCTACCACATATTTTGGAGTGCTAAGTCTTTTATGGAACACTTCTTGAGCACCCTGCTTTTTTTTCATGAGTGCCACGTGTCTCTTTACATAAAATACAATGTAGGAGTTGTACCTGACATTTGGTACAGTTTCACTGACCGTGTCAGCTCTTACCTCCAGAGGTAGATAAGTGTGCTTTTGTTCTTGCCCCACTTGTAGACAGGGAAGATGAGGGTATTTCAGCTGTAAATTGTATTTCTGTTTAAAGTATTGGGCTACTGTGCACTCAACAGTCTGACCACTCTCCAACTGCAGTGGAAACCTAAAATACAAGATATGAAATAAGACTTAGACATATCCATTATAAGCCTGAGATATGTCTTAGTGAGTCGGACTTTACTTACGTTTGGTGGCTGGCAGGTCTGCGGGTCACATTACAAACTCTGTATTTTCTTTTCATCTGTCCACAGTGTGTTACTTCCACTTTTAAACCTATCCAAAAACATAGAAATAGTATCAAATGTCTATTCTTCAAGTGATGATTTTTCTTAAAAGGGAACCTGTCACCAGATTTGGTGACTATAAGCTGCGGCCACCACCACTGAGCTCTTATACACAGCATTCTAGAATACTGTATATAAGAGCCCAGGCCACTGTGTAGAATGTAAAAATCCATTTATAATACTCACCTAAGGGGCGGTGCAGATTGGTTGGATGGGTGTCTCCGTTCTCCGGGTCCAGCAGCTCCTCTTTCGGCCATCTTTGTTCTCCTTCTGAAGCCTGTGTGCATGACGCGTCCTACGTCATCCACACTAGCTGGCATTGAGGTCCTGTGCACACGCACTACAATACTTTGACCTGCCCTTGCAGGACCTCAATGCCAGCCTGTGTGCATGACGTAGGATGCGTCATGCACACAGGCTACAGAAGGAGGAAAAAGATGACCAAAAGAGGAGGCACCAGTCCCGGAGAATGGAGACACCCATCCAACCAATCTGCACCACCCCTAGGTGAGTATTATAAATGGATTTTTACATTCTACACAGCGGCCTGGGCTATTATATACAGCATGTTAGAATACTGTATATAAGAGCCCACTGGTGGTGGCCGCAGCTTATAGTCACCAAATCTAGTGAAAGGTTCCCTTTAACATGAAACTTTGGCCTATTTACACAACAGTTTGAGTCAGGCAGTGTTCACATGATGCACTCTATGCTTTTTTTGCAGTGATTTTCTGAAAGCGAGGTTATATTGCAGGGTTGAGGTTTTTCTGTTTTCTTCTACATGTCTTTGGTTTATAAAAAAAAAAAAAAGCAAGAAGGGGAAAAGCATCATGTGACATGGAAAATCTGTGTGACAATTTAACCATCCATACTAGACCTTCAGTAACAGGAAGTACCTTTGATCTCCTTAGTGAATCGCACCCTTTGAGAGTCTGTTAGTGGTTTGGGCTGCTCATCAATGTTTCGGATATCCAACACCTCGCACATGAATTCTATTACTGGTTGTGCCTTGTAGAAAGCAGTAGCAGAAACTAAAAGAAGGGAAATCAATGGGTGAAGAGAACAGATTTCATAACTACACTCAATCATAAATCTAAAGAAGGAGTATAGAAAATGGAGGAATTAATGATGTAGTGTTTGTTTCAATAATGATTAACCCCTTCACGACCATGGATGGAAAGATCCGTCCTTGTGCCCTGGGCCTTAACGACCAAGGACGGATCTTTTCGTCATGGCGGAATCGCGGCACCGGAGCCTCCGGTGACTGCAATATGTTAACATAAACCGCAGATTCGGGGAGGAGGGGACCTGTTCCTGACCTCAGGAGGGGTGGTGCCTCCTCCCCGGACCTACGGAGGCTGTGATTGGCTGAAGAACGCCGCTCAACCAATCACAGCCACTGTAATGTTCCAGCCATTTAAAATGACTGAAACATTGAAATCCAGCCCTGGCCAGTGCAGCTGTAGCACTGGCCATTGGCTGGAGCTGGGTGACCTCACTGGATCACCCTCCCCCAGCTCCAGTAGCTCTGATTGGAGAGATCGGCCTTGTGACCGATTTCTCCAATCACAGTGGACGTGTTACCGGTGACCGCCCCATCAGCTTCACTTGTCGTCCCTGCAGCACGCCAGCACAGTGAGTGTACACAGTGCAATGGCAGGGCGACAAGCTCCGGTCCCCTGCTGTTATGAGACCGAAGCATGGGACCCGGAAGTTGCCGCGCTGCCATTGCACTGTATGAAACCGGAGAAAAGCCTCCCGATCCGCCGCCGCTGCCCTCCGCGATCTGCCACCTGTCTCCCCGATCTCCTGCCCGCACCCCCACCCCTTGTATCTGCTGCCCGCACCCTCACCCCCACACCTCCCGATCCGCTGCCGCCGCCGCCCTCCATCTGCCACAGTGCCACCGCTCCCTCCGATCTGCTGCCAGGCCCCTCCCCCTCGTGATCGGTGCGCGCCCCCTCACCTCCGTGATGTGATGTGCTGCGCGATCCCTGTCCTCCTCCATCTGTCATAGTGCCACCGCTCCCTCCGATCTGCTGCCCGGCCCCTCCCCCTCGTGATCGGTGCCCGCCCCCTCCCCTCCGTGATGTGCTTCTCGCCCCCTCCCCTACGTGATGTGCTGCACGCTCCCCCCACCTCTCAACCCCCTGGTCAGCTACCCGCCCCCTCCCCTGTCACCGCCGTGATGTGTGCTCCCTCCCTTGTCACCGCCGTGATGTGTGCTCCCTCCCCTGTCACCGCCGTGATGTGTGCTCCCTCCCCTGTCACCGCCGTGATGTGTGCTCCCTCCCCTGTCACCGCCGTGATGTGTGCTCCCTCCCCTGTCACCGCCGTGATGTGTGCTCCCTCCCCTGTCACCGCCGTGATGTGTGCTCCCTCCCCTGTCACCGCCGTGATGTGTGCTCCCTCCCCTGTCACCGCCGTGATGTGTGCTCCCTCCCCTGACACCGCCGTGATGTGTGCTCCCTCACCTGTCACCCCCGTGATGTGTGCTCCCTCACCTGTCACCGCCGTGATGTGTGCTCCCTCCCCTATCACCCACGTGATGTGTGCTCCCTCACCTGTCACCCCCGTGATCTGTGCTCTGCTCACCTGTCTCCCCCGTGATCTGCGCTGCGCTCCCTCTCCCACCTCTCACCCTCCCTGATCTGCTGCCTCCTTCATCTGCTGTGATCCTGCTGCCTTGATCCATCCTGTAGGGTAACTATCCCCAATCTCACCTCCCACTCCCCTTCCCTGCCATCCCCCCTTCCCCCCCATCCTCTGCCGCTCCTGCATCCACTGCGCCTTCTCCCATCCGCCCCCACCCTATCCCAGCCGCCGCCGTCTCACATTCACAGATGCTCCCTTTATATGCCGCTGCCCCCCCATCTGCCGCCCCCCAATCTGCCGCTGTTCTGATCCATCCTGTAAGTATTGTTCGTGGCTCTTTTCTAACTATCCCCAATCGCATCTTCCACTCCCTCTCCCCCCCCCCTCCCCCACCTGCCTGCCTCCAAGTGCTGATCAGCTACGTGATTGGCTAATCAGGTACGTAATTGTTGCTCTAGTTTTTGCTTTTTTTTTTGTGCACCCCAAATAAAAAAAACAAAACATGTACAATTGGGTACCTGATCAGCAATCGTCCTGCAGTCGTACTCGACATTGGACAGGACTTCTTTTTTCCATCCCACTTAGTCCCCCCCCCCTTTTTTTGCAGAACATTTGTGCGTGCACCCTATTTTTTTTCTATGCCATGGGGGTCTTGTTTCCAAAATGGGGTCACATGTGGGGGAGCTCCACTGTTTCGGCACCTCAGGGGGTCTTCAAACACAACATGGAATACGCCAATTATCCCAGACAATTTTGCGTTTGAAACGTCAAATGACGCTCCTTGCCTTCCGAGCCCTGCTGTGCGCCCAAACATTTCATTTCCACCACATATGAGGTGTCTGTGTACTCAGGAGAAATTGCACAATACATTTTATGGTGCAATTTTTCCTGATACCCTTGTGAAAAAAAAGCTGCCTAGTTGAAGTAACAATTTTGTGGTAAAAAAAAATTTTTTTATTTGCATGGCTCAACCCCCAGAGGTTCAAAGTGCTCAATAAACATCTAGATAAATTCCATGAGGTATCTAGTTTCCAAAATGGGGTCACATATGGGGGAGCTCCACTGTTTCGGCACCTCAGGGGCTCTCCAAACGCAACATGGTGCGGCTAACAATTCTAGCTAATTTTCTGTTCAAAAAGTCAAATGGCGCTCCTTCCCTTCCGAGTCCTGCCGTGTGCCCAAACAGTGTTTTTTCGCCACATATGAGGTATCTGCGTGCTCAGAAGAAATTGCCCAACAAATTTTGGGGGTTCATTTAATCCTGCTACCCTTGTGAATATGCAATATTTGAGGCTAAATTAACATTTTTGTTGCAAAAAGTAAAATGTTCATTTTTTCCTTCCACATTGCTTTAGTTACTGTGAAGCACCTGAAGGGTTAATAACCTTCTTGAATCTGGTTTTGAGTAGCCTGAGGGGTGCCGTTTTTGGAATGGTGTCACTTTTGGGTGTTCTGTGTCATGTAGACCTCTCAAAATCACTTCAAATGTGATGTGGTCCCTAAAAAAATGTGGCTTTGTAAATTTTGTTGTAAAAATGAGAAATTGCTCATAAACTTTGAACCCCTATAACTTCCTTACATTTTTTTTCCCCCCAAATTCTTCTGATGTAAAGTAGACATGTGGGAAATGTTATTTATTAATTATTTTGTGTCATATGTCTCGTTCGTTTTAGAGCATAAAAATTCAAAGTTTGAAAATTACAAAATTTTCAAAATTTTCGCGAAATTTCCGTTTTTTTCACAAAGAAACGCAAAAAATATCGGCCTAAATTTACCACTAACATGAAGCCCAATATGTCACGAAAAAACAATCTCAGAATCACCGGGATCCGCTGAAGCGTTCCAGAGTTATAACCTCATAAAGTGACACTGGTCAAAATTGCAAAAAATGGCCTGGTCTTTAGGGTCAAAATAGGCTTGGGGCTGAAGGGGTTAAAGCACCACGCCAGCGTTCTGTTTTATTGCAGCGCTGGAGTGGTGCTTTAAATCTAAGTCCCCTGTTATATACTCACTTCAGGCGGCTTCATCTTCTATAGCTACCGCTGCTTCAGTCAGTCTCAGCAATTTGTGACCTTTCCAGTGTTTCATGTAGCGTGCTGGAGGTCACAACGCAATACAACTCTATAAGAACATCATTCTGGCTCTCAGAGTTGCAATGACAGCTTGTGATGGAACTTCTGTCTTCTGGCCAGTCAGAAGTTACAGTCACAAGATGGCACTGTGGGACCGTGACGGTGTGGGTAAAAGGTGAAGCTGCCGGAAGGTGAGTTTATGACAAGGGACTTACATTTAAAACACCACTCCAGAGCTAAAAAACAAACAAAAAAAACCTGCTGGAGTGTTTTGTGTCATGTTTAAACTAGTAATGCAATAGAGGAGTATTCCCTCTCACCATCAATATTGAGCATCATATTCCACATAGCAGGGCGAACAGACTGATGGAACCCGAACCAGACCTCACGACCCCCTCCCAGGGGGTGATAGTACCCTTCAGGTGGTGAAAAGAAGGAGCGGCCTACTGGAGTATACCTGTGAAGAAACCACCATGTGAATTTCAGAAATGGCGATGTAACCGTGCTGTAACTTTCTACATTCCCTTTTATGCCATATTGTGAAATGCACGATTGACTTTTTTTTAAATCCAGTTCATTTTTATTTAACAGCAAAATTATACGACGCATATAAAAATGTATTTCCCCACAAAAACATCACAAAGGGGAAAAACCTAAAAGGTAACAGTAAAGGGTACTTTATACGCTGCAACATCGCTAGCGATCTCATTAGCGATGTGAAATTCTAGATCGCAAGTGCAATCTTTCGAGATCGCACATGCGTAAAATGACCTACCGTATTTTTCGCTTTATAAGACGCACTTTTCCTCCCAAAAATTTGGGAGGAAAATGGGGGGTGCGTCTTATAAAGCGGTACCTGGGGGGGGGGGTCCTGTCTGAGGCGATCGGGCGGCCGGGTGCCTGTGGCTGCATGCAAGCGGCCGGGTACCTGTGCTTGCGTGCGGTGGCAGCCGGGTACCCATGTGCGGGCGGCAGCCGGGTGCTGTGTGGGGTCAGCAGCCGGGTACCCATGGCTGTGTGCGGGCGGCAGCCGGGTGCTGTGTGCGAGCGGCAGTCGGGTGCCCGTGCGGGCGGCAGCCGGCTGCCGCCCTCCCACAGGCACCCAGGTGCCGCCCGCACACAGCACCCGGCTGCCGCCCGCACACAGCCATGGGTACCTGGTTGCCACCGCACCCAAGCACAGGTACCCAGCAGCTTGTATGCAGGGTGGGCGGGCAGCCTGCTGGCTGCCACTCTGTGCATGCGGGGCGGGCGGCTGTACAGCATGTTTCCAGTTGTCCGCGGTCCCACTTTCAAATGATGGGGCCGGTGGAGCTCTTCGATGAGAGCTCCATCTGCGCATGCGCTGCTCCAGGAGTCAGCGCGTGCGCAGATGGAGCCCTTGGATGAGAGCTCCATCTGCGCATGCGTCGCTTCGGGCGCCATTACTTGAATCGGGACCGCGGACACACTGGGAAAACACCACATCCGTCTGCTCCACCACTGAGCAGTCCCCGCCGCTGCCACCACTGAGCAGTCCCCACCGCTGCCACCACTGAGCAGTCCCCGCCGCTGCCACCACTGAGCAGTCCCCGCCGCTGCCACCACTGAGCAGTCCCCGCCGCTGCCACCACTGAGCAGTCCCCGCCGCTGCCACCACTGAGCAGTCCCCGCAGCCGCCACCACTGAGCAGTCGCCGCAGCCGCCACCACTGAGCAGTCGCCGCAGCCGCCACCACCACTGAGCAGTCGCCGCAGCCGCCACCACCACTGAGCAGTCGCCGCAGCCGCCACCACCACTGAGCAGTCGCCGCAGCCGCCACCACTGAGCAGTCGCCGCCGCCGCTGCCACCACTGAGCAGTCGCCGCCGCTGCCACCACTGAGCAGTCGCCGCCGCTGCCACCACTGAGCCGTCGCCGCCGCTCCCACCACTGAGCCGTCGCCGCCGCCACCGCTGAACCGGGACCGCGGCCACTCACTGCACTGGCCTGCTGCATGGCTCACCCGCCATGGCTGCTGCCGCCACCACGGACGCCACCGCGCCTGCAACCACGGACCCCGCTGCCACTGACCAGCCGCGCCTGCCAGCACAACCTGTGCCTCCTGTGACCCCGCTTCACCACGACTGCTGCCCCCCTCCGGTAAGAGAACACCGGAGTATAAGACGGACCCCATTTTTCTTTTTTTTACCTTTTTTTATGTCTAAGTTTGGGGTGCGTCTTATATTCCGGTGCGTCTTATAAAGCGAAACAAACGGTATGTGCGATCTCAAAAGATCGCACTTGCGATCTAGAATTTTACATCGCTTATGAGATCGCTAGCGATGTCGCAGCGTGTAAGGTACCCTTAACAAAGGTATCAGTAACAAAAACACACAAGTTACATAATAAAACAATGCACCCATAGTGCACGTCTCAAAATAGTATGGGTCACAAAGTACATATTTTCCAATGTACTCCCCATAATATAAATTACCCAACATCTTCATATATGTTCCAGCAATAGGCATTTCATCATATTCCAATAAATTTGTTAACTGGTTCCGAGAAGAAGGACCTGGTCTCCTGCACTGTCCTGCAGTAACGCCGAGGAGGGAAATCCCGGGGTATCCAACCACGCCCCCCAGATCTTATAGAACTTCTTCAATGCATTTCTTTTAAGATATACTCCCCTCTCGAGTCGAAGTAGCGTTTACTCTTTCCCTAAGATCCCCGATGGCTGGAGGTGCCGGGTCCAACCAGTGGTAGGCCAACAATTTCCTGGCCTGGTACAAGAGACGCGTAGTACCGACCATTACTGGTGAATTCAAGTCCACCCCACCTCCAGGAGACCCAAAATACATATAATAGGTCTTGTCTGTAGACGGATATTAAAAACTTGTGCAACCAATTGTAGTACTGCCATGCAGTAATCTTCAATATTCTCACAAGACCACATTATATGCATCAGATTAGCATCCACCTGCCCACACTTAGGACAAAGATCATCCGTCTGGATCCCCATCTTATGCAATAGACTAGGTGTCCTATATACTCTATGCAACCACAAGAATAGCTGTGACAGTCGTTGGCCTTCAGATACAGCAAGGCTTGGAGTCGGAGACAGGCACTATGAAGGAGGAACAATGGGATGAGGTCCTAAGTCCCACTCCCACTTCTCTCTAGCCTGCAAAGGGAATTTGTTGAGGTAGCTGGATAACATCACTGTATATAAGAAATGAAGAAGGTGATCCAGCTGAGTGATCAGGTGATTTATTTCAGTGCAGTTCAGTTCAGACAATGCATGGAGACGTTGTTAACGCGTTTCTGGCTTAACGCCCTTAATCATAACCATGGTTATGATTAAGGGCGTTAAGCCAGAAACGCGTTAACAACATCTCCATGCATTGTCTGAACTGAACTGAAATAAATCACCTGATCACTCAGCGAGATCACCTTCTTCATTTCTTATTGATGTGCGGGCGGGGCAGGGCCGGATCCGAGTCTGAGGCACGGTGAGGTCAGACGTGGGTGAGCTGGATTCCTACACAAATCACTGTATATAGCCTGGAAATAATACTGTAGGAGCGGTAAGATGTCAACAAATTAGTAAGAGTGTGATTCCGCTCTATACTAATGTCCATACGACAAGTCTGCGTCTCATAGGCGTGCCGGAGTTGCAGGTATTGGTAAAAGGAACTGTGCGGTATCCCAAACTCAGCTTGAAGCTGGTTAAAACTTAAGTACGTTATACTGAAGAACCTGAGAGAGACACCCAATGCACACCCCTGCCCGCCTACATTCTCCAACCCGGGAGTCTCTGCAGTTCTGCTAGTCCATGATTATGCCATAAGGGTCAGTACTCTGTCATTCCTGATATTCCCAGCAGCTCCTTCCCTCTATCCCACACCTTGTACAGCAATGCTAATATTGGCTATAATGGTCCTTCTCTGAGAGAGTATCCAGAGTCCAAAAAAGCCTCTAGGTGTCCCAATTTTGCAAGGCCCCTTACCAATTTGCCCCCAGCGTCATATGCCTCATCCTTTCCCCATCCCCTAAAGTGCTGCATCTGTGCCGCAACTCTATTGACTTTTAAGGCCTTACCTCATTGAGGCGAGGTGCCTCATTGCTACATCTAGTGCCTGCACAGATTCTAGAGGAAGCTGAATTCGTCCACTGCCCAGAGCTTCATGTAGCATCCGCCAGCTTACCACTGCCATCCATTTAATGGACACTTTGAATATCCGATCCTTTCCCTCACCAGGTATGGTTACCTCAAAATCAACCTAAAAATAAAAACATATATACACACAATGAAGCTGTAGCTACATTTCTTAACGCAATACCGATGATTCCCAAAGTCAAATGTAATGCTTTACCCTTTCATGACCAATAGGCAATGTTGTGACTGTGTAAATGTTTTTCTTTCCATCATATACTGGTTTCCGGTCTCCAAATATCTGTGGCTTAAAGTGTTGAACCATATACTCAACAACTTCCCTGAAAAGGAAAAAAAAAAAAATCAGAGCTTCGTGTTATGAACAATTTCAATAATATGACAGTAGGCAATTTATAGAGACAGTAATATAATAAATAAAAAAACATGCGTGATGGGGGTAGGGTGGCAAAAACTCGCAGGAGCTGAACTGTACTGGACTAGAACACATCAATACTACTCCTTTGAAGGCAATCTGTCACCAGGTTTTTGCTACCCAATCTGAGAACAGCATAATGTAGGGTCAGAGACCCAGATTGCAGGGCTGTGTCACTTACTGGGCTGATAGCAGTGATTTTATCAAAAATACAGCAATCTGTAATAGATCTACCAGGTCTCTAAATGCTGATCTCTGTTAACCCTGTCTACCCCACAGATTCCCTGCTCTCCATGTACACTGTGCATAGGCAGACAGGTGCCAATCAATGATAGAGGCAGATTGTGATGGTGTGATATTGTGGGTTGTGTATCATTTTGTGTAGGTTCGTATTTTAGGTGTGGTACTTGGTCCATTCTATGTATTATTTGTCCTGTCTGCAGGTTAATTACCCCCTACAGTGCTTCTGTCCCTAGATGTGGTGGAGGGTGGCCTGGAATCCACCCAAATGCTCTGCTTACGTGGAGGATTATTCAGTCTTGCTGAGAAGGAGAAGAGACAAGCAGGAAGATTTAACCTCTGTGGTTAAAGCTGAGGCTCCCCAGAGACTCGAACGTTTATCATTTACTGGACTATATCCGTGTTTCTGGGACTATTTTACCCTCTGTGTGGTGGATTATTTTTATGAACCTTCTGGATTGCATGGGATAAAGGTTCTTTGGATTGCTCACTCATCTATCGCTCTGTTGATTGTGCGATACCTGAGGACCCCGTGACACAGGGTTATACAAAAGCTCATAAATATGGATAAATACATGGCAGCAGGTTTATTTGTCCTCTAGTGATAAAATAATTGTTTTATGAGCAGGAGATTATGAAAACTAAAGCAAGCGGCCCAGCAAACAACACATTGCTAGAATCAGGGTCTCCGTTATGCTACTTTCAGATTGGTTAGTAAACCCCCCCCCAAAAGGGTAGGATATTATTATGCAGCACATGTCGGTTGTTGGAGTTGATGTGTTTGAAAGCCGGAAATATGGACAAGTATAAAAATGTAAGCGACTTTAACAGCAAACTAGAGCATATCCAAATCAGCAGGTTCCTTAGGGCTGCTTCTGGTATGCAGTGGTTAGTACCCACCAAAAATGATCCCCAAATACAACAAGTATAAAAACTGTATAATACTACACATACTACTGGCTCCATTAGAAAATAAAGCCTGCACAATCTTCTGATTACAAAGCTTGTACACACTGCCTCTTAGACACCGAAGCAGAGCCTTTATCCTACAACTTCTTATATGTACAACTATAGATGTCACAATTAAAACAGTGGTTTTCTTTGTTCGGATTTACCTGTTCACACGCCTAGGACATTTGTCTGGCTTAATATCCACTTCATAATGGTAGACATCAATCTTGGGAATGTCCACTTCAAAGTAATTGGCAAGAAGTTTTATTGGTTTCCCAACGGTGCCAATCCCTGGACGACGTGGAGCTTGAAACACTTGCTGTAATGGTGGAACAAGCCCACTTGGGGCTAGAAAGAAAACAGAAGCAAACACATGAATTATATGTACAATAGCTAGCAAATCCTCCACGAACATTTACATTTTATCTGGGTGAATTAAAGGGAGTCTGTCAGCATGGAGTGACTGTTCAAACCATGTACAGGCGCTCGGTGCACCATGGCGTGGCCAAACATTTACAGCACTACTCCAGCATTTTGTTTTGCTGTTTTCAGTGCTGGATTGGTGCTTTTACTATAATGTCCCTAACCCTACTCTTATACTCACCCTCAGGCATTTTCCCCTTCTTCTGGGAGTCACTCTTCCTGATGTCCAGAAGTCAGAATCTACGTCACAAGTAGTAATGGGCGCACCCGCAGATATCCAGAATGCACTAAAAAACATCCAAAAACCCGGTTCCGGACAGGAATTGATCTCTGATATCTGCATGGACACCAGTCTCCATAAAAGTCTAGGGGGACCCGAACGCAGACCTTTAAAATTGTGGTAGAAGGGATAAGGGGATTAGAGCAAGTTGCCTTTACTTAAGTCTTCCGCACGGCTGTAATGCTACTTCCGGGGCCGCTCATTAATATCATGCATATGCACTGCTTCCCCTGCCCACCGGCAGTCCCGGTGTGACAGCATGTCTGACTGCTTGCAATTACAAACGCTGGGTGTTCCTATCATGGTGTAAAAATACATTTTAAAAAATTGGCGTAGGGTCTCCTCCCCATATTGTGATACCCAGCACAGATAAAGCATACGGCTACATGGTACAGCCCCCAGCCATGTGCTTATCTTGGCTGTGTATAAAAATAAGAGGGACCTTATGCGGTTTGTTTTTTTTTTAAATATTTTAATAAAATACTTTTTTTTAAAACGACATGCAGTACCCCCAATTTTGATACCCAGCCATGATAAAGCTGACAGCTGGGAACTGGTATTCTCAGGCTGCGGAGACTCATGGTTCTTAAATGATCGGCCACACCTTGATGCACAGAGAGGCTGTACTTGGTTTGAACAGTCAGTCTGTGCTGAGAATCTCCCTTTAAGTAAACAAGCATTTTCTCTTACTGATGATGTTTACCAAATTTATTAAAACAACAACTGTAACTTTCATTTATATTTCATCAATAGTGCACTAGGAAATAAGAAGCCTTACAACACATCTTATCAAAGAAATTTGCTTCTTTCACCTGCTAGATTGATTTGTCACTCTCAATTCATGGGTAATAATTAGGGATGATCGAATACTTCAATTATTCGGCTTCACGAATATTCGACGAATAGGTCGCTGTTATGCGACTATTCGATGCACAATGTAAGTCAATGGGGAAGCCCGAATAGTTCCGAATAGTTGTTATTCGGGTTTCCCATAGACTTACATTGCACATCGAGTATTCGCGAATAGTCAAATAGCGGCGACCTATTCGGAAAATATTCGCGAAGCCGAATATTTGAGGCATTCGATCATCCCTAGTAATAATCCATACTCCGTGAACACAGATTTTCCAATTACTGAGATAACAGTTTGGTGCTGTTACAATTCTTGAAAAATTTAATATTACCAGTTATGTATATTAGATTTTATGACAGGGTATTGATCCAGGGAACTAGTCTGATTGCCGGATGTGGAGTCAGGAAGGAAATTTTTTCCCCATTGGAATGTGTTTGCCACATTGGGTTTTTTTTGCCTTCCTCTGGATCAACATGTTAGGCTACGGGTTGAACTAGATGGACTTAGAGTCTCCCTTCAACCTTAAAAACTATGATACTATGAATTCTATGGAGAGGAGAGAGAAAAGTTTATGGAGGAAGGAATGGACAGAAATTCTTCTGCACGTTCTCCCAAAAAGACAGTTACAGCTCTTCACAGAACCTTATGAGCACCAACTGTCATCCCCTCTCTCAGTAATGGGAACATCTGTATTCACTGAAGACAGATTTTACCTGTAACCTGAAAATGCTGACACTAAATGATCAGTTCAGGCTGAAAAAGTGGATTTCTCTAATAAGATATACAGTGGAACCTTGGTTTAAGAGTAACTTGATTTGAGAGCGTTTTGCAAGACAAGCAATGCTTTGCAATAAGAGCAAATTCCCACCGTGCACAATTCTGATTCTGTCCTTTCACCACGCTCTGACCCGCTCTGGAGGTAACTTTCTGTCCATATGTATTGTATACTGTATAGAGTATACCATTGTACAGTACATGAATAGGGTAGAAATCCAGCAATCTGGCCAAAAATTCATTCTTTCTTTATTTCATGTTCAAGTTAAAAAAAATTTCCATCATGAATTCATAGGAATACAGGTGAGAGGACGCGTTTCGAACAGAGTTAGTTCTTAGTCTGTCTCTAGTAAATGGACACTGACAAAGTGATTAAAAAGACATGAAACCGGACATGGAATCGGAAAAGACTGCACAGGCTCAAGGTGATTAATTGGAGTAGTTCACTCCCATGGGAAATAAGTGGTCATATCAATACACATACAACATATCTTTCTTTAAATTCATACCCAGAGGAGTTCTAGTGTCCATTGTAAAAATCCACTTGATTTCCTTGCGACAAAGAATATCTTTAAGATTACCGCCTCTTTTTGGTAGACACACTTTCTCAATTGCATTAACCTGCAGTGAATCCATATTGCCCGCATGCACATTGAGAAAGTGCTGCGATGCTCCAGATAATCCTCTAGTGGTTGCGTTATTTGCATCATATACATGTTCAGACAGCCGGTTTCATGTCTTTTTAATCACTCTGTCAGTGTCCATTTACTAGAGACAGACTAAGAACTAACTCTGTTCGAAACGCGTCCTCTCACCTGTATTCCTGTGAATTCATGATGGAAATTTTTTTTAACTTGAACATGAAATAAAGAAAGAATGAATTTTTAACCTATTTTGGATTAGATTGCTGGATTTCTACCCTATTCATGCTGCTGCTGAGGTCTGCCTACCTCTCTCTTTCCGTGCACGGTCTGGATTTGATCTCGGGTACAGGTGAGCAGGGTCACCCCCTTTCTCTGTCTTAGTACTTATTAGTCTGGCTTAGTACCCCAGCTCCCTGCCCATATAATATGCGAAGGAATTAGCATATATTCCCTGTGTCTCTTTGGGTATCAAAATTGTGTGGACTTTTATACTATAAAGTGAATTATTTTCACCCTGACACTTGTGGAATACCTATATATTGAACGCAATTATGGAGATCAATAACGATAAATCACCAATGGATGAATTTTTTAATGTAAATGATCAGAGAAGACTGGACAAAGCAGCTAGGATTTTTTCAAGTAGTAACATTGCCACTCTTACTGAAGACCAGGTGGAATTGAATAAACTAATGTGGGACTTGGAAAAAATCCTTTCAGCGCGTATTCGCACTTGGTGGGACAAAAAAAAACTTTGCAAGCATACCTGGATAAACAAATGATACCTCGGGGTCTACGCCTCAAGAAAAGACCCACCACTGATTTCAACCCAGAATTTATTATACAATGGGATCTGATTTTGTCTGAATGTTCTGCCAAATTAATACGTCTTATTATTGAACAGGAAGATATTAAACTTAGTGATCTGGAAAAAAAAGTCAGAGATATGAAAGCTTCATTGGCAAAATATTCAAGTTTGGACTCATATAGAACTTTTAAGGAGCAGATTAATGACAATCTTATGAAGTTGGAGGATTCTATTACCGTATTCAAAGAAGGAAAGTTTAAACGTGATACCAAGGACTATGAAAGCAATAGGGTGTACAATTGGCACCACTTTCGAAAATTCTATGAACATGGTCCAAAGTCTATTTTGAAAAATTAAAAACACAACTCCAACAAAGTAAATTTTTCATCTACAGAACCTGAATCGACAGATGGTAACACGGCATAGATTCTGAACCCCTCTCAACAGGAGGTGCAAAAAACTATACTCCTGTTCCAAAAAACTCCCAAAAAAAACCAGGAGAGGAGGGCGTAAACACGCCAGGAACAAGCAAGTATCAGCACGGTCATTATACCAGGGGCAAGAAGATCTAGAGAAATGCGTTTTTTCCTCAGTCATTAATATGTCTGCATGTATCCTTACCAGTCCAGAAATCAGGCTATTAGAAAAAGGGCTCAATTTTGTTCCAAACGCGAAGTTCAATTTATTTGACACAATCTTGGATGTGAATAAATTTATACGTAAGCTTACAGTGAAAAAACATTTTTTTTCACCAAGAACAACAACATTTGCCTCAACCTGTCACTCAGGACATTTCCATCTTGTCCTCTTTTCAAGAACAAATGACTGCAAAATCTAAGAGATTTATCTGATGAAGCTTGCAAACTTACAAATCCATATGACACTATTGTGAAAAAAATCCCAAATCCTAAATTTTACCCGGTCCAATCCAGATGTACTCAGATGGACGATTTTCAGAATTTGGTTGAAAAGGATCTCACTAAATTATATAACAACAATAAACCTATCCTTCAAAATTTGAATAAACAAGAAAAAAAACGCATTGAAATCGTTAATGGACAATGAGAACATTGTTGTCAGAAATTCTGACAAGGGGGGATCGGTGGTGATTCTTGATCTGGGACTCTATGAAAAAGAATTGTTATGTATGCTTAATGATAGTAATATCTATAGAAAATTGAAATTTGATCCTATCAATGATATAAAAAAATCCCTAGAAAAATTGCTAGATGAGGGGGCCCATTTAGGGTTAATTACAAGCAAACAAAGAATTTTTCTATCCTACATGTCCACTCACACCCTTATTGCATGCTTTACCTAAGTCCCATAAAGACTCATTTCCACCCAAATTTAGACCGATAATCTCAGGTATTGGATCTATAACCGAACACCTCTCTGAGTGGCTTGACGATCACCTGCAGTTTTTAGCCAAAGCGTCCCCAAGCTATATCCAGGACAGCAAGCATGTACTGAATATTCTCTCCCATATACAGTGGCGGAGTGATTGTAGTTGGATTTCTTGTGATGTACAAACATTATATACATCCATTCCCCACTATTTGGCCATATTGGCTTTGAAAAAACAAATGGAGAGATATTCAGAATATGCCCCTGACCTACAAAATTATATTCTTGAAGTCACCACTTTCCTATTAAACAACAACTATTTTTGTTTCCTGGGCGATCATTATCTGCAGCAACAAGGATGTTCTATAGGCGCTAGGTTTTCACCCTCGCTCGCAAATATTTTCATGTTTTGGTGGGAGGAGGAGTTTATTTTTAATTTTTCAAATCCATTTTTTCCAGATATTGTTATCTATCTGAGATTTATTGACGATATACTCATGATCTGGCGGGGCACTGATGATATGGCCACAGATCTCTTTTTGTATATCGCCAATAATCCTTATAATTTAACCTTCACCCACTCACATGAAAAAAGTGAAATTAATTTCCTGGACATGACCCTCACAGGTAATAGCAATAGGGGGTCTGTTGATTGCAGATTATATCGCAAACCGTCTGCGGGCAATTCTCTATTGCATGCCAACAGTTGCCACCCCAGGCATGTAATAGAGAATATACCCACTGGCGAATATATCAGAGCCAAAAGGTGTTGCAGTAACCAGGAAACCTTGGAAAAAGAATTTGAGTTGGTTGACAAAAGATTTTTAGCACAGGGCTATTCAAAAAACACTCTAGAAAGAGCAAAGATCAAAACTCACCAGAGGGAACGTTCGGATTATCTCCAATTTAATAATAAAAATAAAAACACAAATAATCTCCATTCTGGATCTGACAGCCTTTTGCCCCTAGTGTTTTCCACCAGGTATAGCAAAAATTACCATCAAATAGTAGGAATAATAAAAAATACCTTCCTATTTTGACAGCAGATGAGACTCTATTTAAAATCCTTGATGTAGGGGTTAAATTTGTATCAAAGAGAAACACAACACTGGGGGCTTTAATTTCACCAAGTGACCATAAAAATAAAATGTCCCAAAATAAAAATAAAAAACCTGCGAAAAAAAACAGATGGATGTACTGCGGGCAATTGGCTGTCAACAGTGGGATCTTATAAATGTGGCCATAAAACCTGTGGGCTTTGTAAATACATGGTTAGTACTAGTGATGAGCGAGTACTAAAATGCTCGGGTGCTCGAGGCTCGGGCCGAGCATCCCAAAATACTCTTGTACTCGGCCCGAGCACCGAGCCCAATATTATCCTATGGGAGACCCGAGTATTATTCTGAAATGACCCCCGGCAGCATGTAGAAACCATAAAACTGTAAATTATAAAAAAAAACGTGCGTGTGTGTGTAAGCGTGCATATATATATATATACACGCGGAGTGGAGTGCGGGAGGGGCCGTAGCCGAGCGGGGATGTGTCGGGCTAAAGGCACGGTCATGCTGTGAGGGCCGGCCAATCACTGCAATTCCACAAGTAACAGGGCTGTGGCATTGCAGTGGTCTGCCAGCCAATCCCTGCATGAGGGCTGGCTCTAAAAAGAGCGCCAACATGAAGACCACGAGTACAGCAAGAGTATCGTGAAATTACTCGGTACCCGCCGAGTAGCCCGAGTACAGTGATACTCGTGCGAGTACCGAGTAGTGACAAGCATACTCGCTCAACACTAGTTAGTACCAATAATTTTACATCATATTCTAATGGAAATTTTTTATTTATAAATTCAATGATTAATTGTGGTACTAGCAATGTTATTTATTTGATTTCATGCGTAAAATGTCATCTGCAGTATATAGGCAGCACGACACGCACATTAAGAAAGAGGCTGTCTGAACATATATATGATGCAAATAACGCAACCACTAGAGGATTATCTGGAGCATCGCAGCACTTACTCAATGTGCATGCGGGCAATATGGATTCACTGCAGGTTAATGCAATTGAGAAAGTGTGTCTACCAAAAAGAGGCGGTAATCTTAAAGATATTCTTTGTTGCAAGGAAATCAAGTGTATTTTTACAATGGACACTAGAACTCCTCTGGGTATGAATTTAAAGAAAGATATGTTTTATGTGTATTGATATGACCACTTATTTCCCATGGGAGTGAACTACTCCAATTAATCACCTTGAGCCTGTGCAGTCTTTTCCGATTCCATGTCCGGTTTCATGTCTTTTTAATCACTCTGTCAGTGTCCATTTACTAGAGACAGACTAAGAACTAACTCTGTTCGAAACGCGTCCTCTCACCTGTATTCCTATGAATTCATGATGGAAATTTTTTTTAACTTGAACATGAAATAAAGAAAGAATGAATTTTTAACCTATTTTGGACCAGATTGCTGGATTTCTACCCTATTCATGCTGCTGCTGAGGTCTGCCTACCTCTCTCTTTCCGTGCACGGTCTGGATTTGATCTCGGGTACAGGTGAGCGGGGTCACCCCCCCTTCTCTGTCATTGTACAGTACAGTAAATACTATACAGCATGTCTATCAATTTGCATTTATGGATATAGTGTTGTACTTTCTTTCCGCTAACCAGTGCAGCACATTACTTGTCCTGTCCCTCCCGCACACCAACAATTCTATTGGGAGCTAATGTGCAGTTTACTTTGTTTTACATGTTTTTTACTGCAATGTACAGTATTTTGTATTAGTGTACTATAATATTTATATGAATACAGTACATTATTTTGTATTACTGTAATAAGTGTGCATAAATGAAGCAAATATTTTTAGATTGTGTAATGAATTGTCTGTGTTTCAATTATTTCCTATGGGAAAATTTGCTTCGCTATAAGAGTAACTTGGTTTAAGAGCACAGTCCTTGAACCAATTATACTCGTAATCCAAAGTTCCACTGTATTACAATTTCTTATATTTTTTTTAACTTTATTGAATTTCTAAATAGAAGAAATAGTCATAAATAAAATGTATATACACGCAAAACAAATTTTCTGAGGGAAGAGAAAAAAAACCCACTAGTACGAGAGCCTCTTCCAGATCTAATCTGAGAACAGTGATTTAACGTATCACTTGTTGCACTGTCCCCCAAAAAGGTGAGCGAAGACTACAAGACCAGTAGCTGTGTAACAGATCACCCTCCTCCTCTCAAACACTGGCTTCCAGGAAAAAAAATAAGTGTAGCCAGATTACCCAAAATATAGGGAACATAGAGGAAGATAACAGTAAAATGTGAGAATGGACCATGGGAGGAGTACACCAAGCTGGGGTGGCTCTAATTGTGGAATGGGTTTTAGGGCCTTTCACCAATGACAAGTCAAGCCAAGCAGTAGCTGCCAATGGGGTTTAGGAAAACCTCTGCTCCATTCCGACCCAGGTCTCTGCCCTCCAGTTCCTACACCAGCTCAGGTTTCTAGAGAGATAGGAGGCAATAGAATACGATCTGAAATTGGGCAAGGCTATGTCCTCTGAGGCCTTTTAATATTGTTCTCCTGACACGGGGGGGGGGGTGGGGGGGGAGGGACAATTTAATTTGATTTGAACTGAAGCAAGATTTCTGAAGAAGACGCGGGATCTCCAATTCGAAGTGCTTCAATAACATACAGAATCCGAGGGAGGATTTCCATTTTAAAGACAGCGCTGCTACCAAACCATGTAAAAGCATTCATTGGCCACCTTGAGCAGCCCTCCTGTATTGGTACTATTGATTTTAATTAACCCCTTCAGCCCCCGGGCACTTTACGTTTTTGTTTTTTGCTCCCCTTCTTCCGAGAGCCGTAGCTTTTTTATTTTTCTGTTAATCTTGCCATATGAGGGCTTGTTGTTTGCGGGACGAGTTGTACTTTTAAATGAAACCATAAGTTTTACCATATGGTGTACTGGAAAACAGCAAAAATTTCCAAGTGTGAAAAAACTGCAAAAAAAGTGTGATCGCACAATAGTTTTTGGGATGTTTTATTCACCGTGTTCACTATATGGTAAAACTGATGTATCTATGTGATGCCTGAGGTCGGTGCGAGTTTGTAGACACCAAACATGTATAGATTTACTTGTATCTAAGGGGTTAAAAAAATATCACAAGTTTGTCCAATAAAAGTGGCGCACGTTTTATGCCATTTTCTGAAACCCGTAGCATTCTTATTTTTTGGGATCTATGGTTCAGTGACGGCTTATTTTTTGCATCTCGATCTGACGTTTCTAATGGTACCATTTTTCCGCAGATGCTACGTTTTGATCGCCTGTTATTGCATTTTGCGCAAAACTTGCGGCAACCAAAAAACGTAATTTTGGCATTTTGAATTTTTTTGCCGCTACACCGTTCACTGATCAGATTAATTGATTTTATATTTTGACAGATCGGGAGTTTCTGAATGCGGCGATAACAAATGTGTAGATTTTTTATTTTTTTTAACCCTTTCATTTTCCAAGGGGCGAAAGGGGGGTGATTTGAACTTTTAGGTTTTTTTTGTTTTTTTTTTAAACTTTTTTTTTTTTTTTTATTTTACTAGTCTTGCTAGGGGGCTATAGCAATCAGCAATCCGATCGCTCTGCACTATCTGCAGATCTCAGCCACAGAGCTGAGACCTGCAGATACGGTGCTTTACTTTCAATGCCGGCTGTATTCCGGAATAGAGAGGAAGTGAGTCATGTTAGCTACAAGCGTCATCACATGATCCTGTGCTACCATGGCAACCACCGAAAGTCACGTGATCGCGCACGTGACTTCCGGTGGGGGCAGCGGTAAGTGAAAATCATGGCCGCGCGCATATACATCTCACTGCCAGACTTTGGCAGCGAGATGTAAGGGGTTAAATGTTCCGGGTGGAATGCGATTCCACTCGGAACATGCAGGCACACGTCAGCTGTTAAAAACAGCTGATATGTGCGTGGATCGCCGCATCCTGCAGGCGCCAGGGGGCGGTGCTTAACCTCACACGCTCCATGACGGATAGAGCAGTCAAAGGTCGTGAATAAAAATTAGAACGATGGTTACTTTTTAAAAGGATAAATTGAAATTAGCAAACCATTCATTCAGCCACTCTTGTCCTTAGGCGGCATCATCCAATCAAGCTGAGCAGCACACCAGACAAGAGGGACATTTTGTTAAAAATAAAACCTTTTTACATGTCACTGAAATATAAAGAAAAAGCTTCTCCTGCATATCCACTTTGTAACAAAGACAAAAGCACATAAACGTAGCCATTTTTATGAGCCAAAGAAATATCACTAAAATACTACATTTTGGGAGGGGGGGGGGGGGGGGGAGTGAGAGAATGGAAATACTCTCTGACATGGCACACTGGCTGGAGGAATAGGTCAATCCTTAGATTGAAAACCCACTTTTGGGTGGGGGAGGGGTTTAGCTGAACACTTGTAATGACGGGCCAAAGTTGGTGGTCGCTGCTGTCGTTTTGTGCAATGGTAACCCTATAGGAGGGGCTTCCGCACATGTATTTTCCCCCAATCTTAACAATTACAGGCATGCATGGGATTCTTCACCTTCGCTTCAATGGACAGCAGCCGGCCTGATTTCTTTGGTGTGAAAATCTAATTGTACTGTGACAATCACGCTTCTCCTGACAAATAATAGGGTAGAGCCAGGATAGCGCACAAATGCCAACTAAAAGACTGAAACTTGTTCTTACAACTTTCTGAAATGCATGGTAATCCAATCTGACAACGTAAGACTTCACTGCTCTGAAATATCAACGTGAAATTACAATAAAATAACTAAGGGCATGCTAATCAGTAAGACACCCACATGTTTTCTCCCCATGGCTGCGTGGAAGTGGGCAAAATAATTGTAGGTCTGTTATTACTATGGTATTCCTCTTTTTACATAAAATATAAACACTGGTGAATCATTTATTGGTTCATTAGATTTTTAATATAATATTTATTCATTTATATAGTGCTATCAATCCCACAGCGCTTTACATACATTGTGAGCCCCAATGGGGACAGTGTTATCAAGCTAGACTCCCTATCAGTAGGTCTTTGGAGTGTGGGAGGAAACCGGAGTACCCGGAGGAAACCCACGCAAACACGGGAAGAACGTACAGACTTCTTGCAGACGTTGTCCTTGGTGGGATTTGAACCCTGGACCCCAGCGCTGCAAGACTGCAGTGCTAACCACTGAGCCATTTCCCATAATTTCATAAACAAGCTAGGTGACCTTATCACTACCTATGTGTGACATTATGTAATGGCCGTGACGACTGCCTGTACATTACCACCTTGTAATAGCAAAACTCAGAATGATTACTCCAAGCCATACACTATGCATGATTAAAGCCTCTTTCAGACAGTTGTTCATGTATGGACCATTCTGCACGGCCTGGCCGCAGTCCTAACCTGAACAGCCTAATATACTCCTATGAGGCCGTTATTAGACCTGCGGCCAGTCTGTGCATTACAGTCTGTACACGGAACGAGTACAAATGTCTGAATGAGGCTTAACAGATATGGATGACTTTGCAAGCAGTTTCCTTACTTTAATTATATGCATAGATTTTTTATTTTTTTTTTGTGCTGAAAAACAATCACTAAAGATTCACTTTTCATTGAAAGATTTGATGCAAATCTGCCAGTGAGCTCTTCTGATGGCAGGGTCTGTAACCCTGATCCCTATTCTCCTTAATGGTCTTGATTTATGAGCCAATTTAGGACCAAAGAAAAGTACCATATTTACTTGAGCTCAAGTACACCCTATTATATATTACACAATGTTTTTCTTTAAGTTGTGTTCCCTCTTTTTTAAATAATCAGAAAGAAAGTTCCATTTGTAATTGCTGTTTTTGAGTCAGTTTTTAGCTGGTAAAGATCTCGCTTTTTTCTCGGTTAACTGCAACAATATAACATACTCTCTTTTGTTGCACTTGTTAACTCAGTTTGTGGGTGGCCCCAAGGCGGCTATGTAAGCAACTTGTATTATTGACGGCATTCCCTGATGAAGAAGGCTTGCATGCCTTTGAAACGCATTGGATAGGTTTTTTTGCCCTGTGTAGGTATTTGTAGTTTGGGCTCGGTGACATCACACGCTCTCAGTATTCAGGAACACTGTCGGCCAGGGCTCCCTGTCACCCACGCATAGCGCTGCCATTCTTAGCAGTCACACTCCAAACAGGTTCAGGCACCATCCACCCTGAAGTTAAGTGAATGCAGTTTGTTAAGGAGACTTTAAGCACCAGCATCTAAGACAAACATCTACGACAAACATTCTCATATGTTTCAATAAGTATGTGCCATTAGCACAATTGATTTCTTTGTACATTCTCTTTTTTTGCTCATTGCGCACAAAAATAGCTGACACACCATAAAGTCTCACAATTCCATAAAAATAACATTTTTGTATACTCACCGTAAAATGTCTTCCTTGGAGCCTTTCATTGGGGGACACAGACAGTGGGTAGTATGGTGTCTCCAGGGGAGGCGTGACACTAGATTTGCAAAGGTGTTAGCTCCTCCCCCCACAGCATATACCCTATCCCCCAATGAAAGGCTCCAAGAAAGACATTTTACGGTGAGTACACAAAAATGTAATTTCCTTTCTTGCCTTTTCATTGGGGGACACAGACAGTGGGACGTCCCAAAGCAGTCCCTGGGTGGGAACTGAACTATTAACAGTGTATAACATCAGACTAAGGCTATGTGCGCACTAGGCGTTTTTGCCGCGTTTTTAGCGGCATTTTTTACCGCGTTTTTGTGCTGAAAACGCAGTGACATTGCTTCCCCAGCAATGTCTATGGGTTTTCAGAAGTGCTGTCCTCACACAGCGTTTTTTTTGTAGCTGCGTTTTTGTGGTGACCACAAAAATGCAGCATGTCAATTATTTCTGCGTTTTTCACTGCGTTTTTCACCCATTGAGTTCAATGAGATGTTCAACAACGCAATGAAAAACGCATATAGCCGCGTTTCTATGACTAAAAACGCAGCTATAAACGCAAGGGGTGGGCAGTAAAGTGACGTGTACAGGAAGAGGATTCCTTCTGTTGGTAAACACAGAAGCATGAATCCTCCCGGTACCGTCACCGCTGCGTCCACCTCCCGTCCTGTGCATGTCAGCTCCGTGCGGCGCCATGTCTGGGCGGGAGGTGGAGGCAGCGGCGAAAACCAAAGTGAACAGTAGAAAAAAAAATGTCATATATACTCACCTTACATTAATGAATAACGTTTGGAACTCCATTCTATGTCTGAACTGGGTACAAAAACCTAAAAAACATCACTATGGGGAGATAAGGTATGCACACCAGTGACTATGTAAGGGGAATACATGCAATAGCAGAAACTGCTGTGTGAATACTGACATGAAAAATTCAATAGCTATATGTAAGATGAAATCTTTATTCATATATTCATGGCAGTAATGCAAGTTCCATTTTTCACATTTCATCTTACATATAGCTATTGGATTTTTCATGTCAGTATTCACACAGCAGTTTCTGCTATTCCATGTATTCCCCTTACATAGTCACTGGTGTGCATACCTTATCTCCCCATAGTGATGTTTTTTAGGTTTTTGTACCCAGTTCAGACATAGAATGGAGTTCCAAACGTTATTCCTTAATGTTAGTAGTTTTTCGTTTGTGAACCCTCCCCACACACACCTATTGCCAATCCACATCGTATATATAGCCTGGGTCTCAGCTTCCCATACACGGTAAGTTTTTTAACTGCATGAGAGGACACACACAAGCTAGGGACCCCAACGTAGAGAAATACTTTGGCGTAGTGTTGGGGCTCTATTGTATTGATCAATTCAGTAGCTAAATTTCTCTTTATTCATATATTCATGGCAGTAATGCAAGTTCCATTTTTCACATTTCATCTTACATATAGCTATTGAATTTTTCATGTCAGTATTCACACAGCAGTTTCTGCTATTCCATGTATTCCCCTTACATAGTCACTGGTGTGCATACCTTATCTCCCCATATATACTCACCTGTCTGCAGGGTCCCGGTGCCATGCCCGCTCCCATCTCCTCCCGGTACCGCCGCTCTGGCTGTGTGCAGTCTCCCCGGGGCAGGACCTTGCTTGCAGGACCTGGCGGTGAATCACCTGATGCAGTCACCTGACGCATCAGCTGATCGTAGTCTCGCCGGCTTTTTCGCGCCCGGCCAGCTATCAGCTGATCCTGCCGTCAGGGGACTTCAGCTGATTACCGGCAGCTCCTGCAGCGATCGAACGGGATCAGACTCCCGTCCAATCGATCGCTCCAGGAGCTGCCGGTAATCAGCACAGCACATAAGTGAGTATTATTTTTTTTTTTCTACTGATGCATCAGCTGATTGTATAAATCGGCTTTTATACAATCAGCTGATGTGTGATGTGATTCAGGCACTTGATCCTGACACATCATCTGATCGCTTTGCCTTCCAGCAAACCGATCAGATGATATTGGATCCGGATTGGACGGCGCGGGACCCTGACCCAGGATTACTGCGGAGGGGGGGGTTCTTTATTTCAATAAAGATGGAGTCACTAATTGTGTTGTGTTTTTATTTCTAATAAAAATATTTTTCTGTGCGTTGTGTTTTTTTTTTTATCATTACTAGAAATTCATGGTGGCCATGTCTAATATTGGCGTGACACCATGAATTTCGGGCTTAGGGCTAGCTGATAATATACAGCTAGCCCTAACTCCATTATTACCTAGCTAGCCACCCGGCATCAGGGCAGCTAGAAGAGTTGGATACAGCGCCAGAAGATGGCGCTTCTATGAAAGCGCCATTTTCTGGGGTGGCTGCGGACTGCAATTCGCAGTGGGGGTGCCCAGAAAGCTTGGGCACCCTGCACTGTGGATTCCAATCCCCAGCTGCCTAGTTGTACCCGGCTGGACTCAAAAATTAGGCGAAGCTCACGTCATTTTTTTTTTTTTATTATTTCATGAAATTCATGAAATAATTAAAAAAAAAAGGGCTTCTCTATATTTTTGGTTCCCAGCCGGGTACAAATAGGCAGCTGGGGGTTGGGGGCAGCCCGTACCTGCCTGCTGTACCCGGCTAGCATACAAAAATATGGCGAAGGCCATGTCATTTTTTTTTCTTTTTGGGTAAAAAACTGCATACAGTCCTGGATGGAAGATGCTGAGCCTTGTAGTTCTGCAGCTGCTGTCTGCTCTCCTGCATACACTAGTGAATGGAGGATGCTGAGCCTTGTAGTTCTCCAGCTGCTGTCTGCTCTCCTGCATACACTAGTGAATGGAGGATGCTGAGCCTTGTAGTTCTCCAGCTGCTGTCTGCTCTCCTGCATACACTAGTTCTGCAGCTGTCTGTCTGCTCTCCTGCATACAATGAACATTTTGAAGAAGGAAATGACATCAGACCTTTTTTTTTTTTTTTTTTCATCAACAATCTTTAATGGCATTGTGCACTGATTAAAAACGCAGTGAGCAAAAACGCAGAAAAAAACGCACCAAATCGCGGCAAAAACGCATGCGTTTTTGTCGCGTTTTTTAGCCGCGGGTGCGTTTTTTGAGACAAAAACGCACATAAAAACGCAGCGTGAAAAAAACGCAGCGTGAAAAAAACGCCTAGTGCGCACATACCCTAAGAGCTGACTAACGACTGCAACTGCAGTGAACACATATCAAAACACTGTCAAAAAAACCGAGCAGTGGCCACTTATAAATGGGCCACTGCCGCCTGAAAGACTCGTCTTCCAAGAGCAGCATCCGCGGAGGCATGCGTATGCACTCTGTAGAATTTTGTAAACGTGTGCACACTGGACCAGGTAGCGGTCTTGCAAAGTTGGGCCGCTGAAGCCTGATGGCGGATAGCCCAGGAAGCACCCACTGCTCGCGTAGAGTGGGCCCGCACAGATTGAGGGGGAACAGAACCTCGTGCTTTGTAAGCCTCACAGATGGCAGTCCTGATCCATCGGGAAATCGTGGATTTAGAAGTCGGATTGCCCTTTTTGTGTCCTTGTGAGAGGACGAAGAGGGCATCGGACTTGCGCAACGGCGCTGTTCTGGAGATGTAGATCCACAGAGTCCTGACAAGATCTAGAGTGTGAAGGGCTTTTTCAAAAGAGTGGAGCGGGACCGGGCAAAATGACGGCAACACAATGTCCTCGTTTGAGTGGAAAGAAGATACGACCTTCGAGAGAAAAGTGGGGGGAAGGCCGAAGGACCACCTTATGATGGAAAATCAGGTAACATGAGCTACAGGAAAGAGACGCTAGTTCGGACACTCGCCTGATAGAGGTAATGGCAACTAAAAAGGCAACCTTCCAGGACAGTCGTTGAAGAGAGATTTCTCTCAGAGGTTCGAAGGGAGGAGGCTGAAGAGCTCCGAGAACCAGATTCAGATACCAGGGATCTAAGGGGTGACGATAAGGAGGGACCAAATGCGCCACCCCTTGAAGAAAGGTACGGACCTGAGGGCGAGAAGCCAGCTGCTTCTGGAAAAATACTGACAAGGCAGAAACTTGTCCTTTAAGGGTACTGAGAGCTAGTCCCAAGTCCAGACCGTCTTGCAGAAAGGCAAGAACATTAGGTATTGAAAAGGTAAGGGGCGACCGATTATGACGGTCACCCCAGGAAAGATAGGTCTTCCAGGTCCTGTGGTAGATACTGGCGGAGGAGCGCTTCCGAGCATTAAGCATGGTATGAACTACCTTAGAAGAAAGACCTGATTTTGCTAGAATCAAGGATTCAAGCGCCACGCCGTCAAATGCAGCTGTGCTGTATTCTGGTGGAATATTGGACCTTGCGACAGAAGATCCGGGCGGTCGGGAAGACGCCAGGGAGTGTCGCCGAGCAGTTGGAGAAGCTCTGGGTACCAGGCTCTCCTGGGCCAGTCCAGGGCCATGAGGATCACCGGGATTCCCTCTGCTTTGATTTTCTTGATTACTCTCGGAATGAGAGGAAACGGAGGGAAGATGTAGGGTAGGCAGAACTGCGCCCACGGAAAGACTAGGGCGTCGGAGCCGATCGCTAGCGGGTCTCTCAACCAGGATATGAAGGGACGTATTTTGGCATTCATTTGAGACGCCATGAGGTCCACATCCGGGAGTCCCCAACGAAGAGTGATCTGATGGAAGACTTCGTCGTAGAGGGACCATTCCCCTGTCGCTAGACCTTGCCTGCTGAGAAAGTCTGCGGCCCAGTTGTCTACCCCTGGGATATGGACAGCTGAAATAATGGGGATGTGCTTCTCTGCCCAAAGAAGAATCCTGGATACTTCCTTCATCACTGCCTTGCTGCGAGTTCCTCCCTGACGGTTGATGTAAGCCCCAGCCGTGGCATTGTCTGACTGGATCCGAACAGGGAGGCCCAATAGTAAGGGTTGAAAATTCTGAAGGGCCAAAAATATGGCTCTGATCTCCAGAACACTGAAGTGCAGGGAGCGCTCGGAAGGAGACCAGCGTCCGTGAACAGTGTGGTGGAGAAACACCGCCCCCCCAGCCTATGAGGCTGGCATCCGTCGTGACTACTTGCCAGTAGACCGGGCGGAAGGACTTCCCTTGAGATAGGGATGAGGCTTGAGTCCACCAGATGAGGGAGCTGAGCGCAGACCGAGATAAGCGGACTGACCGGTCTAGGGAAGCTGGATTCTTGTCCCAGGAGGATAGAAGATCCAGTTGTAGAGGGCGCAGATGGAATTGGGCAAAGGACACGGCTTCTATGACCGTCACCATCTTGCCTAACACTCTCATTCCATTCCGAAGGGATGTGTGACGGCGAGAGCGGAGGGATTGGGCGGCCCGGATCAGGGAAGACCTCTTGTCCTCTGGAAGAAAAACCCGGGACTGAGCCGTGTTTATCAGCATACCTAAAAAGGTGATGCGCTGACGAGGAATGAGGGATGACTTGTTGAAGTTGATAAGCCACCCTAGCCTTGACAGCGTGTCTAGGCAAATCTGCACGCTTTCTGAGCAAACTTGAAGAGAGCTCCCTTTGACCAGAAGATCGTCCAAATAGGGAACGACCAGGATGCCTCTAAGGTGTAAAATGGACATGACGGCCGCCATGACCTTTGTGAAGACCCGAGGCGCAGTGGCCAGCCCAAAGGGGAGGGCCCTGAATTGGAAATGACGGTGTCCTACGGCAAAACGAAGGAACCGTTGATGAGAGACACATATGGTAATGTGTAAATAAGCATCTTTAACGTCTATGGAAGCTAGGAATTCTCCCGGTTCCATGGCGGCTAGCACTGCTCTCAATGATTCCATTCGGAAAGTTCGAATCCGTACGAATTTGTTCAGCCGTTTGAGGTCCAAGATAGGGCGGACAGAGCAATCTTTTTTGGGAACAACAAAAAGGTTTGAATAGAAACCTTTGCTGCGCTGTTCCAGGGGCACTGGAATGATAACATTTGCTTTCTGTAAAGAGGCTATGGCCTGAAATAAGGCCTGGCTTTGCGTTTTGGACTTTGGAAGACTAGAACGCAGAAACCTGTTGGCCGGCAGGGAATGGAAATAGATCTTGTAACCTGAGGTGACGATTTCTCGAACCCAAGCATCGTGAGTGTGGTCTTGCCAGATATCCCGAAAAAGCAGAAGCCGCCCTCCAACAGGAGTCGGATCTGAGGGATACCTGGCGTCATGCTGAGGGGGCCTGTACAGAGCGAGGTCCTTTGGGTTTAGGTTGCTTGGAGTGGGAACGCCAAGAAGAGCCCCTTGAGGGACCGGATCCTCAATCTGAGCGTTGGGACGATCCTTGGGCTGATGGTTTTTGGGGGGCAGGCCGAAAGGACTGCCTGCGCCAAGGAGATTTTTTAAAATTCCTGGATACAGGCCGCTTTTGAGGTAGAATGGTACTTTTACCACCAGTCGTCTCAGAGATGAGTTTGTCCAGGGATTCTCCAAACAGACGCAGGCCATGGAAGGGGAGTGTGGACAGGGATTTCTTGGAGGCACTGTCCGCATTCCATATTTTTAGCCAAAGGACTCTGCGGGCAAAGACAGCATTGGCCGCCGATAGGGCTGACAAACTAGCTGCATCTAGGGAGCCATGAAGAAATTAATTAGAGGCTAGAGAGAAGAAATCATCTAACAGATGCGACCATACCGGTCGGCTGTGGGTGAGGATATACCAGCCCCCAGCCGGCGTTATCTTGGCTGGATGTGAAGATTAAGGGGGACCGCACGTCTTTTTTTTGTTTGTTTTTTTTTACTTTCACCGGAATCACACGTGCGAGGGGCTCACGCAAGTCTGCCATGGCAGCACCCGGCAGCCTCGCATGTGTGACTCCGGGCACTGGATACACAGCACAGATACAGCGCGACGGCTGGGGCTGCAGCAGAGCGCTATAACTGTGCTGCCGAGTGTGTTTACCACCGTGACCGACAGTGCACCGCTTTCCCCGCCCACCGGCCGTCCTGCCGCCTGTGATTGGTTGCAGATAGCTGACACGCTGCCACTCAGGATGGGGGCGTGTCTAGCTGCAACCAACACGCTCCGGTGGACGGGGAAAACCATGAATAGTGAATTGTCGGCTCCGGAAGGTAACAGCGTGACCCGGAAGAAGTGTGCCGCCATGACAGCGCCTTGGTGAGTATGCCGCGCTCGCTCCTAGCCCCTCCACAAACGTTTTAACCCTCGGGATTCCGGTCCCCATTGACTTATATGGGCACCGGATTCCGGAGCGGATCGGAATATTTTTTAAATCTCTTAGTGATGCGCCGGCCCCGGATTATTGGCCGTTCGATCAGCTCTAGTTATAGCACC
Source organism: Anomaloglossus baeobatrachus (assembly GCF_048569485.1). Classification (NCBI taxonomy): domain Eukaryota; kingdom Metazoa; phylum Chordata; class Amphibia; order Anura; family Aromobatidae; genus Anomaloglossus; species Anomaloglossus baeobatrachus. Next base: position 367,332,981 of record NC_134354.1, on the reverse strand, counting down.
TTTTCACTATACTGCAATAGGGTTGTGATACATGAGCAACACATTTATATGTACATCTGCTTTACCTACAGTATGTAGTGCTCAATACGCAGGGTTCAATCATTACCATTTAACCTGTGAGCAGCTTATTCTAATTGGCTGGTTGCAACTTAGCACTTATTAAAAGCCTGTATGTATATACAATTTTACCATTACATTATGCATAGGCTACTTATGCATCATCTGGACGCGGTCACTCCCCACCCTGAAACAGAAAGTCATCAGTCACATCTGCTTTAACCCCTTTCACGACCATGGACGGATATATCCGTCATGGAGCGTGTCCAGTTAAGCCCCGCCCCCTGCTGCGGGCAGGCGGCGTGGATTGGCACACATATCAGCTGTTTTCAACAGCTGACATGTGTGCCTACATGTTACGAATGGAATCGCATTCAACCCGTAACATTAACCCCTTACATCTCGCTGCCAAAGTCTGACAGGGAGATGTATATACGCGCGGTGAAGATTTTCACTTACCGCCGTCCCCACCGGAAGTCACGTGAGTGATCACGTGACTTTCGGTGGTTGCCATCGTAGCACAGGGTCATGTGATGATGCCTGCAGCTATGACGTTTCACTTTCGTTTTCCCTCGGCACGGAGCAGAGGGAAACAGGAAGTGACTGTATCTGCTGTTTACATCTGTATAGCTGTAATCAGCAGATAGATAAGAGCGATCGGATTGCTGATCGCTATAGCCCCCTAGCGAGACTAGTAAAAAAAAAAAAAACAAAAAAAAACTAAAAGTTCAAATCACCCCCCTTTTCCCCCATTGAAAATTAAAGGGTTAAAAAATAAATAAATATACACATATTTGGTATCGCCGCATTCAGAAATGCCCGATCTATCAAAATATAAAATCAATTAATCTGATTGGTAAACGGTGTAGTGGCAAAAAAATTCCAAACGCCAAAATTACATTTTTTTGGTAGCCGCAAGTTTTACGCAAAATGCAGTAACAGGCGATCAAAACGTAGCATCTGCGCAAAAATGGTTCCATTAGAAACGTCAGCTCGAGACGCAAAAAATAAGCCATCACTGAGCCATAGATCCCAAAAAATGAGAACTCTACGGGTTTTTCGGAAAATGGCGCAAAACGTACGCCACTTTTATTGGACAAGCTTGTGAATTTTTTTAACCCCTTAGATACAAGTAAACCTATACATTTTTGGTGTCTACAAACTCTCACCGACCTCAGGCATCATACCCAAACATCAGTTTTACCATATAGTGAACACCGTGAATAAAACATCCCAAAACCTATTGTGCCACCACACTTTTTTGCAGTTTTTCCACACTTGTAATTTTTTTTGCTGTTTTCCAGTACACCATATGGTAAAACTTATGGTTTCATTTAAAAGTACAACTTGTCCCGCAAAAAACAATCCCTCATATGGCAAGATTGACGGAAAAATAAAAAAGTTACGGCTCTCGGAAGAAAGGGAGCAAAAAACAAAAACGCAAAAACTGAAAGTGCCCCGGGGCTGAAGGGGTTAAGGACTACTCTGCTTTATGTTGTAATGAGCATGTGGGTTGTCAGCTCTGATGCATGCTCAGGATGCACTCCCTCTTTCAAAGCATACTGGTAGTGCGCTCTATCAGAAGTCTACAGAGGAAGTGACGAGGTAGCAAGGGAGCCAGCGGGCACTGAAAGGGGGCGCGCTGCCGGCGGGCACTGAAAGGGGGCGCGCTGCCGGCGGGCACTGAAAGGGGGCGCGCTGCCGGCGGGCACTGAAAGGGGGCGCGCTGCCGGCGGGCACTGAAAGGGGGCGCGCTGCCGGCGGGCACTGAAAGGGGGCGCGCTGCCGGCGGGCACTGAAAGGGGGCGCGCTGCCGGCGGGCACTGAAAGGGGGCGCGCTGCCGGCAGTCACTGAAAGGGGGCGCGCTGCCGGCAGTCACTGAAAGGGGGGCGTGCTGACGGCAGGCACTGAAAGGGAGCGCGCTGACAGCAGGCACCGAAAGGGAGCGCACTGACAGCAGGCACCGAAAGGGAGCGCACTGACAGCAGGCACTGAAAGGGAGTGCATACTGAGTGTCTTACAAACACTTGTGAGCCTTGAGTAAAGTCAAACGTTATTCATACAAAATGTATGCAGCATAAATACTAAATTACGCAGGCATTATGAAGGCAGACATTTTGCCAAGATAATACAATGCAGTGCCCAGTTAAATAGTGCTACATCCTAATCTTTACCCAATTAAATACAGGGTGAAAAGTTCGTTTTTTGTTTTTTTTTTTTACAAACGAACCAGTCATTCAACTACAAATTTTGTTACGGGCTGAAGCTGTGGTGTAGCAATACCTTTTGTGTATGTTGCATACCTTCAAATTAAATCCTTTAGAAAGAATGTTGTAGACTGGCAGATGTCTCACTGACAGCCAGCAAGACTTTGTCTGCCTACCCAATGGAGAGCACCATCTTCTCTCACAGAGGTTTATGCAATACTGAACATTTCTTTAGAAAGTAGCTACCCATAAACACTTCTTTACAACTCATCTTTGCATCTTAGGCTAGACTTGGGTCTAACATTTTGCAACAAACAAGAATCTTCGGACATGCTTTACAAAACATTAAAAACCTTGATGCAAAAATCACATTTAGTTTATATTAATACAATGCTTACCGGCAACAACTACCAATATTGCTGATACAGAGGCCAGGCAGTGTCCACAGTGACTCCATAAACAAAACTTTTTAATCACTGTAATTATACTGATCCACAGAAGAAAGTTAAAGGGGCCATGATGATCAGAAATGGGTAACATATGCAAGTGCATGTAGAAAGAAGCAGTTTTGCAGTTTCACATATTAAAAATCCTCTCCAGTGTGATTTTAAATAACGTACACTGATCAGAACTTTGTGTTTAGAACTTAAGCAAAGCTCACATAAAGCTATGACAACGGAAGCAAAAAAAAATAAATAGTAATAGCTATTGCAACATTGGCAGTGAGACATGTCAAAGAAGAAAAAAATAATGTGGTGGGAAAGGGTTAAAAAAAAATCCCTTAAAAGG